>NC_045541.1:144474966-145088466 GCF_009769535.1 Thamnophis elegans | reverse complement strand
AAAAAATAATTAGCTGTATAAAATCAGTTTAAGGAAGCGGAACATTCATTCTTTTGAAGCCACGTTGCTTTGTAAGATTGTGTACTTGATTTGCTGTTAGATCATATTTCAAAAAAGGGTTTGTTAAAATCCATTCATGGGTAAGCTGAGGCAAAATGTATTGTTAAAACATCTTTTTGACCGAATATACTATAAATTTTAACATACCTCTGTGATTTCTGTCACTTTTTATGCTACCATTGTGTTTTTAAGAAGCATTAATGGTCTAGACTTTTTTTCACATATACTTTGAAGAAAGAAATATTTAACTCTGAGTAGTAATAATAATAGGAGCACTGACTGTTGAATCAACCTCAGAATTGGCATAAAACACCTTCTCTCTTTCAAATGCCTCAATTGCTAGGATTAAGAGGCCTTTCTTACATTTTGGACTATAACAATAATATTAATTGCTTCTAGAAAGCTATAGTTAAAATTCATATTGTTCCAAAGCCCTAAGATACATTTGGAAATACCAGCATTTCTATGGCCATTTGCCCGCTATTAAAATTGGGGAGGGAAAGGGGAGAATGAAAGTATTATATTCTCAAGGCATGAATATCCCTCCACCCATTTGTGATTTCTTACTATACCTTAATTCTTAATATAGCTAACATTTTGGGAAATAGTGGCATCTGTGTGATTAAATTGTCTGGTTTACTTACTGATTAGTTCCCAGCTTGTATATGAGAGTAAGACAGTTTGCTGTTTCATTCATGAACTGGCTCACATTCATTTATTCTGTCTTGTCATATTCAGGGCAAGTACCCATGATCAAAATAATTAAATGTCAGGGCTCATGTACCATCAGCAGTTAGTATGTCTGATCATGTTGCCATGTTTCTTTTTTATGGTGTGTATGCATTATCTTCTAGTAAAGCAGAAGTCAGGGGGGAAAGAAATATGATATTCTCCTGATCTATCACTTCTGTTGGTTGTTGCTGGGAATAAAAAAAAAAACAGAATTAGAAAATATTTTTTTTTCCTGCATAAAACAGCTGCTTTGAAAAAATCAGTGGAATACCTAGGAATTTATCTGAATTAGTATTTCACAATGGAGGAATTCACATTTTAAATAATGATAACAAATCTGCCCTGTATGTCCAGTATTCCATTTTATACTTTGTAAAATCATGAATGTTGAGTTACAGGTTGCCTTTGATAAAACTTTCTAGGAACTTTCAAACCTGTATTCTGGATATTTCAAGGAAAAAGAAGGATATTTTAGAAAAGCAAATAAATTGCTGACCTTTTCCTATTAAATAATGGATATGATTGTTCCATTAAACACAATTCAAATGCAGTTCTAATAACGATTACCATTCAATTATTATAGTAGCTTAAACATCAGCATGTTTAAAGCTTTGGATAAAGGGATTGATGGAATGATTTGTACACAAGATTAATTTTTCAGATTTAGACATGATTTTAGTATTCAATTTTCACTGGATGCTAAATGTATATAACCTTGGATTGGAATATGGAGAAATGTAAGTTGGTTTCTTCTAAGCTTGTATTAAAACTTTAAAGAACTTCTATGCTATAAGCTAGGACTGAGTTTAGGATGAAGATGGATTTCAGGCATGTACAGGTTATGTTAAACAAGAACAGATGCCTCCTCTTTATTAAATATGATTACATTGCAAGTGTTGGGGGAAAGTTTATTTACAGTTCTCGGGGTTACTTTTCTAATTATTCTCCCTTTTTCTCTGTCACTTTTTCTCAACAGGTAAAGATGAGCCTTCAAGCTATATTTGCACAACATGCAAGCACCCTTTTAATAGCGCTTGGTTCTTGCTTCAGCATGCCCAGAATACACATGGATTCCGCATCTACTTGGAAACTAGCCCTTCAAACAGCTCCCTTACTCCACGCATCACCATCCCTCCTCCTCTGGGACCCGAGACTGTTGCACAGTCCCCGCTGATGAATTTCCTAGGCGACAATAACCCTTTTAGTCTCTTGCGAATGACAGGTCCCATCCTGCGTGATCATCCTGGCTTTGGTGAAGGTCGGCTTCCTAATACACCTCCCCTCTTCAGTCCGCCACCTCGTCATCATCTGGATCCACATCGCCTTAGTGCCGAAGAAATGGGGTTAGTTGCCCAGCATCCTAGTGCCTTTGACAGAGTCATGCGTTTAAACCCCATGGCAATTGAGTCGCCAGCGATGGATTTCTCCAGAAGGCTTCGAGAACTGGCAGGAAACAATGCCACTCCACCACCAGTCTCGCCTAGTCGCAGCAACCCTATGCATCGCTTATTGAATCCTTTCCAGCCAAGCCCTAAATCTCCTTTTCTGAACACCCCTCCATTGCCACCAATGCCTCCAAGCAGCACTACGCCTCCTCAGCCTCAGGCAAAGAGTAAGTCATGTGAATTTTGTGGAAAAACCTTCAAGTTTCAGAGCAATCTCATTGTCCACCGGCGCAGTCACACAGGAGAGAAGCCCTATAAATGCCAACTCTGTGACCATGCTTGTTCCCAAGCCAGCAAATTAAAACGCCATATGAAAACACATATGCACAAAGCTGGATCCATGACAGGGAGGTCTGATGATGGATTATCTGCAACAAGTTCCCCAGAGCCTGGTACAAGTGAACTTACTGGAGAGGGACTAAAGTCAAGTGAGGCAGATTTCAGGAATGAGAGTGATCCTTCTTTAGGCCATGACAATGAAGAAGAGGAGGAGGAAGAGGAGGAGGAAGAGGAGCTTGAAAATGAAAGTCGACCTGAGTCAAGCTTTAGCATGGATTCAGAACTAAGCCGTAACCGAGAGAATGGTTCCAAATCTCTGCCAGATGAAAAATCCCTTGTCCTAGGAAAAGTGATAGAGAATGTAAGCCTCGGTACCATCCAGCAATACAGTGACATGCTGGCTGAAAAGCAGAAAAGAGGTGGCTTCATGAAAAGGTCTTCAGATCAGCGAGATCTCTGCCCTCGAGACCTTTGCCAGAGAGACACAGGTGATGAAGATTCAGTTGCTGGAGAACTTGACCGCACTGAGGAAGGGACAGTGAATGGGAGAAACTTTGGGCCAGGTGAACCCTTCCCAGGGCTATTCCCTCGCAAGCCCACCCCTATCACAAGCCCCAATTTAAACAATTCCTCCAAAAGAATAAAGATAGAAAAAGATTTGGACTTGCCACCAGCAACAATAATACCTTCTGAAAATGTTTACTCTCAGTGGCTGGTAGGATACGCAGCATCAAGGCACTTCATGAAGGATCCATTTCTAGGATTCACAGACTCTCGACAATCCCCCTTTGCAACTTCTTCTGAGCATTCCTCAGAGAACGGAAGCCTGCGTTTCTCTACTCCACCAGGTGATATGCTGGATGGTGGTCTCTCAGGGCGCAGTGGGACGGCAAGCGGAGGCAGCACCCCTCATATCAGCGGACCAGGTCCCGGTCGACCCAGTTCAAAGGAAGGACGGCGGAGTGACACGTGTGAATACTGTGGCAAGGTCTTTAAGAACTGCAGTAACTTAACGGTGCATCGCCGGAGCCACACAGGAGAGCGGCCTTACAAATGTGAGCTCTGCAACTATGCATGTGCCCAGAGCAGTAAGCTGACACGTCATATGAAAACGCATGGCCAGCTAGGGAAGGAGGTCTACCGCTGCGACATTTGCCAGATGCCCTTCAGTGTTTACAGCACCCTGGAGAAACACATGAAAAAGTGGCATGGCGAACACTTGCTGACAAATGATGTAAAAATTGAGCAGGCAGAAAGAAGTTAAGCCCCCCACCCCCAACTGGGTTAAAAGCAGGGGTCTAGGTAACATTTAAATTGTACAGTTTAACTATTACCAATTGAGAAAAGCTGACCTAACTTGCCTCCATAAACATATCTTAGTGTAACTATGGCAGGTGCCAGAATTTGGCACTTAAATATAACCTGTGTCTACAAAGTTCTATTAAACCTGAGGATTGGTTAAGGCAGTAAAAATTGTGAAGCCTTTTAACTGTGCAATAATTTCTGTATTTATTGGGTTTTTTGTTTATGTTTTGGCATGTGCAGGTACTTTTTTAATACTTTTTTATTTTAGATTTTTTTAAAAATTTTGTTGGGTATTCCATTTTAGTTTTCCCCAATAGTAACCTGAGATTCTTTGCATTACAAGGGGAGATGCATATCAATTTAAATTATAATTTTAGAGGGCCGCTGCTTTGTTGAATCTTACGCTGAGTATGTGTAATTTCTTGTGAAGAAGCCAACATTTTATGTTTTTGTTGTTGTTGTCCTTTAAAAAGAAAAAAAAATCATTTGAGAATTAGGAAATATTAAATAGTGTCGCGGATAACAATCTTAAAATTTTAGCACTTTCTTTTGGATTTGGATTTAAAAATTAGCACTGATAATGCCACTTAAAATAGAGGCCTTTATTTAAAATATTATTTTTAACAGATTCTAAAATAAGCATTTTGAGAAATAAAAAAAAATGGGCACCAAATTTTCTAAAAGCAGCTATAATAACAAAAGCAATAGCAAAATTTGTGCATTATTGTTAGGGAATTTGTTTAAATGCCTTATCCATTTTCTTTTCTGCCATTTCTGTTATAAAATTTATTAAGTAAGGACAAACCTAGAGTACTGAGAACTTCATTGCCAATCTTAGGAAGCAAAACAGAAAGAAAAGCTTGAATTTTTTTTGCAGGTATGCCACTTATCCTTGTTCACATTACACAATATGCACATGGTAATTTTCACTTGATAACCCGAAAATGTACATTTACAGTAACTGACCATTCAATATCAATATGCAGCAAAAGACTAGTCAGTGTTTTAATTGAAGAATAGTTTAATTAGTAAACTTGTGTGAGTATATGTGTGCATCAAGAAATGCATACACAATATGAGTAAAATGATATTTTTATGCCATTCACTAAAATAACCATCAAATCATGTTAAATCTGCATAAATTTGCTTAGGAGTAAACAAAACCTCTTAAGAAACAGATATATTTTTGTTTTAGAATATGTTGCAGTAGGTGTTCATTTTAGAGGAATCATTCCATGTGTGTGAAGTGAAGGGATGCATAGTGTACACTCTGTGTGCAAAAAGTTCCAGTCATTTTTTTTTTTTTTTTACATCCTCAGGTTGGGGTGGGAAACATCCATTTCTAAAATTCTGCAAAGTGTTTTTCATGTGTTTGGCAATTCCAAACTGGACAAATTAACTAGCTATCCTAAAACAGACAGCCTATTTTAATAGGAAAAAAATGCTTTTTCTTATATGATGTTTACTATTAGCAATTTATAAATTATATTAGTTGACTAACAAAAAAGTTGCCCAATTAATCATAGGTTTCTTTATTTACTTATGGTACAATTGTACTGTATACTGAGAATATTGCTCTGAGAGTAAGCCCAGTTAAAGATCGTGAACATGCTTTTTAAAGCTGATTAATCAATTAAACACTGCGGCTCTAAATCTTAAACTTTTAGCATACCACAAGCTTTTTCTAAATGTTGTCCTGATTAAATAGATATTATTTAATTATAAAATCGGTTAGTCCTTTTTCTCTAGTTTATTTTAACATTCTTTGGAAAGGAAATTCCACACAATTTTAACACTTTGCAGCCTTCAATGGAAAGAATTGGATGCCTGCTAATGAAAAAAAGGGAACTTTAAACAAGATGGATAATAAACAGAATTTTATAGTGTATCTATGTCACTGGAAAACTAGGTATTGATACATAATATGCTATGCTAGTAACTGAATAAAGAAAAAAAACCAGGAATAAACCATATCAACCACAAATGGAAAGTGTATCATCTAGCCCTTTCCCCAAGGATTAGTTTTTGGGACCAGTATTTTTAAACTTATTCATAAATAATTTAAATTAGGGTTGAGCAGCTAGCGGTTAATTTGCTGATGACATTTCATTATTTTAGGTGGTTAAAACAACAGATTGCAAAGAGCTCTAATAGAGTTCTTTTTAAACTGCACAACTGGGCATTAAGAATGGTCATTGCAATTCAGAATAAAAAAGTGTATTACCATGTACTTTTTAATTCCTAATTTCATAAGTATTTTTATGAGGTCTAGCTGGCACAGATATACCCAGAAATTGATTTTACAAATAGTGATAGTTAGCTTGAAGATAACATTGAAGCAGTGTACAGTTCTTATAAAAACAACAACAGCAAAAGTTGCTCCACAGTAGGCATCATTAGGAAAGGAATAAAAATAAATAAATGTCCGGATACTATAATATCTTTATAAAGATATATACAATAGTTATATTCATGATATAATCACACTAAGATATCTGCGTATGTTTCTGGCCACAGCATCTTTAAAAAAATATACTGGAAAATGTGCATGAAAGGCAACAAAATTATCAAGGGGCAAGAGCAATTGCTTTGTGAGGAAACATTACATCTGGGACTTTTTAGCTTAGATAAAACAAGTAGCTTGGGAGAAAACAAACACATATAAAATTATGCCTACTGTGGAGAAGCTTTTCTTTCAGTTATTAGAATCAGGATTATCCAATAAAGTTTAATGTTGTGAGATTCAGTATAAATTAAATCTGCTGTTACACACTATAATGATTTCTCCCCCCTTCCAACTTTTATGCCAAGTGGTTTAGATATTTGGTGTATGATTTCTTCATCCATAACTACTAGACACTATGGCCTTGCATTATTTCCTGAATCAAAGATAGTACGCTTCAAAACACCAGTTGCTGTGGAACATAAGAGGTTCTATGAGGTTCATGTCTTAAAAATAAAATTTCCAACGATATCTAGTTGCACCCTGTAAGAAGAAAGAGCAGGACTAGTCAGGACTTTTCAGCATGACTTTTCTTAATGTGATTTAATTCATTACTTTTTTTCTCTAATTGAAGAAAATCATATTATATAATCATAGCACTTATTGAACATGCTGTGTTCAGACAGGATCATTGTATGATTCTGGAACCCCGATGAACAGATTTGAAAGGTGCCTTTACATATATTTTCATCACATGGAATGCCTATGATTTACATGAAAATCTACAGAGTTCTCATGAAATCAGCTGAAGTCTTACTCAGGCTCCTAAGATAATGCTTAAATTGGGCTCATATTTAAAGTTCATCTCCCTTTGAAATGGCCAACTTAAAAGAACAACTGAATAAACAGTAAGATTATATGTCCCCCTAACTTTGCCCAGTATTTAGCAGATACCAACTAGCATAACATCCAACACCCTAATAGTTGCCTTAGAAACAGCCTACCAGCCACATATGGTAGTTCACCAAAGCTTCCTGTTTTGGCTGCTTGCCGGAGATACAAAAGCAGAGATTTTCAAGTACCTGGCAGGCCCCTATATTGCTGGTGATTTGTAGTCAGCTTGTACAGATTTCTAACTAATGGCATGCTGAAACCAATACATAATCATCACAGTTAAACACTCATGGGAACACTTGTAAGAATACTAGACCCCAAGAGTAGAATGCAAACAGCATTTTCTTTTTAAAAATTGCTCTGGTTGCATAAAAACATGACACAACTCTTTAGACAATCTTCATAGTTTTTAAACTAGTTCAAAACAGGAGTGGACACAAGGCAGATGTTGCTCTCCAATTTAGTGAAAGTTTAACTTTTGATTGGCCCACGGGTATATTTGCACTGGGTTATGTGCCAGCAACTTTTTATTAAACATACCAATGCTTTTATTGTTGCTATGGTCATTCAATCAACATGTTTCTTAAGAAAACTTAAGTCTGATAGTAACCTTTTCATTGGACCAGTAATAAGCTCATACCCAACAATGATAGACATATTGGGTACAACAACTATTATATAAGGACCAACTGAACTGACGAGGCATTTTTTTCATTAACATTCTCATATAATGCACAGTTATGTTATTGTAAGCAAAATAGGTCAACAACCAGTCTTTTATGTGGGTGCCATTAAGACAACTTGTAAGAATTAAATTTGTCAGGAAGGTTTTAAATTTTGCAGCCTTTCAAATGGTACTAAAATGATTTCACTAAACTCTTGAGTTTGAAATTGCAGATCTGAGTCCTTTAAAACAAAATGTAAAATACAATTTCTTTATAAATTCTGAATTTATACAAAGCTCTTCTTAATGTCTGAAATTAAAACTTTCTTAAGAACTCTGCCATTCTAAATAAGATGTTTTGGGCTTATGCATTTTTTAATTTAGCATTTTTTAAAAAAAAAGATACATTGTTTTTGTACATTTGTTTTGCCACAAACATTTCAGTCCCTTTTTACACATTGCATAGTTATTGGAGATTTTCATATATATATATCTTAAAGATTTTTTCCAATTAAATTGTAAATGGTAAATAGAGGTTCTTTCAATGGGAGTTGCTGAAATGTTCCCTTGAATTACTGAAGTCACTAATCAATTCATTGTTACTTCTGTTTGAATATTTTATTGAAAACCCTTTTAATTCGGAACCTTCATTTGGTAAATAACATTGATTTGAAGAAGAAAATATATTGTAGTATTTATTCACTTGCTTTGCTTTTCTGTTTCTAGTTCCATGGTTCTTCTGAGGGAAGCATGGACAGTGGCTAGAAGAGATAGAGGCTCTTCTTCATTTTCTTCTCCTCAACTTGAGTATTTTGACTGAGAGCAAAGCCTAATTTCTTTAACTGACATGTTAATTGATCAGACCTGGAACAATATGCTTTCCCTTATTTACAAAGATCCTTTCATCCTGACATATAATACTTTTTGCGAGTTATTATAGCTCTAATTCTTTGCTGTTCTTTTAGCTTTTCAGATCAGAACAGATGCCCTAAGCTGAAATGTCAATCTTTATCTGTTTGTATATGTTTGTGTGCTTTTGATGTAGTGGTTAAGTCATCAGGCTAGAAACCAGGAGGCTGTGAGTTCTAGTCATGCTTTAGACACAAAGCCGGCTAGGTTATCTCAACTAGTCACTTTCTCTCAACCTTAGGAAGGAGACAATGGCAAACCACTTATGAGAAACTTTGCCAAGAAAACTTGCAGGCAGTCTCCAAGAATTGACATATTGATATTGGACGGAAGGAAAAACAAAACACACGTGAACACACATATCTATATACAAATCTTCATAGCCTAAGACTTTCTAGGTAATAATTTGAAACCCCCTGATATAGTTAGTATACATTATTCTAAAATTTACATTTTGATTCTGTTGACCCGCACTTTAAAGCTATTTTTTTTTGTTTATTTGTTTGCATTGAAGACCAGTGGCTTCTAAACAAGAAATTACAGCATTTTTGTCTTTGCTTGGCCCAGAGATGGGTGAACTATTAAAGGGGGACATCTGAGATTAAGTGTCAGTGTTGCTAAGCATGGCATTCACAATACTGGCACTATAAAAAACTAATAATAATTTATTGGACAGTTTTTTTACTGCCATTCAATTTGATGTGAGTGCCTTGAAAACTGATCTTCCTATTTCAGTCTCTTGAGACACATGCAAACAATTTTTGTGAAATGAAAAGACTTTTCAGAAAAGATAGAACAAGAAAGGTATGTTCTTTAGATGAAAAAACAAAGAGCCACATTTACATTTTTTAAAAAAAGCCTGGTTGAAGATAGTGGACATGAAACTGCCATAAGACCCAATCAAATGAAGATGTATATCCAGCACAACTTCGGACATCCATTTGCTGAATTATTCTCAGCCTTTCTCTTTTTTTTCAGGACAACGCTGCTTAGGAAATGGAATGGAAATGATTTACTGCTGAATTAAAACTCAAATGACACAAATTGCAAGTTGTTATCATTGAATGAAAAATAATTCAGGAACAACGGCTAATTTTTTAAAAAGTTAAATTTAGTGCACTCTGTCTTAAAATACGTTTACAGTATTGAATACATACAAGGGTAAAAAAATGTGTGTATGTGTGTTTGAGCAATCTTTTTTTTTTCAAAGTTTGCTTAATAGGTTATTAAAAATGCCATAATGGCTATGTGTATATTGTTTTCTTTTGGTGACGGGGTTTTAGTATATATTATATATATTAAAATTTCTTGATTACTGTAAAAGTGGACCAGTATTTGTAATAATGGAGAATGCCTGGGCATTTTACAAAACCTGAAAGAAAAAAAAACTTTTCTCTTTTTTCCTTGAAAATGTTGCAGTAAAATTTAAATGGTGGGTCTATAAAATTTGTTCTTGTCACTGTAACTGTAAAGTCTGAGTTTTAGTATTTTTTTTTCTGCCTTGGGTGTTGAATTTTTATTTCAAGAAAAAATGTATAGAAACTTGTATTTGGGGATTAAAAGGTGACTGCTACACCATGTAGAAAAAGTACGTAGAAAAAAATGCTTAATATTGTTATTGCTTTGCAGATTTAAAAAAAAAATCACATTTCTGACCTGTACCTATTTTTATCTCTTCCTCCCTTCCCCACCTTCTCCTTTCCCTCTTCTTCTGGAATGAATATTGATATTGGTTGATTCATATAATGTAGGCACTTGCTGTATTTTTACTGGAACTTGTAATTTTTTAACTGTACGCTTGTCCTTTTAAAGGGATTTAATGTACTTTTTTGTTAGTGAATTTGGAAATAAAAATAAAAACAAACAAACAGGCTGCCATAATATATTTTTTTAATTTGGCAGGATAAAATAGTAAAAAAAAATGTATGTCAAAACCTTATTGTACAGAAGAGGGTAAAATACAACGGTTGTTTGACAACCTGTGGGTAAAAGAAAAAAAAAACACCAATTATTATTTTTAATTATTGGAGGGTGCGATAGGGGTATTAAATTTTGTTTCATTTAAATTTTTTGTTCACTATTTTAGTTGTGTGCACGTGTATATATATATATGTGTGTGTGTGTATATATATATAAATATATATATATATATATATATATATAAATATTTTTTTCTGTCAGAAATGGCCTACAAAAAAAACTGCTTGTTCCTTCAAGGCAGTAATAACTTTGAAGCTGCCTGGACCCCTTGTATCAAGGCCTTCCCAGGTATTGTTGAACTAGGTGGTTGGCTGTTGTCTGTTGTTAGAAGAAATTTCATTTTTGAGAACTTGTTTGATTTAACATTCCACAATTTCCTTCACCCCAAAGGGAGGCGACTTTTTCCTAGCAAATGTAAACTTTCTAGCTACGTTCCATAAAACATATATGTGTGTTTAAGGTATCCAGAGATACTGAATTAGATGGCACTGCATCTCCTGGGGGATGAAATGGTCTGTATGCTGTCCTTCTCTCATCATCGAACAGAAGGCAGTACTCTGTCAACTGTGGGTGCCAGACCTAACTCACCCAACAGTACAAGGTTTTCTACTATGTAAAGCCTTCTTCTTCAGAGGGGCCTGATCTGGAGACTTTATGGGATCAGGGTACCTGTTTATTTCCGCATTCTACCCTATTCTCTTCACAGCTTTGAGGTGAAGTCATTTTAAAAGGAAAAAAGAAGAAAGAGCAGCATTCTGTTGAGTACAACTGTGAATTGCAGTGGAGTAAAAATTAGTCCAGGCACATCCTCCTTCCCCCCCACCTTTCTGCAAGAAAGGGACCATTGTACAGGTTTTGCCAGTCTATGTTCTTTTGTCTGCTTTGCTGCTACTGTTGACTCCTAATTGTACATTCCATAAATTTTACAAATATTTGAAGGACTAGGATGAAATTCTGTACTTATTTTATTGATTAAGTTATCGTTCCCCTCCATCTTTTATTTTATTTGGGTGGAATAATGCAGGGAGAAATTGCTGATGAAAAAGCTACTGATAACTTTTTACCTAAGAGGATTCTGGTAATGTTATGAAAAAAAACCATTGAGAGAAATTGATCACCAAAACAAAACATAGATTTAGATCTAAAATGTCTCAGAGGGCTTTTTTGACCATGGGATGTTCTTTCTGCAGTGAAGAGATGCTACTGATGGAAAGATAGATCTTCATTAATTCTCCTTTCCCAGCAGTCTTATCCTCTCCCCAATTTCTTCCATCCCTGAAAACATTTTTTGCTAAATTTAGGGGCAGTGAACAACAATAACAAATAGGTGAGGGTCTTGTTCTCAGTGTAAAATGTCCAAATGTAACTCTCTTCAAGAAATGCTACGGTCTGGAAAAGAAGATCCATCTCTTCCAAATTAGGGATAAAATAATGCTGAAAGAAAAATCCATTGTGGAAAGACAGTTCACTGGATGTATCTCTAATGAACTTCAAATAGCAGATAATAATTTTAAGTTCTTAAAGGCATATTCGACAGTATTTTATAGAGCCGAGGTGACGCAGTGGTTAGAGTGCAGTACTGCGGGTTACTTCAGCTGACTGCTAGCTGCAGTTCGGCCATTCAAATCTCAGCGCTCAAGGTTGACTCAGCCTTCCATCCTTCCAGATTATTGGGGACAATATGCTGACTCTGTAAACCGCTTAGAAAGGGCTGTAAAAAGCACTATGAAGTGGTATATAAGTAAGCGCTATTGCTATTTTATGCATTTGACTTTTCCTTAATTGGGATATGGACAGTGATTTTTTCTGGAATATTTTTGGTCAGAATTCAGGAGTATAATTTTTATTCCAAGTTCCTAGTTTCATCTTATTCTGTAATCAGTTGAATTCAAGATCTGTCACGTAGGCTCTTTTTCATTGTAGATGAACTCAATTCTGAACCACCAGCAGTTGTGATTTGAATACCTGAGAATACAGTATGTGGTATTCTAAAGCACAAAGGTTATATTCAGTGAAACTATCAGGGCTCCTCCTTTTCTGCTTTTAGGATTCCAGTGTTACAAGGCACAATGCGATAGGCATATCCTAGTTATCTCAGCTGTTACAATTGAATTTTTTTATTTTGTTTAAGTCAAAATTATTCCATATTTCAAGCCTGTCCCACACTTGTTAAAATTCATTTACAGAGCATTTCTGGAGTAACTTTTTTTTTAAATAAAAGGATGTAAAATAAAAAAATATGTTGTACTTTTTTTTAAATACTGCCATGACTTCAGCATTTCATCCTAGTCCTGATCACAGTCCAAGGTTTTATTTTCAGAGGCATACTCATTTTATGGTGCTCTTTGTATTTTAGAATTGCAAAGCAAAGTATTGTTGATTTCAGTTGTTTGCATTTGTACCAGCAAGTAAACTATTTTTATTATCTTTTTCTATTTCTTATTGTATGAGCTTTTGTTGTTTTCTTGGAGGTTTTGTCTTTTACAACAAGTTTGGAACTATTTATTATTGCTTGGTATTTGTGCTCAATTTAAAAAAACAGGAGCACATTTTCTATTATGGATACAAATGTTGAGATGGCAGGATGTCATTTCAATATCACTTAGTAAAATATTTATTGTTCCTTTTATTCTCTGTACAAGACTTATGGCCTCTTTTCTCCCCTTACTGTCATATTGTTGAGTTCAGCATGTGTCTACCATTTCATTTGTACACTCATTCAAAACAACGTTTGTTCCAGTTTCAAGTTATAAAAAAATAATAAATTGGACATTTGACATGATCGCCAAATATTGTCTTTACTGCTTATTTTAAGGAGTTCAAACCAGCATGGATTATATGAAAGACATTTTCTTTAACTAAAAAAAGTTTTAGATTCCAGATTTCTTTAGAGGGAGGGTAGGGTTGTTAAAATATGCTGCTAAATTCCATGTATACAGCAGCTTCAGAACACTAATTTAATATGGAAGTATACTTTCAAACTTGTAAGAACACTTCTTTGATTTCCCTTTTTGTCTTTGTATACTTGTGGATAATAGGAAAGTTTTTCATCTGAAAGCAAAGTCATGGTTATTCAAAGAGAATCAAGTACTTGTTTTCCTTGTTCAAGGAGTAAGTCTAGTTTCTTGGACTTCATATTCAAATTTTATTTATTTGTATAGTCACTCAACTCAGACAAATGGCATTACTAAGAAAAAACAAAACCAACAAATACAAAAATAGTGCATATTATTGTGCACTAATACAATAATGTGATAATCAAGGTGGAACTATAATGTAATTAGGTTGAATCCTGGCCCAAAGTCCAACTGCCCTTATAAAAGCCTTGTAGCTTTATACTTTCAGTTATATCTACAATAGTAGAATGAAGAGAATGGTAATGTATAGTATGCACAAACAATCTTCACCATTAAAATGATTAGGGGGCACTTTGTTCACAGCAGGAGTTAAGAGAACTTTACACATTAAAGTAAATATGCTTAAACATTGTGTTTTGATGAAAGATCAGTCTAAAGAATATTAGAAACTGAAAAGAATGTGTTCTGAGTTAAAAGGGGAATAAGCAGCAGCACACTGAAGAACTTTTAATGTGCATAGGCTTTAGAGTAATAAACATTGTGCATATGCAAATTGAGGATACCTTGGGTGCATACACAAAACTTGTTCTAGAAAGGAAACTGAAGAAATCCTACTGAGAATTATAGACTAAGTAGGTATCAAGAAAATATCAGTGATACCCTTTTACCTATGGGTAAGGAAACTGGTTTTAGTTGTGAAATATAACAACATATTCCACCATTAATGATGCTGCCTTACGCTGTATGGGTTGTAGGATTATATAAAATGATTCTACCCTTCTTGACAAAACCTGAAGAAACAGAAGTGAGGAGGAGAAAAAACAGTGTATATGGAGACCATGGATCGCTAATTTACATAAAAAGGGAGAATTCACATTAAGATCATGATATGGGTTATTCCCCCGCTCCCCCCATTTTGATACTCAGTAATGATTGGGAATAAAAAGCGTTTAAGATTTTTCAAACAATGCAGGGTAATAAAGATGGCCATTTACATAATGTTATCTACATAGTTTCAGAATTATTCCTAAATTAGCAAATAATGTGTAATCTGATAGTAATCTGTCCTAAAAAAAGGAAATGTTTTGACTTAACTTTTTATGAAGCCTGTTGACATCAACTCTGATTCAATATGATTTGGAGATAGGGGAATTCACAACAGGCATGATTTGATTCAAGTTTGTGTTCTGAGATTTGAGAGTAATCTGATTCAATCTGAGTTGCTATGAAATTTGATTTGGGGGAAAACCCATCCACAAACTATAATGGGAAAAATTCAGACATGTTTTAATTTTTTGATAGAATGGGATGAATATAATAAAAATGGTACATGCTTCCAAGGACATTAATTAAAGGCAGTTTTAGTTGGGTACCTTCAAAGATGTTACAACAATACATTTTTAAATATCTCCCTTCAACCTCTTTCAGGACAGAAATGTTGGTAAGAAAAGGACAACACTTTTCTTTTTATGTGATCAGTGTAGTAATATGCACAATTGTTTACAAAGCAGTGCAGGTTTTTAGATCAGGGCATTTTCAAATATATTTAAACAAATTTAATTGCATTAACTCTACACATCATATATCCACAGTTCTCTAAAAGTACGTGGAGTGGTGATAGGATGAACCTATAATAGCTGTAAATAAGTTTGTAACAACAAAGCTCAGAATGACAGAAGTCCTTGGTGACAGAAGTCCTTGGTGACACTTTCTGTCCAGCTGCCTACTATACTGGACAAAACCCTTTCATCGGAGGCATATCAATATCCCACTGAACCTGGAAAAAGAAGAAAGAAAGAAAGAAAGAAAGAAAGAAAGAAAGAAAGAAAGAAAAGGGTGGGGTTATTCTGTATTTAGAAGAAAGAGACTTTCTCCCTTAAGCAGCTAGCATGTCGCTTTCCGCTCCAAAATATTCCTACATATTCCTTTTTCTAGTCGCTAGAAGAGAAAAGTTGGACAGTTATTTCTTGACCACTGGAAGAATGGAGCATAACACAGAGGTAGAGAACCCAGACTAGGGCTATGCATGCTTCAATAATGGTTTGGAAGAAGCGATTTGGACAACATGGGTATGAATCTAACAGTCCTTTAAAGCAACTATGTCTTTTTTCAGATGGAAAACAATTGAATAAGTTGACTTATTCAATTAGAATTTCACTTGTGCATTTTTCTGCAAAAGATGAATTTGAGCATGTGTTTTAGACCAGAGTTCCCCAACATTTCCAACTTTGCGGACCAGCGGAGGGAGGAGATAGTATGCACAAGTGGCTGGCAAGCACAAGTGCCTGCTGCTCACATAAATGTGCATGTGCTAGCCCACTCCTAATTCAAGTGATGATGATGATGTGTGTGTGTGAGAGAGAGAGACAGAGAAACGGAGACAGAGAAAGAGAGACAGAGAGGGAATAACTATATTCTTGCAGGCCATTTCCATGGCCCAATTGCAAACCCCTCACCAGTGGGCCGCACCCATAGGTTGGGGACCCCTGTTTCCGAGTACTGTAATGCACACTATGTGGGACTTCTAAGAATGTTGGGTAATTGAAACTGGTATTAAATATGGCTAAGTTATTGACACATATGTAGATCATTGAATATCCTTTTCTACTTTATTCTGATGTAGGTATATATCCTGTGTTTCTATTCAGAGAACACACTTATGGCTTCACTATCTTTGGAACAAACCAACTTTTATTTTTTAATCTAAAAGGTCTAAGGCTATCTGAGAGATTGTTTTTACTTCTTTGTTTAACATCTAATGAGGTTTATAAATAAACATAGTAAATTAGATTGATGCACATGTGGCAACATTTCATTTGTCCTAAGGAGATCATACTGATCCAATATTTCTCTAGCTTTAATATTTCCCTGTGCTATAATGAAGAAGTAAACTTGGATTAAATTGGATTCCCGTTTGTTTTAAATATGGTCTTATTTCTTTTTTTGTATACTTTTTAAATATATATATATATAAATATTTACATACACAATCCTGAGGATCTTTTGGATAGGAAAACAATTTTCCCATTAAAAATCTTGAGAATACCAGTTTTCACAGTATTTGCAAATACACTTTTCTATCTATATACTACAGCATGAAGACACATCTATATCCATTGTGCATTTGGGGTTAAATGCCTGTGTGACCTGCTAACTGAAAGAGACTACAGAGATTAAGCCTGCAGTTTGTACCTCTACAAGTATATTTGCAAACAGGGCTGGCATTTCATTTTTCTGGACAAAACTACATGGAAAGTGAAACAGTCCTCTTTTTAATAAGAGTATATAGCTTTACAGAATAATAGTCAAACTTTTCATTTTGCTGTTATCATTTGAAAACTTACATATTCCTTTTGTAACAGAAGCTAGTGCTCTTTTTTTAAAGAAAAAAAAAAGCAGAAACAAAATCTGTTCCTTGCCCAATATTCAAGGGATATTGCAGAACAACTTGGGAAACATATTTTGAATTCAAAATCCCACATGTTCATGCCACAAATATGCTTCTGAAATTTGAATTGAAGTAAAAAAAACCTGAACCATACTGTGCAAGTCACATTGCCAATAAAACCCTACAAAAACCTGTAATTTTTACTTTGCTCTTTATTCTTTAATGATACGTTAATTTGTAAACATATTTTAGGAGGGGAATAAAGCAATATATACATATACATATACATATACATATACATATACATATACATACATACATACATACATATATATATATATATACATACACACACACACACACACACACACATATATGCTAAATCTTTAGTTGTCAAACGCCATTGTGTAATTTATTACTCCAACAGTTGACAGCCTATTCTCTGAAAAAGATTCGCAAGTTAAAGATGCGTAAAAATTTTAATAACTAGGATAGCATAATTAAAAAGAGAACAATCAAGGAGTCATAAGTTTGAGGAGACAGAGTGAGTACATGTGTTCAGAAAGCAGATTCTATAAGGCTGTCCCTAGCTTTTTTGCTGAGATCCTCATCTATTTCCATCTTTTGGAGGATAGAGATATTTAAGGGAACCATGTAAAGATACTACATTGCTACTACATGTTCCTGGGAGAAATTGTACGATTGGGACTGAAAAGTCATTTAGAGACCTCGTGAAATCTGCTAAGTACAGGAATCCAAATTAAAACACTCTCAAAATGTGTTATCCTCTGCTTAAATGCATAGAGTGAAAGGGAATCTACAAGTTCACCAATTCAACCCTTTTAACTGCTCTTATTGTTTCGAAGCAGGTTTTTTTCTTGTCAAATATTTGCTAAGAATCTACCTTAAAAGAACTTGAAAGCATTGCTTTACTTGGAGTGATGGAAAATATATCTTCATCGTCATCAGCGTGACATCCTTTAAAATACCTATAAAATAACAGATTTCTCCTCAGTCTTCTTTTTCTGAGGCTAATCATTTTTAATTTCTTAAGTTTCTTCTCACGAGATTTGGTTTCTAGTCTCCTTACTATCATTGTTACTTATCATCATTGTTAATCTACTCTGAATCTCTTCTAGTATATCTGAATCCTTCTTAAAAAGTGATACCCAGAACTTAATATGGTGGTTGATAGGGGATAGGAGATAGGAGATAGGGTCTTCCCTCAAATAGTACAGCTTGGAACTATTATTTGTCATGATTTATAAATGATATTTCTATTAAAGCAACCTAAAACTACAGTGCCTTGATCTCTTTTGCATTTACATACTCAGTTTGCAGTTAATTACTATTACATAATCCTTTTCACAAATTCTGCCACCATATCATTAAGTAAGAGTCAGCTGCTAGCAAGGACCACTTCAAAATATAGAATAAGGGCAGGAGGCCTTTTTCTTCTTTGTCTAATGCAACATAACATCACTGAGTCAGTCCTGGAATTAGACTTTATATTAGACTTGTCTTCCACAAACTCTTACCTTTCACATATACTGGGGTTTGTAGCTCCATGGGTTTTCAACAACACAGCTTTTGTTGAATTCCTGTTGGTTACAGTTCCAACATATAGAAGATAATATTTGCAGCTCGGGAATAAACTGTGGAATCCTTAGTGGTCTCTGAGCTTGATTGTTTGCTTGCAGATGTTTCATTACCAAACTAGGTAACATCATCCTTACAGATATGTTGCAGTTCCAGGATATCTAGACAGCAACAGGTTGGCTCATTTCCTTCATATCTTTCCCTAAAAGAGATAAATTGTTGAAATCATAGCTTTTGAATCTCCCTCAATATGTGGTACAAAGCAATGGTAGTTGGCCATCGAGATAATGCTTTTAATTTAGGTTTTTCCTGGCTTCCTCATTTATCTTTGTCTCTTCTTGTTGTTATTATTACTCCCCCCACCCTCAGTGCATCCAGCTCTTTCTTGGAGTCTGACATTTTCTATTTGGTGGCTTTTAAGGAACATGCATTTTAAGAAGAAGCATAATTTATGTCCTGCCCTTTAATGATGCCCCTTTTAACCAATGAAAGAACAGCACTGCATTTCTATAGATATAGCCCTGCCAGCCTGGTTGAGGCAGATCATTTTAGCAAAGGGAAACAAAAGGTTGTCTGCAGTGGGTATCTCTCGGCCAGGGAAGCTACTTTGTCTTAATTACCTCAGGATGAGAGACTGCCCCTGAAGCAATCATCTTTGTTTGTTAACACACCCTATCGGCTCCACTGCTCTGTATAAATAAAACATGACCAAGATTACAATGTCATGTTCTTCTGCACTGCATACTCTGGTAACTGCTCAAGCTGAATTGCAAAAACATCCCAGAGCAGCCTGGTGCATATCAGAGGGCATCAAGGAATATTATTCATTCCTAAGCAACCACATGCAAACTTGTTTCTAATATTAAACTCAATTGTTTGTTCAAACGTTAAAAAGAAGTGCAGAAAACTCACTTTTTTTTTGCTTTTGTTTCGGTTAAGCAGCAAATTGACAAGGATATATGGTTGCATTTATCTTGAACAAAGCTTTTATCCTCTTACCCTTTTTAACTCCCTACTAATCATTTTTAACCTGTGTGTTAACCTGAAAACTGTGTTTTCCCGAAAATAAGACAGGGTCTTATTTTCTTTTGACCCCCGAAATAAGCACTTGGGCTTATTTTCAGGGAGGTCTTATTATTTTTGAGGTGCAGGAGGTGGCGAGCGTGGTCACCTCATGGCTGCTGCTGTTTTTCAATATTTTGGGGGAGGGCTTATTTTAGCACATTCACTAAAAAGCCTGATTGGGCTTATTATCCAGGATAATGGATAATGAGTAAAAATGTTGAAATCAGGCCTTATTTTGTAATAGAAGCATTTGTCTTATTTAAATATTTTTTAAATGAATATTCTTAATAAAAATTCTTTAGTATAAAATTACTCTGCTTTGTTTTCCTTAACAAGTATTTGTTGGTGTCATTATGCTATATCTTACACAATAGACGTATTTATGCAGCACCATTCACATCAAAGGAGAGGGTATCAGCACTTTTGGGGAAGCTTGTAGCAAATAGTTTGTAAAAATATGCTTTAAAAAAACTTCAAAAGAAAATTATTGTTTATGAGGAGGAAACATTCTAATATAGTTCACTGAAGACCTAAAATGCTCAATCATGGGCTGAGTGGGTAAACAATAGAAAACCAACATAGACATGGTAAAGAAGGAAGAATTCATAGAAGCACGTTGCTTACTAAAGTCCTCAATGCTCTCTTCATTGAGAATCCTGCAAGTCTCACCTGTTCCACAGTAGATATTGCTTACCAGTTTATGCATTTATGAGTCATGTGTATTAAAAGATTGTGCTTGAATACGTATTTGAACACTCATTTTGTTTGGAGTTTTCATGTTAAAATATCTCACACACCTTATTAAAGCCAGAAATTATAATCAATTATACCCAACTGAAATTTGCAAATTTGCCAAAAGTGCCAAAAGCGGGCGGAGTGCAAGGGGGTCATGGATGGGTGTGCCAACACTCATAGTTCAAAGCACGACCCTCACTTTTGGTATGCGATAGACCCATTTTTTGCCCTCCCCAGGCTCCAGAGGCTTTCTATGAACCTGGAGAGGGTGAAAACAACCTCTCTCTCCCCCCCCCAGAGGCCTTCTGGAGCCTTCAGGAGGCTTCTGAGGGCGAAAAAATGTCAAAAATAAAGGCTGAAGTTAGCTGGCCAGTGCACGCATGCACATTGCAGCCTCGCGTGCTCTAACAAATGGCTCCCCACGCCACCTGAGCCATGCGTGCCATAGGTTCGCCATCACAGGCATAAAGCCACATGACCTAAGTGATGGCCATCTCAATAGCCCCTGTTGCTGTTGTTAAGCAAGGATTATGAGTCATTAAGCAACACCTCTTCCTGCTAGCTTCCAACAATCAAGCTTAGTGGAGAAGCTGGAAGGAAGTCTCAGGCAGCTCACAAGAAGGCCAGAAGACAGGTAAAGTCACTGCTTCTGGCTAGAAGACAGAATGAGGCTTGTCTGGTGCTAGGGAGGCACAGAATGTGTACAGTGGGGCTTTCCTGCTGAATGATAAAATAGGTACCAGTGTGCACAAATGGTTGGGAAAGGCATGCAAGTGGCTAAGGAGGTGCAGCATAAGTACAGAGGAGCTTAGGGATGGTGCGTGATGGCTGGTGCACCTTGGATATGGTTCATGGGTTGAGAAGATTTACCCAAGTAACTTGTGACCTTCTCTGCCATCTTCCCCATTGACTTAGTTTGTGGGAAGCTGGCAAGGATCGTTGCAAATGGTAATCAAATGATGCTGCAAACTTCATAAGTGCAAACCAGTTTCCAAGCACCCATGCTACATCATGTTACCATGCAGGTTTAAGGTTTAAGGTTTATTAAAATTTGTATGCCGCCCACTCCCATCGGGACTCTGGGCAGGTGTTGTGTTGGTCAAAACTTTGAGGACTGGTATAACCGCCACTCATTTCACCTATGTAACTTTGAACAGTCACTGAATGAGTGGTCATTAATGGAGGATACCTGTATGTCCTATGAGATGTTGTCAATACAATCCTGAATTCTCTTGCTAGAAGCCCCAAGGTAAAGTGTAGATCCTTAAAGAAAGAAACAGAAAATAGCTAAATGCATCCTCCTCACTTTGATATTACTCAATTTAGTGATTGGCTGCTGGTGATGGCCAAACATTACTGTTAAACCCATGAACTGCATTTGAGGTGCACTGGCACCATCCCCAACTACAATTGACCCCATGGATATCATTCTTGTCCAATAAATGAACAAACATAAGCTATTTCTAATCTCCTAGACCACAGATGTTCCTTCACTTGGGCTATCAAGCCAATCCTTTTTCCATGTTCCCTACTGCATATCTTGCTCATCATGTTCATAATGACATATAGGAAGACACTGAAAAGTGCACTTCTAGAAAGGATAAGAAACAACTCTTAGCCTTGGTTGATTGATGGTAAGAACTTGCCGTTTCACCTCCCTATTTCCTGCCACCAAGTAAATAGTTAGTGATGGAGGCAGGTTTGAATTGGAATGATTGGTCCCAGACAGTTGATAGAAATGGGTATACTGCCATATTTTGCCTTCTGCTTTATGTTGCACATAAAGTCACTGCAAAGCGCTTGTTTTGCTGTTGCCCTTTGCACTAGTTTTAATTCTCTACCTACAGCACACCTCACAAATATATCTAATCAGAAAGAAAGTTTGAGGAACACATTGTAGGAAATGTTGACAGGAGATATAACTGTTTTCTCCCTTCCCCCTTTTTTGGGTTGGATATAAATGCATCCGATCATTAAGGTTGTGCCAGCATCTCTGTGTTCCCTTGGTGCATGTTGGCACTCCAACGCTCAATCTGGGAACAAACATGCTTACATAATATGCATTAAAAAACAAATAAGTTTTGCTTGCCTCTTGAAATTGAGGAACAAGGTGGGGGAGAGAAATGAGAGAAAATTCATTTTGAAATTGCTTATTTTGTCCAAAGGGAAAGGATTTAATTTATTTTACTGTTTATCTATGCTATGAATTGTGCACAAGATTTGCTGTAAGCCTCTGCTGAAGCAAACAGCTGATGCTGGAACCAGTCTTCAATTCTCTTAATTCTGGAATGGTTGGCTTTTTAGTCAATTCTTGATGACATGTTGCCATGATTAAACTTTGGTTTAAATGAATAAATGGGGTGCAAACTAGTGATAACAATTGAGAGAACCAACTACTTTTCTATTGGGGTCAAAGTCTGAGAGAAGGAAGAAGCTGACTGAGTGCTATTATTTTCTGTAAGCTTTAATCGTTTCCTTTCCTTGCCCCATTCCATGCACTATTCCCCACAAGCTCACAAAGCAAAGACTGTGGTCATATCTCTCCAGACTTGCTTGACGCTTATCAAACTTAGCAAACATGACCAGTGACAAAAAATGTGGGAGTTGTAATTATAGATGTTCAGGAGAAGCCATGATAGTATCACATACATCGTGACATTATTGTCAAATATCATAAATCATGTAACTTGTGCTGGTTTTGGAATGCACCAAAGTGATGTTATGAAGTATGTAAAGTCCCTTCTGTCCCTTCCTGTGGACAATTGATTGCCAATGCCTGATGCAAAACATCTTCCTTAATGAATGGATTACCTCTATTATGTTAAGGAAATTACCAGTAGCCTGGCTGAAAGATGAATCATTCAACAGAATAACAGAGTTGGAAGGGACCTTGGAGGTCTTCTAGTTCAATTTAAAGATGGCACCAAAATATAGTGATAAAACATTGTGAAGGGTCACACAGTTCTCCTGGTTGATATGCTCTTCTTCCCATTTCCAACCTCACAAACTAAATTCCAGTTAATAATTACTAGAAACAGATCACCATAACTATGGTTTTATGTTCACATATTTCTGCTGTCCAAGTTAACATTAACATATATTTTTTTTGGTGCAGACAGGGCATTAAAACTATTGTTAATCTAAAGTGGAAACACAGAGCAAGAAAGAGAAGCCCAAGATAATTGGAGGCAGACTGGGTTTATTCTTGGAACAGTGAACTATGGTTTCACATTATGTCTCAATCAATCCAATACTGAAATAAGTGAAGAAGGTCTGCTGGACATCACTGCAAGTTTCAGTATGTCATTTGAAGCAAACATACATATTTGCATTATTCATCTGGAAGGAGTTTGCGTTTTGGTAAGAAAAGTGGGGTCAAATGCATGGATATGAACTATTGGTAGTATGAGGTGATAACAAATGCTATTATAGTTCAACTCTGAGACTATTTGATGTGCTTCTCATGATTGTTAATGTTTTTTCAATCCAGTGATATATCTGTATTTTTGTATTGCCTTTAGTAGATTTTGGTGGGTGGGAAGGCATAGAGAATGGGAGGAGAGGAAGAGAATTCCTAATAAGAATTTATGTTGATTAGGATATCTGTATGGGATTCTTCAATAATATGAAAGACAATAAACTTAAATTCAAAATTAGGAACTGGAATTCAAGTGTGACTTTTTATTAAACAAGCCCATTTTTTACCAAAGTATCAGTGATCCCTAAGGGATACATTCTTTTCCTAGAAAGTACTTATTAAAACTCCCTTCATGGATTACTGCTTTGTTGTGGTGAAGAGGCTTGCTTAGCTCAATGAAGCTATGAGCTATGCCATGCAGGGCTGCCCAAGATGGACAGGTCATATCAGAGAGCTCTGACAAAAGGTGATCCACTGGTGAAGGAAATGGCAACCCACTTTTGCTATGACAAAGGCTTGGAGGAACGTTGTCCATGGGGTCTCAATGGGTTGGACATGGCCTCACAACTAACAACAACTTATTAAAGCTATAATCTAGACAAAAGGCTCATAGAAATAGAGTCCATCAAAAAGAGCTAAGTAGATGATCTCATTTCATTATTTTTAGCTCTGTACACTATTGATAATTAATTTGTCCGACATCATATTGATTTCCTGTCTTTTTTTGTGAATATTTTTTTTTTTTTTGGTAATGTACAACAAAAATTGGTTAGGTTTCAATTAACCCTTCTGTTCAAACAACATCCGAAATACTAAAGAAAAAGTTCTCTAATTGATTTAGGAGAAAAAGGTATATTTTTGATCAGCATAGATTTAAAAGAATTAATAAACAAATTATTCTTTATTAAATGAACAAATATAAATATGACAGAATTGGGAAGCAGTAAGAAATTATTGTCAAATTATTTTTGCCAGTTCTCTGAAGCTGCTCTGCTCTTGGTTTTCACTTTGCCAATTAACATTTGTTAGAGAATATTTATGCATGAACAAATCACTTATCTGTTATTTTCTTTGATGGAATTTGATGACATTAGAAAGCTTGATATTCTTATAGTACAGATACAGTTTTGTCCTGGGCCACTGTGGCCTGACATAGCTTTCATTGTTTTAATTGCAGGTTCTCTTATTTCCAATCTCTGAGGTGTCACAAAGGATTTAACAGGATAATTACAAATGTTTATCACTTTTCCAGTTCTTTTCCTTCAATGTTCTAATAATACCAAATCCCACTTCTGAACCATCATCTCAGTCGTTATACATATCAATCTAATTTGAAGTAACTTGAAAGCCATTATGGAAAAAAAAACCCAACTTATGAAGTGATAACATAAACTATTATTTTTATTTAATGATTTTAAACAATAAAAGGAAATGGAGCAGTTGTAGCATATATTATTTACATTAATTGATCAAAAGCATACATAGTATTGCATATACATAAATACCAATAAAGGAGAATATTTGTAGCTCAGGGCTGAAATGAGGAATTCTTGGTGCTCTCTGAGCTTGGTTGTTTTCTTGCAGATGTTTCATTGCCCAAACTAGGTAACATAATTAGAGCTAGGTGCTCCTCAGAGAGCACCAAGGACTCCTCATATATAAATAGCTTGAACTCCAAGAAATATATATTTTCTTTGTATTTTTAATTATGCACACAAAGTTCATAGCAGCCATCATTTTTGAACAAAAGCTTTTTTGTGTCTAGGAGGAGAGAAGAAAGAAATTTCAAAGAGGGCCCCTGTGACCTGTTATTTTTGCAGTCTGTTGCATGGAACAGATGCCTCTTTCTATTCAAAGAAAATAGATGAATGGCAACTGTTATCTGGTTAGAAGAACAACCCTAGAGACTCTATAGGTGCCACTGATTATCTTTTCCTCTGTGGTCAAACATGGAAAAAGTTCATTCATTCATTCATTCATTCATTCATTCATTCATTCATTCATGGTGTGATGGCTCAGTGGTTTAATGACTCTGGAGATGGTCCCTGCTCCAGTGGTTTGAGTCTTAGCACTGAGTGGCAGGGTGAGCCCCCATCACTTGCATCAGCTTCACATAGCAGTTTGAAAGCATGCTCTATGAGTGTAGATAAATACCACTTCGGTGGGGAGACAAACTGGTGTCTCATGCAGCAGTCAGAATCTTGCCAGCACCAAACTTTCCTGGCTGCAACATCCATTTGTGAGCAATAGCAATAGCACTTAGACTTATATAACAGTTCACAGGGTTTTATAATCCTCTCTAAGTGGTTTTGCAGAGTCAGCCTATTGCCCCCAACAATCTGGGTCCTCATTTTACCCACCTCGGAAGGATAGAAGGCTGAGTCAACCTTGAGCCAGTGAGATTCGATCTGCCAAACTGCTAGCAGCTGGTGATCAGCAGAAATAGCTTGCAGTACTGCACTCTAAACACTGGGCCACCATGGCTCAAGGTGAGGTGGCTTTGGTGGAGAGAGAAGAGCCTTGTATGACACTGTAGGAAAAGCCACTCATCTTTCTTTCTGGTGCAAAGCTAACACACTCTCTTGTGATACCCAAGAGCTGGTAAACTACTACTTTGCATCAGCATTGTAGTCTCCTGGCTAATGTAACAATGCCATACACTAAAACAAACAAACACAAACCAATTCCATGTTGTCCCAAGTCTAACGGTAGAAAATGAAATCTCCCTTCAGAGGAATCATACTAAAGGAGTCATGGTCTCTGCCATCACTGATCCTTTTGGAGATAAAGAAGTATGTTGGGATAAATCATAGGAGTCTTTGAACCTATGCATTCAAAGCCTCGTTTCCTGCCAGATGTGACCCTTGCATGGGCAATAAACTGTTTTCCCATGGTGTTAACATATTCAATATATTGTATAATTTTCCAGTCATAGGCAGTGGGATTGATCACATTTCCCAGAATTTTCTCCCTATAATTCATCTGTCACTACCCATCTTTAGTTTTTTTATATCTTTCTAACTTTCCAAATGCCTAGTTCTCTTCAGGCTTTAGTTTGTTACATCATTAAAACTTTATAAAGTATTCTATCCTTTATTTTCTTTCCAAGCATTTTGTAAACCACTTTGTGAATGTGTATACTTAAGAAGCAGTTTGTTTGTATGTGTGTAATAATACTTATCAAGTTCATCAAGTAATTTTGAATGCTTTAATCCAATGATTTATATTTTGAATTACATTCCACTGTATCATTTAACATTTTCAGACCTGTTCATTGTATCAAATGTTTAGAGTTAGAATGACATGTGCAAAATACTGAGATGCAGTAACGTAAGAGGAATTATTGCAGATTTTTACACTGAGAGCTTATGCACCAAAGACAAATTCCTTGTGTGTCCAATCACACTTGGCCAATAAAGAATTGAATTCTATTCTATTCCATTCCATTCCATTCCAGTCCAGTCCAGGCAAGTCCATTCCATTCCATTCTATTCTATTCTATTCTATTCTATTATCAGAATATATTAATAATTAAATTGAAATATATTAAAGTCTATGATATCATCCAATTCCCAATTATAGAGAGACAGGTTGAATTTTTACTCTACCATTTCTCTATTTTGGAATACTGACAATAAATAAGAACATTGTTTTTTCAACTAATTCTGGAGAAAATCCAAGAAGAAACAAAATCCTTTGTTCCAGTGAGATGCAGGAGGCATATGTAAAAAGGTGGAAACCATGAATTCTAAAAGACACACCCACTGAAAGGAAAGCAATTGATACCTGTTTTCCCAGCCCAGGTGAGAAGATTAAAGAAGCTGGTAATCCACAATTAGAAGTCACAGTAAACATGATTGGGATATCATTGTGGGCAAAGTGGAGAGAGGGGTTGAAATCTGGAAATGGATTTCTTTAGCCACCTTCATTTTCATCTAGTTCGTGCAAGGTTTTAGTCTACTGGGGCATCAGCTGTGAATAGAGAATTAAGAATGTAAATATTCATCATGGTACCTTGACATCTGAAAACTGCACACATTGTGGAAATATTCTCTGACTTATTATTAAGTCCTTCCAACTGTGGCGTCTCATAAAATGCCCTTCTCCTTATCTCTTGTCGTGTCACATTTGTGTGCCTCTGGGGAGAAAATGTGTTTTTGGCACCCCTATCCCCCCGTGATAATTACAAATATACTTTATTTAGGTCATAGCAACTAGGACTGTTGCACTTCGTAGAGATTCATTTTATTAACTTCAGAATTAAGGGTCTTATCTTGACAGATGATTTGGTATCATTTTGGATGTTTCCCCCCTTCTATATTCAGTTTAATTAGAGTAGGTAAAAACACCATTTTTCTAGAGATACATAGATGACTGGAAGAACACAAAAAAGGAGAGAGGTACTAAATATCTATTGCATTTGCTAAGTGGAGGGATCTCCCTCTCTTCCCACTCTCTCATGTGTGTGTGTGTGTGTGTGTTTGTGTATTGTTTTCCAACTTCATGGCTGGCATTGGTAGAATAAGACTTCATGATAAATATATTATGATGGGTCTATGATAATCATTACAGCTTTTGGAACAGGCACTTTAGTTGGCTTTCATTTGTAAATCTCATGAGTCTTTCACAATTTGATGGTTCTCCTTCAGGGGAAACCTTCAGAAAATGGAGAGTGTCATTCTACACAGTAAATGGAATTGGCAAGTCTCTCTCTTTTTCTCTGATGGGATTGCCAGTAAACTATTAATGTGTGATGCAGTGATGGGGACGAAAAGCAGTTTTAGCATTCAAGCAAATGCATCCTGAAGTGTATGCATAATAGCAAGGATGAAGTTTGACCACTGATAGTAGAATGATAATGTAATATCTTGTAGTTTAGGCCTCCAATGTTCATAAACTGACTTGTGCCTGGAAATTCTGGAAATTTTGGTCCTATCTCATCTGGCTAGGCACCAAGTTGAAGAAGGGTGCATTGTGTCCAAGACCACACCATATAGTAACTCAAGATTTATTTTCCTCTATAAAAGAAAAATGAAAAAGTGTCAATTTGCAAATCAATATTATTTTTCCACTTAGGGAAGTGGTCAATTTGCAGACACTCTGAAATGAACATGACAGATTTATTATGGCAAGTTCCACGACATTGATTGTCCATTTTATTGTTTTAAGTATTGCAATAGTTGCTGAGAGTGAGATACAGTCTGTCTCCAGTGAGTGACAAGAACACTACACTCTTCTTCCTTTGGTAGTATGTATGTATGTATGTATGTATGTATGTATGTATGTATGTATGTATGTATGTTGCTAGTATGTTCCAAGCACCCTGCCACAAAACTAGTTGTGATAGGATTACTTCTCACATGTTATGTTATACTTTACTATTTGGGAACATGGCCATATCCAACTTCCTGCTATATCTCATTACCTTGGAAGGTGGCTCAACATTCAATTAGGACAATGTTAAACCATCAGAATATGAATACTACAGAACAAAGATAAACAAATTTGGAGGTCCAAGAATCTACTTAGTCTTTTATGGTATCTTCCAGAAGCCATTCCAAAAATGTAGAGAGACAAAAAGTAAAATTGATTTCATTAATTGCTATGAAATGCAAAGAAGTCAAGAAAACTTAATAAGATTATTCTCCACTCTTGAATTTAATCATGCCCTCCTTCTGTCATATTAGAAGTTACATTAACAATTCTTAGAAATCTCTGGAAAAAGCACCTCAAAAACTGCATCTATTTCCTGGAGTGCCAGTTTGTGCATCTTTGCTTTAGCTGGAATTAGTTTTAAAAGACAACTCTGTTTTAAAAGAATTATAAGATAGGTCTTTTCCTCACATATAAAACACCACAAGTGTGTTTAGTTATTCTTACAATTTACCAGGGAACTTCAGGGATGCTAACTGAATTGGTTGTGGAAACCTGGCTTACCTCACAATACAAGTAGTTTAAATAATGCCAACTTTCTATGAATACAAGAAATTTGGCAGGCCCAGAGAGAATATTTCATTATACCTCAAAAATATACACAAGGGTAATGTTCACATCATGTATTCAGCATGTAGACAGCTCAGACTAACTAAGTGGACTTCTGGCTCCAAATGCTTTGATTGTCTGCTTAGCTCTCTTCTGCACCAAAATCAAAGGTGATGAGAGACCCAGCATAGTGACAGGATTGGGTCAAAATCCAAAGTAAATCCAAAATCCAAAATCCAAAGTAAATCCAAAATCCAGTAATGGCCATCTGAAGAATCGACCATTACTGGATTAGGATTAAGTTAGGGGTATATGATCATGACAAATTTATGCCAGGTGCTACTGACATAAATTTTGCACTTGAAAATATTTACTCTATGTTGTGCATCATTGAACTATGGAAACTGTCACCACCAGATGTGGTCTTGCCAGCCATTTAAATACTGCAGACAAATTAAGGAAGGATAAAGCTATTGATGACTACAAATCAATAATGGTTATATTATTCTGAGGCAATGTGCCTCTAAATTCCAGATGCTACTGTGGGAAGAGGATGTTGCACAAATTAAACCTTGGTCTGATCCAGGAAAGCTCTTAGTTTGATCTCAAGAGATATGGAATGCCATTGAACTCAAGACAGTCATACTAACAAAGCACTTGTTAAAATAATGTAATTCATAAGGAAAAAAACCCTCTATCTTGATCTTTTGGTGCATTCATTCTTTAAAATGAGAGAGAGAACTGTTAAACATAGGAAAGTGAACCTTTGCTTTATGCAGCAAAGGCCCAGTGCTTCCTTTGACTGTGTGATCACCAAGAGAGTGCAGCTTCTTTGTCAGGTCATAGGAGTTCAGCCGAATGCTGTACAGTAGAAAAAGCATGCCTGCCGTCTCTTCAAGACATCAAACTTTGGTAATTCAACATTGCCCTTGGCTCTGAAGGAAAATCACCACAGACTGAAAGCTCTTACATGCCTTGGTCCAATGCTGTTCCAGTCAAAAGGGGAGGGGGAGAGAACCAAGTTGGAACACGGACAGCTATTGTCAATTGTTCACATTACCTGTAACAAACTTTGATGCTGGTTTGCAAACAACAACAACAACAACAAAATTATATTTAGAAGGTTATTGGTGAGGTTCAACATACACCATTACAACAAAATAAAAAGATAAATTGGCTTGCTTATTGTAAGTCTGTTATTATAATGTGGGATAAATAACAAGCACACAATGTGAAACACAACAGACTTTAGGATTTAAAAAGGGGGACAAGTCGACTTAGGAAATGAGGAATAAATTTTGGGGCTAAGATGCTGAGCTTGTCGATCAGAAAGATCAGCAGTTCGGCAGCTCAAATCCCTTGCGCTGTGTAACAGAGTGAGCTCCTGTTACTTGTCCCAGCTTCTGCCAACCTAGCAGTTTGAAAGCATGCAAAAAATGCAAGTAGAAAAATAGGAACCACCCTTGGTGGGAAGGTAACAGCAATCCATACACTTTTGGCATTTAGTCATGCCGGCCCGGAGCATAACAAATTAAAGTTTAATTTGTGTGTACTGCCAAATTGGCCACACTCACCCAGCCAGGCCCACCCAGTCACATGAACATCTAGCCACACCCAGCCAGCCAGTCCACCCCCCCCCCCAGGAGTCTGAGGGACCATGAATTGGCCCCCTGTTTAAAAAGTTTGAGGACTCTTCCTATAAATGATGTAGCATAAGCTTGCCTTCTCTCTTAACAGAAATAGTGGAAAGTGATTTTTGTGAAGTTGAAGTACAAGTTATACCTTCTGCAGTTTCATATATATGAATAACCAAATATGAAGTACATTTAGTACCCCAAACCTGAATCTTCTGACCATCAGAAGATTCAGGCAACCAAATGGGAAGAAGCAACAGACATTAAAAAGCAGTGGCATCATGACATATAGCGTTAGGGGTATCACATGGCTAATAAGTCAATGAAGGATACAGTACCTTCTGAGAATCTACTAAATAATTCAATATTACAGCAAGAGAGAGCATATTTGGACCCAGAACTGTAGTGGAGAAACTGTCTGGTGCTGCTTCATTTAATAATCAGGAAAGAAACCACTCAACTCCACTCTTAGAATTAAGTGTACTTTTACTAATTACAAATGAATAGTAGCAATGCAAAGCTGAGTCTGGGTAAATTAGCACGGAAGCAATGGATATCATGTATAATTCAATCCCCTCCCCTTGGCACCCCATTCCATAGTCCAATAATAATTCACCCAACTGTCAGGTGGGAGATATCTTCAAAAAACTTCATCAGGCTGAAATGCTGGACAGTTGGCCTTGGCGGGAAACTCCCTTCCTCCACATGCGCAGAGAGATGGTTAGGACAGCTTCTAATAACATTCCTCCAGCACATAATAATTCCCCTCCCAAATACCATGCCTCCCCTCCCTGTTTCAATGGCAGCCAAAGCAGCAGCGAAGTAGAGGCTGACAGCAACTGAGATTCAGGCAATTCTCCTCTGCCCGGACTGTATGAATTTGGATCAACTGTGCAGGATCTATTCTTTGCAGCCAGAATGCTACAGCTTTATAAATGCAAGCCACTTGTTTTCAAGATGCAACTTGGAGTTTAAAACTTTTGGTAAAACAAACCCCCATTGCTTAAATGAAAAATACGAATACACTAAACCTGTAGCTGAATTAGTGAAAATAATTTATTCTGTCCCCAAACTCCTAAGATTGCTATTCTGAATGGGAAACATCGGAAGTTTCCTGAGAACCACCACCCCCTCACTGAGTTCTGACATTCTCTTTGGTTTCACCCATGTCTGTAGCCACTGCTATTACTCCTTTACACCATGGATAGATAATAAGCCCCCTTTTCAGGAACAGAAAAAGCTCTTATACATTTTAATGTGACCTTAGACAGTGCCTTTCAGAAATCACAGGCACATCTGACTACACTTGAGGTTGAATTGAGCTAATGGCATTCACCTCATCTTTAGATGCAAAATTGGAAGATAAAAAGACCTTGATATGAAAAGGAAAGAGGAGAGAAGGGAGGGAGGAAAGAGAGGCAGATTAGAGATATTGCTTAAAAATCTTATGATTGCTAGTTGATAACAAAATGTCTCCTCTTTCTGGGGAGAAAACCCTGTGGGCTTGCAAGATGTCCTCATGCTTTTTATTTTTAATGATAGAATCTATTTTATTCCCTGGCCAAAAAAATTTCAATGTTGCTGCATATGTGACCAGGAGATATGCTGACCTTTAGCAAATCTTATTTTAAAAAACTGATGGAACAGTTATTGCAATATTCCTTCCCTGTAAGATTAAAAAAGGAACTTTCTTCCTCTGTAATCAGAAGTGGATTAAATTTATTAAAGGTGCAGTAACTCATCCCCCTTTAGGAAAAAATGACACTTGCCAGTCATATTTCATTATGAAAAGCTGTTTGAAGACATAGTTTCATCCCCCCCCACCTCTGTATCTAAAAACCACGCCAAGGTATTAGAAAGTGAGCAGGTTACATTTATTTGACTCTGAAAGATATTTAATGTTAACAAGAGGAGGACACACAGTGCAAATAACAACAACAACAACAACAACAACAACAACAACAAGTCCGCCGTTGCCGGTCCCAAGCCCGGATGAGAAAGGAGGAGGGTTGGGGTCAGGTTGGCATATGGTCCCATAAAAAAAACCCGAGTATGATCACAAACTCAGCTGCTGTAAAAAAATTGCGCAGACTGATTACTGAAATTACGGCAAAATTCAGTAGCACAAATGATCCATTGGAATTTGTGCAAAAGTTATAATATTAAAACAGCAACAAACTGGTGGGAACATCAGCCTGAAAAAGTCACCGAAAATCAGATGGTCAAGAACTTGTGGGATTTTCGCATATAAACAGACAAAATACTGGCACATAATACACCAGACATCACACTGGTTGAGAAAAATAAGGTCACAATCATAGACATCGCAATACCAGCTGATACCAGGGTCGCTGAGAAGGAACATGAAAAAATCGCAAAATACCAGGACTTAAAAATTGAAATTCAACGACTATGGCACAAACCAGCAGTGGTAATTCCAGTGGTAATTGACACACTGGATGCTATTCCAAAAGCACTGGAATTACATTTAAAACAGTTAAAAATTGACAAAATCACCATCAGTCAAATGCAAAAGGCAGCACTGCTTGGATCTGCACGCATATTACGAAAATACGTTACAATGTCCTAGGCCCCTGGGTGGGGCCCGACTAGTAACCAATGCCAAATCCGGCGAAACAACTGGCTGCTGTGATACAATTGTATAATAATAATAATAATAATCCAATATAAACAAAATCAGCAATTTCGATCAGACCAACGGCGTTTTTATCAAAGTCTTAATGTGAATTGTGACACCAAAAGTGAAAAACCAGAAAAACAGGCAACAGTTGAATTCTGGAAAAAATTGTGGGAAAATGCAAAGGACTACAACAAGGAAGCAAAGTGGATACATGACTTTGAGAAAAGCATTGGCAACAAACAAATGCAAGTATTAGAAATAACAACTGAGATGGTCAAAAATCGAGTTAAAAAGGTAAAGAATTGGACATCACCTGGAAAGGACCAATGCAATATTGGCCAGGCAACTGAATGAAATTTTACAAAAGGGCCAAATTGATGAATGGTTGACAACTGGAAAAACATACTTGATTCAGAAAGATGCAACTAAAGGAACAACACCTGAAAACTACAGACCAATAACATGCTTGCCAACAACCTTCAAATTACTCACAGGCATTATTGCAGATAACATGATGGATTATTTGGAAACAAACAACATCTTGCCAGTAGAGCAAAAAGGCAAAAAAAGAAGGAGCAGGGGCACAAAAGATCAGCTTCTAATTGATAAAATGATATTAGAAAATTGTAAGAACAGAAAAACGAACTTGAATATGGTCTGGATTTATTACAAAAAGGCATTTGACTCACTGCCACATAGTTGGATCATAAAATACTTAGAAACAACTGGCATTAGCAAAAATATTACATCTTTTACTAAAAAGGCGATGAAACAATGGCGAATTGAGTTGGCAGTAGGGAATGAGATCTATGGAATGGTTAATATCAAGCGAGGAATTTTCCAGGGTGATTCACTTTCACCTCTTCTCTTCATCATCGCAATGATCCCACTATCAGTAATTTTTTTAAAAAATGAAATTAGGCTACCAAACAGCCAAAGAAGCTGAAAATTTTTTGCATTTACTATATATGGATGATTTGAAACTCTATGGAAAGTCAGAAATAGAAATCCAATCATTGACAAACACAGTCCGAGTATTCAGCACCGATATTTCAATGCAGTTTGGCATGGAAAAATGCGCCACTGTATCCATAAAAAGGGGCAAAATCACTGCATGTGAGGGAATTGAAATGCCTAATGGCCAATTAATTAAATGCAAAGAAAATGAAGCCTACAAATACTTAGGCATTCTGCAGTTGGATAACATCAAGCATGGAGAAGTAAAAACTATTGTCAGGCGAGAGTACACCAACAGAGTTAGGAAAATTTTGAAATCTAAATTGAATGGTGGAAATACAATCAAGGCCATAAATACCTGGGCAATACCAGTTATAAGATACACAGCTGGTATAGTTAACTGGACACAAGCTGATTTGGACCTTTTGGACTGAAAAACCAGGAAACTAATGACAATGCACTACAGTTTACATCCACGTGGTGATACTGATAGACTGTATTTGCCCCGAAAATCAGGTGGCAGAGGATTATTACAAGTGAAGCAAACAGTTGAAGAAGAAAAACATGCACTGGCTGATTATTTAAAAGAAAGTCAAGAACATCTATTAATCGAAGTAAAGAACAAAAATCTACTGAAGGCCCAACAGACGAAACAAGAATACAGAAAAGAAGTGATAAAATCAAGAATGGAGAGTTGGCAGAACAAAGCACTGCATGGCCAATTTCTGGAAAAAATAAAAGATAAAGTGGACAGTGAACAAACTTGGTTATGGTTAACAACAGGTACATTAAAGAAAGAAACAGAGTCACTAATCCTGGCTGCGCAAGAACAAGCTATCCGCACAAATGCCATTAAGGCCAAAATCGAAAAATCGAAAAATGAGCTGAAAATTGGAAAAGCAAAGCCATGCATGGCCATTACTTGAAAATTATTGAAGAAAAAGGTGACCAAAAGCTAACTTGGAACTGGTTAAGCTCAGGAGCACTGAAAAAAAGAAACAGAAGGCTTTATTTTGGCAGCTCAAGAACAAGCCTTAGCCACAAACTGCATGAAGGCAAAAATTCAACATGTTACCACCAACAGCAAATGCTGCCTCTGTAATGAGAAAGATGAGACAGTCAGCCATTTGATCAGTGGGTGCAGCAAAAATTCACAAACTGACTACCTACAACACCATGACCGCATTGCTAAGATCATTCACTGGAAATTGTGCCAAAAGTTTGAATTTGAGTACAGCAAAAACCACTGGAAACATCAGGTTCAGAAGGTTTTAGAGAATGAGAAAGTCAAGATCTTGTGGGACTTCAGAATTCAGACTGACAGGCACTTGGCCCATAACACACCTGACATAACAATAGTTGAAAAGAAAAAAGTTGGGTTCATTGACATTGCAATACCTGGAGATGCACAAATTGAAGATAAACAGCTAGAAAAAAATCACAAAATACTGGGACTTGCAAATTGAAGTTGAGCAACTATGGAAAAAGAAATCGTGTGTTGTCCCGATTGTAATTGGAGCCCTTGCAGTAATACCTAAAGGGCTATCTCGCTAATTTTAAATTTATCAGACTTGAACATTCTTTTTTAAAAGTTTTTTTATTTTTATTTTCAAAACGGACACAACACAAAAAATCCTCTTTACATACTGTAGAAAGTGTATCAGTTGGTTACAAAAAAATTTCGTGCATTTCTTTCACAGTCACCCATGATTCATATTAATTCTAGTATTTTAAATCAAATATATTTGTACATATTACCATCATCCTAGCCACATTCTCATTTGACTATAATTGTTTAAATGTCCTCCATCATAAAACATAAACTCAAGACATAAACACATACTGGCATCTCATTTGCTATTTCTAGTATTCCAATAACACTATTCCTTATGGTCTATTCTAGCTAAACATCAATAACATTTAGTAACAAAAGTTTCTAATCTTCCTTTCCAAATCACTGTTACAGTTTACATCCAATTTTCCCATGTTGTACCCATACCTATATATACATTGTTATCATTATGTCTTCTTTTTTTGACTATATCCATTATCATAATTTAGTTCTTTTTCATTAATTTTTATATGTAACCAAACTATTTCTCATCTTCCTTTCATAGGTACCATTCAATATTCATATCCAATTATACTTGTTATACCAATACATATGTATACATTATTATCATTTTCAATTGTTTATTTAATCATATCTATTGTCACTAAATTTCACTAAGTCCAACTAGTTTTAGATTAAATACTTTCATCTATCAGCCTGTATCTTTCCAGTAGCGAAACAGTCTCATATCTTCTGCCAGTTGTGGCATCAGTCCTCTAATCATCTCCTTAATCAAGTTTGTATGGACTCTTCTTTGCAACTCCTTGTTTATTGATTCTCTCATGTAATTTCGATGCCCTTCTTCTTTTTTCTTAATCAGCTTGTCTTTAATTGTCAGTATTGTTATCAATGGTATTACTCAAAAAAATTCTCCCTTTAAATCCATAAGTTCTTTTATTTCTTCTTCTTCTGTGTCTTGCCATCTAGGGTAGGGTTCCCATCCATCTGATTCCCCTTTCCATATTCCACTTTTTCCATTTCCAGACAGAAACCATTCACCATAGATGTCAGCAGATTTGATTTCTTTGTAGTCATTTTTCTCTTTATTGCTTGAGACTCTACCCTCTATTTTTTCCCATTTGATTAGCATCTCCATCCTTTTCATCATATTTTTCTGTTAGGTGCTCTAATTTTTCAAACATTTTCTCAAATGTATTTGATAACTTCTGTATTGCAAACATTATCTCTTGCAAGCTGACAGTTTCTCTATGTAAGCCATTGTTTCCAGCTGTTAAAACACTGCTGCTCTGACTTGGAAGATTTTTACAAGGTTACACCTAGGTTCACCATGAGATTTCTGGTTAAGGATATACTTCAAAGGAAAATTTGTATAAACAAATCGTGCTTTACTTCTTATCACTTTCTATAAACAAATTGTGAGACTTTAAAGTTCCAGACCAGAATAATCAGTAGTGAAATAAAAGTATTTTGTTTTCAGTACTCAAGTTTCCAGTCTTCGAGTAACAGTTATCTCCCCCTTTGTTGTTACAATTGTTGCAATTCTCTTTGTTCTTTTTGTATCTTTTAATATTCCAAGTTTAAAAAAAGTCAAATTCTTACATGAAATAGAGAAGAAAGAGTAAAAGACACACGTAGTGATGAATAAGGAGAAGGTTAGTTCATAGGTTGTGAAAGTAGTAGTAAAAATTTTAGAAGAAAACTTGATCCATTCATTTCAAACGGTTTGCATAAATTCAATCCATGAAAATAATGTTTAAAAATTAAGATAACACTGACCAAAACCATCCAAAGCTTAATTCCGCCGCTTATATCTTTTATTCTTAGATTTAAATTAGCATTACATTTTTTATAGGCAGGCTCTTTTAAAATGTGTAAAAGTTCCTCACCAGCTGTAAACACTTTCTCTTCCGTTTCCTTCCATTTTGGAGCCGTCCCTACTTCAACAGCCTGGGGAATGAGCTTTTAACGCCAGCTGAGAGACCTTCTCCTGCGTCAGTCAGGGACTTTGCGATGTCCCTGTGATCAGCAGAACGTAGTCTTCCTCTTCACTGTCTCTACGGGATGGTTAGTTTCGATTGGACCACCCAGCGAAAAAAGTATTGGCGGTGATCTTGGAGCATCGAGATCAGGCAACCATTTCGTAGTGACTTAGGCTCCTCCTCCCCAGACTTAAACATTCTGATTCTACAAAAAACCACCCTACTTGGAACAGCTTATATCCTCCGACATTACCTTAACAGTTCCTAGGTCCTTGGTTAGGACTCGAGCTGTTGAGGTACCAATCAGCCCCAAAGGCTGTGAATGTCACCAAAGATTAACATTAATAATAATAATAATAATAATAATAACAATAATAATTAGAATAATTAGAATAATATATGGAGGCTGCAGAATAGAACAGAAAGGCCTAGAGAAAATTACTAAATACAAAGACCTACAAATAGAACAACTGCGTCAAAAGAAATCAAAGATAGTATCAATAGTAAAACGTGCCTTGGGTGCAATCCCAAAACACCTGGAGCAGCACATGAACACCATTGGCATTGAGTAAACAACCATCAGTCAACTGCAAATCACAACTTTACTCTGAACAGCTTACATCCTGAAACAATATCTTTAACACCACTAAACAATAACACCTGCCTCTCCAATTCCTAAGAAGGACTCCATAGGTGGATAAAAATGTGAAATGTGATCTAAACATCTGGCTGACTGTGCAACCAATGATAATAATAATTAATAAGAAGCAAAAGGACAAAAATGTAGATACAATGCATAGAATACAGTCTAGATATAAAAATACACTAAATCTGAAAAGGCATGTTAATAATAGAAGAAAATCTTCCTTGGAAGAGGGAGGTTATACTGGCATATCATTTTTGATTTTCAAATAAAATAACTTCTAGTAGTAGAAGTCATTGTTTAATACTTAATATTGTTTGTGTCTGATTACCATCCAGCAGTACACATCTTTGCAATCTGAATAATGGCTAATAAGTAAGTAATAAGTTAATGCACTAGCTTTACATACACATTTTAGTATCATAAATCCATGTGTTTTCCAGGCAATGAATGTTTAGTGGCTTGTGAAGGTGAAGAATTTTCAAAGCACACTAAATCTACACTCAGTTTACTATGATTAAGCAGGAAAACATGGATCTGTCAAAATTCCCACATTTGAAACCCATAGAATAATTGTTTCATGGGCTTGTAGAACTGGGAGTACACCAAGTGTCAAAACTCAATATTTCTCAAAACTGTATGCCCTTCTAATCTCTGATCATTGGCATATTGATGGATGGTTTCTTTTTGTGGTAACACTGGGGAAGGAGAGGATTCATTGGTGGCAACAATGAATTGGTGGCATCAAGATAGTGCTACAACTATGCAATTGGGAGCCCCTTCTCTTTTTGCTCATGTGTCAGAGAGGCTGGGCTTTGATAGTGTGACCACAGATTTCACATTATTTTTTGTTATTCATCCTCATGATTGTTTGGGTGAGGCATTGTCTCTATAATACATTCTATTAAGTTTCATAAGATAATAATGTAAAAGAAACAAGTTAAGGGAACAAGGAAAGAAGAGAGAAAAGTGGAGAGAGAGAGAGAGAGAGAGAGGGAGAGAGAGAGAGAGAGAAAGTAATGACTTCCAACTTTACTTGGTGCAGTAAATTGCAAAAATAATACGACATCAACTTTTTGCTTTGCATTTCACAACATTTCAAGCCACTTTTATAATTACAAAATCATTCCAATCACTGAAATCTAAAATCAAAGTTCCATTTTCTTCAGTTTTGAGCAAAAAGTCCTGAAATGGTTTCTACACAGGGAAAAAAAACATAGATACTTCCTTTTTAAAAATGTCAATAGTCAATTATATCATCTCCACCAAGTCCATCGCCTTTACTTGGTGAAGTCATTAGAACAGATTATAGTAAAAAAGCTGGGCTTTACTTATAAACCATTTGCGAACAACAGGCATGATAGTGACAAATTTTACATAGCAAAACTGTCTCCCGATTTTACTTTGAAAATTTCTAGGTTAGTTAGCAAATAATTAGCAAAATCAACGCATGCAATTTCAAACACGTAAATGTGAGCATGTATGAAGTAGAACTTTAAAATGTACTCTACTTACTTATTTCTAGGATTTTTATTCTACGTTTCCTCTAGGACCCTAATTCCTGTTTCCAATTTTCTCCTTAACAATTGTTTTATGAAGCAGCTTTGACTCACAGTGACTCATTCCAAGATGCCCAATAAGTTCCTTAGGATATTTGAACTTGAGTCTCTCTTTAGTTCACCAGAGACTATAACCAGTTTACCACTCGTGCCATTATAGTTTTCTTTCTGTTTTATTTTCTGTTTTAAGAAACTTGTTACCAAAAGAAAAAAATCAACATACAAAAACAATTAGGCAGAATTATTGCTTTTTATTCTATTTCTTTAGCATGCAGAAAATTCCTTCGTGCCCTCCCCACACAGTTAAGGGGGAAAAAAACAAGCATGAAATCCACATCCATAGCCAATCTTAGATTGCCACATGATTCTGCTGAATTTTAAAAATTAGCCTTTACCACAATACATAGAAAATCACTGTATTAAGCAAACATTCCTGCCATAATTTTATAAGTAATATTCAAAGGCTCCCCATTATTTTCCGTGATACAGTGTCGTGTCCAAAACACACTGACAGGGGAACACTTTCTAGCAAAAAAAATGTTTTCATTATTATTATATTACTATGCAAAATGTGTGTGTCAGCAAGTGTTGAGAAGGGAGAAAGTGACTGGTAGCCTTGTCTTCCAGAGACTTACAACATTATTTTAACTTGACTTCTATTGGCCTGAAGCCTGGGTAAGAATTACATTCATTTTTAATCTTGTTTCTCCAATTGGCACAAGAAAATAAGTTGTCACTGAGGTGCACTGGCACTGAAGGGCCATTTTCTTAATTTCTTCTTTTCATCACACATTGCAAAATATGCACTATTTTCCCATACTTTTCATTTTTATGTTATTTGATTTATTTATGAGATATACGCTTAAAATACTTGCTCTGACCCTGCAGGAAAAACAAAATCTATGGAACATTTTCTGTGTGACCTTTTGAAAGATGGCTACCAATAGGGATAAGAAGCAAAGCAAACATGAAGGTCCTGTAATATACCCAATTATTAACTGTTGCAAACTGATATTCATGAATATTAATTTTTTGCACTATGACCCGAGATAACTGTCATTATTAAGGATGAGCAGTTTACTTCCAAATAGCTTAAATCTTGGGGTTTCCAAATCTCTGTAGATCTTTTTTTTGACATTTGTAATTATTTACAATTTACAGATGCACATCCTTTTTGATAAACAGTAACTAAAAATGGAAGATAATATAAACAGTACTAGTTACTCTAAGTTGAGATTTAAGATTACCAAATTGAATAAGATTAGTTATTTGATGAACATGGCAAGGAATGTTTATGTTTACTAGAATCTATCCATATTGTTTCTGTATGTTTGTAAAGATAAATAAATACAAATGAAATGAACAACTGTGAGAATTAAGGCACAATATGGTTATTATTATTTATTCATTGAAGACGTTATATGACATACTTACAATTATGATCAATAAACGGTGTGAATTTATTACCTTGTGGCAGTAAAATTGAACTGAAGCCATGATATTGATCACCAACTGGTTGATCAACTTTATGAGGAAGCACCAAAGTGGGGCAGCCATGGGAATTCAACCATCAAATGAGAATTCAACCATTAAACACTCAGATTGTGTATTATACTTTGCTGGTCACATCTAATAAAAAATGACACGATCCTTGTCTTTAGCTTCTTGGTCATTGATGTCCACCTTTATTGCCTTTAAAGCAGTTACAGATGTTATCTATAGATGAGTATTGAGATAACTTTGAAAAAAGTATTCCATAGTTGTTTTGTAAACAGAGGAAGGAGATAATATCAAAGGAATTCAAGATTGCCCCACCTTGTTTCTCTTTGGTACAAGGTGGGAGAGCAAAAATCTGTCAACTTTCCAAGATTCTGTTTTCATAACCTTCAACAATGCACTAGAGTTCCTGCAGTCCTCATGAAATTTACTCTGACTTGTCCTACATTAAAAGGCTGATTTTCCCATGACTCATAGAATTTCCCATCAATTCCTAATTTTATTTGTACCTCTGTTATGTAACATTAAATCAAAACTATATGAAGGCTATATGCTTTCTTCTCCATAATTTTAGTTTGATTATGTAGTATCAAGTCAATGTTGAGTCTTAGGTTTATGTTTTAATTTGGTCTAGTAGTCGAGGCTCCAAGATAGAAAGAAAGAAACTGTGAGTTAAAGTCCCACCTTGGCAACGAAAGCCAGATGGGTAACTTAGGGCCAATCATTCACTATTAACAAAAGTCAACTCATAGGGAAAATAGGAGGAGGAAGATGTGTTGGATATGTTTGCTGCCTTGAATTATTTGTAAAAATAATAAAGGTGGGATATAAAAAAATAATTCTTGCAATCTGCTCTTTTGTTACTTGTATTTACTTTATATTGTAAAATCACCACCATTTGCTGCATTCTTCTGTCAGTGACATACAAGGTGTATGGACTCCATACTTTATCTCTTCAACCAGGTCCTGATTTGATTCTTTTGAATTAAACAGATATCCACAAAGGAATGCCTTTAATTTGGGATGGGGTAGAAGTTGCATTGTACCAATTTTGGAATATATGGTGAATGGAGTAAGAGAGGAGTTTCGTTTGTAATTAGCTCATGTTGTGTGAGGTTTCTGAAGTCATGTTGCAGAAACACTTCCTTCTTGTGCTTCCAAACTTTCTTTAATCATTGTTTCAAAGTTTTGAGTGTTGCAATATAACACTCTAAATTTATAGTGTTCCCAGATTCAAGGAAATCCATGTGAGTAATACCATTTTCTTCCTCAAAACTGTATCCATAAATTTTGATGCTGGGATCTGATTTTTTTTCCTCATGGTTGAAATTTTGTTATCATATTCCATGTACTGACACTTCTTTCTAGATCATAATGATGAGATCATGATGAGGCTATCATGATATGTGAAGAAATTCCTTTTCTTTTTTGCCACATGACAATAATTGCCAGAAAATTTCAACTACTGAAGCTTTCATCTCTCTCAACATGCAAGAAATCCATCTTGCAGAAATTTCCTGGTATTGAAAAACATCGGTAATGTGGCCTATCCTATGAGTTGCCAAGCTTAACAATTAGTTGCATTTGAGTGATGTACCAATTCTTAATAAGTTCTCCTGTTTTGTGTATGAAACTCTTGGTTGCTGTCATGGGTAATTCATTTCACTTTTGATCACACAAATTAGTTCTTCCTGGTTCATCATCTTTATATTTTTTGGCTCAGTGATAAACAGTACTGATGTCAACACAATCATCACCTGTTTGGTCAAGTGGTAAAGGCATTAGGATAGAAAGCAGGAGACCATGAGTTCCAGTTCCAGCTGGGTGATTTTGGGCCAGTCATTCTCAGCCCAATCTATCTCCAAGGGTGGTTGTTATGGGCAAAATAAGAGGAAGAAAGTGTGTTGGATATGTTTGCCACTTTGAACTATTTGTTAAAAATACTAAAGCAGGGGTGAAATTTAGAGAACTGGTAGCAGAAATTTTGAGTAGTTTGGAGAACTGGCAAATACCACCTCTGGCTGGCCCCAGAATGTAGATTTTGCAATATCTTTCCCCCAGAAGTGGGGAGGGAATGAAGATTTTGCAGTATCCTTGCTCTGGAGTGGGGTGGGAATGGATATTTTGCAGTATCCTTTCCCTGCCACACCCACCAAGCCATGCCTACAGAACCGGTAGTAAAAAAATTGAATTTCACCACTGTAATAAAGATGGAATACAAATAGATAAAAAAAAGAGTGAGTTGCAGTGGGAGAAACTTTTTCAGCAACTCAAAATTCAACCACAGCCTGTTTTTTAAAGCCCCTGACAAACACACACTGCTGCCTTTCATTTCAAGTAACATGGTTGTTCAGGGACTCTGGCTTCCCCATTGACTTTGATTGTCAGAAGCTCACAAAAGGTGATCACATAACCCCAAGATACTGCAACCATCCTAAATACGAACTATTTGCCAAGCAGGCAAATTGGGATCACATGACCACAGCGATGCTGCAAAGGTTATAAGTGTGAGAAACAATCGTAAGTCACTTTTTTCAGTGCTGTTGTAACTTTGAAGAGTCATTAAATGAATGATTGTAAGTTGAGGACCATCTGTATGCTGGTTTTAGATAGGATAGTCCTAAACTTGTAACTGGAGATATTGGGATCTGAATTTGAACTTTCCAGACATAAGTCATACAACAGATATAAGGGCCTTAGTCAGCCTTCACCTGATGCCAGAAGGATAATAATAATGGCAGCTAGTTGGATGGAAGTATGGTTATGGGATACTGTTCTAGAAACCCATTCCAGAAAAGGAAGCCTGCAGATCTCTAAGATCAGTTTTTAGCTTGTGGCCAGTTTTGTCCATCAACTATCTTTGCCTTAAAGAAAAGCAAGCACATCTCATTTTTATGATGACCAGGAAGTGCTTATTGTCATGCCACCCCAGTGTGTCTTAGCCATAATTTCTTTTCTTAAAAGGGAAGAAGGGAAGGGAAGGCTTTGTCTACATAAATAAGCTGGCATTCTGGTAAAAGAGAAAGAAGTTCACTTTCTTTGAAAAAGTGATGAAAATGATACTACGATGAAAAGAGTTCCTCTTGCACTTCTTTTGTAAGATTGAAATTAATTGTTATATATTTTTAAAGGAAATGTTTTGAAATGTTTGGGGGTAAATATCTTAATTTGGACATTTCAACCTTGCTTGATAATTATGCAATTGTAATGTGTTCTCTTTCCATATCAAAGTTCTATAAAACTTCAGCAATTTTTTTCTTCTGCAAAGTAATAACTTTTCATATATTTTCTATGGCTCTATTATCTTATTCATGTGGATGCTGAAATATATGTACGTATACACTTGTAGGAAATACAAAGACATACAGTAGAGAATACTGCAATCTTTCCTTTTTTAAAAAAAGAACCATACTCATTTGCTTAGGATATGTGAAGTGTGCTAGTAATTTTAAGCTGGTTAATTTAAATTTAAAATGACATATTTCAAGCTTCTAATCACTTTGAACTGAAGTGGTTTAAACCAAATGTGAAGTGCCAGAGAACAGCAGTTGAAGTATTTCGGAATGGAGCAGAGAGTTGTGAATTTCTCAGAAGAGTTTAGCTATTTAAAAAAAGAAGATGAGCAGCAATATTTTAACACTTTCTATATTAAAAATAATAATAATAGAATGTGTTAGGTTTCAAATGATCAAGGTTTTCTTAAGACTGTGCAGAAAAAAGATGCAAGTTATGCACAGCTTGTGAAAAGTTGTGATAAGAGAAACAAATAACAAGAATTTAAAGAAATCTTTAGCTTTAGCGGTTTGAGCAAAACAAAAAAATTGCAATTAACAATAAGGTAATTGAAAAAGTTTTTTTTACATTGGATCCACAGTATCTCTTAACTAGAATGAGAGGGCTTCTTCAGATCATGGAAAAATTTCAGAAGTAATGGACGGTTCATTGATGGAAGCTGGGTGGAGGTGATTCCCATCAGTTTTTCTATTGAAGACTCTCAGGTATTCAAAATATCATGTATGCTGAATTTTCATAATAGATTTTCAGCTGGCATATTCCTTCCTCCTCCTGGAGAATTCCATGAATAGAACTTTGCCCATAGATAGTCAGGATCTTGGCCTTTGTGTTTGATGATGAATAAGTTACATGATGAATAAGAATAATTCTTATTAAAATAAAGTAGGAAAATATTTCAAATAACTACACAATAGGCAATCCTGTGCTTCTGCTTTGTCAACTGCATGCAAGGAGAAGTTTGAGAATATAAATATTCTCAATATTAGGAACACTTAATGTGCTTTAAACATAATTAGGAAGGCTTATAGACCTTCTTCAAACATCAGCACATAACTTACCTAGTATTCATTAAAGCAACATTATCTTCTTTTGTATTTAAGTCTGAACCTGAACCTGGAAAAAAAAAGATATGGCTGCTTTTGAATCAAATCCTTTCAGCACCTGCATTACTTCTGCAATTTGGCCAGTATACTGAAAAAAAAAGGGCTGCTTTATAACCTTTTTAAAAATACAGATACAAGAACAAATGCATAATTAATATAAAAGGCTAATAACAGCTAAAATATTACAAAAATATCCATCCAACAATATAGAATTACAAATATATTAATAGTCTGATATTCCCAAAAATATCAATGATATTTCCTTATAATACAATCATTTCAAGTCTGTTTAGATGAAACTTTCATTTATTTTAACTAAGTATGTATGAAAGATTGTAGCTAATTGACAGTTGCTTATTTGTACCAACTGTGCTAATTGCTAAATTTTGCTTATATCTAGTGATGGACACTAATTTTAATTGTTAAATCAGATTTAAATATTGCCAAACATCCAGACATTCCTACACTTTAACTACAAGACAAATGGTGAGGCCCAATGTTCTGTTTGAGTACAAGTACAGCATGTACAATCATGCTTGTTAAATTTTCCAGTGTTGTTGACATATGAAAACAATCCATATCTTTCAGTTTTCACTATGTTATTGACTCTTTCTAAGAAACTATATTTAAATTCATTTAAAAAGAAAGCTATACTATACTGATGTAAAAGAGAAATGAGGGCAATGGCCAATGAGGTAGAATGTTGTGCCTTGCTTTCTGTATCCTCAAGAGAGGATTGCCATTTTTCTTGTTTTTCTTTGTAGCTAATTTTCATTATCAGATTGACATTAACACATATTTACATATGTGAATGTGTAAGGCCATGGAAGGCCTCTGCCTCCCCCATATCAGGGTGATGGCAAAGTCCTACTTTGACCTTAGATGTGTGGAGCTAAAACTCTCTATTACTTCAGGCTTTTGAATAGGAATTCATGTCATAATTCCTCTGAAACTGCAACAACCTATGCTGGCATTCAACTCTCAGTAGTTCTTTTGGGAACAATTTGAACACTGGCATTGTTCCCAGAGGCAGGGGGTATCTCTATCCACACAGTATGTCTAATTGCTCAGCATTACAGTATGTGGATATTACAGTATGTGGATGCATTTAACAGTAAAGAATGATCTACATTCTATAGTATAAATATATAAATATAAACCCTGCTTTAAAAAATAGCACCATATCTCTCCTCTGCTGAATATAAGGACATGTAGCATCGTAGGTATAAACCTAATCTATGAATTAGAAACTCATTCAGGATTCATCCAGATCTTTTCTCTGCCACTCTCACAAAGTGCCTTTGAATGGCACTTTGTGAGTGTTTGTGATAAGATAAAAGAAATACTTTGATTTGGCCCTAAAATGTTTTGTGAAGGACAATAGTGTAAACCTGAAGAAAATTTATGAAATAATGCAAGGAATACTTCCAGTGGAAGCCCATTTCTTAGTTGTGATTACATTTGGGCTAAATCCCTAGTTCATTTTAGAGGCTTGAACAGATTCTCTCCTGATAACTGCAAGTAAGCAATATAAATGAATGCTTCCATATATTTATGCTATTAATTAAAAAGCAAAATATCATGCAAAAGCTATAGAATAGAATAGAATTCTTTATTGGGCAATTGTGATTGGACACAGAAGGAATTTGACTTGGTACATAGTTCTCAGTGTACATAAAAGAGAAGATAAATTCATCAAGAATCATAAGGTACAATACTTAATGATAGAAATAGGGTCCAAATAAGCAATCAAATCATATTAGGAAACAACCAATATAAATCATAAGGATACAAGCAACTAAGTTACAGTCATATGGTCATAAGAGAGAGGAGATGGGTGATAGGAACGATGAAAAGATTAATAGTAGTGCAGACTTAGTAAACAGTTTGACGGTGTGAGGGAATTATTTGTTTAGCAGAGTGATGGCATTGGAAAAAACTGCCCTTACGTCTAGTTGTTGTGGTGTGCAGTGCTCTACAGCGTCATTTTGAGTGTAGGAGTTGAAACAATTTATGTCCAGGATTCGAGGGTCTGTAAATATTTTCATGGCCCTCTTTTTGACTTGTGCAGTGTACAGGTCCTCAACAGAAGGCAGGTTGGTAGCAATTGATTTTTCTGCAATTCTAATTATCCTCTGAAGTCTGTGTCTGTCTTATTGGGTTGCAGAACCAAACCAGACAGTTATTTTTACTATCTCTAGTTGCAAATGTATAAATAATAAACTCCATATATAAAGATAAGGTGCTTTTATAGGTAGTCCTTGACTTACAACCATTTAGTGACTGCTCAAACTTATGATGGCACTGAAAAAAGTGACCTACAACCGTATCCCTCAGTCTTATGACTATCAAAAAGTCTCTAAGATTATTCGATCACAATCCATGGACTTATTAACTGGCTGCATTCACTATGGGGTCACTTTTGATTCTATTTGCAACCTTCCCAACTGGCTTCCAGCAGGTAAGATCAATGTGGAAGTTGGTAGAGAAAGACATATATTATGGGGTCATTTGATATCTCTCTTAATGCTGTTTTCCTTAATGGTGAACTTTATGATCCCAATTATGATAATAAGTCAAGGACTGCCTACATTCATCTTTAGATTCTATTTCTGAACACCTTCAGATATGTCAGATATGTTGTATAAATGCAGTTTCCCTCCACTGATTGGATCCAACAACATTTTACAAGACCATGCAAAAATACGTATCTTGAGATGTTGTGTATATGATTAGAAAAACTGATACAGCTGTGTATTCTTTGCATGTATATGGCCTCCATATCTTCCTTTTACGAGCTGACAGCAACCTTTAAGTTGAAAGCTCTTTCTTTCCTTCCTGCATGCCACGTATAACAATTGTTCTAAAATAGTGAGACTAAAATGACTAAGAATATTTCTTTGCTTTTATATCAACCTTGAGATCTGCTGTTCTGTTTCAAGGGTGGGACCAAACACATACTTTTGAAGAGGATAAAAATTGGAGCATTTTGTTTTTCTCCACTTGCAAATGTATCTGCCTCTTTTCATATTGTTTGGGTCATATAGTCAACAATAGAATAGCTACAACAAAGTATATCCCATAGCATCTTTTATCTGACAGAACTGATATCAGATAGCTCCCCAAGACAGGTAAGTAATTAAAGCCAGATTGTTACAAACATACAGTGTCTGTTTGCCTTTTTCATGCAACAGTATTTTTAAATCTGAACAATTCAAAAATATGGAATTGGCTTCAGTTATTAGACAGCTTCATGCATGTCATAGTAGGCAAGGCATTCTGGGAATCAAAGTCCACACATCCAAAGCATTAGGGAAAGCTTGCAAAGAATAGGGTTTTTTTCCCCCAGTGCCAGTTAAGTGTGCCTTTCATAGACATTTCCCCTTCAATTCAACTGTCTCTTCCAGTTCTTTTGTTTTATTATATATCCTGATGTTAAAAGAGATTAGTTGGCTAAGTAGCTTGTTAGACAGATTTGGATTGCTCAATGAATTATTTTGATTTTTGTTATCTCTACCATTGCCATATCAAGTATTAAATATGATTTAAGTACTTTGTGTTACCTAATATATTTTGAAAAAATGTTCAACAGGCTTAGCAGATGGAAATCAGTATCTTTTTAGGTGTCAATAGATAAAATTCACTTGGTGCAGTTGAAAATAAGAAAAGCAATGGTGAAACTGAATAAATAATACATAACTAGAAATTGTTACCGAACATTCCAGTTTAATTCTGTGACAACATAAGATGCATTAGAGTTAAAGAATTTGTATCTTTGCTTTAATGGCTTGAAATACTGTATATGCTTGAGCAGGAAGCCCTATGCCATTCCAGACAAATGGCTGTCCAATCTCTTCTTAAAAACCTCCAGTGATGAAGCACCCACAAACCAGAAGTTAATTGTTCTCATTGTCAGGAAATTTCTCTTTAGTTCTAGTTTGGATCTCTCCTTGATTAGTTTTCGTCAGGGGTGGGTTTCAACCGGTTCGCGGCGTTCCCTGCGAACCGGTTGGTCGGCGAACCCGGAAGTAAGTAACTTCCGGGAATGGCGAAGGGCCCACCCGCCTGCGGTCCTTACACGGTTTTGACTAGTTCTCTGCTTCCACACATGCGCAGGACGCATACAGTGCCTGCGCGATCCTCCAGGAGCAGCTGGAGCATCGCACAGACGCTAGTACGCATGCGTGCACCGCGCGCGTGCACGAGGATGCCGCCGGCCCCGTTCCAACCGAACTGGTTGGAACGGGGCGAGAAACCCACCCCTGGTTTGCGTCCATTGCTTCTTCTGCTGTCCTCAGGTGCTTTGGAGAAGAGGTTGACCCATTGTCTCTATAATATCCCCTCAAATAGCAAAATAATGCTATCATGTCACTGCTGGTCTTTCCCTTTGTAAGACTAGATTTACCTAGTTTCTGCAACAATTCATTATACTGTATGTTTTAGCCTTTAGCCTCCTAATCATTATTGTTGCTCTTCCCTGTACCCTTTACAGAGTCTCAACATCTTTTTTTGTATCATGGTGGTGAAAACTGGATGCAGTATTCCAGATATTGTGTTACTAAAGCAATTTAAAGCAGTACTAATACTTCATGTGACCATGATCCTCTCCCTCTGGTTTTGCTAGGCTGCATTTGAAAGAAAGGGTGGGGGGACTGAATTTTTTTCAGCTTTTACTAAGCAGTTTTAATGTAGTAAGTATTGACCCTTTCAGCATTTGCATGATACTTTATTGAATATTGAGCTGGAAAAGAGCTATTAACAATGCGTTCTACTGTGTCACTATATCTTACAAACCAGAGGATTAATTCTGTGTCTGCATTCTGAACATTACAGTAGCAATGTAAAGTAATATAATGAAAGCAATAAAGTTCACACACACTTTGGAAGTTCAATAATGTAGACTGGACAGGCCAGCTTTTTGTAATCCCGCCCCCCACTGATTATTGCTATTTTTAAGGGCATCATAAAAGGACCATTTTTTCTATTGGGGAAATGAGAGGAGATAAAATTATTTAGAAAGCAAAAATGGATATGATAAGCCTTCAGAAACTTAATATACTTATTTGGTTCCTTATTTGGCATAAAATACAAAGCATTACACTACCACAAATTAATACTATTACTGAAATTGCGGTTTAAGGTCATGTATGAGATATGACTATTTTTTAACCTATACTTCTTATCTACTCCATCAGCAAAACTCAGGGCTAATTGTAGTTTACAATCTGTGTAGACATAAACTGTGAAACATTTTTTTTGTTGATTCTGACTTTATAACTTCTGAGACAATGCAACCATTTTGACAGGAGATTTCAGCAAGTATATTCTTATTATTTAGCTAAATGAATCCCACATCTTATTGCAATCGTCAATATACCTACTTGAAAAAGAATTTGATGTCATTGTTTTCTGCTTCTAATGGGACATACAGGGTGTGCAGTATATGGAATAGCAAGGACTAGATATCCATTGATAGTGATTTTTGATGGTGAAGTCTGAAATAATGCCAGTTGTAGCAGTAGTGAGGTTTTTCCAAGGAACATTGCACAGATATAAGAATATTACCATTTTCTCCAGGATAAAACCCACTGAGGGCTTTCAACATAGATTGCTGAAAAAGTTTTTTAGAGCTGCAAAGAAGTATTGAAAAGCAATCTGAAATACTGAACTCTGTGGATAATACAGAGTGTTTAAATTTTAATTCCTACTTCATGCTGATCCTCAGAAGCAAGCATAAAAGATGGCAGAGAAAGCAATGGACACTCATTTGGTTAAATGGTCTTTACAGTATGTGAAAATCCTAAGTGAAGTTGTTGCTCAGAAAATGGGGGCCGAAATTAGAATTAAAACTCTTGAGATTGATGTTGCTGAGAACAGAGCTGTATCAAAAGAAAATGATTCCTGGGGATATTATGGCAGACAGAGAGAGACGATTCTCGCTCTACTTGCTTTTTTGACAGTCTGTCGCATAGGATGGAGGCTTTTTCCACATTCTACATTTTGACAGTCCATAAAGGCTAATTAAACAAGTCTCCCAGGTCCAAATGCTACCATCCTAGGAGCACTCATTCTTCTTACCCAAATAGTTAATATCAGATATCATGGGCATGTGGCTAGTTAATGTGATATAACACATATTGTTGGAACCTACTGAACACAGATATTACCAATTAACACATGATATCAGCAATCAGCGTCCCTGCCATTTATAGAACACTTCACATCTTCACATTCCAGTTCTCATAGCTTCAAGCCTTGTAACAATCTGAAGTCTTTATAACGGAAGGATCTGTGTGTCAGATGGAAAATTAAGATGCTGGTTGGGGAGGGGGTTATAAATAACTCATAGAGACACACATTTTCTGTGAGGGTATGTGCACAAAGTTAATATTTTCTTTTGTCATTTTAGGGGTGTAAATTACTACCGGTAGGTTTTTCTATCCATCTTCAAACTGCACTAACAGATACGACAAAATAACTTGTGGTATATTTTGACTTAAGTCTACAGAGTTACTTTTAACAGATAAACAACAATGCAGATTTCAAATTCAGATTGTGTTGTGTATGCCATACAATACTTTTTAGGCATAGATGACACTAAAGACTTAAATTGAGAGGACATAAGAAAGGACTCCTGATAATCATGTGTCCTGATGTTAGTTGCTTGGCAAGTCATGTTAAGAACTCTTTGATGCACTTGGAATTTTGAAGGAAATTTATATTCATGTATCTATTTGCTTCATGAGATATAATGACACAAATAGATATATAAATATAATTTCTCTTCATAATTCCATATATTTGCCAAATGCCAAAAATATGCTAAAATGCTTCTTTCAATATGTAAGGGGCAAGAAAAAAGTCAAGATAACGAGTTGTCCATTAAAGGGAGAAGATCGCAAGAAGGAAGGCAGCAGGGAGTTGCTTAATTTCTTCTTTGCATCTGTCTTTATGCAAAAGGAAAAAAAATAGGCCAACCTATCAAAACCAGTACAGTGAGAGACAGAATAGAAATGCAAATCAGAATAGCTAAGAAATTGGAAACACACAGACACTTAAGATGAGTTCAAATTACCAAGATCAAATGGTTTACATCCCAGAGAATGGAAGGATCTGGCAGATATGATCTTGGCCAGTGAGAATTGAACTCTGGCAGTCAGCAGAAATAGCCTGCAATTAGCTTGCAATACTGCATTCTAACCACTGCGCCACCACTGACAACAACAACACCACAACAAGGCAATCACTAGAAGCCAGCATAGGTTTGTTAAAAGCAGATCATGCCAGACAAACCTTATTGCCCTTTTCGATAAAGTGGGTAAATTAGTGGATCGGGGTAATACTGTGGATATACTTTACTTGGACTTCAACAAGAGATTCAACAAAGTACATCATAGTCTATTTCTTGGAAAGATAGAACAATGTGGGATAGATAGTACCACCACCAGATGGATTTGCAGTTGGTTGAAAAACTGCACTTACTGTAGCTTATAGTCCTTAATGGAACTACATCTATATGGAGGGAAGTATGCAGTGGGTTATCTCAAGGTTCTGTCTTGGCCACAGTGCTCTTCAACATCTTCTTAAGTGATTTAGAGAATCGAATAGAAGAGAAACTCATTAAATTTGCAGATGACACCAAACTGGGAGGATTTTTCAATTCTTTGGAAAATAGATTTAAGATTCAAAAAGGTCTTAATAGACTAGAGCAGGGGTGTCAAACTCACATCATCACAGCTGCATCATGTAATGTATTGGGATTCCCCCCCTTCGCTAAACTGGGCATGGGTGTGGCCAGTATGTGACACATCCAGCTTATGGGCTGGGAGTTTGACAGCCCTGCACTAGAGCATCAGACCCTATTTAACAAGATGCAGCAGTTCAGTGGTGAGAAAAGCAAGGTCCTATACTTAGGCAGGAAAAACCAAATGCACAATTGTAGGATAGGCAGTACCAGATCACAGTAGTAATTGTGAGAGGATTTGGTATTCTAGTGGACCATCATTTAAGTAAGAACCATGAGTGCCATGCAGCTGCCAAAAAAAAGCCAGTGTATGCATAGACTACATGAACAGAGAGATAGTATCAAGATCAAGTAAAGTAATAGTGCCACTGTATATTTCCCTAAGGAGACCACACTTGAAATATTGTGTAAGGAGAAATTTCCTGACAGCAAGAAAAATTAATCAATGGAACAGTTTGTGTCCCAGAGTTGTGGATGCTCTCTTACTGGAGGTTTTCAAGAAATGATTGGACAGCCATTTGTTTGGGAGGCAATAAGGTTTTCTGCCTTGGGCATTGGGTTGGACTAGAAAACTTCCAAGATGCATTCTAGCCCTGTGATTTATGATTCTATTTTATTCTAATTTAATCCAATCTAAGCCTTCCTTCATGTCTACTTGCTTCCACTTAGAGGTGTTTATTAGAATTTATATGTTCATATAAATAAAATATACATGCACGATCATTTCGTTTATTCATCCTTTAAAAAAAATTGGATCCTATCTTTTAATCTTGAATGGTATGCCAACTGCATGTTGACCGCACAAAAATCAATGAAATATAATTCTGTGCAAGTCTACTCAGCAGAATGTCCCATCTAACCCAGATGAATTCATTTCTAGATCTTTATAGGCTGCAACTTAATTATCTAATAGTCGCCACTAAGACCGCAAAATGAAGACTAAAGTTTACATAGTTTATTCTAAGTTCACATTCTTTTCTAAAAACTCCCTAGTAAACTTTAAATATCACGGGAACTAATACTTTTGTCTTCTGAGACAGCCAAACCTCCAAGACAATGGTTAAGTAAGAAGTTTCTTAAATATCATGGTATATTGTTCTAATTCTATTCATACAATACTCCATACTTTAAAAAAAGCTGTCAATCTGTCAAGAGTAATTCTAGCCATATAATTTGAATTGTGTGGGACTATTCATATCTGGTTGGAAATTGCAGCAGTAAAGAGCCATCTTTGGATACCCAGATTACTAATCATGAAAGGAAGCACCACATCCCTGTGCCACCTACATCTCACTTTCCTTACATTGACCTGAAAAGCTTCTTCAATTTTTAAGGTGTACTGGATTCTCTCAATCAAAATTGCATTGGACGTGCTGTTTGGCAATTCTGAGATCGATAGCCCCATCACATCTGGAAGGCAACAGTTTGGGAAAAGTTACCATGAACATAAACTATAAATGACATTTGATTGAACATGATTATTGATCTCAAAATAGCTGTGACAACTTTGTAAACTGCAGAATGCAATTATAGTTTTTTTTTTTAAAAAATGTGGTTGAATATATAGAGGTTGGGGAATAGATAGATTGAGATTGGGACCTCCTAAAAGTCTGGATGAAAAAGGATCACTAGTTCAATAAATGTTGCTTTTCCTGAAATCTGAGAATTTTAAGTGTAAGCACCTTTCTAATGATGGGATATTTTGGTGTAGGTCAAACCAATGGAATTTCTCTCTTATAATTTGACTCAACCCAATAGTTTCCTCTTCTCATTATACATCTCTCTGTGAATGACCCTAGGTAATCAGACAGTCTTTTGCTTACAAACTCTTGAATCCACAGTATTCTAAAAAGCCTGACTTTGCCCATCTTTGTTAGATAACGGCATTGAATATGTGCCTTTTTATCCATCTTTCACTTGAAAAATAATTAGCAGATTATTAAATCTACAAGAAATGTACCATGATCATCATCATGATCATGGTGTTCAAAATCATGGCTGCTGTTGAAATTGTTATTATTTTGATGGAAAGAATGAAAAGAAGGGAGGGAAGAACAGAATAGGAAATATGTATATTTAAAGTCCAGCATTTTGATTAGTGTGTGAATGTGTACACATACACACACGCTCAAACACATTTCCCACCTGTGCTGTGACAGATGGATGAAGGGGGCCCTGGGAAAGTGTTAATTGCTCTTTTTTATGCTTGTGGTTTGGAGGTTCAAGAGACCTTCTAATTAAGGAATCTGTAGAAGAACTGGTCGTCTTATAATACCAAGAAAGGGCAACAGTAGTCCAATTGCTTGACAGCTTGAAGATGCATGCAGGGTAAGAGGATAAAAATGCCAGAAGTGCTGGATTGTCGTCATGTGGCAAATGTGAGCTATTTCTAAATGTCTTTTTGAAATGAAGATATGCTCTGAGTTTGTAGTTTCTGCAGTTCTGTGCCAAGAGCGAGTTATAACATGCAGAATTCAGCATCCGGCTAATTTCAGTTGCCATAAAAATCCCCAGGTCTCTCTCCCAAACCTGTCTGTTGCTTGCAACATCCACTGCCTTTTACAGCTGGGCCAGCAAGCCATCAGTTTAAATGAACAAAGCAGACTGTTCTCTTATCCTCCCAAGACCTACATTTATAGTATCCACATGCTGGGGTAATTATGGCTAAATAATTTAATACTATAAAAAACTGACATATCCATTTAGGCGCAGTTCTGTTATATTGTTTAACTGTATTGGGGTGCTGACCTCTATTACATGACTAATATTCTGACTAAAGACTGGTCATTTCCCCCTTTCCTTCTGGTTAGATTTTATTCATAAAGAGTTTACTCCACTCCTAAAGACTGGTTATTAGTGAGCATGGACTGGTTGGCATTATGGAAGTTCAGCACAATCATAATCACATTTGATTACCAGTTCTGAACAAGCCAGAGATCGCGCTTGTAAATGAAAATGTTCTCTCTGTTTAATAGCTCTGGGATTTGTATGTGATCATGCTGTGTGACCAACCAAAATAAAATAATAATAAAAATGAATTAGATTATTTGCTAATGCCAAGGCACATTAAATATTTTTTGACAACAGAGAAGATGCTTTCTAAATTGTAATTAGCCTGGAAATTATTGCACAAAGTCGGCTTCCCTATAATCCTTTAAAATCAGAAGGGTTGTAATTGGCCTTAGAGATTCAACACTGCTTTGTGCTTCATTTTCCAGAAGTTCTGGTTCTGCATATGTAATAGCTGGATCCTTTGTGGCTGTGATACAAAACTCCATCAGGGAGGGGGAAAGTGTGAAGCAAGTAAAACAATTGGATTATTTCCCATACTTACAATGCATGCTAATGGACAGAGAACATTTATAAACTGCATTTAGACTAGCATATAGAGAAATATGGTAAATGTTGATGTGGATTACATAATGTCACGAAGAAGAAGTTAGATGCATACTGAGAAATTGTGTGTAAGAATATTGCAGATGTTGGTAGCTTAAAAATTAATTAAATTAAACCCTATCTTATGTAGGGTTACATTTATTTACTGCTCAGCTTTCTAAAGGGGAAAGAGTGTATTCTTTTGGGGAAATGATTCTCTGTTCACTGTATCATATACAGAACCATATTTTGACTTTTTGCAGATGATCTTCTAGAATCCTTGTAATGACATGGCAATAAATGTGCAACAACTATCGATTAGTTCTCCTGAGGCCAGGCCAGCCATTCCCCATGAGACATGGAAGGTAAGGCATTGACGTTCAGCCAGGTTCTACCAGGTTGCAAGAACATTGATGGCCAACAACCCATCATTAAACCGTGTGAGCATATGAGTGACCCAGAGGTCAGCTGGCATTACGGCTGTTTCATTCATGTGCATGCTTTGCGCATGCGCGCATTCACAGTTCAATGGAAATTGTTCTGCGCATGCACAGAAGTAGAAAAAAAGATGGCAGCAGCAATGGCAGTGACTGTGGAACCGGTTTGGGGGCATGGCCAGCCTGGGTCGCTGCCGGTTCTACAATCCAGGCAGGCATACCACTACCGATTCGGCCGAACCGAGTCATACCATTAGGAACCCACCTCTGGAGTGACCACAGGAAGCATATTTCAACACAGGAAGCCTGAGGGAACTCAATAGCCTGCTGTCCTACTCTGATTCCATATTACGTACTCCTCCTGTGTAGCTTCCACTAATTTGGTTGGGAAAAAAGAGGGTATTCGATTATGTTTAGTGTTTCTTTGGTGAAGAAAGGTCAGGTTAGTCTGGAATGAAGTCCTTAGAAGGATCGTTTAGTTCCGTCACGACTTTGTCTCGATTTGACAAAGAAAAACCTGGTTACTGTCAAATAATGTGCCCTTTTAAAAAAGAAAGAAAGAAAGAAAGAAAGAAAGGAAGGAAGGAAGGAAGGAAGGAAGGAAGGAAGGAAGGGGGAAACTCACTCCAAAACAAGAACAACAAAACCCCCATGGCGTATCCCTTCTGAGGAAAAATAGCAAGGCAAATTTTGGCCTCGATGATTACTTTTGTCAGCATTTCTTGAAATGGATCTTCTCCAGATCAGATTTATTTTCCAGCCAGACTGAAGCCTCCAGCTATGAATGCAATCCTTAATTAAGGCCTCTTCCTAGGCAACATGTTAAGTTTTACTGCTGTCCCTTCAGGACAGCCAAACATTTTACTATTACAAAATTTGGGGAGGTTCTTCATCCGTTGCCAAGTGACAGATATAAGGGGCTGAAAGCTGCTGAAGTACTATTGCACAAGAGTTACATAAGCTTCTTATATATCCGATGTGAACGAAACTTGCAGAGTTTGTATTCTCTGTAACAATCTGTTGTGTTGGAAATGTTCTGAGAGAAATAAAAAAATGGATTACATAGAATCATATCTTTATTGTTAGTTTAGAATTAACAAAATCTGCTATATTTTTAAAATATTTCTTTTGTGGTGAATACTTCAAATTCTAATTACTTTAATCTGTAAAGGAGTGACCTATTGTCCTTCCAAAGCTGGGTGTGAGCCCCCATTGAGTGGGGCATTTTGAGCCCCCTTTCCTCCTCCCCCTGACCCTGGATCAGTAGTATTGAATGGAAGATTAATTCTTCTTGGCCTAGAACTAAGGAAAATTTTCCTGACAGTGAGAACAATTAATCAGAGGAATGGCTTGCCTCTAGAAGGTGTGGGTGCTCCATCACTGGAGGTTTTAAAGAAGAAAGTGGATAGCCATTTGTCCAGAATGGTATAGGGTCTCCTGTTGGCACAGGGGATTGGCCTAAATTGCAGATATAAAGTATGAAATGATATTGATAGTTTAGAGAGATGGACTAAAAATAACAGTATGAATTTTAATGGGAGAACCTTCAGCTGGAAGGAGAAACAAAGTCAGAGAAATTGGAATAGTTCCGATAAAGTGGATAATTTGGGTGGTCGGATCTGAAATGTAGAAAACTAAGTCATATAAAGAAACATTGGAAGAACTGACAGTGTTTAGCTCTGAGAAGAGAACCTGAAAGGTTGCAATAACAAAGACTTGTTTTATTTTATTTATTTTTATTTTATTTGGTTTGTCAAACATGTATAAGATAACAGGTGTAAGTATAAACATGGGCATGAACAAACGAAATGGGTACAGATAAATGGGGACAGTAGGCATGCTTGCGCTTATGTATGCCCCCTTACGGACCTCTTAGGAATGGGGTGAGGTCCACGGTAGACAGTTTGAGGTTGAAGATGTGCAGATTTGATGATGTAACAATGGAGTCAGGTAGAGCATTCCAGGTGCTTAACACTCTGTTCTGAAGTCGTATTTTCTGCAATCAAGTTTGGAGAGGTTTACCTTGAGTTTGTATATATTGTTTGCTTGCGTATTATTGAGGTTGAAGCTGAAGTAGTCCTTAACAGGTAGGACATTGTAGCAGACAATTTTGTGTATTATGCTTAGGTCAGACTGTACGCTGCATAGTTCCATGTTTTCCACAATTCAGGATACAGAATACAATTTTAAATAACAGGAATACAGATTAGAACAATGTTAGGGGAAAAAATTATTGATAACAGCAACCTGCCAGTGGAACCAATTATTCACAGAGATAGTGTTTTTTTTGTCTAAATATGTTCAAGCAGAGGCTAAATAAGTATTTGACAAAGATGCTTTCAGTTGAATTACTGTACTGAAAAATAGTTGGACTCAGTGGCCTAAATAGCTTCTTCCAACTCTAGAATTCTATGACTCTATACTTTACATTATAGAAGAAAGACACTCAGTTCCAAGAATTATCCTTTCAAATTCTACTTTAAAGAACAGTAGGAAGGGAGAACGGTGGCCTTTAAGTTGTCCCTGAACACTTAACCTCTGGGTAATAGGCTGAATAGACACGGAAACATGGGCAGTCTCTTCCATTATGGGGAAATGCACTATATTGCTCTTTTGATCAGGAATTAGCTTTCTGTTGTAATCCTGGACACTATTACATGACTGCCTCTGTACATCATATGCAAATGTAAATTTTTGTCCTACTTACTGGTGAAGCATTTCCTCTTTGAGGGAGATATGCTGGCTGTCATATTTTCTTGAAAAAGAACACTGCTAAGTTTATAATTAAGATTAAAGGGCCTATATTCTATGTGCCAAAGGACATAAGAAGCGATCCTCAAGGGGTCTCTTGGAAAATGATTTGAATACTAGTTGAGTGTGAAAAAAAATACTTGCTAATTGATTGTATAGTAAAACTAATAAGTAATTTCTTAAGACTAGGGCATTCTTAGGGTTTTCCAAACAATGATGCTAATGCAATTGAGTACCTACTCATTTGGATTCACACTTTTATGACCAAATCTTGTAATCTTTATTGTGGGCTTACTCAGGCAAAACTCATTTTGAGTCAGTGGAAAGTGTGGACTGAATCACAGCTGTCAGAAACTGCTAAATCATCCAGCCTTGGGATTAATAGACTGGATGACCTACAGGTCTTTTAACCTTAATGGACAGTTGGAAATTTGGGATCAAGAGACTGGAAAAATAAGAAGAAAACTTAGTGATCACAGCAAATTGACTTTTTTTTTACACATTTAAAAATTTCCATGAATATTGGAATTCACATGTTAAGAGACTTGTTTGGCTTCATCTAAAAAAAAACCACTCCCATTCAGTGTAGGGCTTTAAATAACTATGGTTTTCTTAAAAAAAAAACAGGTTGCTCCTTATCAAATACTATTGCTGATTTGCACCCATGATTGTGGATGCAAAACCACAATCATGGATTTGCACAATCCATGATTCAAACAGGATCATGGGAAAAAGCATTATTTGAGATTCTGGAGAACCAGTGCTAATCTAAAAAGTCCTTTTTCAAGAAACAACTCGACTTTCTGGTTTTTCTTTGAAGACATTTGAAGAAGCTTCTTGGATGAGAAGCAAAATGTCTTCAAAGAAAAACCAGAAAGTCCAGTTGCCTCTGGAAAAAGCATCTTTGGGACAACTATGACCTGGATGACTGAGAATCTCCATAGACAACCAGTGCTAATAGGTCAACTTTTCCTAATCTACTACCTGTCCATTCGGTGGGATATTAATTCCCAAAATTTCTTGTCATCCAAAAATTCAATTTATATTAGTCTGGAAAAGAATGGAATAGAAAATAATGGGTTAGATAATAATTTGTGATCTTCATATTTGTGGTGGAAATCTATCTCCTAGATACTATTTCCATTTCACACATACAAATGGCGTTTTCTTGATGCAGCCAAATAGTGAACCAATGTTTTGTTTAGCTTGAATTCGACAATCTAAATCTGCTTTATAATATTTACCTTCTGCTTTTTATCCTCTTGTTAATGCTAATATTGAGTGGCACTGTATTATATTGCCTGTTAAGTAATTTATTATTAATAGGTTGAATTCAGACTTCATTACCTTGATTAAACTTACATCACCAGGAATTAATATGCGTCTTGCATCCTAATAATTTCCATGGGTCTTATGACAAATAAATCCAACCTATAATGACTTGAAATCTAATTGTATGAAGGATGGGCATAATGTCTTTTAAAAATATTATGTACTGCAGTGATTCCAGTAAATGGCCAAATTCCATCCTACTGCAAATTATTTTAAGGGAAAAAATGAGGACAAATGCCAAAACATGGAACTTTTGGGACAGGACCTAACAACTAAGGGATGAACTGCATCTGATGATTCAATGCCATGGAGTGGCACTAACATTTCAGTCTTTTCAGTTGATCCCAGTACTTTGTTGCTTAAACATTAGCACTTTTCTCTGGAATATCATTCTTCATTCACCTTTTTGTCAACAATCCAGGGCGCATCTGAGTCAGAACAAGAGAACCCAACATACTTTTTCTATGTTGTCCTTTTTTCAGAACTTTTTGAAGATAATTTAAACTATCTTTTATGAAGGGGTTTCTGCATTGTCTTAGTCATGGCAGGGAATGAACAAATGTTTAAACTGTTCCTTCTTTAGCTTCTTCTTAGCTAATGTTACACTTTGCTGTTGCACTGGTCAAGATATTGTTTCCTGAACATTATTGGTTGTATCGTATGGATTTTGGCTGCTAATCATGAAAATAACCTGTAATCCATCACATACCTCTTTACAGAAATCTTCTATTTTTATACAATGGCAATTGTCCACCCTTCAGTACCTGTGGCTATACTACACACATGAAATCAACATATGAAAATATGGACCTGTTGTTGAAACATATACAGTACGTTGGATACTGGACATTTGCATATGTTGCCTACAGACAGCCATGCAAGAGAGTCACATTATAGTAAAAAGAAATGGCCACTCCAAAAGAAAAATGTAGTACATGAGCCATTTGTTTGACCAACAAAGATATTTTTGCTTCTGCTTTACATTAAATTTGGATTGAGGGAAAGTTTTGAGCAATGAACAAGGAAGATGAAGGTTTTTGTTATTTGAGACAGATGTTTCCAAGAATAATTGGTGCCAAGATTAAAGAACATATTTTTATTAATCCACAGATTAGATGCACCATTAGTGACAAACAGTTTAAAGATCTGTTAATGGGGCCAGAGAAAATCACATGGAAAGCATTCAAGGATGTTGCTGGGAATTTCTTGGCAAACAGAGAGCACCAAACTACATTTACCTGGCTGACAAATTTCATACAGCATACAAAACCATGAAGTGCGATATGTCATTGAAGATAATTTTTCTGAATTCATAGTTGGATTTCTTTCCCAAAAATCTAGGTGCAGTCAGTGATGAATATGGTGAAAAGTTTACACCAGGACATTATGGAAGAATGGTATCAGGGCAACTGGATTCCATCACTGCTGGCTGATTATTTTTGGAGACATTTGCAAGGTTCATTAGACAATGAATACAAATGAAAATCAGCAGCAAAACACTTTTGACCCTGTTGCTCTCATGCAGCACATCAGAAACATTATGTGGCTAAATACATTATAATAATTAAAACATTATAATAATTAAAAGTTAATTTCATATTTGTCAAGATTTCTACATCTTGTAGTCATTCTGACATTATACTTGTGTTCAACTTGAAACGGTCTATCATAATCATCAAAAAAAATTCTGGAAACAAAAGTTTTGAACATTTTTTTGACTAGTTTAATCACTGCATTAACCATGAACAGCAGAAACATAATAGAAATTATATTCTGAACTTTTGAAAAATACAGTATTCTGTCTTTTTGGGCAACTTGTGATCAAATAAATATCATATGGCAGGATACAAATGGGTGAAGAGGTGGAAGAGGATGAGATCAAAGCATTCTTAGGCTTAATCTCCCTTGGAAAAGATTTTTCTAGTATTCCTTCAAAAACTTATATTTTGATAGTAATGAAAAGGACAGCAGCACCTAGAGCAGGAGGGTCAAACTCACGTCATTACAGTGGCATCATGTGATATATTGGGACTTTCCCCCCCTTTGCTAAATTGGGTGGGGGCATGGCCAGTGCATGACCCATCTGGACAGCAGGCTGGAAGTTTGACAGCCCTGACCTAGAGAGCTACTGATATTTCAATACAAGTGGACCAGAAAAATGCATTCCCTAACATGCTGGGAAGTAAATGATTCTTCTATGTGATGAGTTGAGCAACTGTGGAAAAAGAAATCGTGTGTTGTCCCGATTGCAATTGGAACCCTTGGAGCAAAACCTAAAGGGCTACCTCACTATTTGAATTTCTAAATTTATCGTACTTGAATATTCTGATTCTACAAAAAAACACTCTACTTGGAACAGCTTATATCCTCCAACATTACCTTAACAGTTCCTAGGTCCTTGGTTAGGACTCGAGCTGTTGAGCTACCAACCAGCCCCAAAGGCTGTGAATCTCACCAAAGATTAAGCACGTAATAATAATACACAACAATCTATAAGCTGTATCAGAAATTATCATAAACCTAATAGGGGCAAATATAGCTTCAATTTATTTTAACCAATTCATTTCCCAAAATTGCTTCCCCCTCAAAAGAAGAGGATTTGGCGTAAAGTATTGGGACATCTCTAGAGATGTTTTCTTAGCTTTGGCTATTTGTCCTAATTGCAAGATCTTTTCAGGTAAGGGTGTCATCAGATCCTGGAAAACTTTCTTGACAAAGCTTGTTGCTACTCTACTGGAAAAGAGGTCAGGAGTAAAGTAATAAGACCTGCCAACCTCAGGATCTTGCAACTAAGCAAGAGAGATTGTGGGCAGGCGAGAACAAGCAACGTTTGCGAAGGTGGTGATTGCAAAATGTGAAAGGCTGCCTATGTGAACTCAGACTGGTGACTAATAAATAAATAGCCCTTATACACTCACATCTGCCATTTGATGTATCAGGCCTTTCTGCCAAGGGTTCGTATGAAAACTGAGAATCCCGTCTCTTTGCCTCATCATGAAAGAGGAAGGAGGGAGGAGGAGGAGGAGGACTTCTCTACAGAAACCTTCAACCGCAGGGTAACTGTGAACTATGCATCATTAGCCCCGGGCACAATTTCCAGTGTTGGGTAATGGCTTTTCTCACAATCTAACTTTTATATTAATATCTATAACAGCACTGGATAGTATTTCTGTGGTTTAAAGTGACCTTGAAATAGAAGCATGTGAGTTTCTAGAACTTGGTGGACTATGACCGAATTATAGTTTCCAGTAGCTACTTTTGGCTTGGCAAGTGGGCAGGGAAGGTAGAACAGTATTTCAGCAATATTTCAGGGCGGAGGTGGGCTGCACTTTCTTTAACAAAGGGTTCACTGGTTATGAGCCTGCGTATGCGCACTTCATTCACACGCACCCCTTTGGGAGAGAAATGAAGCTTCAAACAGGCTCCTATTCCGCTCAGGCAGCTCTGGTGAGAACAGCAGGAGTGGCGCAGAATGCAGCTGGGCCAGCCAACGAGCCAGAAAGTAAGTTATAAATGGATACCATAGAACATGGGTGGGTGGGCCCAGCCAGCGATCAGAGCTAAGGGTTCACCTGAACCATTGCGACCATGCAGCAGCCACCGTTGCTTCAGGGAATTCCTTTTACTATACATTCTCAAAAAGGTCTTCATTTTTTTGTTTAATTTTTACCCCTTGCTTATATCTTATGGATTATAAAATATGTCCTTATTAAGTTAATTATTTATTTATTTTATTACACAAAGTACATAGACATCCAACCTCCACATAGGTGGCTCTGGTTGACTTGCAAGGTTTGGCTTAACCAAGAGTTTCTATAAGTCACATGTCACCACATTTACACACACTAAGCAACAACCAAACCACACTATGAAATGTTGAGGAAACGACACGTTTCACATAATAAGCTACACTTTCTTTACATAACTAAGTCCAGCAAGAACCCTCACTTCAGCTGCCCCAGAAAACATACTCTTTTGTAAGTTATTAATAGGCAAAATAAAACTGTAGCTGTAAGTTTGCTGGAAACGATCAGTTCCTCAAGGATCCTGGTAAGAGGAGGAGAGGAACATCAATCTCTCCCAAACAATGGTGGTGGATGGAAAGGAGATAGTGGCAAGCCCCATGGTAACAAAAAGGAGAAACAAAGTTATTTGACAAGAAACAATAAAGGAAATGCTGCAGGATTTTCTTCCTCTTGAATAGCTGCATGTATTGGCCAAGTTAGACAGCTAAGCAGAGCCAATCCTGGATAGTATGTGATGAGAAGAAACATAGTACTTGAAGGCAATAGGAAACTACTTGTGTATTATGTTATGATAACTTCAGGGGTATGTTTATGTAAGTCACTATGATCTGCCTTTCTGACTAGAAAGGGTCGAGTTGAAGCCTGTTGTCCCCCTTCTGAACTCCTATAGCTTCCAGCATTGCTCATCTCACCAGGTAATCTCACTCAAAAAACATGATGTCACTGTTAAATAGGAGGAGAGAAAATGCTGAACCTTGTTGCACCACACAATTTAGGAGCCAAGGAATCTGTCATCCCGAATCAGTGGTGGGTTTCAAATTTTTTTAGAACCTCTTCTGTAGGTGTGGCCTGCTTTGTGGAAGTGGCTTGCTGGCCATGGGACCAGGTGGGAGTGGCTTGCCGGCCATATGACTGGGTGGGGAGTGGTTTGCCAGCCAAGTGACTGAGTGGGAGTGGCTTGGCAGTCATGTGACTGGGTGGGCGTGACCAACTTGTAAAATGTGGTGAAACTCACTTAACAAAAAACCCCAGGAATGTTCAAACTTGACAGCTTTAAGACTTGTGGATTTCAACTCCCAGAATTCCTCCTCCAGTCATGTTGGCTCAGGAACTCTGGCAGTGAAGTGTGCAAGTCTTAAATCTGTCAAGTTACAAGACCCTTGCACCCCTAACCCTTTAGGAAAAAACTCCAGGGGTGTTCAAACTTGACATCTTTAAGACTTGTGGACTTCAACTCCCAGAATTCCTCCTCTCACTCTTCATCTTGATGATGTGCAGATGGGCAGGGGGAGGGAGCTGGAACCAGTTCTAAACGGCACTGTAGATTTGTGGAACCTCTTCTATAGAAGTTGTTAGAACTGGCAGGAACCCACCCCTGTCCCCAATCAACACCAATTTAAACTGGTTACTGAGAAAGGAAGAAAACTTCTGGATCACTCTCAACTCCTACAAATAATACCATGATCAAAGGTATCAAAGTCTCCTGATAAGATAACTAGTGCAAGGATGGACACAATATCCCCATCCCACTCTCACCCCAGGTCATCAAAAGTGTGACCAATGCTCTTTCAGTCACATTCTCAGGGCTGAAACCTGACCGAAAGGGTATCCAGAAAATTTGCTTCATCTAGAACCATTTGAAGCTTTGCATGACCACCTGATCAACAATCTTCCCTAAAAAGGAAAGATTGGATACTGGATGAAAATTGTCCAGATTGGTTGAGTCCAGTGAAGGTTTCTTAAGGAAAGGGTAGACCAATACCCCTTTAAATCCCCTCTCTCAAAGAAGAATTTACCACTGTTGAAATCCAACCACATGTCAGTTTCCTGGAAACTTTTGCTAAGCAGGAAGGGCATGGATCTAATAAGCATTTGGCCAACTCATAGCGAAAGGTTCCAGCCTGTTTCCTGGGGCCAACAGGTTCAAACCCCTCCCAGATAACTTCCCCAGGCATTGCCATTGGACCTGTATCAGCTGGCATCCAGCTGGGAATGAATCCAAGCAATTTTGCTGATAGATGATCTGCAAATGCCTCATCATAAACCTGAGATAGAATCCCAAAGTCCTGCTGCACTGTAGTCCATCACATCATCTCCCCTTTCGTAGGCACAATCCTTCATAATAGTTTACATAAATATAATGTAACCTTGATTTATGAAACATCTACCAGTATCTACTCCTGCCATGATATTATAATTCTTTAATCAGACAGTCATGGATTGGGATTTGTGATCAGTTAGGAAAAGTGGAGATTAGTCAGATAAAAAATAACGAATTTATGGTACATAGAAGACTGAGATAAATGGTCACTACTTTCATGATTGATATAAACTTAGTTCCTTGTTTAATGTGATGTAAGGAAAACATAAATGCATAGGATTCACCAGGGATTAGTTCCTACATTTCTTCAGGCAAGTATAATTATTGGCTGATTCAACAAACCATAATTTCCAAATTACATAAATAATTGTTCCACTTTATTCTGCTTTGGTTATATCTTCACTTCAACAACAAGAGTCAGTTGTAGGCACCACATTTAAGAAAGCGCCAAAGAAATCTGGAACAGGTTCAGAGAAGGGCAAGAAAGATGATCAAAGGCCTGGAAATCAATTTGTACTGGGCGGGGTTGAACCAGCTGGGCATTTTTAGCCTTGATATAGAGGATGGATATGAAAGGACTGCTAAAAAATCTGAAAGGACATTAAAAAAAAACTTCACTCTAAAGTGTAAGATGTGGAATAATGAATTTAAGCTATAGGGAGGCAGATTCTGATTGTTTTCAAAAGCTTCCTGAAACCAAGTGCATTCACTTGACACCCAAAGATGAGCTGTTGAGAGAATGCCTGAGGAAGCAACAGACATGGGATGAAGATCAAGCAGAGTAATTACCATAGTAAAACAAGACTCTGCATGGGATGTACCATTGACAGATAGCTGAGGTTGGAAAATTATATCAGTGACGGGAAATGGCTGGACTAAAAGATAGCACTGAGACACTCATCATAGCAGCACAAGAACAGGCACTAAGCACCTGATCCATAGAGGCAGAGATCCACCATGCTAGGCAGAATCCAAGGTGCAAACTATGCAGAGAGTCCTCAGAGTCAGTCTATATAATGGTAGGGATGCAGGCAGGGACAGAATATAATGAATGGAAGAACAAATAGCTGGCATTGTCTACAGGGGCATCTGCATGGTCTTGAGTCTCCCAAATCCAAATGGGAAATTACACGGAAGGTCATGGAAAATAACAGGGGTAAAATCCTGTAGGACTTCCAGATCCAGATGGACAGACAGATCCAATTTGCCAGACATCATGGTAGTAGACAAAGACCAGAAGACAGCTGTGCTGATAAATGTACAAAGTATCAGGACAAAGGGGAATGTGAAGCTGGAGAAGTACCAGTCTGAAGGATGAACTTGACAGGAAGTGGAAGTCCCAGTGGTAGTAGGAATCCTTGAGGCAGGGGTGAAATTCAGCAGGTTCTGACAGGGTCTGGAGAACCAATAGCAGAAATTTTGAGGAGTTTGGAGAACTGGCAAATACCACCTCTGACTGGCCCCACTCTGGTGGGAATGGAGATTTTGCAGTTTCCTTTCCCTGCCATGCCCACCAAGCCATGCCCACAGAACCTGTAGTAAAAAAAATTGAATTTCACCACTGCCTTGGGGCATTGCTCCTGTGACTCTGAAACTAGAAGAATGGTTTCAATAGACCCAGGAATAACATCAGAACATTCTGTCCAGAGAAGTGCAGGTCAAGTCAGGTCAAGCCAGAAAAGAACAACCAACGTATTACACAAAACCCTCAAACTCCCAGGCCTTGGTAGATGACCTGAGATTGAGGAAGACATGTACTTCCTCTAGGAGTGAGAAGGGATCCCCCGCTGCATATGCATTAAAATATATGAACTAAAATTGATTGTTTTATCCTGCTAGACCCTTGAGATATGCCCCTAATTTGTCTCAAGACAATTTAGATTGTGAAGTATAGCATTCTTGTTCATTTAGGTTCTATAATTTCAATTGTAAGGACAAAATAACAGAGCTTATTTTAAGCAATTACATTTATACTGCTTGGTTTCAATCCTAGAAACTGTTATTTTGAAATATATTTCATTAAAATCAGTGAGTAATTGCCCTTCTGACCAATATAGGAAAGGTATGCCTTGCTGAATGATAAGCCTGTGTGAGCAGGTTTACCAAAACTGAGTAAGCTGGAAGAGTAGAAATGCTTGATCTCTGGCTAAAAGGTAAACATACTAGGCAATTGCACATGGCCATAATATGGTTTACGGAAAGAGATTTAAGTGTTTGTCTGACTTCTTCACAATGCATTTAACTCTCTGTCCCCAAACCCTGCCCTATCTTGAACAATGCAGTTGCTTGACAAAATCATGGTTGAAGGTATTTATTGTTTAGAGATGGAATTGTGGCAAGGTGCTTCTTGTCATGATGTGTAATATCACCTGCCTCCTCTTATACCTACTGTATATACATGTCATAGATCAGTCTTGAAGCACTTTAGTTACCCAACCTCAGGAATCAGTGTGGGAGTGTTGGATATCTAACTAGGATTCAGGTTAATACTCTTGGGAATCAGCTATACCAGCTCTCAGATACTCTATACAGACGTATTTTGTTTTACTGTCTTGCACTGTTAGTGACATTTTTTCAAATTGCTAGAAAAGAACTTAAAGGACTAATTAGATCTAGAAGATGTATATGAGTTTGAAGAATGTGATTGATGCCTGCAAAGGTACAGCTTCTTAATGGAGGCCTCCTGACAGCAGTTGCCGAAGCCCATTTAACGGCTGATGTCTTGTTGTGATCCATGTTGTCATTTTTTCATTACTGATTAAAATTAAAAATCTGCCTGGCAAATCCATTGTAAAAAATTTCCTTCATGAAAATCGATGGGTACAAATTATTTTGTCAATCGCCTGGCAATCAAAATGTGAGTTCTTCGTGCACAATTCATTTTCATCCTCCCCCTTTTCTATGTTCATACCAGGGACTCCTCATAACTAATTTTTGAAAGGACAGAAAGCAGCATTAGAAACACTTAAAATATATATATTAAAGACTTATCTGTATGTTTTGATTAAATGTCCTCATTTTTTGCTCTTATCATAAAAGTAGAAGAAATATTTTCCCCTTTATTATAGAACTCATGGTATGCTGTGTAATTGTCTAAGGCTGTATAATGACAGGTGAATAGCAGTAATAAAAATCCTTAATAGGAAGAAAATGTGGAAGAAATGCTGCTCCCCCGGCCTCCAAAACCAGCAACAAACCAACTCTGCCTGATATGTAGAATAATAATAATAATAATGATCTGCACGCATATTACGAAAATACGTTACGACGTCCTAGGCCCCTGGGTGGGGCCCGACTAGTAACCAATGCCAAATCCGGTGAAACAACTGGCCACTGTGATACAATTGTATAATAATAATAATAATAATAATAATAATAATAATAATAATAACAACAACAACAACAACAACAACAACAACAACAACAACAACTCCGCCGTTGCCGGTCCCAAGCCCGGATGAGAAAGGAGGAAGGTTGGGATCAGGTTGGCATCTGGTCCCGTAAAAAAAACCCCGCCAACCCATACAATATGGTGAAAAAAACGAATAAGAATTCCATACCGCATCGGTCGTCGCGCGGGTTAACAAGGGCCGCGGCGGATGTTGGGGTCCCTGGACATCCGTCGACAAGTGGGCTACAAGTGGACCAGCCAACAAAACGACAAAAATATAGTGCAGATGAAAACCGTGCCATAATGGCCTGTTACTACAACTCAGAGCCAGAAAAAAGAGGATATTTAAAGCGAATGTATGAATTATGGAAACAACAATATCCAGATTCAAATGTTAGTGAACAACAACTAGCAGATCAAAGGCGATTTATTATACGGAATAAAGTGTTTAGTGAAGTTGAACATGAGGAAATTCAGGCAAATTGCAAAACCCAAAAAACAATATCACAAGCGGAAATAACTGATATTCAAGACACAACTAAAGACACTATAGTAGAACTCCCAGAAGAAGCTCTCGGGGAGGAAATAACATCACCACCACTAGAACCAGTTATCATTGAACCAACTGATGAACTAACTCAAAAACAAAAAGAATTGAAGGATAAGATCATGGAGCATTTTCTGCTTAATGAGGAAAGGCAACGTTTACCATCACTAAAAACTGTGCCTAAGAAAATTTCGGCCCCTATCATGAAAATGGTTAATGCAGTGTTTTCAACAATTGAACCGGGATCCATCTTGGAAACAAACCAGTTAATGTACAGCGCAGCTGTAATAGTCACTAATGAACTAGGCATTAAAATTAAAGTACCTAGTCACACAACAGAAAAAGCATCAAAGCCAAAGTGGAAAATCCGTCTAGAACAAAAAATCAAAAAATTAAGGGCAGATGCTAGTAACTTAAAGAACATGCATGAGCAACGGCTTAAAAACAACAAAATCATAGATCGGCTAATCAGAAGATATAGATTGGATACAAGAAACATCAATGAAGCTGTAGAGATTGTAAAACAGCAGATAACAGCAACAGCTAGAAAAATTGAAAGATATGAGGCACGAATCATCCAATATAAACAAAATCAGCAATTTCGATCAGACCAACGGCGTTTTTATCAAAGTCTTAATGTGAATGGTGACACCAAAAGTGAAAAACCAGAAAAGCAGGCCACAGTTGAATTCTGGAAAGAATTGTGGGAAAATGCAAAGGACTACAACAAGGAAGCAAAGTGGATACATGACTTTGAGAAAAGCATTGGCAACAAACAAATGCAAGTATTAGAAATAACAACTGAGATGATCAAAAATCGAGTTAAAAAGGTAAAGAATTGGACATCACCTGGAAAGGACCAATTACATGGTTTCTGGCTCAAATATCTGACCAGTTTACATGCAATATTAGCCAGGCAACTGAATGAAATTTTACAAAAGGGCCAAATTGATGAATGGTTGACAACTGGAAAAACATACTTGATTCAGAAAGATCCAACTAAAGGAACAACACCTGAAAACTATAGACCAATAACATGCTTACCAACAACCTTCAAATTACTCACAGGCATTATTGCAGATAACATGATGGATTATTTGGAAACAAACAACATCTTGCCAGTAGAGCAAAAAGGCAACAAAAGAAGGAGCAGGGGCACAAAAGATCAGCTTCTAATTGATAAAATGATATTAGAAAATTGTAAGAACAGAAAAACGAACTTGAATATGGTCTGGATTTATTACAAAAAGGCATTTGACTCACTGCCACATAGTTGGATCATAAAATGCTTAGAAACAACTGGCATTAGCAAAAATATTACATCCTTTACTGAAAAGGCAATGAAACAATGGAGAACTGAGTTGGCAGTAGGGAATGAGAGCTACGGAATGGTTAATATCAAGCGAGGAATTTTCCAGGGTGATTCACTTTCACCTCTTCTCTTCATCATCGCAATGATCCCACTATCAGTAATCTTAAAAAAAATGAAATTAGGCTACCAAACAGCCAAAAAAGCTGAAAAAATTTCGCATTTACTATATATGGATGATTTGAAACTCTATGGCAAGTCAGAAATAGAAATCCAATCATTGACAAATACAGTCCGAGTATTCAGCACCGATATTTCAATGCAGTTTGGCATGGAAAAATGCGCCACTGTATCCATAAAAAGGGGCAAAATCACTGCATCTGAGGGAATTGAAATGCCCAATGGCCAACTAATTAAATGCAAAGAAAATGAAGCCTACAAATACTTAGGCATTCTGCAGTTGGATAACATCAAGCATGGAGAAGTAAAAACTATTGTCAGGCGAGAGTACACCAACAGAGTTAGGAAAATTTTGAAATCTAAATTGAATGGTGGAAATACAATCAAGGCCATAAATACCTGGGCAATACCAGTTATAAGATACACAGCTGGCATAGTTAACTGGACACAAGCTGATTTGGACCTTTTGGACCGAAAAACCAGGAAACTAATGACAATGCACTACAGTTTACATCCACGTGGTGATACTGATAGACTATATCTGCCCCGAAAATCAGGTGGCAGAGGATTATTACAAGTGAAGCAAACAGTTGAAGAAGAAAAACATGCACTGGCTGATTATTTAAAAGAAAGTCAAGAACATCTATTAATCGAAGTAAAGAACAAAAATCTACTGAAGGCCCAACAGACAAAACAAGAATACAGAAAAGATGTGATAAAATCAAGAATGGAGAGTTGGCAGAACAAAGCACTGCATGGTCAATTTCTGGAAAAAATAAAAGATAAAGTGGACAGTGAACAAACTTGGTTATGGTTAACAACAGGTACATTAAAGAAAGAAACAGAGTCACTACTCCTGGCTGCGCAAGAACAAGCTATCCGCACAAATGCCATTAAGGCCAAAATCGAAAAATCCTCTGATGATGCCAAATGCAGACTTTGCAAAGAAGCCGATGAAACTGTTGATCACATACTCAGCTGCTGTAAAAAAATCGTGCAGACTGATTATAAATTGCGGCACAATTCAGTAGCACAAATGATCCATTGGAATTTGTGCAAAAATTATAATATTAAAACAGCAACAAACTGGTGGGAACATCAGCCTGAAAAAGTCACAGAAAATCAGATGGTCAAGATCTTGTGGGATTTCCGTATACAAACGGACAAAATACTGGCGCATAATACACCAGACATCACACTGGTTGAGAAAAATAAGGTCACAATCATAGACATCGCAATACCAGGTGATAGCAGGGTCGCCGAGAAGGAACATGAAAAAAATCACAAGATACCAGGACTTAAAAATCGAAATTCAATGACTATGGCACAAACCAGCAGTGGTAATTCCAGTGGTAATTGGCACACTGAGTGCTATTCCAAAAGCACTGGAATTACATTTAAAACAGTTAAAAATTGACAAAATCACCATCAGTCAAATGCAAAAAGCCGCACTGCTTGGATCTGCACGCATATTACGAAAATACGTTACGACGTCCTAGGCCCCTGGGTGGAGCCCAACTAGTAACCAATGCCAAATCCGGCGAAACAACTGGCCGCTGTGATACAATTGTACAACAACAATAATAGTAATAATAATAATAATAATAATAACAACAACAACAACAACAACAACAACCTTGTTATAGCTATTTTCTGAAACCATCTGCAGCACATTTTCTCCCTTCTTTTCCCATTTTCAAGCAGTTAAAAAAATTAAAAAAGCTTTTATAAAAAATTAGCGACCAATTTATCAACTAGGAAGTGATATGTACTTAACATCAGCTTGATATCAGGACATGAAAAATGGAGTATAACTCTCATAATGTCTTGAGAAGCTTCAATCAGTAGCCTTCTTAGCAAATTGAGTGTCAGGCTTGTCCCAGTTTGGCCATTTAGGAAAGAAAGACCCTTGACTCCATTTGTGGTGAAAGCTATATTTTTACTAAAGCCAAGTGGTTACAATGTAAGCAAAGCTGGATCTGAATATTCCCACTCAAAATCTGCCTTTTCCCAATCTCCAAGGCCTTCGCCCCTTGACCAGTTCATAAGTGTCCTATAGTGTTATAATTTGGTGCTTTGGTAACAGCTTTAAGGCTTGGAACTTCTTTAGTGTAGTTTCGCATTCTATTCTCATGCTCATGTCCTTGGATGCGCAGGTCTGTTCTGGATTGGCATCTCTGGTTCCTGTCATCCTATCATTCCTCCTCTTTGCATTTTCATTCTCCCCCCTCCCACATGTTATGGCAGGATGCCAGTGAAGAGAGGCAGGTTGAAGCGTTTATGATGGCAAACCTGACAGTGAGTGAATCTAAAAATGGTGCATAGTGACACCATCATCCAAATACCACTCTTGTATCCTGATGTTGGAGGCAAGTATATAAGTCACATCCTTTCTGTGATGTTGTTACACACATTTCTTCATTTGCTTCTCCCTTGTCTGCCTGATCATGGCTAAGAGGAGGACACCGCAGCAACTTTGGGTATTGAGTTGCTGAATCCTAATGAGCCAGCTGCTTGGGCCTGGAATGAGAGGAATAGTTTTTCATGGTTCCACTCTTACTTATTGGATTAATTTCAATTAGTGGTACTTGAGAACTTCTGTCTGATTCTTTAGGGTGCCATAGTAGTCCTTCCTATGTCCTTGCTGTTATTTCTTTTAAAGGAAGCCCATAGCTAAGAGCAGAGAGATTGGGATTGAGTAATACTGCAGGACTTTGACTGATATAATGAATGTAGCCCAAGAAATTAAGAGTCTGTCTCATTAGATATTCTGTGGTTCATAGACCTGGGAATTGAATGTATCTCTAACTAGAGTTGCACTCTTGCTGAAGGAACAAATACATGGCATTGGTGTCTTCCTAGATTCATTTCTGTAACTTCAGTCCAAACATCATGTGGCTGTAACCATTAGCTCCAACCAGAATCCAATACTCCAATAACTTTCCTGTTTAAGCAGCTGCAATATGCATTACTGTCTGCTCTTGAAGATGAATGGGAAACTACAACTCATGCAAAACAGGGTTGTTGTCTAGTCAGCCAACTAGTTATATTTTATTGATTTTTTTTTTACTTCACACACTGAAATATCTTCGTAGCTTGTATATCTGCCTGGTTGCTGTTCACAGAAAACCCCAATTGCTGCTCTGTTTCAGGTAACACAATATCTTTGGTTAAGTTAGCTATTTTTTCTTTGGAATAGAAAGGTGTAATAAAAGTTAACTGAACAACTCATTCAAGCAAATAAACAAATTCTAAGTTTTCAACATGAACAGTTCATACAGACACCAACCAGGGGTGAAATCCAGCAGGTTCTGACAGGTTCTGGAGAACTGGTAGTGGAGATTTTGAATAATTCAGAGAACCAGTAGCCGAATTTTTGAGTAGTTTGGAGAAACAGTAGTGCAAATTTTGAGTAGTTCAGAGAATTGGTAGCCGAAATTTTGAATAGTACAGAGTGTGGGCAAATGCCACCTCTGACTGGGCCCAGAATGGAGTGGGAATGGAGATTTTGCAGTATCATTCCCCTGGAATTGGATGGGAATGGACATTTTGCAGTATCCTTCCCCTGCCATGCCCACCAAGCCACACCCACCAAGCCATGTGCACAGAACCGGTAGGAAAAAAAAATGAATTTCACCACTGACACCAACCTATATTCACAATTCTTGACCACAAAGACAAACTTCATCCTCTGTTCTAAGACTCTTTATTTTCTCTCTCTTCTTGCTCCATGTAAATTACATCTGATGAAGCATCATGGGCTCATAGAGGCAGAGGAGGAAGAAAGCTTTTCTTATCAATTTCTTGGTACTTCAAATGTGAATGCATTGATCTTTCGCTTTCCATTGAGATTGTTCCTAAAGCTCTTTAAAAGAAATCAATCTAGTTTTGCTAGATAGTTTTCCCTTGGTATTGGTGCAGATGTGTGAACAATTAAAGGAGACAAACGGTAGTAATTTGCAACATTCTTTTGCAAGATGACCCAGATGTGCAATTTTGTCACTAACCTTTACGTTTATGTATATGATTGTACAGGCTTTTCAAACATTTCCAATCTTTGCAATGGAAAGGTCAGGAGAGAGCGAATGAGCGCATCTTCCTCTTTTCAACATACTAAACTTGCCTGCAGAATTTGATGCACTGGCCTGCTCTGTTCAAAGTAATCTGGGGCTTACTGCACCTTTCAAGACAATTGCAATGGATTCCTGCTGCTTTATTGACTATTGTTTGCAGCATTGGTGAAAATTTGAAGACAATAGGCTACAGCGGAAGAACAATAGTAACAAGAGAGCAATCCCAAAACACTGGATTTCCTCCCAACCCCCAAAAGACACAATGGTTTATTTTTATTTATCATTTTATCATAATTTTCTTTCTTTCTCTCCCCCTCTCTTTCTCCCTCCCTCCTTTCCTCCCTCCCTTCCTCTGTCCATCCGTCCATCCGTCCATCCGTCCATCCGTCCATCCGTCCATCCATCCATCCGTCCATCCGTCCATCCATCCATCCGTCCATCCGTCCATCCGTCCATCCCCCCATCCCTCCCTCCCTCCCTCCCTCCATCCATCCATCTATCAAATTTAGAGACTGCCCATTTCACTCACAGAGTGACTCTGGGCGGTGTAAAATTAAATACATTAAGCCATATTATATTATATTTCAACAAAAGGAGGCAGTTGAAAAGAGTATAGAAGAATTAAAGTTAAGAGTCTTCAATGGGCTAATCAACTCCCAGTTTGCCAAGGAATATTAAGTCAGGTTATTTTTGCTTTCGGAACCAAAACAGTAGGAAGGACGTAGGGCTGAATATCAAATTCAATTTACTAATTTGTTTGATTTTTGTGATAAGAGCTTCCAGAATCTTCTTACAGCATAGGAAACAGTTGTCTTGCAGTGCCTGCACTTACTGCTATGGGTGTGATATCTGTTTCCACATACCAAACTGTTCTCATATACCAATCCTGGTCAGAGTTTTACTCTTTTCTTTTACTTTCTCTAGAGGCTCATTCACAGAGAAATGTAAGGCTGCTTTTTAATGTATATAAACAGTGAAGTTAAAGAAAAGTAACTTAAACAACTATAGAAATCTTTTCAACATAGACCAGAATAACTGGAATGACTAGGAAAGGATTTCTGCCATGGACAGTCACACAGATTATCCTGAGTTGCTTAAAGTTTCAGAAACGTGATCTGTAAAAGCCCTGGCATGCTACTCTCCAAAAACTGCCATTAAATTGTACTTATTACCGAGACAGAGGAAAATCTTATATTCACATGATATAATTAAAATTAATAATTAAGGTAATAAAATGGTAAATTGCTGCCCCTGTTTTTGACATCCCTTCCGCATGCTTTCAATATGTGGCCAAAGCCACTTTCTTTTTGCTCCTTCTGCCCTTGATTAAGATGGACAGTTTCAAGGTTTTTGGTTTTAATCTTTAAGTTAGAACTGATGAAATGGTCCTTTGAAAAAGATGTCTTGAATCCTAAATTGTCTTCTACTGCTGTCCTTGCAAACAGAGTCCAGATGCATTTTCATTCAAAAGAGAATTGGGAATAATACCAAGTGATGATACCATAGTAGGAGATAAGATACCTATTCAATAGCAGAGAAGGAAAGGTTAATTAAGGTAAATAATTACTTGACAAAAATAAGGCAATATTTCTTTTTTTTAAAAAAATGTCTCTAATACTCAGACCCTACATAAGCAAAACATACCAATTTAACCTTTTTCTGAAGGTTAAAGTCATATGTGAAGCCACATATGTGAATCCATAAATCCTAGGGCTTTTTACTAGTAAGTGAAAAAAAAATCTTTCTATAATTTAAACCATATTTGTTTTCATTTTAAGGATGTTTCTGCTGTATTATGATTCTGGGTGCTGGGTTTCAGCTGTTGGCAAGTTCTTATATGCTGCAATATTAACCTCTGAGAAGAGAATATGTGGGGGAAGCTTAGCCTACTGAGGAGCAGGTCAGCATTAGGAGTGTCAATATGCCTGGCAAGATTCAACCTTAAATTTCTATGGGCAGCTTTCAATATAGTATCTTGTCAGGATATTAAATAATGTGTTACCCTCACTGCTGTAGTTGCAACTTTCTATATAGTGGAATCCCCTAAATAATCATAGGCTCATAAAATGGAAGTATTCAAAAGGGCTTTGGAAATCACATACAGTACTTTAACCCTCTTCCCAGTGAAGGAATCCACTACCATACCATTCCTGACAGATGGCTTTCTATTAAAATTAACAGCTTTACACTGTATAAAATGAAACCTTTTAAATATTTGAGATGGGATAAAAAGGCTTGTCCATTATTCTGCTGAGAAATACAGTCAAAGTTACCTTGGATCCTGAATTGTGTTTCCATGAAAGGGAGATCTCCTTCTATTCATGAAGGAGGCCTCTATTCATCTGTTGGAGGCTGTTACTGAGGGAAGCAGGGAGTAACTTTTCCTCATTCTCCTTTGTCCTCTTTCTAATTTCCAGGCTTTATCCTTTTATCAAAGCAACCTGCCTTCCTCATTTCTTGGATGGGCTTATTTCTATGCACCCGATTGTTGTCAAGACTATGCAACTTCATATGGGAGATACTAGGTAAGAGCTCCGAGCTACTCCTACCACTATATTCCGGATAACCAAATTCTTGCTTATTGGCTGGGCTTTATTTCTATCATTGTACTTTCCCCATCTTTTTCCTTCTCTTTGTAAGCAAAACGTTTACTGACAGCAGCGTCCTTTCAACACAGACATTTGATTGCTCACTGCCTATAAAATATTGGCTTCAAGGACTGTCCAGTGCTCTGCTCCTATGAAGCAAATTTAAATTTAAAAACAAAAGAAACAGGAAATAGATTTACGTAGTCACAATTCACCATGGAAAACTGGTGCTGGATGGTTTCCGGCACCACAGTGTTACATGGTGAATTGTTACTACTTAAGTCTATTTTCTGTTTCTTTCATTTTTAAATTCAAGAGAAGTTAGAGTTCCTATGCTTTGAATTCAAAGTAAAAACATTTCCCCCTGATTTTCTTTATGCCTGAATTATGATAAATAATGCACTGTTTATCTATTCATCAAAAATGACTTTTCTGGTTAGTTTTGTTGTTTTGGAATCATCTCCAATGATCAAAGCTTTGCTTGATTAACAGATATGTGATTTAGACATTATACTAACTTCTTTTTGTCTTTTCTCTTTGGTTTAACCTTTCCGTTTCTTTTTAAAATTTAGCTTAGGAAGATGAGGGAGAGTATTTGAATTGGTCCATATTTTTAATGCATTTTTTCTAACCTTTTCAATGCAATTCTTTGCCCAATATTCTTACAAAATGACTTTTGTACAAAAAAAAATATGTACAATAGAAAAAGTGATATACAAAAAGATCCTTAATTTGTCCAAAGCATAAATGAAGATAAATCTAAAGAGCCGAGGTGGCGCAGTGGTTAGGGTGCAGTACTGCAGGCCACTTCAGCTGACTGTTATCTGCAGTTCAGCGGCTCTAATCTGACCGGCTCAAAGGTTGACTCAGCCTTCCATCCTTCCGAGGTGGGTGAAATGAGGACCCAGACTGTGGGGGCGATATGCTGACTCTGTAAACCGCTTAGAGAGGGCTGAAAGCCCTATGAAGCGGTATATAAGTCTAACTGCTATTGCTATTGCTATTGCTATAAATGTGAATATTTATGCACTTGGCCCTGGGATGAATGGATATTATGACCAAATATACATAAACCAACACAGATACTGATAATGCCCACACACAAATGCTTGGCACTACATTTGTGGGTTTAACTCTTCTACTTGGGAATATGATGCAAGCATACAATTGATGCAGCTTTCCATGATATTTTTTGAGAGAAAGGAAGATATCAGTACTTACATTTCCAAGGTAATTTTGCCCATGATAATCTTGGGCAAAGGGTCAAATTGACAGGAAAATATGGAATGCGCTCAACGCAACATGCATAGATATTAAAGGAATTAAGTAGTTTCCTATAGATCTGCATTATATCCTGGTGAACCTTAATGCAGCATATATTCCTGAAGGGACGGAGGAAAAGAAAAAAGGAAAGTAGAAAAGAAGGAAGGATGGAGGGAAGGAAGGAAGAAAGGAGAAAAAGAGAAAAAAGAAAGAACGAAGAAATGAAGGCAAGAAAGGAAAGAAAGAGAAAAGAAAAAAAAGAGGAAAGAAAGAACCACACACGTGTATACTGTCACAAACTAAGCAGCTCTAAATGAAAGGCTTTTATTTTAACGTTTAGCTTTTATTGAGCTCGTTACCAGAGTAATAGAATTCTCAGCAAATTTCAAACTGAAATTTCCATCTGAAGTGTTTTGGAAGGCTATTATTACCGACCTTCTAATTTCCACTGTAGCTAAGCATGTATTAATAACAAGGAGAGGTGAGGCAACTGCTGATACATCCAATGGTGCTTGACATTTAGTAGATGAATTAAAGTTTACAGTCCAATTGGTTTTTAACCAGTAATATTAGAGATCTTTGTTGTGAGCTTCTTTTTTTTTAATGTTCCTCCCCCCTTCACATTATAATTAGCCATTTCTATTATTTATATTTCTGAGACCTCATTTGTCTTGTATTTCATGACAAAGGCACAATACACTGTACATAAAGTGGCCAATCTACATTTTGCAAATTCACATTTGGAAATAAATGTAAAAAGGCTGAGCTAAATCTTATTCTGGTCTATACCTTAATCATCATGATACTGAAAGACAAAGGCTGTATCTACAGTATGGATATAAATTGGTTTAATTGGCACTTTTTCTCATCAGGGAAAACTGGGAATAAGACTTCTGTAAGAATGGGGAAAGGTTTAGGGACCATTGATGGACAATTAATAGTGTGTTATAAAAATGACAATTTCCACAAATTTTTGATGGAAGTGAAGATATCAAATTAAATTTATACTGCAGATTAACCTTAGGGATCAGTTCACTATGCAAGAACTGCTATGAACCTTCCCCTCAAAAATTACACAGCCAGGAGTATTAGAAGCTCCCTGTGTCACAATAAGGATAAACTTGGGTCAGCCACTGTGTTCAGAATGGTTTCAAGTCCTAGTGCTTAAGTGTAGGTTTGGACAACCTCTGGCCCAATGGCCAAATGTGGCCTGTAGGCAAAGTTAGGGGAAGTTTTTGAGTCCTTGAAAACTCCTAATTACAGATCAGTAAATTCATCTGTCTGGTAAGAAATTGATATGTTTTTTTGCTTTCCCTGATGGATGAAAATTAAAGGATTAGCTTCTAGCCAGCCCTCTGCAAGTAGCTCTTTAAAGGAATGGAAAAGGTTAAATGTGTATGTGTGTATGTGTGTATGTATATGTACACGTACACACACACACACACACACACACACAGACGTATGTATGTGTGTGTGTGTGTGTGTGTGTGTGTGTATGTATGTATATATATATATATATATATATATATATATATATATATATATATATATATATATATATATATATATATATATATATATATATATATATGCAAGTGTGCAGAAGAGGTCATTGCATGCAAATGAATGCATGGACCTTGCTGGTCTTTGGCTACAACCCAAGAGATCATTATCCTCAGGACTGGAAAATCTGTTTAGAAGTGCTGAAATGTTTGTAAAACAGAGATAAAAAATGGATTCTATTAGAATGACTATGTTGACCTCCTAGGGCCAAATACAAATACCTATAGAAACAGAAGGAAATTACCCATGGCACTTAATTCCAACTATTTTTTTAATTAAAAAGCATGTGAAATAAGTTGCTTCTTTTCTTTTTAAAAATGTCAACAAAGGTTCATTTAAAATATAAATTTCGTCCTCTTCCAAATCTATGATACTATGATATAAAGTAGGAAATCCATAAATGAACAAGGCCAAAATTTCTGTTTGGAATGGACCTTTGTGGGGCTTTTAAAAAACATTTTTAAAATCATGACCTCATATTCTGTGGTTTGCCCCATTGTTATCCATCCCAGCATTCATTTATTCTACTCCCAACACTCAACTGGTCACTTCAGTGTCTACATAGCAGGCAAATGGGGAAAGGCAAATGATATATTTATTATGATAACGTCCGGTATATGATTTAGGCTGGGATTTGATACCCAAATTACATCATTATTTGTGCAATGAAGACATAGCACATGTGGCATCATTATGATTTCTAAATATCAAGGCTGATTCAATTTCAGTTCGGTTCTTTCTGAGAGTGACTACTCATATTTTAAAAACTCACTTGAATCAAGTACTTATATGATACTAGCATTATGCCTAGATGAACCTTGTGTCCTACCGTTAGCACCTGAGGCTGCTCTCAGGATTGGGCAGAAACATGATATAAGAGTGAATAAGTCATCAGGATGAAAGTAGACATAATTATATAATAATTATAATTTCCTTTTGGCTGTTATTTGATTTTGCATTTTAACATTTTACACTACACTCTCAAATTACAGCACCCAACTATTTTAGCACTGCAAAATTTGACTACAAACTGTGAAGCCAACATTCAGCAGCGGGTGAGGAAGGAGATTTCAGCCCCAAACAGGGATGAGTTCCGGCTGCTGCTACTGCCGGTTTGATCAGGGATGCACCACACGCTCACACGCGCCTCACACTCATGCACATGCTTGATGCGTGCCGTGTGCACATGCACAGTGCAATAAAAATTGCTCAGAGCATGTGCAGAAGGCAAAAACAAGATGGCGGCACCAACTAGTTCGGAGGTGTGGCAGGCCTGGGTTGCTGCCGGTTCCAGCGACCCAGGCTGCCAAGTTACTAGCGGTTTAGCAAAACCGGTCCGAACCGGTAGCAACCCACCTCTGGCCCCAAATCATCAGAGGGGCTGATGCCAGTCTATTTTTCAAAGGGCTTTTAGTCCTTATTACAGGATTGCTGAGAGCTACACCTGCAGATGTTCAATGGGACACCTTTTGCAGGTCCTACCACAGATCTGCTTAAAATCAACAGTAATTTCTGCCTTTCCTATGGCAGGACTATGACAAGGGTATGGACCAGTTTTTGGGAGAAAATAAGTCAAGATGTCAGCAACAATTGTGCAGTTAAAGATCCATCTGTTTCATGTGCGTTGCAGAACTTTATTATAAACTATATTTATTTATTTAGGAGCTCTTTAGTAGCTTAAATACCTGTTTTTACTTAAACTTTAAAGGCTTTTTAGTTTGTTTTTACAACTTTTAAACCAGGTTTTATTTTTTTAAAATGTCCTTTGTATATTTGTAAGCCTTCTAACCCTTCAGAGTGGACTGGTTATTCTATACATTTAAAAAAATAAATGAAATAAAAAAGTATTGCTTTGATATTTTTGATTGTATGTATTAGTGCTTTTAAAACATTGTCAGTGCCTTTGAATGTCCATAAAGGCTACTTCTGCTGACTGCCGGCTGCCAGCAGTTCGACAGTTCGATTCTTACTGGTTTAAGGTTTCCATCTTTCCAAGGTTGATAAAATGAGGACCCAGATAGTTGGAGGCAATAGGCTGACTCTGTAAACTTCTCAAGAGGGCTGTAAAGTACTGTGAAGCCTATAAGTCTAAGTGCTATTGCTATTTAGATGGAAAAGTGTGATCCAAATTGTCCTGCAAAACACAGTGAAACATTATAACATTACTGCTACAAATTGCCCATCAGAAAAGGATATATGTATTTTAGAAAAGCATTGTATATATTTAAAGGACTTTGGACAAAGTATAACATTTACTCATTGTCTAGTGAAAATTGGGATGTCCTTGACTCATCCCTAAACCTCACTTCAAGGGAGGATAAATATATCCAGGGCTAGCTAGCAAGAGAAGAATAGCTTTATGGCAGCTGTCTTCAGTGAATCTTCAGATTTTGGTAAAAGGCAGCAATAATTTCTGCGTGAACATGTGGGTGGAGGAGCTATCTCTGTCCTTGGCTCCAACCCGTCCTTCACAGATACTTGAATTAGTTAATTATAAATTGCTACTTAATGACATAACTAGGCTTCCTGATTTCCCCAGAATGCAGTTTATGAAGTAAACAGGCTTCTCAAGGTTTCGTGATGCACTGAAGAAATTTGATGCTAGGGATGGACATGCACTGTGTCAAACTGCCTGGGAATTCTCACCCTATCTGGAGGATATTGGCAGAGGCAATGCTCTACTGCATCATATCACACCCAGAAATGGCTGATTTCAGTTCAGAGGGCGGATAACTGGATGATGGACATGTATAGGTATACTCGTATTGTATCTTTAAAAAAAAAAAAACTGTAGTGTTTGTCATTGTTCATTGTGAGAGGACATCTCAGAAGGAATAGAATAACAAATCATCAGACCCTGAAACTAATGCATTTGTTATTCAACTTATTCTATACAGGTTAGAAGTCCAAGGATTAAAATCTCTCTCTCTCTCTCTCTCTCTCTCTCTCCCACTCCCTCCCTCTCTCTCTCTCTCTCTCCCTCCCTCCCTCTCCCTCTCTCTCTCTCCCTCCCTCCCCCCTCACTTCAATTCACCACTTCACTTCTGGATTTCACATCACCATTCCCCTGTGTTCAAAGGTAAAGGTAAAGGTTCCCCTCGCACATATATGTGCTAGTCATTCATGACTCTATGGGGCGGTGCTCATCTCCATTTCAAAGCCAAAGAGCCAGCGCTGTCCGAAGACATCTTTGTGGTCATGTGCTGGCATGACTAAACACCAAAGGCACATGGAACACTGTTACCTTCCCACCAACGTGGTTCTTATTTTTCTACTTGCTTTTTTACATGCTTTAAAACTGCTAGGTTTGCAGAAGCTGGGACAAGTAATGGGAGCTCACTCCATTACGCAGTGCTAGGGATTCAAACTACCGAACAGCTGACCTTTCTGATAGACAAACTCAGCATCGTAGCTACTGAACCACCTTTTATTACATGTTTTACATGTTCACTGAGCCCTTTTACATGCTCAAAAGAAACAATAAAAAAAACTAAGAAAGAAACAAAAAGATTAGAATAATACTCTCCAGCAACCTACAATACACTAAGCTGGGATCAATCCCAGACCAAAAAAAATAATAATCAAGCAGTAAATAATACCCTAAACAAGGAACTACCAAGGAAAAAAACCACACATTAACCAAGAGCAAACCCCACATTCATTAGCACTGATTATGTTACCTTGATGAATAATGAAATGTCTTCAAGCAAAATAACCAAGCTTAGAAGACAACAAGGAATCCACAATTCAACCCTGAGCTACGTATATTCTCTTCTATTACAATCATAATTCCCTACTTCAATTTTAGTATAAGTAGGCTTTACATTTTGAGAGTAGTGAAGTGAGTTGAAAACCTGTATTTTAAAAAATGAAGGGAACAATTATTCTATTCTCATATGCACATAAAGCACTTTTATAAGTGTCTAATGGGGAATTTCTTTTCTTACAGCATTCATTCAGTGTGCAGCTTATGTGCTGGGTGCCGTACATAACTCATGGGTATTTTTAAAAATCATATATATATATTGTGCAGTCTGGTAACTTTAAAATAAAATGTTTTGACTGAATGTGAAATGCCTAATGTATGGCAGAATTTCCTTTACTTTTGGAATGGGAATTTTATATTCCTATATCCTTTTTATGTTACTTTTGTTACTTTTGTGTTATTACAGCATAAAAAAAAATCTCTTCTCATCTCCTTGTTTTATTCATGGCCAACTTGGGTTTTAGGACAGGACAAGTTTACTTCCACAGTTTCTCCTTTCTCGTTCCCTCTCCTTAAATTTCCATCCCTATTTTTCCATCTAGTGCTGCTACAAGCATCACTGGATCTTCCCACGGGGATTAAATCTTCCAGATGGAACTCAACAAAAATTCACCTTTATCTCATCAGATATATCATTTGTTAAGCCTGCCATGCTGGGCCCAACATTTGGGAAGCCAGGCTCTTCCTGTCACAAGCCAGGACAAAGGGTGAGTGTTGGAGGAGAAACACATCCTTAAAAAACCTTGGTCCAGCTGGCCCGGATGGTAGCACCTCATAAGGGCCTCTTTCCAAGGTTACAGGAGAAGACGGTCAATGGTTTTGAAGGTGGAAGAGGGCTCTATGTCCCAACGGAAGATAAAGTGGCAGAACCATCTTCTAGGAGAAGGGAAACTCTGATTACAAACCTCCACTGCCTTGTGGCTATATCCATTACTGGAAAAGGCTTCAGGAGTCTTGAGGCAAAATCCTGAGCCAGAGTCCTGGAAGCAGTTCACGACTGTGTACAACCACGTTCTGGTAACTCCTGCAATGCAGCTGGAACCAATCGTATCGGCTCTGCCATTCCATTGGACTATTTCAGTGATGTGGAGAGGGGGAATCTGCTGCTTGGGTAACAGTCTATCCTCCATACTAATCTATCCAGGCCTTGTGCTCCAGCTTTGACCTCTTTCCAGAGCACGATACCATAGTCTTAGTCTTATGAGCCTGAATGAATGATATCCATTGTTTAACATTCTTTCTGCTTCCACTCCTTCTTGAGTGCTAAGGAGAACCACAGTATGTGAATATGTTTGATTCAAAAGGTTAAGCTTGTGCCATGATTCTGGCACACGTATAAAAAAGGAGCAAGATTTTGATCTCATGGTTGACTTGTCATCTTGATAGTTTTGGTTCTTTTCCCCCAAGGATACCCTGGGTTCACTAGTCTCCATGATCACCAGCTCAACCACCCGACCATACATTTTCATCAGGATATTCCTTCTGCTGTTGGTTTTAGGATTTGTTCTCTTTTGCTTGTATCTTGTACCTGCTTATACCTGCCTCAGAGGTGGTATTTAGCAGGTTCTGACCAGTTCTGGAAAACTGATAGTGGACATTTTGAGTAGTTTGGAGAACCGGTAAATACCACCTCTGACTGGCTCTGACCCCATCTGTTGTCTACCTCCTGAGTTCCAGTTGATCAGGAGGAAGTGGGGATTTTGCAGTAACCTTCCTCTGGAGTGGGGAGGGAATGGAGATTTTACAATATCCTTCCCCTGCCACCCCCACCAAGCCACCCCCACCAAGCGATGTCATGCCACCTCCACCAAGCCACACCCACAGAACCGATAGTATTTTTTTTTGAATCCCACCACTGGACTGCCTGCACTCCTAGCCTATCTCTTCTTCATTATGACATATTGCTCACCATTTGGAAAGTCTCAATAGGCATTTTCTTTGGAAGGGATACGGGGAATTAATTTAGAGGAAAGAATTATTTAACCTGTTATATTTTGCAACTCTTCTTCTCTCTGATTAAACAGGTAAAGGAAGTCTAAGGACTCCCACTTCACTCTACTTATCTTTCCAATCACCCTGACTTGTAAAGCAGACTTTTAGGTTAAAAAAAAAGACTGCATCCATATATAAGCTATAGCTTGCCATTTTTATTACTTACAGTACTCCTCTCAAATTCATCACTGACAAAAGCCTTAAACAGGAAGATAATATAATTTTTGACACGACAGCCAACAGGAGGCAGTCATAAATAATTTGCCAAATAATTCCAAGGGAACACTCAGGGGGAAAAAAAATAACTCGGACTCAAGCATTGTATAATCTAAGCACTGTGTACACACCAAGCACTATGGAGCACATAGATGATGACGAGTATCCAATTTGAACCTGCTAATCCAGCTTGTGTCTGAAGTTTTATTCCCCTTCCATCAAGCTTCAATATGCATCTGATCTGAGAATATTGGATTCTTTTTTTTTCTTTGAGTAGAGAAATAAATGACTTATCTGGGGAATAAATTCCATTCTACTCTTAACATATTGCTTCCCATATATACTGTATGGTGCCAAAATAAGCTTCACTTTTTAATGTAAATCTCTGAAGAGGAACCATGATAATGAGTTTCTAGGCAGGATGGAGGCTTTCTTGGAAGAAAAACATATACCCACAAACAGATACAGAGTGTTTGTTCTTTAGAGGACCTGCAGTCACAGACACAAATAGCTTTAGTAACTGTAATTTCATAATGTGGTAACAATAGTTGGCAAAGCACTATCTTTTTTGTTTATATTGAACTGAACCCCGTAATATAGTTTTGAGTGATGTTTGTTGCTCCCAGCTTATCCTTCAATTATATTTCCTGGCATCCAGTTCTGGAATATAATAACCTGTTCTTAATCCAGTATTATTAATATGCCAGTGGCATAGAGTGCCTTTCAAGTGTGTGTTTTGTCAAAAAGAATGAGGGGAGGTGCCATTTTGTTTGACTGTAAAGGCCTCTTTCAGTGCCAAGTGAAAAACTTGACTTTTTATTCCAATATTCCCCTGAGTATTCCCAGTTTGACCACATCTTTCTCAATGCATCTCGGTCAATGTTACAATATTTATTATTAGGCATTCTGCTTTAGCAGGGACGCGGTGGTTCAGTGGCTAAGACGTTGAGCTTGTCAATCAGAAATGTCGGCAATTTGGCGGTTCAAATCCCTAGCGCTGCGTAACGGAGTGAGCTCCCATTACTTGTCCCAGTTTCTGCCAACCTAGCAGTTCAAAAGCATGTAAAAATGCAAGTAGAAAAATAGAGACCACCTTTGGTGGGAAGGTAACAGCGTTCCATGCACCTTTGACATTTACTCATGCCAGCCACAGGCTTTGAAATGGAGATGAGCACCGTCCCCTAGAGTCGGGAACGACTAGCACATATGTGCAAGGGGAACCTTTACTTTAACCTTTACCTTATTCTGCTTTAATTGACCATAGGTCTGTAGGAGCCTCCGAAATAGGCTTCAAATATTCCAATTAAATAGCTTGAATAATCTCAGTTAATGTCACTGTACAAAATACTCATGGTCAAGACAGACGTAACTCAATTGATCAGGGCTATATGCATACAACAGCATCATAGATCCCTATAGTTCGTTGCTGTAATTTTTTCTGTTCAGTTTGAATAGAAAGGTAGCATATATATGAACAACAACAAAAAAAAAACAATCCAAAACAAACCAGGCATAATTCATCAGAGACAACACATTGTACAATTCAGATGCAGAGCTTGGAAATACTTCCCTTGTTGATTTTTATGCCCGTCACACATAATTCTTACAGACTGTTATGCCAGGTGGACACTTTTAATGAGAGAGAAAGAGAGAAAAAAATGCAGATTCTGGACAGTCAACAAACAAGGAACCATTTTCATGAAAGCCTAGAGTTTTTAACAAGGGATTGGTTTTTTTTAATAGCCTCTGTTTTGGCTACGGGCCCCTGATGATTATTAAAAGCCAAGCAGCCAATGTGGGAAGAGAGATTTTTTGATAAAGGTGGGGACTTTGCTGTGTTACAGCCTGTGCAACCTGTTTGGTTTCAAGCTGTGTTACACAGAGTCATCAGAAAGGCACACCCCTGGCAAGTCTGTCTGTGTGACCAGATAACTTCAATTTCCCCTTTAGTCTGAATGCTTGCGAAATTCTGAAGCTCTGAGGGATAATAAAATTTTTAAAACCTTGAAAGTTGAGATGGTATTTTCCTTTCCCCTTAAATTAATGCAGAAGGCAGTAAAAGCTTTTGTTTTGTTTTGTTTGAGAAGGCGGATATCTAAGGGCTTTTCTGCAATGCAGTTTTAAGCAGCTGGATTCCTCTTCATAAGCCAGATAATAGTGAATGTGGCTTAAGACATTTCTTTCTGGCTTTTACTCTCTTCCTCTGCTTTTGACACAATGAGGGCTGAATGTTCTGTCTACTCTTCTGCTCCTTTATTCCACCTGGACATGGAAAACAAGAGACCAGACAAGACCAACAAGTTTTATCATGTTTCTTCTTACTTAGATAGAAGGAGAAAGTGACAGAACCCTTGTCAATTCCCCCCACCTCTTTTTTAAATGGTACACTCTTACATCTTGTTAGAAAAAGGCCATGGAGGATATGGCTCATTGACTGGAGAAGAGGTATTCTTGTCACAGTCAACCAACAAGAGGTCGCAACCTTTCGGACCTTAGGGACCACTAAATTCATAATTTTAAATCCCGCGGACCACTAATATGATCTGCCTAATGACCGGCTGGGTGGGCGTGGCTAGGTGGTCATGTGACTGGATGGGCATGGCCAACTCAATTTCACTCACATCAAGGGGTGTCTCGCCAGCCTCTACTCGCCTATCCCCTCCCACCCACTCCTCATCTGCCCACCTGGGCTCCTGCCCACCCGGGCTCCTTAGAGCCCCAACAGGAAGCAGTTGTTGGAGCTAAGCAGTCACCATGAGAAAGAGTTGGCAAAACAACTCAGTTCAAATTGGATCTGACCAAAAAAGAGGCTCAGCAGAAGCATATCACTGAGGACTACGAGCATAGGCTTTCCAAGCAGAGGAAAGACCTGTGGGAGTGCAAGGCCAGGTACCAATGCGTAGAGGCTCAGAAGGCTGAGATGGTTAGCCAGTTCCTGGCCATGATGCAGTCCCACTGAAACAAGGCTCTCCAGCTCTTTGCCACCCATGGCATTTTTCTCCAGCCTTCACCCAAAGCCCTGCACCAGGAGGTAGAAGCAGACCTCAAGTCGGAATTTCTCTCCCCTCTGACCTGCACAAAAAGACCCTGAAAGGGGAGACTCTCTGCAGCAACACAAACATTCATTGCATGCAGTGGTGGGTTGCTAATCTCGTTCCAACCGGTTCGGTTGGAACGGGGCCGGCGGCATCCTCGTGCATGCGCGCAGTTCACGCATGCGTCTTAGTGCCTGCGCAATGCTCCAGCGGCTCGTGGAGACTCACGCAGGTGCTGTATGTGCCATCCAGCTGCTCGCGGAGAATCACACAGGCGCTGTATGTGCCATGCGCCTGCGTGAAAGCGCAGAAGCCTTCAAAGACCGGTAAGGAGCGCGGGCGGGTGGGTGGGCCCTTCGCCATTCCCGGAAGTTACTTCTGGGTTCGCCGACCAATCGGTTCGCGGGGACCACTGCAAACTGGTTGAAACCCACCCCTGATTGCACGTATCCATCCCACAGGCTGTAGTTTCAGGACCCCTGATTTAGTGCAATGCAAAATGGACATATGTTTTCTGCGGACCACCAAAATTTTCTCATGGACCACCAGTTGGTGACCTCTGCACTAGGGTGAAGGAGTTTGCCCACAAAGAAATGGCATCCAGCAGGTGAGGCAAAAAGGACCACTGGAGTGGCACAATTTAAAAAATAATTGATACTTAGTGAAGAAAGATGGGCAGAGGGTTGCTTCTGATAAAGGTAAAGGATAAAATCATGTTTGCCTACCCTCAAGAAAGGCTTAGAGGCTTGTATTTATTCTGAGATAAAATAATCAGATGGATTGGCCATGACATTGTTACAGAAATATAATTTGCAATAGAAGTTTTAGCTAAAAATATTTTTTTTAAAAAAAAATTATGTCTGAAAAAATTGAACCCCAATTCAGAATGGGTATATATTTTCTTGTACTCCAGGAACTGTTCCTATGATGAATTACCTAGTTTATGTGTCCGTTTGAGTTATTTCTTTATAAGAAATAACAAAAGTAGATTAGAGTGAATGTTATGTGTCAGCCCATCTATATATACAGATAGCCCCATGTAAATTACTTTTATAAAATATTTTATATCATCAAGTAAATTACAGAAAAAGTAGGTAAGGCTATATAAATACAATTAACAAAATCATGTACATCTGTAAGAAAAAAGTCTGCAAACCTTTATTATGAAGAAAACAACTGACAAATTTTAACCCAAAAGGCCTGTTCCTTCTTCCTTGCTCTTTGCTGGAAACCAAAACAATGTTTCAGTGTTTCTGAGTTCCTTGTTAGCAAAACTGATAGGCCATTGATGCAACTCAGACATAGATTTATCATTGTCATGTTACATACAGCTTCAAATAATTCTGATATAAGCCTTCCAATCAAGAAGGCTTTCATTGGGAAATGGAGCCTGGAATTTTTGTTGTAACTCATAATGGCCATGATTTGATCACTCATATGGCTAACCCAATTTTACCACATTTTTGAAGTAATTGGAAAGTGATCATATATGTCATTAAGTGAACACCATGTTTTTAAGTGAGTCCATGCATTCCTGTAAGTGGTTTTTTTTTTTTTTTTTTGGCAGAAACTGGCCAAAAAGGTCACTTTCTGTCAAAAACCATTGTAACTTGTGTCAAGTGACTATGAAACACTGCAACTGGCTGTAAAACAGTTGCCAATTACCAAAATGAAGTCATGTGTCCCTGCAGAGGGGTATCCCCGAAAGTCCAAAACTAGGTTGTAAGTACCTTTTGGGAGGTTCCATCAGAATTTTTAATGGTCTTCAAACGAGCAGTCATTGAGTGAGGACTGTCTGTAGGTTGCTTGAAATTGGCCTTAAATGTTGATTCTAGGCTTGGCTACCACTTGGAAACATGATTTGTTAGCCAAAATAGACCAAGCTTATGCCTAAGAATAAACCATAATGTGGTTGACTGCTTTTGGTTCAGCGTGATATATGAAACTCCTCCTTATGTCAGCGATGGCGAACCTTTTTGGGCTCCCATGCTAAAAGTGGAGGGAGCGCAAGGGGGCCATACACAGGCATGCCATACCCATAATGCTATGCATGTGACCCACCTTGCGCATGCGGGCATGTGCACACCCTGTGCCTGTGCGTGCAACCCCCTTTCCCTTTTGGCCTCTGATAGACCCGTTTTTTGCCTTCCCCAGGATCCAGAAGCTTTCAAGGAGCTTGGGGAAGGGCAAAAACAGCCTCCCCCGTTCTCCCGAGGCTCTTTGCTGTCTCCCGGACTGCACTGGGGAGAGTGTGTGACTGAATAGCCTGCTCTTGGAAATGGAGGCTGTGGCCGATGGGCTTAGCCCTGGACTCTTGCTCCGCCTGCCCGGGAGACAGAGCCCAGGGAGGAATATAACAGCCATTTTGGAAGGAATGGACCTAGCACCTTCCACTTACATCCAGAGCAGCTGCGCCTGCCGCCCCCTGCCCCCTTCAGAGGCAACAGAAGAAAGTGCTTCTCTTGGTGAGGTGGCCGAGCGCCAGGCCCCAAGCCTCACGATCACCCCACCCAGCGCACAGACTTTGTCTCTATTGTGGCTGCAAAGGCCCGCGCTTTGGCCAGCCGATGTCCTGGGAGATCCATTTCCTGGCTCCATGTTCATGACCTGGGTTATGGGGCAACTCCTGGGCATTATCCTCTACCCCGTACAATGCTGTTGCTGCCTCTGCCTCTGCTGGGCGTGTTGTCTATGTCCCTGCTGCCTCTGCCTCTGGTCCAGTAGTCATTCCGCCTGTTCCATCAGATGCACCAGAAGCATTTGCAATTGGTGTCTGCCCCACCCACCTCCCCCCTTCTCTTCTTCTGGTTGCTCCAGCATCCCAGCCAGAATGTGACAGCCACTGAGGGTGAGGGGGCAGCAGTGGTAAGGATGGGCAAGGGCTTCCCTCCCTCCCCACCTGAGTGGGCTACTTGCATGGCTCCAGCCCACGGCTCTGATGAAGATCCCCAGTCCAGAGCACTGCTGCTTCCAGCTGGGATATATTCTGCCATTGGCGGCGTCTTTATGCAGGTAGCTCACCTCCCTGCCAGCAGCTTCTCCAGTGTCCTGGCTGGAAGCAGCAGGGCAACAGTTACTCTTACCAGGGGTAAAGGGGTGGCAATGGCGAGAATGGGCGACTGCCACCCCTTCGTTCCTTTCCCAACAGTGGCTGTTGTGCTTCCACTTCCAGCCAGGATGCTTGCAGAGGAGCTGCTGGTGGGGATGCGAGCTACCCACATAAAGACGCTGCTGTGGGCCTAGCAGAATATATCCTGGCTAGAAGTGCCAGCGTTCTGGACCGTGGATCCTCATCAGAACCGTGGGCTGGAGCTGTGCAAGAAGCCTGCTCGGGCAGGGGGGGGGGAGGAAGGGAAGCCTGGGACCGCCTGTCCTCGTCACTGCCACCCCTTCACCCCTTGTACCGCGATGCCGGCAAGAGTATGGCAGAATATATCCTGGCTGGAAGCAGCAGCGCAACAGCCAACACTACTGGGGGCGAAGGGGTGGCAATGGCGAGGATGGGCGGTCCCAGGCTCCCCTCCCTCCTCCCCACCTGAGCAGGCTACTTGCACAGCTCCAACCCATGGCTCTGATGAGGATCCGTGGTCTGGAGCGCTGCCGCTTCCAGCCGAAATATATTCTGCCAGACCCTTGGTGGCATCTTTATGCGGGTAGTTCACCTTCCCACCAGCAGCTCCTCCGCCAGCATCCTGGCTGGAAGCAGAAGTGCAACAGCCGTTGTTGGGGAAGGGATGAAGGGTTGGCAGTTGCCCGTTCTTGCCACCGCCACCCCTTCACCCTTGGTAATGGCGACTGTTGCGCTGCTGCTTCCAGCTGGGACGCTGGAGGAACTGCTGGCAGGGAGGTGAGCTATCCTCATAAAGATGCCACCGAAGGCCTGGCTCGCTGACTTGGGAGCAGCTGCAGTGGCTGCCTGGTTGCTCCTGCCCTTCCCCCTGTGGCTGCAGCTGCTGCTCTTCTGGGGTGCCTGAGCCAGCCAGGCACTGCAGACTGTAGATCCTCATCAGAGCCGCGGGCTGGAGCTGTGCAAGTAGCGCGCTCCGGTGGGGAGAGAGGAAAGCCTGTCCTTGCCGTTGCCGCCCCCTCTCCTGCGGCGGCTGTCACAGTGCCATTTCTGGCTACTATGGGAGTGGCTGCAGGGGCCAGCCAGCTGCTCCTGCCCTTCCTCTTGTGGCTGCCGCTGCTGCTGCTTTTCTGGGGCACCCAAGCCAGCCAGGCACTTTGGACTGCAGGTAAGCCACGGGCTGGAGGGCTGGGGCCATGCAAGAAGCCCGCTCAGGTGTGGAGGGAGGGAAGCCCTGACCACAGCTCTACTCTGCTAAGAAGCGATGGCCAGGAACCCCTCTCCAGGTCTTTTGGCACGTGTAGCCGTTGCTCTTCGTCTTGCTGGTTTTTGCTTGTGCATGCGCACCAAGAACCAGATCACCAAATGGCCGATGCGCATGTGCACCCTGGAAACAAAAAGATTATTTTCCTGCATGCGCACCGGCCGGCTCAACCTCTGCTTTCTGGCATGCAAATGTGCATCAAGACCAGCTGGCTGCTGCGCCTGAACCTGGAAGAACAACTGGTGATGGCTCCACGTGCCAGGAGAAATGGCTATGCATGCCACTTCTGGTTCCGCATCACAGCTTTATGTTGTAGTATTAAATGCAAACTGGTTCACTGTGCTGTGTTCAAAAAATCCAAGCTAAAATAATTCTGACTTATGATACATGAATCCAGACTAAAATAAATCATGGGTAGCCTGATATCTATGCAGCTGACCTGATATAGGAACACTGCTGCTATCTGAAAGAAATCAATTGAACCCAAGTGCTATAAAACAGTTTTGATTCAAAAGTGACTGGTAGAATGAATTTTACTGGAAAATAAAATAAGAAATAATAACAGGATCATAATTTGCCAAGGTAAAAGCTAGCAAGCCTATCTTTCTTGGACTAAAATGTGTTCGCTTAGAGACTATCAGTTGCATCCATGAAAACATTAGGAAATGAATATGAAATATAAATAAAAATTCAATAGTTTGTATATATAGTTTGCTTGATGTAAACTGCTCTTGTATGCTCAGTTTTATGGGGCAAAGACCATTTTCTGTGATTGAGAACAGCAAATTACATTTGTTATACTTCTATTGGATTATTGGGAAATGTTCAGAGATGAAAGTTTAAAAATGTAATAAAAGTGGATCAATATGTGTTCAAGAATTTCATCAATCGTGTATTAACAGCACTAGTTCCTCTGACCTTTTTTTTCCTTACCTATTCCCTTGATCACAGCAAAAATGGATATAATAGATTACACTTTATAAACATCTCTGTTGTAGAGATCATATCTGACTCTCTCTCTTTCCAACGGACCCTGGAAGAAGATGCAAGATTGCTAAACTTCCAAGATAAAGAAGCCTTGTCAATAGTATATAACCGGTTTCCTATTTTCAATCTTTTTTTTTCCTATTTATTTTTGCAGGATTTTTCAACAATGAGGAGAGTTCTCAATTTGTTACTGGGGAGCCAAAAGCCAAAAATGCCCGGAAGAGCTTCTGCTTTATTCAGGGGAAGATGGATTTTTCAGATTCTCATTCTTAAAACAAACTTTTGTATGCCATGTTTTAAAGACTCTTTGACCACAGATAAGCTGTGAAGAGAAAGAACTCTTAATATATGCTATTTCATCTGTAAAAAGCTGCATTTGGAGAGACTCCTAAGCCAATGTGTGTCTATCAGGGGAGACTAAAGGAAGCAAATGATATCACATATGTCAGGTAACTAGATCTAGAGGTAATTCCACAAAATTAGTATTTCTATTTTCTATGTCTTCATAGAGCAGCTTGAAATGGAGTTGTGAAAACCTTCACCACAGGTAGATATTTACTAAAATCTAAATGTACAAAATATTGCCTTAACCTTCCTTTTATAAGCCTATTGTTGCACAGAATTACAGGACCTACTCTGTGTCTATCTTCTCTGATACAGATGATCAATACAAGCATGCAAGGTAATATCCAATTGGTATCTCATCCCTTGAATGGTGGAAACACCATCAGAGCCATCAATACTTGAGCCTTACCTGTGATATGACATACTGCTGGAATTATTAACTGGATACAAGCTGAACTGAACAGTTTGGACTAAAAAAAAAAGAAAGTTAATGACTATTCACTATGCACTACATCCCTGTAGTGATACTGATAGATTATACTTGCCCCATAGAAATGGAGGCAAGAGGTTTGCTTCAAGTTAAACAAACTATTGAAGAAGAAAAGTGAGCATTGGCTGATTACATAAAAGATAGTCAGGAACAAGCATTGATGCAAGTTAAAAATTGGAACTTACTGACTGGGTGGAAAACAAACATGAATATGTAATAAAAACAAGAAGCGAAAGCTGGAGCCCTCTGCGTCCTGGTCCATGTCTCCTCACACCTCTGTACTAACTTCCCTAGAGGAGCTGGGACCCAATTCATCCTCATTCTCTGAACTGCTGTCCAGAGAGGAGGCCAGAGAAACATCCATGATAACATTTAACCTGACAGATTTACCTATGATGGAAAAGAAATAAGTGTGGATAATTTAGGTGGCAATATCAGGAGATAGTAGAACACAAAGAATTGGAGAAGATTAGATAGTACCAAGATCTAAAAATCAAAACTGAAAAATTATGGTGCATAAAGTGACCCTGGTGGTCCCAGTGATGATCAGCACAATGAATGCCATACCAATAAATCTTAGATAACACTTAGAAAATCTGCACAATGATAAAATCTCCATTTGTCAAAAGGCCACACCTCTTAGATTTACACCGATACTATGCTGATAAATTACAGCACCTCAATGCATATGGTGGCCAACACCAATGAAAGAACTGGTGGCTATGATTTTAGATTGTTGTGTATAATAATAAACATCATCAAACATCAACATCTGCTTACCCTACGTCTTTGGGAAGGCCTCGACGGGGAGATCAAAATGCCAATTCCAGTCTAAATATCTGACTGACTGTGTGACTAACCATAATATTATCTAAGAGGTTGTGCCTAGGAGAAGAAGCTATGCAAAGGAAAATCAATTGTTAAGAAATGTAAATAAATGCTTCCTGGTTGCCATGCCACCTATCTTCTCTTGCACTGAAAGCTATTGTGATTTCTGAGACAGAAAGCAAGCATGTTGCAATTTTGTATTTTTTTGCAATGGCTGTGACAATGATGGCTGCTGGTATTGTGGCCAAGCAGAGAGATGAGAAAGTGGATGGAAATTATTTCTTAGCCATGCTTAAACAAAGATTCAAAGGAAACACTAGGAAAAGAATTGTAAATTTCTATGGGCAGGGACAGCAAGGCTTTTCCTGAGCCTAAAATCTGGGTGACAGGAGAAGGCAAGAATTTCTGCCGGTGGGAAAATGAATTGACAACAAAAATGCAGACGGGAAGCAGTGGCTCCTTCTCTAAAACATCAAACTTTGTGATTAATCAGAAAAATAAATGCGATACCGCTCTGCTTAATTTTCATAGGAGAACCAGAAATACATGGATGTAACACTTCCAAACAGATAACATTGCAAACAAAGTTAGATGCAGAATTGGTACAAAACATCGCTACGCAAATGCCCTAGCTCAGGGGTCCCCAACTATGGAAACTTTAAGACTTGTGAATTCTTAGAATTATTTGGGAGTTGAAGCCTACAAGTCTTAAAGTTGCCATGGTTCGAGACCCCTGCCTAGCTACCCTTCAATGCTAGACCCCTGCTCTAGCATTTTTCTCTGAGATTGATTTATTAGATTTAGATCCCACTTTTTGTTTAGAAACCAAAAACAAGGATGCATACTGAGTGCTCTCTCCTATTTCCCCCCACAATAAGCCTGTGTGATAGGTTGGGCAGAGAAAGAGGGCTCCCCCAGTTCAACACCTTAACCACTACATTATGCTTTGTGATGCCAAAGCCCGTCCTTTTTTCCACCCACCACTGGGCTTTGTTGAAAGCACATCTCTGCCTGCTCTCCGCTGCATTCACTTCCAGGGCAATCGCCTGTCTTCTATGGCTATAAAAGCAAAATCGAGTGTTTGTTTGTTCTTTTGCTAAAGATACACTAGTAAAACATAATTGTCCTACAATATGTTATCAACAGTGCAAAATATACCTCAGCAGATGCACTGTGAAAAATGGCAGACTGTGCACTGCATGATGCCTTAGTGTTCATATGCCTCTGTTTGCACGCATGCGCATTCGAGATATGATGCACCCTCCCCATCAGCTCAGAGTTGGAAGGCCTACAGACCACAGGGGGGGGGGATAATAAATGCACTCATTTGACAAGGGGTAAAAATAGAAGGGGGGGAAAACATGGGCAGAAGTTTATAGGAAGCAAGAAACGCCAAGAAAGCTCTTTGGAGTGTATGGATCATGTATTGTATTGCAAGTATGGCTGGACAGCTGAATTTGCATCAGGAAAAAAGCCAGGGGGGAGGGGGGACACAATTTCTTCTTCCCATTCCCATTTACAGAATGCAACAAGACTGGGAGATGATCCTCACCACAGTAGAACTGCTCATGGGACAACATTTTTTCTTAGACTTGAAAGCAGCAGGCTAATTTAGGAGCTGTAGGACAGGCTCCCCATTATAGAGCTAGATTATTTTTTTTTACTGCCACCTCATTGCTACCATGGTTGCTGGTCTTATATTTGGGTAGCTTTGAACAGATTGACGGAGAATACCCAAACCTATTGGGGAGGAATGAATGAAGTACATATGAAAGGCTAGAAGGGGAGGTAAGCCTGCTTCTTATATTATCAGCAGTTGTAGTTCTCCTTCAGCCTCTGCTTTTACCCGCAGTTTGCATCCGTAGAGTTTGGTTCTACAGGATTCCTATTTTCTATTTTATGCTTGGGATGATCAAAAATTGTTTAACACTGTTTAACTGACCCTTCATGTTTATTTTTTAAAAAATTATACACTAGCAAGTGGTGTTCTCATCACATTTGAATTTTACTGACCTTTATTATGTTGGAGGTAGAAGAGGGAGAAATCACTGATATTTTCTTCCTCCTTGTGGTTTTATTTTTTGGAGGGGGGGAGCCCTTGCTGAGAAAACTGAATGAGAATGAGTCCATCCTAGACTAAAAAAAATATTTCTGGATTAAAATATAGGAAGTATTTGCCCATTGCAATATAGAATTTAACGTATCTGTGTGATGACAAAGGTTGAAAAGCTGTTGGTCACCATATCATGTAGGTATCCACTCCAGTGGTGGGATTCAATTTTTTTTACTATCAATTCTGTGGGTGTGGCTTGGTGGGTGTGGCAGGGGAAGGATACTGTAAAATCTCTATTTCCATCCCACTCCAGGAGAAGGTTACTGCAAAATCCCCATATCCTCCCAAACATCTGGGGCTTGGGAGGCAGAGAATAGATGTGGGCTGGGCCAGTCAGAGGTGGTATTTACCAGTTCTCCAAACTACTCAAAATTTTCACTACCAGTTCTCCAGAACTGGTCAGAACCTGATGAATACCACCTCTGATCCACTCCAAATTGAAGTTTATGCACATGTGGAACTGCAAAACAAATGATCAGGCTTCCTGGATATTTATAGTTATCAATGTATAAATCAACCCAAGATCTACAGAAGTAAGTGGAATTATGTATGCTAATTTGGTTGATTTGGCTGCAGGCCTTTAACCACTCACTCTTGAGTGCTCCTCTTAGAAGCAACTAAGTGTTTTAATGATTTTGAGCTATGGCTGGAAGCCATACGCCGTTTACTCTGGAGTAGCCCCATTGGTATTTAGGAATGCTACTAGTTCCACCCCCCCTCTGTATCTTCCTTTAAAAAAATGTTTACTACAAGTGATGCGAGAGAGTGGGAGAACACCCCCCCCCCCGAAAATAAACCATCATTGCAGTATTGAAATTCTTTGGGCAAGATGTTGATGGATAATTGACACATTTAAAAATTTTTTTTTTAACTAGTACCATGCAGAAAAAGGTTATATGCATTTTTATATCTATTTATAGCCATTCTTATTCTCTCTTGATGAAAGAGAATTTGCTTACAAAGTTTATTTTGGTGAAATTCTAATGCATAGAACGTGGTAGAGGCAAAAACTTGGGAGTTTTTCTGCTCTCTTTTAGCTAACAAATATTACTTGTAGCACTATTAAAAGAGTGAGGATCAAAGGACACCCATTAGAAATTACTGCTCCCCTGTACATGCTCCTATTTCTGAGCTGTAGAACTTCCTTTTTTTCCCTTTTTGTCTTCTTTCCTTTCCTTCATTTCCTCCCTTCCTTCACATTTTTTTCAATCCAAGCCAATTCCAATCAAAACCAATCCAAGACACCAAGATGCCATCTTGCAGTGCCTTGAGGCTGTGGAGGGGTCTAGATGGGGGACAACAGGTTTTCGTTCAACCCTTGCAAGACTGAATGGCTTTGAGCTTTGGAACTTTGAGATTTGAGCTTTAACATCTTTAGTTTTGGATGGGGTTGCACTACCCTGGAGAGACCCAATGCAAAACCTGGAGATTCTCCTGGATTTACAACTCCTTCTCAAACAGCAAGTAGTACTGATGACTAGGAAAGCCATTGCACAACTTAGTGTTGTGTCCAGATGTGCCCTATTCTTGACCGGGGCTCTCTGTGCAGTGGTGGGATTCAATTTTTTTACTACCAGTTCTGTGGGCGTGGCTTGGTAGACATGGCATGATAGGTGTGACTTATGGGCATGGCAGAAGAAGGATACTCCAAAATCCCCATTCCCTCCCCACTCCAGGGGAAGGTTACTGCAAAATCCCAATTTCCTCCCAATCAGCTGGGACTCGGGAGGCAGAGAATAGATGGAGGCTGGGCCAGTCAGAGGTGGTATTTACCTGTTCTCTGAACTACTCAAAATTTCCACTACCGGTTCCCCAGAACTGGTCAGAGCCTGCTGAATACCACCTTTGTCTCATTCATGTCCAACTTGAACCATTGGACCATCTATCCTGTTATCAGGAACCAGAAGAAAAGCCTACTTTGTTGTAGCACCTGCCATTTGGAGCATTTTATCCTACAATCCTAAATCCTCTTATCCTTCCACAGGAACCCAAAGATTTGGGTCTGCTGGTTAGCCTGGGGACCAAATGGGGGAATTCATGCTGGACGTGGCTGCTGGATCAATGGCAGACTCCACTTCTCCCTCTTCTCTGCTTTCCACCTATCCATTTTTGGGTTCTCATATTAATGTATTCCCATTGTATTTTTTTTATTTGTTTATTTTATTGTTCTATTAGCTTATGTTTTTTCTACTTACATTATTTTCATTTCTTCTTTTTAATTGTTGAAAGCTGCCTAGAATAGCCCATAGGTGAGATAGGCAGCAAATAAATTGAACAAGGAAGCATATACTTATCTTTTTATTCTTGAAGATCATTCAGAAGCTACAAATGGTGCAGAATGTAGCATCATGGACAGTTATTGGGACCTCTAGGGTGACCCATGTTCCATGGCTGTCAATTTTTTTCTGAGTGCAATTCAATCTGTTGGTTATCACCTTTAATGGCTATTCATGGCACGAGTCCAAGCTATCTGAGGAACTGTCTCACTTCAGTGGATTGGCTCACCCCATTTGTGCCAGCAGAAGTGGCATGCTGTGGACCTCATTGGTCAAGAAATTTTACATGTCAGGGTTCAGGAGAAGAGCCTTTTCTGCCATGGCTCATATCCTAGGTCAATGGTCACCAACTGGTGGTCCACAGACCACCGGTGGTCCATGAGAAAATTTTGGTGGTCCGCAGAGAAATCTTTGCATTTCTCTTGAGGAGCCCAGCTGAGGTTCCCCATGCCACTTGCACTTCAGCACTTTGACTCCCAGGAAAAGGATGGGGTCCTTCAGACAGTTATCTTGGTCACCTGTTTGCAGAGAGAAGCAGCCAGAGTCAACCCTACCTTTGCTGTTCATTGCTGATGCCAGATCGACCCCCTGCAAACTCTTGTCTCTCAAAAATGCTCACTGAAGCGGCATGGGAAATTTTGGCCAGGCTCCTCGAGAGACAAGAGTTTGCAGGGGACCAACCTAGCATCCACAATGGACAGCAAAGGTAGGGTTGACTCCAGCTGCTTCTCTCTCCTGTAGTGCTTCCTGGATGCAGTTTACCACTCCAAGTCCCAAGCAGCAGGAGACGAGGACTGCCTTGGCACCACCAGCAAATTTACCTCAGTGAAGGCGAGATGTTGATGCTACGAAAGTGCAAGTAGCACTTCACTCTTGCACCTTCCAGCCATTGCCACCGCTGCTTCAGGCCACTTGGACTGCCCCTCCCACTGCAACAGCACCATTACCTTGTTCTGGCCAATAAGGGTGCACTCCTTTTTCCACGTTGCTCCACTGCAAAGTTGCACATTGCATGTGCCACCCTCTATGGCAGAGATTTACAGCCCCACCATGGGCCGGTCCCATATTCCAGAGCTTTAGTAGTCACAGGACTGGCCCTTTGGTCATCCCAGAGCAGCTCTTCCACCCAGGTGTACTGGCTTGCAGGCGAGTCCCTGCAGGCCAGTACACTTGGGTGGAGGAGCTGCTACGGGATGACCAAAGGGCCAGTCCTGTGACTACTAAAGCTCTGGAATATGGGACTGACTTTCCCACCAACATCAGCAAGCCACTGTCAGTCTGCCCATCTTCATTTTCCTTCACTCAGATTGACCAAGCTTCTTGAGAGAATGAACACAAAAGAGGTTTCCAGGCTGTGTGCCTGGACCAGGCACTTTCTCTCAGGCCTCCCACCTGGAGGCCTTGTAGAAGCAGACAGGTAGGCCGAAAGGCAGATGAGTCCCCTCCCCCCACAGTAGTCTGCAGGATTTAAAATTATGGATTTGGTGGTCCCTGGGATCCAAAAGGTTGGCGACTCTTGCCCTAGGAAAAACCCATACCCACACTTCTGACTTTCCATTAAGGCCTGAAGACCTGGTCATCTGCCAGTTGACCTGGGGCCCCAATGGGGGTGCATCATGCTGGAGATGGCTGATAGAAGCCCCACCTTTCTCTGTGTGCATCCTATTTTCCCCTCCCCTTCTTTTTTATTGTAAATTATTACTATTATTGTGAGTATTTATTGCCTTTGTTTTATTGGCTTTTAATGTTTGTCCAGAGTCACTTCTGGGTGAAATGGGTAACAAACAAGTCTAATAAATAGATAAACAAGTAAAAGCAATCTGCTGTCTTCCAGAGATGCTAGTAGCAATTTCAGTGACCAGTACCTCTGGAAGCAGTGATGGGTTCCTACTGGTTCAGACTGGTTCGGCTGAACTGGTAGTGGTTTGGTGACCTGGGTCACTGGAACTGGCAGTGACTAGGCCTGCCACGCCCCTAAACTGGTTCTCCGGGCAGCAACATAGGTGCCACTATCTTGTTTTTCACTTCTGCGCATGCGCAGAACAATTTTAATTGCACTGCGCATTCTCGCACATCACATATATGAGCGAACCGGCAGTAGTGCACTACTGTCGGAACCCACCCCTATCTGGAAGGTGTGAGTTTGGGACAACTATTGAATTGATCCGAACTGGGATAGGTAATCTGAAAATCTGCAGTTCATGGATTTTTTAAATCGATTTTTGTGACCCCTGGTCTTGTCCAATCTTGCCACTGAAATGTGAATGGCTACAGATCTCAAATAAATGGTAGTTTCTTCCTTAAAGACCTCACTCAACTCAACTCCTGAAAAAAAAAATCCCTAACTTTGCCCACATACATGCTTTGTAAGTATATATCACCATCTTTCTCAGTTTGGCCACTTGTCTCATCCCTCCTAAAAGTGCAAACTTGGAGAAGGAAACAGGAAGCAAATAAGAATACCCTTTTTGGGGGTTGCTTGTTCCGTTTCACAAGAGTTAGTTCTTGCTTAAAGAATGTTTGAGACCAAATTTGGTTTCATAATAGAGAACATAAAGAGAACAAGAGCCTTGAATTTGCCCACCACTACTTAACACCTACTGACACTATTTTTATTTCAATTATAGCAATTTTTAAATGTGCATATTAATAGATACAAAGAAGTTATGCAAAATTATATCCTCTCTATTTTGGTGATGCATTTCCCTCTTTTTTATATTGTACATTTTGTATGAATCCATGAGGGTCCCGTCCCCCCCCCAGACAGTAGTGTATATCAGAAAAGAGATTGGGATGAGACTTCTGTAGATCATAATGCCATGCCCATCATTCTGAAATTTTCAAACCATCACCTCTGATCTTTCTTCAGTGTGGAATCACATTCTTTCCAGTGAAAAAGTGACATCAGAAGTCATTATCTTGAATGCCAATGGTTAGGCTATATTGTCAGTGCAGGGATATCTGGGGATTTCAACACATGTACGTTGTGACTAGACTTCATGCCAGGATAAGGAGCTTTGATTTTTTTTAAGTGGAGAAAAGTCACTTATTTAACCACAAGCTTAAGGGTGGAAATAGAGCCATTGGTTATTGGACAATAGTTGAGTAACAATTCTTCATTTCAGTGATTGAATAGGAAAGACAAGGGATGATTGGTTTTCCATTGTCTTCTAGGTCTGTAGACTCCCTAGTCTACAGACATAAAAGAAAAAAAAGAAAATTCAGAGTTATCTAATGGACTTTCCAAGTGCAACAGAAGTGAATTGAAAGACGACTTGTCTTGAAGAGTCCTGTGTTCTCTTTTATTGGGTGTGTGTGTTGTTGAATAAATGACTTTTTTATATTCCCCTGGCCAAAAACATTTACTTTATTCTCTGTTAAAATCTGGCCCAATTATGTTTCATACTGACACTGGATTTTGACTGTTCATAATAGCATTTCAATTGATAAGAAACAAGGACTTGCAGAAATGGGTAACCATTTATAAAGCATGATTCTATGTCTAATTCCCAACAAAAGCCTACCAGGATTTCAAATCTCTTATAGAAATCCATGTTACGATGAGGGGAAGAGATTCCATGCAGATATCCCTGTGCATTTTGATTCTCTATGTGGGGCTTTGCGGTTCCATGAAAAAGCACTTCCCTGTATCTGCACATGATGAAAATAGCCTTATGGAAGAATTCAATTAGATTAGCAGCGACAAGCAACTGCTTGCCCCACCATTCCTGAGCAACAGTTTATTCCTAGGGTAGTGAGAAGGACTTGAGCCAGCGGTCAGCAAGCTGACAAATCTGTCTTCTTTGCTGGGTGGCTGTCACTCAAATTGGGTGCCTGCTGATTGTTATGGCGCTCCCTGTATTAACACCCTGCTGGGATAATTCTTTTTTATCCCTTTTTTTGGCCACCAAGAGGGTCTGCTACCACGCTGCTGTTTTTCATCTTGTTAATTGAGTCATTTATTTCTTCAAAAGGTGAAACTTTATCAGGCTTTACTTGCCAAAATGTGAGAAGGCATTTTTAATGATACATCAAATGCTGGAAGCATGCAGGTGCTACGTTGAGGGGAGAATAATACATTTTAAAAAATGCTGAACAGGAAAGTCAACGAAAACTGCCCAAGAAGATCTAAGAGAAAAAAAACCTAGTGAAAAGCTACAGTTTATGCAAGGCTCACAATATATCACTTACAAATGTCTTATGTCTCTGCATACAATTAATGCTCTATCAGTCTGTCTGGAGTACACATTCCACAAGACTTATCGGAGATTATGAATATTGCTCAGACAATGTGTAAAATACAGTTAAGGCTGTAATAGGCATATTCTGGGATATATCTCTATGGAAACATTATGTGCATTATTTCTCAGTGAACAACGGCTGGTTCTTATGTATTCTAATCATTTGAAATGTATGTAATTTTCAAGTTGACTTTAGCATTTAGTGTTTAGAGTTATATATCGCTTCACAGTGCTTTACATCCCTTTCTAAGCAGTTTACAGAGCTAGTATATTGCCCCCCAACAATCTGGGCCCTCATTTTACTGACCTTGGAAGGATGGAAGGCTGAGTCAACCTTTACATTGATCAGTGTGGTATGTAAGGGTACCAACCTAAATATAGACAACTTTCTTTGCATCAATATTTTTAACTTTTAGAAAAAAATGAAATAGAATACTATAAATTCCCAATATGTGCAACAGCCCCAAAACCTCTGAATTGATTTATAAACTGCTCACTTCTCTAATTGGCCAGCTGAACGTCTGCAGTCCCAATATGCCTTAAAGAACATTCTGACTGGACATAAAAATAATAATCTGGTGCCAAGTGTTCTGAGAGTTGATGGCCATGTAGGAAGAGTTCCCCTGGTCAACAGCTTCAGTGGCAGAAAAATATGAAAGAAAGAAAGAAAAGAAAAGAAGGAAAAGAAAGAAAAGCAAGAAAAGAAATAAATGAAAGAAAGGAAAAAGGAAAGAAAGGAAAGAAAGAAAGAAATGAAATGAAAATAAGGAAAAGAAAGCAAGAAAGAAACAAAACAAAGAAGGAAAGAAAAGAAAGAAAAGAAAGGAAAGAAAGGAAAGGAAAGAAAGAAAGAAAAGAAAGAAAGAAAAGAAAAGAAAGGAAAAAGGAAGGGAAAGAAAGAAAGAAAGAAAGAAAAGAAAGAAAGAAAAGAGGGAAAAGAAAGAAAAGAAAGAAAGGAAAAGAAAGAAAGAAAAGAAAGAAAGAAAGAAAGAAAGAAAGAAAGGAAAAGAAGGAAAAGAAAGAAAGAAAAGAAAGAAAAGAAAGAAAAGAAAGAAAAGAAAGAAAAGAAAGAAAAGAAAGAAAAGAAAGAAAAGAAAGAAAAGAATAAAATAAAAAAATAAAAGAAAGGAAAGAAAGAAAGGAAGGAAAAAAGAAAAGAAAGAAAAGAAAAGAACACAAATGCCATATGGATCAGTTCAAGGAGGCCATGGCTTCCTGAACAATCAAGATGGCTGGTGGGATGGGGGAACCAAAAGACATTTTCATGAAGAGCAAACAAGCAAAATGCTGAAGCTGGCAGTGCTGACAGAGCAGAGGGTGTGGGGGTGACAGTCAAAGGAATACGTGACAAACATGATTCTGAAGGGGAGGGGGGCTGAGCTAGGAAGGACCTTGAAGCTTGAGAGCATATAGCACAACCTGAGGATTGAGAGAGATAGTCCAAGGCAACAGAGACAAAGAATAGAATAATTAATTGGATTTGAGATGTTCATACTTGGTAGAGTAGGGTTTAAGTTGTTGACTGTTTCATCAGGACATGCCTTACCTATTCCAAAGAAATTTTCCTCTTTTCAGATTTTGGCAGATGAACATGCTGTTTTGTTTCACAACAAAGGCCTTTAAGAAACAATGCAAGCTTTTTTGAAGGACAAAAGTAAAATGAAGATGTAATGATCAGAACTCATTTTTTCACACTCCAAGTAATGGAATCCAGATTACACACAGGGTCTGTTTGGGGCAGTGCCACTCCATCCAAGACCAAAGGTGGCAATTCTCCATGGACCAAAGAACCCCAAATCCAGAACCACTCAGTCTTGACAGGGTTCAATTTCAACCCATTGCTCCCCATCCAGCCCCTAACAGCCTCCAGGCACTGTGGGAGGGAGGTCATAGCGTTGCTTAACTCACCACAGGCTGAGTTACACAGCTGAATATTATCAGCATATTGATGGACGATCTCATGCAATAGCTTCATGTGGATGTTGAATAGTACCAGAGAGAGTACCAAGCCCTGCAGGACCCTGCAAAGCAGTGGGCAAGGGTGGATCTCTTGTCTCCTATTAACGCCAACTGAGAGTGGCCACAGAGGAAGGAAGTGAACCAGGATAGCACACAGACCCCCACTCCCAACCTCCAAAGCCACTCCAGAAGGATACCATGATCAATGGTATCAAAAGCCACTGAGAGTCAAGTAGAGCAAGGATGGATGTATAACCCCATCCCATTCCCACCAGAGATCATAAAAAAGCACAACCAAAGCCATTTCTGTTCCATATCCAGGCCTGAATCTGATTGGTGGGGGTATAGATAATCCGTTTCATCCAGAAACCTCTGGAGCTGCCATACAGCTGCCATACAACCACTCTCTCAACAATCTTCCCTAAAAGGATTGGAGACAGGTCAGAAATTATCCAAAGGATGGAATCCAGTGATGGCTTCTTGAGAAGAGGGTAGACTACAGCCTCTTAAAGTGCTGGGGCACTACCCCATCTTCCCTGTCAGAGTCCACCCATCTCGCATATCACTTCCCTAGAAGCTTTCACAAACTAGGAGGGACATGGGTTTAAAACACAGGTTCTTCTGCACATGCTCCCTAGGATCCTGTCCACTTCTTCATGAGCAACAGGGTCAAACCATTTCCAGATAATAGGGCAAGGCCCCAGGAGCCTCCACTGGACCAGCAATGATCCCGGCATCTAACTGGGAATGAAGTTGAGTGATACGTCGTGCCTTTGGATTATTTTCAGAGGCTCATAGCCCTAGGAAGAAATGTTGCTTTATTTAGTTATTTTAAAAACAACACCATTAATGTACAGTAACTTCCAAATTGTATACTGGAACAGAATAGGACAAAGTGTAAGGCATAATAAAACAATTTCATTATGTTTCATACTTTATTCTATTCTCTTATTATATCAATACTGCTGAAAGCAGGCCTGTGCACACTTAAAAATGAAAGGTTTTTAGGGCCTGTACAAGATAGTTCAATTGAGTGAAGCAAATTTAGATGCACCTGAAGGAGATGGTCGTAGGTTTTTCTTTCTTTGATTCCCTTTGAGTGGTTCAATTGTGTTTGTTGGGGAAGTAACCCCTGCAATGGGATTTTTTTTAACCTATGTAGACTCCTGTGAGTCCCTTGGACTGCAAGGTGATCAAACCGGTCAGTCCTAGAGGAGACCAACCCTGACTGCTCTTTAGAAGGCCGAATCCTGAATATGAAACTTAAATACTTTGGCCACCTAATGAGAAGGAAGGACTCACTGGAGAAGAGCCTAAAGCTAGGAAAGACTGAGGGCAAAAGAAAAAGGCGACGATAAACAATAAGGTGGCTGGATGGAGTCACTGAGCTTAAATGGACTCCAGGGATGATAGAGGACAGGAAGGCCTAGAGGAATGTTGTCCATGAGGTCGCGATGGTCAGACATGACTTTGCAACTAACAATAACAACAAGGCTGTGCAAAACTACTGTACCTCCATAGTTCTTCAACTCATGGAGAACCTATATGAGTAGACTTGACTCCCCATAGGATACGTTCTATATCCAATACATGAGGGAAAGTTGAATGAAGCAATGGACATGTGAAGAAAAAAAATGATACTACCACCCTTTCATGTGTTCCGACTTATATAGGGAGCATAAAATCCAAATTGGATGATTGAAGCTGCTTCCTGATGTAAAACATGTCACTTGCTCAGATTCTATTGAAGGAAACTTCTAAATTTTGTAGGCCTTACTTCCAATCTCTGATAATGTAAATGTTGTTATTTTTGGAAAGTTATTGAAATAATTTTGATGAGGGACCAAGCAAAATGAAATCAGTAACAGTTTAAAAAAAACGCTTTAAATAAGTATGCATTGAGAAGCAGGGTGACATAAATGGTTTATTCTTGTAATTATTTAGTGCCAGAAGCAGAGGGTGGGGTGAAAGAGAAGTAAAATTGGCAAATAGTAAGCAGTGGCAAATGACTTAAGCAGGAAATACACAGAGATATATTTCACTCAATTTAATTTGGCATTTAACAGCAAAAAATTAAATTAAATTAATTAATTGTATCTAGTGGTAGAAAGATGCTGCTGGCAAGCACTGAGTCCAGAGACTGAGTTTGGTCCCTGATTTGTCATGTGACTTCTTCATCTTTCAGTTAACTGAAACTTATTGTCTGAATTATATATGGGAGGGAAGCTGATTCCTTGTAATGAAATGAGAATCAGGTTGTTTGAATGGCTTTGCTTAATTCCCCCCCCCCCTTGCAAAACTTTCCTTCTTAGGTAGTGTAGGAGTGACAAATGTAAAAGAAAGAACATATTAATTAATGCTGTGGTTAATTTTTCTGTATAACTGCAGGTAAAAATTAATGTCAACCTTTAAACAACAGTGGCTGTGATCCAGTACATATAAAATGTTTCTAACACAGAATGATTTCTGATTCTTTCTTATTAATTTATCTTACATGTTGATTTAGAGAGAAAAAAATAACAATTTGAACAATATAGGCATTCTTACCCAGAAATCCTACTGAAAACAATGAGATTCATGTCATGGAAACTATGCTTAGGACTTAATTAAGCTTTCCTCTGAGTAATTATTCTCTTCAGATTCTAATGTGTAATATTATTGGGTTATATTTTTTGGGAAGCAAAAAATATACTTGTTTTAGTCTGGAAATGGCTACCTACACATAAAACTCCCTGTGGCGACAGGATCACATTTATGGTGACTGGCAGCATTCTGTGGTGATGTGGCCACATTTTTTGGTGGGTGGTTGTTGTTTTTTTACCAGTTTCCGGCATTTATTTCTGTTTTCCAGCAAAATATGCTAATTGAAGAAAATTGGTTTGCTTAACAACAGCAGCATTCGCTTAATAACTGGTGCAGAAAAGGTCATAAATTGGTCACAATCATGTGGTGACTTATTTAATGATAACCATGACTTATGACTATAATTCTGGACTCAATTATGGTTGCAAGTCAAGGACTTACAGATATATATATCTGTCCTACGGGATTGGGCGGCATATAAATTTATTAAATTACAAATTAAATTACGAATTATATATACATATAATTACATATATATCCATATATATATCTGGATTTGATAATGAGGCAAATAAATAATGCCACATATTACAGTGAGATAATATCACAGTCCACTTGTGCAGCATCAATACTGCTATAATTAAGAGAAGCTACAGGTAGTGCTTGAGTTACGAATGTAATGAAGCCTGCCCATTCCATTCATAACCAAAGGATTCATAGGAGTGAATGTAGGTATAATCACTCTCTCCTATTGCCCACACATTCGCTAATTGAATGCCCAGTTTGTTAAGTGCACATGAGATTTCTCAGGGTGAGAAAGGCCATGGGGGCCTAGTGATGGAACAGGCCACTGGCTTCAGACCACACAAGGCTTCCCCCAACCCACTGAGATACCTCATTCTTCCTCCTCTGGTGTCCCCACTATTGCTCTCCCCCATCCTGCCATGCCAGGTCACTTACCTTTTGAAGATCTGTCTCCTCTTTGTTTCTTTGCCTGTTCTCAGCGAGGAGTGAGAGCAGAGGGAGGAAGGATGAGTGTGATCGGCTTCTCTGATTCACCGTGGCTGCCCACCACTTCTGGAGCAGCAGGCATCCTCAAATCTCCTCCAAAGGCTTCAAGTCTCCTGTTGGCATGCAAAAACTTTTGTGCACAGACTTGAAGCTTCTGGATACCCTAATCTCATGAGACCCATTCTCTGCAAAAGCGGATGGGTGCCTGAAGTCCAAGAGATCATGGCCCCAGAAGCTTTTGGCCTCTAGCCAAAAAGTGTTTATGTGCCTATGGGGTGCCACTTCAAGGAATTCCATAGAGCTTGGGGAGACCTTTGCTGAAGAGAACACAGCCCCCGGAGGAAGCGTCACTCCGGAGCTCTGTTTTCACCAGGAAAGGTGCTTCCTCAAGGTCTCTGCCAAAGAGAACAGAGCCCCTAAAGTAAATACGCATCTCTCCAGAGCTCTGTTCTATTTGACAGAGGCCTTGAGGAAATATTTTTCCTGGTGAAAACAGAGCCCAAGAGTGACACGCATGTCCCTCCCAGCCTCCGTTCTCAGCAAGAAAGGCTTTTTTCAAAGATGGCAAAAGGCTTTGCAAATGGAGGGAAAGCTTCAGTGTTTTAGGCCTTCTCTCTATTGGCAAAGCCTTTTGCTGCTCATCCAGGCCTCCATTGGCAAAAAACAGAGGCCTAGAGTACTATTGAGATCACGAAAGATCAGTAGCGTGAGATCGCATGTTACTGATCTCATGTGATCTTGTGGCACTTTAGGTAAGGTGACCAGGACGTCCCGGATTTGGCGGGACAGGCACGATTTTTCATCGTTTTTTCCGCGTCCCGCCCGCTTCTCAAAAACCCCCCGCTTCATTTTGGCGCTCGCTGGCTCCCCACCCATCAGCTGCCGCTAGCTCGCTCATTATTTCCTCATCTATTTCTAAAAATCTAAGCCAGCCCAGCCTGCCGCTCACTGATTGGCCTGGACTCCAGCCAATCAGTGAGCTGGCTGGGATGGAAAACTTTAAGCACGCACGGGAAGTTTTCCATCCCAGTCCAGCTCACTGATTGGCTGGAGTCCGCTTAGCACGCCGTGTGAGTCGCAGGAGTCTCCATTTCATTTCGCGGGCGTTTGCTTTGTTTTGCTGCTTCAGCTTCACTGGTGAGTAACCGGTGGGAATTAGTAACCTGCGCGGGGTTACTGAAAACAGCCGCCGCAGCCCTCCTTCCCTTCCCTGTGTGCGAGAAAGGCGCCCGCTCGCCAGCCCGCCCACCCGTGGACTCCGGGGCAGCACCAACCCAGCACGGCCGCTGCCGCGCTGGTTCCTTCGCGCCCCTCCCACCCCTCTGCCTCCTCAGACCTCCACGCAAGAGCGGCGGAGCGAACGAGCGGCCACAGCCGTCATTGCTTTTAAATGAGGCTCCGCTCGCTGCTCATCCCGCTCCTTCTTCCTCCTCCTCCTCCTCCTCCCCTTCCGCACTGTGGAAGCCCTGTCAAAACGCACCTTTCCCGCCTCGGCTGCAGCAGGGATCGTGCTGCCACTTTATCTTTCTCCTCCTCCTCCTCCCCTTCCGCCCTCAGTAGCAGAAATGGCAGCCGGGCCGGGGAAGGGGCACTTTGGCAGGGCTTCCACAGCGCTGTGGAAGCCCTGTCAAAACTCACCTTTCCCGCCTCGGCTGCAGCAGGGATCGTGCCTTCACTTTATCTTTCTCCTCCTCCTCCTCCTCCCTTCCGCCCTCAGTAGCAGAAACGGCAGCCGGGCTGGGGAAGGGGCACTTTCGCAGGGCTTCCACCGCACCCCCAAGGACCGCTGACCTCGCGCCACCGCTTCTTCTTCTTCCCCGGCCTTCTCAGTTAGCTTGCTTGAAGCTCCGAGGAGGCGGGAGGAGGGTCGCAGGAGTGGAAGTGGAGGGAGGTCTCCCTGGCCGGGAAGAGCTGAGAGGCTGCCGGCCCCTTTCGCAGGAAAGTTAACTTTTCTTGGCGAAATCCTGCCCCCCCCCGCGTGGGTGAGTGGTCGGCTGTCCTCTTCCCGTAAGCCGCCCGGAGTTACCTGTGTGTGAGGCGGGCTGCCCTATGCATTTGCGTGTGTGCGCTGGAGAGAGAGTGAAAAAGAGAGGGAGAAATAATTATATTAATTAGATAGATCAATCTTTCTCCACCTTGGAGACTTGAAAGTGTGTGGACTTCAACTCCCAGAAAGGGAGTTGGGAGAAAGGGAGAAAGGAGGAGAGAATGAAAGGAAGATGGAAAGAAGAAAGAGGTAAGGAGAGGAGGATGGAAAGGAGAGAAAGAGGGGGAGAGAGGGTAGAAAGGGGAAGAGGAAGAGCAGGAGTAGGAGAAAGGTAAGGGAAGAAGGAAGGGGAAGGAGAGGAGGAAGGAGGAAAGTAGAGAAGGGAGGGAGGGAGAAAGGAAAGGGAAAGGAAGGAGGATGGAAGGGAGAGAAAAGGAAGGAGAGAGGGTAGGAAGGGAATGAGGAAGAGCAGGAGCAAAGGAGAGGTAAGGGAAGAAGGAAAGGGGAAGGAGAGGAGGAAGGAAGAAAGTAGAGAAGGGAGAGAGGGTGAAAAGAAAGAGGTAAGGAGAGGAGGATGGAAAGGAGAGAAAGAGGAGGAGAGAGGGTAGGAAGGGGATGAGGAAGAGCAGGAGTAGGAGAAAGGTACAGGAAGAAGGAAGGGAAAGGAGAGCAGGAAGGAAGAAAGTAGAGAAGGGAGGAAGGGAGAAAAGAAAGGGAAAATAAGGTGGTGTTATAACAGGAGGAAGGGATGGTAAACAAAGCAACCCAAACTGTATATTATAACCTATTAAATGAAATAATAAATGTATAAGAATGATAAATGTTAAAACACTTGTAACCAAATGACATGCTATATGTGATGATGGGTTTTTTTCTTTTTGTTTTGTTTTGTTTTTATTGTTGTGGGTATGTGTCGTCTATGTAACAAAAAAAAATAAAAAAGTTGATAGGCAAGAGGAAGGAGGAAGGAAGGAAAAAAAGAAAAAGAGGGAGAGAGGAAAGAAGAAAAGATGGAACTAGAAAGGAAAGAAGGGAGGGAGGGAGGAAAGGGGAAGACAGGGAAAGAGCAGAAAGACAGAGAAGGTGAAGGTAGATAGGCAGAAGGAAGGAAGAAGGAAGAAATAGGAAAGGAGGGAAGGAGGAAGGAACAGAAGCGAAGAGGAAGAGAGAAATGGAAAGAGCAGAAAGACAGAGAAGGTAGATAGGCAAAAGAAATGAAGCTGAAAGAATGGAAGGAGGAAGGAAGAGAAAAAAGGAGGAAGGGAGTGAGTGAGGAAAGAAGAGAGGATGGAAGGAGAAAGGAAGGAAGAGAGGGAAAGAGCAGAAGACAGATAAGGTGAAGGTAGATAAGCAAGAGGAATGAAGGAAGAAGTGAGGAGTCTCGAGGAGGGGGAAAACATTTAGTGACCAAAGTTACAATGGCATTGAAAAAAAGTGACTGATGACCATTTTTCACACTTAGCGACCATTGCGACCATTTTTCACACTTAGCGACCGTTGCAGCATCCTCATGGTCACGTGATCAAAATTTTGTTTGGCAACAGATTCGTATTTATGCTGGTTTCAGTGTCCTGGGGTGACCTTTTGACAAATTTTTTTTTAAAATCAAGCCCCCCCCCCCCCAGGTCAAAGGCGTCCCTCTTTTCCAATCTGAAAATCTGGTCACCTTAACTTTAGGCCTCTATTTGACTAATTGACTAACATGGATGATGTTTGGATAATGAAACATCTGCAAGGAAGGAACCAAGCTCAGACAGCATCAAGGACATCTAATTTTAACCCTGAGCTACAAATATTCTCCTTTATTAGTACTGAGACTGCTGTGTTATCATGGGGTACAATATTTGCCAGAAGAGGAATAGGCAGACAGTAATTGTACCGGAGATTTTGGACTTCATAACAACTTCAGTAATGTCCGGCCAGAGAGTTTGTCCAAGTTAGGTGGGGGTAGATTTGTGGGAATTAGGCTGATCCTTGGATAGTAAGAAGATAGTAATCTATAGAAGTGGTATTGAGGATTTATGTTCAACTCCATGTTGGAGATCTACAAGATTCCATTTTAACTTCCATGCTGTTTAACATTTGCACTAAGTTGTTGACTAAGATAATTTATACATTTAATATGCATTTGGATCATTGGGCAGGATTGGGCCTTGAGGACACTGTTTTGTAGTCATTGGTCTTCTTTTGACCAGGCTGTGTCCAAAAGGGGGAACAAGGGAGCAGGAGCATGTAAAAAATGATGACAGGAAAGATGACTCCAATAGGACTCATTGGAGCTACCTAGGGGACAGGTTGTCCTTTCATTGATTTCTTATACCATTCCTTCCACAACATATTTAGAGGGCTTCTTTCATTCCTTATTTGGGAGGGAATACCATATTTTTGGAGTATAAGATGTTCCGGAGTATAAGACGCACCTTAGTTTTTGGGCAGGAAAAATGCCTCTGCCAAGAACTAAAAGTGAAACCGCTTGCTTTTATTTACTGTTACCTTGGAAAACCTGCTTTTGCTAATATTTGTATATTTTGTATATTATTATTATTTTGAATCTTGCTGAATCGGTTACTGTGATTTCTGAATGTGATTATTGCTGCAAACTCTGACCAGCCAGGTCAGCTTTAGCACTTATTGCAACCTGATTCAGCACAGCTGATTGGCAGGTGGGTTGGACTGCTGGATACCCCCAATCAGCTGTTCCAGGATGCAGGGACTGCCACAGATCACCACTGCCTTCATGCCTTGTGTTTTTGGCCTCTAGTGGGGTGGATGGGGTCACATTCAGTGTATAAGACACACCCAGATTTTCACTCACTTTTTGGGGGGAAAAGATGCGTCTTATACTCCGAAAAATAAGGTATTTTATAGTGATGGGAAGTTGGGGGAAAATCTTTGTGGGGACCAGGCCCCACATAAGAAATAGCTATGTGGTCCTCGTTTTCTTCCTTTCCTCATTTTCCTCTCTTGACCTCAAGAGCATGGAAGAGAAGCATTGGCTCTTGTCATTGAAGGGTGCCATCTGACAGGTACAGTGAAGCTCAGAGTACTCTATTTATACTCCTGTTGGGGAATAAGCGTCTGACATGTAGGCCACTGAGCTGTGGTCTCCATCTTGTTCCCAAGTTTCTGTCTACCACAAAAGCGAAATGAGATGTCTACCACAATTAAATGTGTAAAACAGAAGAATATGAGATATACTTTCCTCTGTTTGAGCTATTGAGCATTTACTCAGTTATGTGAACCAGTCTTCTCTGGGACAATGTTCATCATAGCATCTAATCATAAGTGAGAAACTGTCATTTGGAATGTATCCTGAATAGGAAGGCATGCCAGCTAAAAAAGACTATTAATTCTGTTTTGCTTGCTAAATGTATGTTGAAAGTTAAAATATGGATAAAGCCTTTTAAAATAACTAGGAGGCACCTGATGAATATGTGAAGGCTGTGTCCTATCACATATTGTATAGTTTGGATACTTAATGGCTACCTTTTCCATCTGTGATTGATGCTGTGCTAAGATTAGGTCAACTTTGTACCAATATGCAAGCTGTTCTCAACTGTAATATACTTTAGAGACACCATTCTCCTATGATACTTTTTGTATTAGACAAATGAAACGCTGTAAACCTGACATTGAGCCTGGAGCCTTTTCCTTAGATGCTAATGATAGAGATGGCAATAAATAGACTTGCATTCAATAGCAGACCATTAAAAAAAACTAATAATTTTTCTGTCTTCAAAATGTTGCCCTTAATTTTCAAGAGTTGTTTCAGACCAGAAGATAATAATTGATTTCGAACTGCAATGGAAAGCTTCTTGGGTTCTGTTTTGGAAGATGAGCAGCAGTTAGCCTTCTGTCAAAATGAAATTTTAAGCCAATATCTCTTCCACAAATATTTTTTATCTGACGTTTGATTCAGAGAAATAAAATATTGGGATGCAATTCCTTTTTTCTCCAGACGTTTGTTTAATGCTATCATTATCTGGGACTGCAAAAGGTCTGGAAGACCACCAGATGGCAGGACAGTGGATTCCTTTGGGTATTTTTTTTTCTCTTTCCTGCTCTTGGTGGCCATCTGGATTTCTGCAGTGTTCCTCTGGTAATCTTAATAATGCTGGTTGTTACTATATGTTTCTCTTTGTTACACAAGTATGCTGGACATTGGGTTGTTGGTGGTGGCAATGGCAATAGTTAACTTCTGCTAAATGTATCTACAAATATTCTTGTACAGAAAAGCTAGTGAGATGGAGAGTCTTACTCTCAAATTTAGCAAGGTTGTAAACAATATTGCTTAAATGTCACCTAATACAGTATTGTTTAAAACCAAAGAAAAAATTAGAGACACTTCAGTTTTTCAAAACATCAGAATTTAAGCAGTTTAGCTTAAAAATCCCCATGTTCATTTATGTGGAATTGTGCAGGTTTTGTTCTCTCAGTAGGAAATACTATAAATGGAAATTTAATCCATTATATTAAAAAATTAGAAACAATACAGCCATAAGTTTGTTTTAATAGTTGGATGCTGAAGGTTTGGATCTGTAAATTTCATTTCATTTCTTTGACTCTGATTTAAATCTCAGAGCTAATTATTTAACAAAGTCACTCAACAAAGAACTTTATGACATCCATGTCAACCATACAGCCCAGCCTGATTTGAGATTAAAAAAAATATGGAGAAAGAATGCAGTTGGTTTTAGATGTCTGCATTTCTCAAGAAAAGTAATAACAGAGAATTTCTGGGCTCTATGCTAATATACAGAGTTGCAGTGGCTGTTATTGTATACACAGATATGAACCCTTGTTCACTTGTTTATGTATTAATAATACGTAGTCTGGAGCAATGTACTGCACTTTACATAGGGCTTGCTTTTAGAATAGTTTGAGAACTTAATCTGAAGCATATTGTATTGGTGGGTGAAGGCAATCACTATACTGGGTCCAGTATGTTAGTGAATCTGATTCAAAGTGCTGATTTTAATCTTTAAAAACCTTAAATATTTGGAACCAGGCTGTGATGGATCTCCTTAATTCCTCTACATTTTAAGATCAGGAGTTGAAACCCATCTAATATATCTGTGCTACAGTAGATTATCATGTAGGATCCACCATCACTATACATTTCTAGGAAAAACTGGAATAATTATTTGTCCTGCTTTACATTTTATATATTTTCATGTTTTGATTTTTATTATCTTCTGGGTAAAAAGTTTTAAATGCAACAGTTTGAAATTGTGACAATGTTTGCTGTTTGATTAGCTGTATGGTCTTCATTGTTCTGAACCGCCTTGAGAAACACTTGACCTTGAAGATGGCCTTGAAGCTAATTAAAGATAAAACAATAAGCATCAATATGCTTTAATGAGACTTCATTCAGCTTTCAAGCCTCCTTTCTCAATAGCCTGCTTTGTTGTATTTCATATATTCAAGATTATTTCTAACTGTTTGCTTCTTTCCAAATATACTTCTAGATGGATGGGTCTTAGAGTTATTTAATAATTGCTCTTACCTTATACACCTTTGTCAGAACTGAAATATATTTTTCTAACATTTTGGAAATACTGTATATTTTTAACCAGGGCACTCCGTTTCAAAGTAGTTATATTTTCGGTCTGGCACAGTTGCATGGTCAAGTGATGATAACAAAGGATACTCAAATCTTCTGTGAATGGAGAGAAATCTGACTATGGGGAGAGACCTTCACTTGGTGGAAGAGAGGTTTTTCCTCTCCTAGTAAGAACACATTCCGAGGATGTATCCAGTTGAAGTATCTTGAATAAATTCAGATGGAAGCTGGACAACTTTCAACTCATGATTCTATTATCCCCAGAAAGTGGAAAATAATGTTTTTCTAGAGCAATCTAAGCTATTTTCTTTCTAACTAAAGTCAATGGGAACAAAAATCCAAAATCATGTAGCATCATAGAATCACTGAGTTGGGAGTTATCTCAGACATCGTATAGTTCAGCTCCCTGCTTGGGGCTTCAGAAAACGTATGACTGAAAATGAAAATAAACATTTGTTTCTTCTGCACTTCACTTTCTGTCCTGGCAGAAGATCGGATGAATACAGAAATCAGCTTTTCGTACACTACAGTATTGATCACACTACTCATCATATTGTTGTGATTCTGTTAGCTCCAATGCATACACAACTCTAAAAATGGACAGTAATCTAGCTAGATTAGTCCTTGTAAAACCTTTATTTCAATTGGATGTTACCACAACTAGTCTGGTAATAGAATGATTGACCAAGTATGGGGATGAGCTATCCTGTACTGACTCTGGTTAAGCAGATTTGCCTTTCTGAATACTTCAATGTGGATTCTTTGCACTGTGCAGGGGATTTAGTCAGTGCCTTAAGTAGCCCCTCCCAACTTTATGGTGCAATAAACACTTACCGTGATCAGTAATCAGTGGGTTGCAAAGCATATAATTTCATTTTTAAAAGAACTTACAGTCTCTGTACATTCAAAACTAGACTTTAAAACCTTCCCTACTATTGATCATAGTATCTTTCTGGGCCAGCTTAGGGGATTGAGAATGAGAAGCATGGTATTATGGTGGTTCTCCTCCTTTATCCAGGGCTAGTTTTAGTTGGTGTTGGTAAGACAGAGAGAGATCAGGACCAAGGTCCCTATTTTGAGGGGCAACCCAGGGATTCACTGTTTCTCTGGTCTTATTTGTCATTTATATGAAACTAGTGGGTAAGATTACTCTGAGTTGATTAGGTGATGCCATGAAGCCTAATACCTAGAAACTGTGGAGGTTTGGGTGGAGAACAAGAGGCTTTGGCTCAACCCTGGCATGACAGAATCTCAGGGAGTATTAAGGTGCTGTAGATTTTCCAGCCTTAACTCTGCTTCGGGGCAGATTTCTCCAGTCAGAGTTAGTGTTCAGTTTGGAGGTCCTCCTATTCTTTTGGCTTTCGGTCTGAAGAACAAACGGCAGTCATGGCTTCATGGGACCTTTGTACAGGTTTCTCTTGTTTATCAACTGGGCCCTGGATTAGGAGGCCTTGCTTACAGTGATTCGTGCCTTAGTCACCTACTAATATGGTAAAATGTTCTAAGAGCATTTACCACAGTAATCCAAATAGGAGGTGACTAATGGGACTGCATTTAAGAGCATTTGAAGGCAGCAACTGATCCAGAAGGCAGCAGCATTGACAGTTTTGGGTATTTCTTGTTGTGATCCATATAATACTTCTGTGAACTATATTGACTACAAATAAGTTTCTGGATGAAATTCAAGGACTACTTAGAAAGCGTTACATGGCATAAGGCCATTTATTTGTGGGACTGCTTATCCCTCATAGTCTCTTCTTGCCCCACCAGATCTTAATACAGTGTTTCTTAACCTTGGTGACTTTAAGTCCTGTGGACTTCAACTTCCACAATTCTGGGAGTTGAAGTCCACAGGATTTAAAGTTACCAAGGTTGAGAAACACTGTCCTTAATAGATCCCTTCCATTAAACAGTGTAATCTTGCTGGATACAGGAATTGCGCCTTCTCTGTGGTGGTGCATTCCCTATGGAGCAACAGCCCGCTGGAGTGTAAAATGGCTCTGGCCATGTTTATTTATTATTATTTATTGAATTTATTTGCCACCCATCTCATAACAAAATGGCTCTGGGCAGCTTTCAACATTAAAACATTAAAATCCCTAACCAAAAATATCTCTAAGACAATAAAAATGGAAATCCCAGTCAAGATAAAATTATAGTTAAATTGTGTCAGCCTTTCATAAGATATTAAAAACTTAGAAGTTCCCCAGTGTGTTTGGGGTGGGTGAGGTGAGGCAAGGTTAGTTTAACTCTCCTCATTATGGGGTTATTTTATTCCTTATGAGTTGGATTGCATTTACGGCCTTGAACATATGCTTTTGTTAAAAGTATAATTGGTGTGGTTTTAACTCTTATACATGGTTCAAAATCACTTTGGGGAGATGGTTTAAATAAATAAAGACATATCCTTGAAAATACTTTAGATCAAAGATAGGTAACCTATAATCCATGGGACACCTGAACACCCACCCCTCCTGATAATTCTGTAATATATTGCAGTGTCCCCTTCATGTCTGTGCCAAATCTTGTGGTAACCTTTCAACTATATAACCATTTCATTTATTTTTAAAAGAAAAATCTAATACTGATTTTTGCCTTTGTTTTTTTCTTCTTGTTTAAGAATATTAGCTATATTTTTCAGTAGAATATCCTGTCTTCCATCCCTGTTTTTAGGGCAGCTGCAGACCTGTATTTAGTTGCAAAGCCTAGGCAACCAGCAGGATGGCAAAAGGGAACAAGTAATGAAAGTGTGATGCAAGAACTCCTCACAATTCACGTACCTTCATCAACACTGAGATGCAAGTTTCCAGTGGTTATGTTGTAAAGGCTACCTTTGGTCTGAAAACAGTTTTTACACTCCTGCTTTAAGTAGCTTAAGTCAGTCTTTTGTAGCCATTTATTGGCTACTTTAGAAAAAGCATTTTGCTTTCTTGATATTTCACTTTACCTTAACTGTAATATCTCAGTTATCTAAGGATGATTCAACGTTTATGGATGCTTTTGTATATTAATAATCCTACCACAGAGTCATATGTTGAGATTGGTAGTTATACAAACTTATGAGATACAGAGAGAGGGAGAGAGAGCGCAAGATGATAGATAGATGATAGATAGATAGTAGATAGATAGATAGATAGATATAGATAGATAGATAGAAAGAAGAAATAAATGTTAAAGGTGTTGTGCTGATACTATGAAATACTATTTGCTAATAAACTAATGTTTTTTTTATTTATGACTTGGATTCTGATTTTTGTCACATAAATGGAAGCTCTGTTTGATATGGCATAAGGTCTGGAGATCTGAGAATTGCTTATCTCCTATCCTTTCTACCAATTTTGTACATTCCAGCAGAGTGTGTATGCTCCAGGCCCCCTAGATTAAATACCGTCATTTTATGGGACCTGGAAGCAGGCCTTCTCGGTCACAGCCCATAGAATCTGGAACAACAATCCTGGACTGTCTGTCTGATTTTATGTTTTTAGCTCTCTTCATATTTTTGTACACTGCCCAGAGTACACCAGAATTGGGTGCACAATAAATTTAAATAAAATCATCTATGTCCATTCACAATAAAGTTTGTATTACTGTAGAAAATCCTGCTGGTAGAATGAGGAGGGAGGATATGGGGACAGGTAAATCTTGCTGATTCTCTCTCCTCAGATTATAGCACTCTTTTAACAGGGTGTTCTTCATTTTGCTCTGTGTAGTGTGTGTGTGTGTATGTGTTTGTGTGTGTTTGTGTGTGTATGTGTGGGGCAGGTGAAAGTGGAAAATAGGAAAACGTGTCTCTCCTGTTACACTAATTTAAGCATCCCTTAAGCAAATTCAGTCTCCTAGTGGTAAGAGGATCAGGATGCCACCCTATGTGATAAGAGTTAAAAACGAAATGGACAGAATACACTGATATGCCAGCTACGGTACTTTTCACTTTGTCTCAACCATACTGATAGCCTGAAATTCTATTGACATGTCTTATAATATTAATTGCATTTATTTTCAAGAATGAAGTTGCATTCTCATTTCTCATGACTTTGTTAGTATCCTGGGTTTTATTCAAGACAACTTCAGAAAAATCTAAATCCGTGAACATCCAATGTTTGCCTTTCAGATTCTGAACTTTCAATTTTGATTGAAAACCAATAATGTTTATATGTAATTATCCAGTTCTTTTACTGCGATCTCACACTGGTTTAAACTTGAATATTATTTGTTGCAAGGATATCTTTTAGTGACTATAGAATCATGTAAAAGGACAGCCCCTTCCTCCAAGAATGAACAGATGGAAGGTGAATTTAGAAAGGACTGTACCTTTCTTTAAATGTCAGTTATTGTATTGTATTTCATTATGTTTATTCAGGACAGATGGCCATGTTTAGGATCTGGACTACGCTGATAGCTATTATTGACATGATAATGTCAGGAGAAAATGTCCTTTGGCTAAGATGCTTATTTTGGCAAATTATCATGATAAGAGCAAATAGCTCCATAATCTCATATATAAATTGCAGATAATATAACTGTTTTGTCCATATAGCAAGCATAGTGTAAGCAAAATATCCATAGACTAGAAAACAAGAGAAAGAAGCACTTTATGGTTTCTTTGTGGCAGCCAATCTACTTTGCCGTATCTTTTGGGTTAGCAATGCAACCAATTGTTCTGCTTAAGCCATGTGACATAGAGCTGCTTATCTCCTATGTGTCACTTTTTTTCACAATCCTTTAGAAGCCTCTTCAACGGTGTTAGTGGACATTACTGTTGCCCACTAACTGCTTTTGGCAATTGATTCTCAAGTATCATTATCATCGAATTAAGAGAGCAGAATCTTCAACTGACCAACCTTATAAGTAACAGGTTAAATATACTGTAGAAAAGTAATCAAACATAATGTAGTTGAACAGTGGCTAGATACTTTGAGCAATATGAGAAGACACAATTTAATCCTATAGCAGAAACTAGCCAGAAAAGCTAAGATTCCTTGTCACTGAATAATATTATTCCTCATAAGTGGATGAGTTCTTCCAGTCCTTCAGGATGGCCTGAAGTGGCTGGCTAGATCAGACTGAAGTCACAGGAGATCATTAGAACTAAATACAAAGTGCATACTTTTGTCTTTTGGGTGTTCCCATCATCCTAATGCCAAATTTTAGCTAGATATGTCCAACCATTAAAAAGAATGATTAATATTTCTTGGGTTGAATCATTTTTTAAGTTCCCAGCGCTCATTTAAACTTCTTTATCATGTACCTGTATTTTTCGCACTATAAGACACATTTCCACCCCCCCCCCAAAAACGTGGGTGGAAATGATTATGCATCTTATAGAGTGAATGTTGCTGAAGCACCACCCACTCGCATTACCCCAACCTTTGGCTGTTTTTGGCCTCTGCATGCCCTGGTTTGGCCTCCTGCGTCCTGTTTTTGGCCTGTTCCAGGTTGCAGGGATTGCCACCACCATCACTGCTGCCTATTGCCGCTGCTGCCACCACCAATCACCACTGCAACTGTTGCCAACTGCCGCCAGCAATTGCCGCTGCTGTCACTGATCTCTGCTGCCTCACACCACCAATCACCGTGATTGGCAGTGATGAATGGCAGTGGCAGTGATCGGTGTCAGCGATTGGTGGTGGAGATCGGCAGCATTCCGCAGCAAGCAGTGGCAAGCAATGGCAATTGGCGCAGCAGTGGCAATAGGTGGTGGCAACAGATTGCCACTGCCTGAATCAGGCTGAAATGGAACATGCAGAGGACAGAATTAGGGCATGAGGATGGTAAAAAAATGGGATACATGGAGGCCAAAAATGTGGTGCATGGAGGCCGAAAACGAGACACACAGAGATGGCAATAGATGGCAGCAATTGCCAATGGCGGTGGTGATGGGTGGCGGGGATCCCTGCCACCTGGAACATCTGATTGGCCGATCCAACAGCCAATCAGCTGCTCATGCTAAATCAGGCTGCGACAATGTGCTGAAGCTGACCAGGCTGTTTGCTGTTTGCTACAAGGATGCTAGCCAGCTGAATACCAACGGATGCTGGGAGGCAGAGGCAGATTTTTCCCCCTTGTTTTCCTCCCCAAAATCTAGGTGTATCTTATCGTCTGGAGCATCTTATAGTGCAAACATATGGTATATATTTAAAACCCGGGACGGGACAGAAGATCCAAAATGGAAATCAGTAAATTTTCCATTTAAATGAAAAACCTATAGTCATGAAAGAGATAGTTGAAATAATCCCTTATTAATGCCTGATTTAGAAGAATAAAATAATTAAGATATTTATAAATGCCTGTTTCATCTTACTTCAACTTTATCAGTGAACTGTTCTTCATGTACCCTATTCGGTTAGTTAAATATACTTTCTTTACTTTAGCTTCACCTCAACAATGCACCTCAACTATACAAACCACAGGGGAAAGTAATTATATATTAGTCTTGCTTGAAGCTACTCCGATATAAATCTACACAGATAAGTAATTAAATTTAAGAGTGGACTCTGCTTCTACTGAAGGATATACAGCCTAGTCTATGTATGCTAGAGAGGAGGAAGTGACCATAACTGCTGGTAATAGCATCAACATCATCGGAAATACTCATACTGCTTGAAATTATTCGAATCAAATCTCCTTCTACAAAGGAATGTCGTCCGTTTCAGAAATGATGGAATGTGGAATAGTCTAAACATGCCCCCTGATTGGCATGTTGGATGCAGAAAGAGAGAGACAGAGAGAAAGCAGGGGTGGGGAGGGGATGCGGAAGGACATCAATGAAATAAGATGACAAAAGAAGCCCCCAAAAGTCATGCTTTAATATTGCATGCTCATCTTCATCAATCACTGAAGCAATACCCCCTAGATCAGTGCATTAACTTGTTTATCTTTTACGAGGGGAAAAAAAAAAAAACTTCATAGCTTCATCATTCATTCCAGAGTGAGGGGGAAAACAAAAGCCAGCCACCGAAATTTGCATGGTGCTCAATTATACATTAGTGAACATCACTTGGCAATCTGTTCATATCAATTTAATTGGATTTTAATACTGCCTCTGATCTTGTTTTCTAATTAACAGCAGTGCCTGGCAATAAAGCAGAAACCATGCACCCAGCAACACCTTTGATCTCAACCATATGGAGCTCCTCCGTGCTCTTGGAAAAAGAATCTCCTTTTCCTCCGATGCAGGCCGAGAAATATTAGGGGCCCCCAGATGGCTGCAGACTACTCATGACTGCGACTTCATTGATTATTTTCTCTTCTGATTGGTCCTGATTGAAAATAAATAAAACAGGCACTTGGAACTGGATGCAAATTGGGTGTCACAATCTTTTGGTGATGTTGATCGTTTTTCTCAGCTCCTTCTTTGGATGACAAGCGTTTTCAGTAAACATTAATTGACTCAATGGTCTGTATTTAGGAGCAGCGCTTTTATCACCAGGACCTTGTGTTTTATGTATAGCTACTGTCCTCCAAGCACAGAATTTAATTACGATTGAACCAACCTAATTGTTCATTCTTTATCTTTCTGATGCTATCGGCATAGGAAAACTATTTAAGCCTGATTTCAGAATAGCAGTATGTGATTTATATCTGCTTTTTGATAGCTTGCTATTGACAGAGAGTTCTTTAATTTTCTTATGTTATTATTTTCCTCCCTCCCAGATCAAACCTGAAGAGCCCTGCGCTTAAGAAGAGCAGATGCTGGCATGTCACATTTCATGTGTTCTCCCTTGTAGCTAGTTGTTTTATCTGATTTGTATGATGGAATGAATTGATTAGCAGCTTTTAAAAAATGTGCAAAAGAGAAAGAAGGTAAGGAAAGTTGGGGTAGAGGATAAGAGAAAGGGAGATTCATGAAAGACTGCTTTCTTTGGGTAGTCTCCCCCCAACTAAAGATCCTCCAGATCATTGGACTGTAAATGCCAAAATTCCTCGCTACCACTCTAGTTTAGTGATTCTGAAATTTAAATTGATCAGATCTTGAGTGCATCTAGTTGAAAAAGCTGCATTAGGAGACTTACATCTATATAGAATAGAATAGCTGGAAGGGACCTTGGAGGTCTTCTAGTCCAGCCCCCTGCATATGTAGGAGACCCTATACCATTTCATACAAGTGCTGTCCAGTTTCTTCTTAAAAACTCTCAGTGAGGAAGCACCCACAATTTCTGAAGGCAAGCTGTTCCTGTTGTGACCCACCAGTGGCCAGCAGAACTGGCAGCAGAGTGAGGAGGTTGGAGTGGAGAGCATGGGACAGTCCGGGAGGCTGGGGAAGGCTCAGATGAGGGCTCTGCATTAGAGGCAGAGACAGGGCCGAGGCCGTCTGGCAGTGATCAGGTGCCTATAGAGCTAGTCAGCAGTGAAGCAGAGGAATAGCTAGAGACTGTTCCCAGTGTCTTCTGGTGCAGAACTGCCAGAAGAAAGAACAACCCAGAAATCAATGTAGACTTGAGAGTAAAGTCATAGGTGGAAGGTGATTGGCCCCTCCCATAGGAAATAAAAGGAGTGTAGGGGAGTGGGATTTTGCAGGAAACAATTCATTTGTTCAGTTGTTAGATTCATTTCAGGAGTGTGAAGATCTGTCTGAGAATCTCAGAAACTCTGTGCTCAGTCTTTCCTTGCATAGCACTGCATTTGGAAAATTTTTACATGGCAGCTTTCCAAGATAGATAAGATCTGTAGTTATAAATATTCATTTGAAAAACTGTTTGCCAGGCCTTGCTGACTGTGAATGAGAGGAATTCACATTCGTTTAATAAATGGGGTTTTGTCGGGACCAGGACTCTGCGTCAAGCTTTTTGGGGAAGCCTAGGTCAGAACAATAGTTAATTGTTTTCATTGTTAGGAAGTTTCTCCTTAATTCCAGGTAGCAACTCTCCTTGATTAGTTTCCGTCCATTGTTTCTTGTCCTGCCCTCTGGTGCTTTGAAAAATAAGTTGACCCACTCTTCTTTGTGGTGGCTCCTCAAATACTGGAATACTGCTATCATGTCACCCCTAGTCCTTTTCTCCAGACTGGCTATACCAAATTCCTGCAACTGTTCTTCATATGTTTTTGTTTCCAGGCTTTTAATCATCTTAGTTGCTCTTCTTTGCATTTTTTCTAAAGCCTCAACATCTTTTTTGTAATGTGACCAAAACTGGATGCAGTATTTCAGGTGTGGCCTTACTAAGGTTTTATAAAGTGGTACTAATAAGTGACATAATTTTGATCTACTCCTCTGTTTATACAACCAAGGATTGTGTTAGCTTTTTTGGCTGCTGCCACATACTGCTGGCTCATGTTTAAGTGATCGTGCACTAGGACTCCAGGGCCCCTCTCACAGTTATTGTTGTTGAGCCAGGTTTCACTTAATGTATTTTTACTGCCTAGGAGTAAAACCTTGCTTTTCTTCCCATTAAATTTCATGTTGTTGGATAGGGCCTATTGTTCAAGCCTGTCAAGATCTTTTGGATCCTGAGCTTAGTGTCATCTGTAAATTTGATGAGTTCCCTTTCTATTTCCTTCATCCATCATTTTCAAAGAGGACCTTGACATCTAATGGTTGTCCACAGTGTGTCCGCAGGTGGCTGGTAAGGCTTTACGGACACAGAATGTTTTGCAGTCTTTGGTTAGTGACAGCTCTCTCCTCTGCGACATCCCACCTTCATTGCCACTATAGTAGTGGGCTGCAGTAGGCAAGAAACAGACCAGAAAGATACAACATTTATTGACTTAAAATTGGAACTGAGGAACAGCAGGCAAATCCCTATAATTTATACTCTGAGCCCACAAGGCCTTAAACCAATCACAATATTTGAAAAAGCCCACCCAAATATGAATGTTCTAAGTATCCCTCCAAAACAGTTGGAGTTAGCAGTTAGGGTTAGTTTCATTTTAGCTGGGCTTACCCAACTTATATATTCAATATAACAGTATCAATAAGAAATAAATGGAAAGTTTGATCATGCATAATCTTAGAATTATATTCAAATCAAGCAATTTATTCCTTAGTTACATTTATTTTTTAAATGTTAGTTTACTGAAACTGAATACACCACCTTATACCTGATGAATGTCTGGAATACACAAATCCTCAGAAGATTGGGTGAGATTGCTGCCACAATTTCTCTGTCCAATATCAATTCTAAGTGACTTCCTGGTTTATTGAAAGCATAGGAAGAGGAACCAATTGATATACTCCTAAAATGAAGATGACAGCAAACTAGAAGGGGATAAGCCTGAGCACTGGTAAGAGTCAATTTTTGAGACTACATGTCAGCCGGATCTCCAGCATGGGGTTTCCCTTTGCTGCTTGCTTGCTACTGCCATAGTAATGGGGGGGGCATGATATTGGGGTTTGGGAAGTGTGCTGTTGTGATGAAGGCCCATTTGAACTAAAAGGGAAGTTTGCTCTTCAGAATTACTGCATTGCTGAATGGAGTTGTTTACACCCAGTCAAGGCCAACTGTCCTAGAACTCCAGATGGACAAAAACACCTGAAGATGTGCTCCACATGACACTATGAAGGATGTGGATTGGACATTCAGCCTGTGTTCTTGGGGAGGGATTTGGGGAAACTTTCAATATGTAACTTTCGTGCCTTTTGGCTCAGATCTTGCTTTTTTTCGCTGCTGTCATTTCAAACTCAGTAAAAGTACCTCTTCAATGGAGTTGGGGTTTTTCTTTCTTGGGATTTGAACGGAGGCAGGCCTGACACTACACAGTCTTGTGAAGTGAAATGAAGCATCATTTCTTCTCCAAGTTTATTGTATCTGTGGAATCTCAGCAAAGTTATTCAGAATTACTCAGACTCTTTTGGAAGAGGATGGACAGAATATGGGCCTACAATCTGATCAGCTGGTTTTGTATGTTTTTTAGATGATAAAGCACATTCCTACAGGTTAGATGTCAGAACCTAGGGAGTGAGCTTCAGTTTTATTATTCTTTTGTATCTTATTTATTTAAATACAGGCCACCCAATTTCAAATGAGTGGGTAATTTCCATTTTTTTAAAACTAATAATAACAACAATAACAACAATAAGAACAACACAACAAAAACATGTTATAAATTTACCCAATGAAATGGATAGGGTTCTTTGTGGCATGAGTCCTGTATCTGTAGCCTAGATCCATGCCCTCCATGACCACAATGTTGTGATTTGTGGATCAGGAAAATTGTCAATACCTACTTGAGGGAGAGAGTAATGCCATCTGATTTAAAATAGGTAGTTATGTGCCTCCTTTTAAAGAAGGCCTCTCTGGGCTTCCAGCCCTGTTGATCATTTCCATCTTTTTGCTCTCTCTTCAATCTTCCTTTTGGAGAAAGTGGTGGAAAAAGTGTCGGCAGCTCTGCTTCAATAATCTTAGAATCTTAGTGGCAACAATGAACACTACAAATTTCATGCTGATATAATTTTGGCCAACTCAAGGATGGGTGGAGACCATTTCAACACAGTAGTAGGGAAAAGCCTCTAGTATACTGTGTATTTTGGACCAGGTGGCAAAACAAAAGAGATTTAGTAGGAGCTACTATGTGATAGCTCCCTGTCTAGATTGGAAATATCTAGAGGTCTTACAGCTCTCAAATAGGATTGGTGACATTTCTTCAAAAGAAGATATAACTAGAATTATAAACTGTATGCAGATATGTTATATAATGAAGACTTTGACCTTCATATAGCAGCCTATGAGCTATGAGAAGCCACCTAATGAGAAGGAAGGACTCACTGGAGAAGATGGGGCAGCCCTTGAAGAGCATTCGGAGACTTCAGATATATTAACCTATAGAACATGGATTTTATATTAACATACAGAACATGGATTTTAGTGGCAAGGGCTATCCAATTTTAATATAAAGAATCATTAGAATGATTGCCCATCAACAAGAAGCATGTGGCTGATAAACAGAGCAGATACCCGCTCCATTTTTTCCCCTATGCTATTGATATATGATTATATTTCCATGAAAACTAAAGCAGCATTTTGTGTATTTATAAAATGCTGATACAATTGTATGCAAACGTTTAAGCACCCCAGTCAAGTGAAGAGAAGTTAACACATTCTCTGCATAGCACAGTGAAACACCACATCCTTCTACAAAATTGAAACCATGCTTACTATTTATGTATGCTAATTTACAGATTCAAAATAAGAAAACAGTGGGCTTTATTAACAACTTTAAAAAAGTAGCACAGAATCAACTGGAAAGGTGTCTACAGTATACATTTGACATATTCACTGTTTCCTTATTTTGAAACAGTAAACAATTGCCCATAATAGTAAGCAGAATTTGCAGAAATATGATATCTTTAACTCAGTAGTGTAGACTGTATCTCCTTCTGTTCACTTAGAGAAGAGCCGAGGTGGCACAGTGGTTAGGGTGCAGTACTGCAGGCCACTTCAACTGACTGTTATCTGCAGTTCAGCGGTTCTAATCTCACCGGCTCAAGGTTGACTCAGCCTTCCATCCTTCCGAGGTGGGTAAAATGAGGACCCAATATGCTGACTCTTAAACCGCTTAGAGAGGGCTGAAAGCCCTATGAAACGGTATATAAGTCTAACTGCTATTGCTAATCACTAGAATATGCAATTTAACCAGTGATATCTACACTTTGCATGTTACTGAAGCCTAAGCAAATCTGATCCAATGTTAGTTGCCATCCTAGCCATAGTTGCTAGTATATAACATTCCAACCAACTACATGATAATTTGTTGGTGGAAGCTTGTGTATTTGTAGAGGTGATATATGCAATGCCTTCTGATAGGGAAGACTTTTTAAGTGGTGGGATTGATTACTGAAATGGTTCTGTTACCAGGCATGGTTGTTCTGTCAATGGTCTTCAGCAGCCATTCCCAGACTGAACGATGCTATAAGGCTGGATAAAGTTAACTTTTTATTTGAAGCTCTGACAGAAATCTTGCCAGACCTCAGCAAACCCGCTATGATGACAGATCTAATTTGATAATGAAAATCATGTGTCGTTCTTTAAGGTCTCTTGGGTAAAAGAATGTTTAACACCCTTGAATTATTTGAATGGGAAAGCTTAATGGAAAGCAGAATATGGAGGATTATTTGGAGACAATAACTTTTATTTGTTTGCATTTATATGCAGTCATAAAATAAACAGGCTGCATCCGCTTTCCAGAAGCAGGCATTGGCTCTATCCACTCACCCATTCCATTGAAAGTAGAAATTGGTGATTGCTATCCACCCAGGAAAGGGTAAATCGAGACAAATAATTCTTAAATTGATAATCTTCCCAATCTGATTTTCTTCTTCTTCTTTCACCTCAAGCATTAAGAGGATAAGTGCAAATGATAGCCATTGTATGAATTATTTCTTGTAAGCTGAATGCTTTAAAAAAACCTGCTATGTGTCAGGCAATCCTTAGAGACATTAGTAAGGGTAGCAGATTTCTCAAACTCCCTGAAAGCAGGAGTGATGGTGTGTAAATGTTGCATGTGTAGAAGGACAATTTATTATTAGTCTGAGTAATGTGATGAAGAGCAAAGAATAGATTATTTAAACAGAAAAGGAAGGTCATCAGTTTAATTAACAAATATTTTAATAGAATTGTAATAATTGTATTTTAAAGATCAGCGAAAGCATCTTAAATTCCTTTACAGATTTAATTTTTAGGCAGTATGAAATATATTGGGATTTGGGAATAGTAAATCAATCTATCTATCTATCATCTATCTATCTATCTATCTATCTATCTATCTATCTATCTATCTATCTATCTAATCTATCTCCCCTTCCCCATATTTGTATGTATTCATTTCAATTTGCCAATGGATTTGAAAAGGAAAAATTGAGAAAACATGCATTATAATGTGGATCAAAGAAATTTCTTCTCAATTTCTATAAAACATTTTGACAGTATCCCTAGCATCTGTTTCTCTATAAAGGTAAACTTGATTCAATGCTGTAAATTCAAACATAATTCAAATACACACACACACACACACACACACACACACACACACACAGACACACAAGATAAAAAATCCACTGAAATCAAAGCTAATTTGTGAATACATTGGACTAAACTGTCAGCTTGGCCTTCTTCAAGGAAGGAAATATTCACCAACCTTCTGTCTTATTTAACACCTTTAATTAATATTTGTTCAGCTGCATTCAATGCCATTGTTTATCACCTTATCTATCAACATTACATTCAAGGCCCCCTTATTTTCTTCTATAGTCAAGCTGGTAGAATCACACTTGGCTGAATCTTCACCCTAAAATGCATGAACTATGCATTTTTTCCTGGAGAAATATTATCAGCCACAGATACAGATCTGTAGTAGCAATTCCAATTAAATGTCATAAATGAATATTTCTTCCCCAAAGTAAAGAGTCAAATTTAATAGGATGCTTATTGTGTGTTAATAGTATTATTACAGCCATAGAGAAGAGAGACTGAAGTTTAATATCTATATAAGAGATACAGAGATAAAACTAAGTGATACATATTTTGCGCCTACTTGTACAATTTCAGTAAATATTGATATTAATTTTATATACTCCATTTGAATTTGCAGACCAGTAAAACTACCGATTTGAGCTTTAATCATGCAATTATGAGGCCTGAATCTCTTCAGCAACCTTGAGCCACTGGTGAAGTGGTCAGTGTGGAAATGATGACAGTGGCAACATGGGTCTCTTGGTGCTTGGCCAAATATGAATTAAGTTAACATTTCTAAATATTCTGCCAGCTGCTCTTTATGTTAAAAGCCATTTTTTCAGAATGATTATGGGCTGTGCAACTTAATCTGTATTGACTCTATTTTTGGAGGTCTGTTAGACTATTCATGCCATTGCTGGATTCCCACTGACTCAAGAAAGAAAGAAGAAAGAAGAAAGAAAAAGAAAGAAAGAAGAAGAAAGAAAGAAAGAAGAAAGAAAGAAAGAAAGAAGAAAGAAATGATATTACCTTCTGGCATCAAGCTAAAACATTTTTTTCCACTGCAGACTTGGATTTTGTGGCTAGAGATCTTAGTATTGGTCTCTTTGTACATCCCCCATTTTCCAAGTGTTCCAATAACTGTGCTACCAAATCTGCATTCTGCTGGAAGTCATCTTTATAAAGTTTGCTTGGTTTATAAAATAGGTGAAGCAAGCATGCAGAAAGGCAGTTTGATTGTCTATGTCTCTTAGAGATCATCCTGTGCATAGGCAAACCAGAAGCCCTCGCACAGGCAGGCCATGCCCTTACATACTTTCTTATGCAGAATAACTTTTCGTTAGTGTCTCAGCATGTGTAGCCTTCTGTATAACTCTTTTATGGGAATAGAAGTGGAGACTACAAAAACAGACTTTATATTTAAACATGCAAGGGTATAATCAGAGCCTGCAGATTTTGTTAGAGAAAGGAGAAGCCATTTCAGTCACTCCTTAAAATGAAATAATAGCCATAACCATGCTCAAGTGCATACCTACCATTAATAAGCAAAAACATGCCAAGGAAAAGAAAATTTGAAGTCCATGTTCCTGATTACTGTTTTGTGGAACTTCAATATGGAGGTTTGATAAAAAAAGACCTCAGGTTAAGGTATTATCTAACCGAAGTATAATGTAAATGGGAAGTGTAGTGGCACAATGATCTAAGGACGCTGGATCTGTTGACCAGAAATGGTTGACACTCTGGTGGTTTGAGTCCTGGTAACACCATGGGATGAGGTGAGCTTCTGTCACTTCCCCTAACTCCTACCCTATCCACACAGAAATTTGAAAGCCTAATTGAAGGTAGATAATGTTATCTAGCTAGCAACCCAGTGGGAAAGTCTAGCTGCATGAGGACAACAGGAGCTGATGCTGGACCTGCTTGGACATGAGGCAAGATTGGCAGAAGAGGCCTCAGAAGATGTCATCAACCCAAATTCCACTAGCCAGTTGGTGAAAGCCAGTTTGCCCCGTCGTACACCATGGATAAGCACACAAGTGGGAAACCGAACAAACTAGCAATTCAGGACTACTCTGCAACATAGCAGGTAGATCTCACTGACAACAGTATGCCATACAAACACTAAGTAACATCAGAATTTTATTATTAGTTCAGAAATTGTATGTGATATTGTTATCACATAGGAGGAGTGAAGTAACAATGTCACATACAATTTCTGAACTATATAATAAATTCTTCATATATAAGAGTCAGTTTGGTCTAGTGGTTAAAGTACCAGGGTAGAAAGTGGGAGATCATGAATTCTAGTTTCACTTTAGCCATGAAAGTCAGTTGAGTGACCTTGGGTTGGTCACCTCTCTCAGCCCAACCCACATCACAGGGCTGTTATTTTGGGGATAATAGGAGGAAGAAACTGTTGTATATGTTCACCACCTTGAATTATTTTAAAAATAATGCAGGTTGGATGCAAATAAAATAAATGAATGAAGTAATAAATATAGCACCCCATTTTAAGTTCTTTTGCCAGTGCAATAAATTACAACTGAATAAGCTATTTGGAGGGAAGAGCTATGTGTTAAATTCAGATGTTTGTTAAATCTGAATTACATACCTTGGATAATTATATGACTATGCAAATTATATAAACTGATGCAACTGACATTAACTATACTCATTCCTTCAGAAATAGTGGCATTACATACAGTTTTAAGAACTGAGATATAGAACTGAGATCTAGAGCTAAAACTTTTCTGTTGCCGCTGAATTTGAGATATAAAGAACTGGACTTTTTGAATAATCATTAGATGTCAGCAATGTGGTCATCTAGACTTTGTAATTAAAAACTGGTGATCCTAATACTTGGTAGACACTAGATTGCACAATGTAAAAGCAAATAGTACCTATATGAGATTATATTTAACCCCTCTAATAACCTTTAGTGAAAAATACAGTTTTCATTAACATTATTTTATTTTTGTCAGGCATCACTCCACTCCATAATTAGGAAAGAAGACTAAGAGATTCCATGGATTGGAAATCAAAAGTACTTTTACTAATTATAAATGGTAAGCGAGCAGTTGCGAAGCAAAGTCTACTTAATTAGGCGCGAAAGCAATTGATATAGAGATAGCCCGTTCCCCCCCCCCCCTTAGGATCATAGCTCCAGTCCAATCATAAGTCCTTCAAGTGTCAGTGTGAGATAACTTCAAAAAGACAGGCCGAACGATGGAATGTCTAGGCCGTTGATGCAGGCGGGAAACACATAGGCATGCGCAATCCCAACGACTGGTACATCCTAGAACCTTCCTCCAGCACATCAATTAACCCCTCCCAAATACCAACCCCCCCTTCCCGTTTCATGGCAGCTGAAGCAACAGCAAGGCAGAAGCTGACATCCGGCCGTCCCCCGGAAAAGGCTTTAGGCCTGGAAGAAACAAGAAACAAAATAGACAAACGACAACACCAAAAGAAGAGGGAGGGGAAGAAGAGAAAATCAAGGTTTGTCGGGATAAGCATAAAAATTCTGTAGCAGACGGGAGCACGAACGTGTGATTTATCCACCCATTCCTGTGGGAGGGGGGAAAGTGCTTCCAAGCCACCAGGTATTGGATGCGATTACGGTGCCTGCGGTAATCAAGAATGTCACGAACTTCAAAATGATGTTCCCCATCAATCAGCAACGGAGCAGGCGGAGGTTCAACGGGGGGGTAAGTGGGAAACCCGAACAGGCTTGATGAGGTTGATGTGGAACACCGGGTGGATTCGGTTGAGGTGTTTGGGCATTGTAAACGAACAAACAGGATTGATGACTTTCACAATAGGGAAAGGGCTAACATACTTGGGTCCCAATTTCTTTGACTTCTGCGTAGTGTGCAAGAATTTAGTGGACAAATACACCAAATCCCCCGGACGGTATTCATAGGGTTGAGTGCGTTTTTTATCGGCTTGCTTCTTATGGGCTTTATGAGCAGCGTCCAAAGTGGAAAGAGTCAGAGGCCAGATGCGACTGAGACGCTCACTCCAGTCCGCAACCGAAGGGACTTGTGGCTGGTCAGTAGGCAATTCGGGAATAGGAACAAAATCTTGGCCGTAAACGACCCGAAAAGGGGTGAACCCCGTGCTGGAGTGAACCGAGTTGTTGTAGGCCACCCAGCATGTGGTAACAAGTCAACCCAATCGTCTTGTTGATAATTGATGAAACAACGCAAATATTGCTCAAGGACGGAATTAGTACGTTCACAGCCGCCGTTAGTCTGAGGATGGTAGGCGGAGCTAAGGCCCTGGGCGGAGCCAATGCGTTTGAGAAACTCCTTCCAAAATTTAGATGTGAATTGGACCCCACGATCGGAGATAATACGGTCGGGCACCCCATGCAAACGGTAGATGTGCGAAATGAACAGTTTAGCCAATGCCTTGGCGGAAGGAAGTTTGTGACAAGGCACAAAATGAACTTGCTTGGAAAACAAATCAGTGACCACCCAGATGACGGTATGCCCCTGGCTCTCAGGGAGCTCAACAATAAAGTCCATAGAAATCTCCTTCCAAGGGGCAACCGGCGAGCGACAGACTGGAGTAGTCCCTGCGGTTTTCCCGGCGGTTTTTTTGGCGGTGGCGCAAACTGGGCAACTGGCGACATAAAGTTCAATGTCCTTTTTAAAGAGGGCCACCAGAATTGTCTCTTCACGAGGTGCAAAGTTTTAACGAACCCAAAATGACCCGCCAATCTGGAGTCATGAGCGCGACGAAGGACGACCAGTCGTAAGGATGTGGGGATGTATAATTAGCACCAATCCATGGTAAATCGTCCCGCATGGTGCACTCGTCCCGATGGTTCAGAAACCAGTCGTCGTGAGGAAGAGCTTTTTTAGGTCAGAAAGATCTTGAGGCACTTCCCTCTGAGCTCGGGTCTGTTGACGTGGAGTACCGGAGCTGCCAGTAGGGGTTGAACGATACTCAGTTTAGAGCAATTATTGAGGTAATCGGGACAAAGCATCCGCCATGAAGTTCTTTCCCCCCGGGATATACTTTAGAGTGAAATTGAAACGGTTGAAATATTGGGCCCATCGCATCTGTTTGGGGGAGAGACGACGAGGCGTCCGCAACGCTTCCAAGTTCTTGTGGTCAGTCCAAACCTCAAATGGGTGTTTAGCACCTTCTAGGAAATGGCGCCAAGTAGCGAGGGCCCAACGGACCGCAAAAGCCTCCTTCTCCCAAACCGCCCAACGCCGCTCCGTGTCAGTGAGTTTACGGGAGGTGTATGCGCAAGTCTGCAAGTTACCTTGGTCGTTGGCTTGCAGCAGAATGGCCCCTACGGCGCCATCACTGGCATCAGCCTGGACGACGAAAGGCCGGTCGAGATCAGGATGTTTAAGAACGGGTTCAGCGGCAAAAAGGCGTTTAAGTTTCTCGAATGCCGCCTGGCATTCCATGTTCCAGTCTAAAGGCTTATTAGGTTTAGGCTTGGGGTCGCCTTTCGTCTTGAGCAAATTAGTAATAGGGAGCGCAATCTGAGCAAAAGAGGGAATGAATTGACGGTAAAAATTAGCGAACCCTAAAAATTTTTGCAATTGCTTACGAGTTTTGGCGCGTCCCATTCAGTGACCGCCTTCACTTTTTCAGGGTCCATTTCAATGCCATCAGGGGAGATGCGGTAGCCCAGATAGTCAATTTTTTTGGTGAAACTCACACTTAGACAATTTGGCATAAAGGTCAGCGGCACGGAGTTTCTTCAGAACAGTGCGCACCAGATTGACGTGGTGGTCGTAAGTGCGGGTATAAAGGGGATATCGTCCAGGTATACGATAACGCCCTTGTAGAGATGATCGTGCAAGATCTCATTAATAAGTTGCATGAAACAGCAGGAGCCCCTTGTAGGCCAAAAGGCATAACCCGGAACTGGAAACAACCAAGAGGGCAGTTGAAAGCAGTTTTCCATTCGTCCCCTTCCTTAATGCGTACTCTATAGTAAGCTTCTCGCAGGTCCAATTTAGTGAAGATGCGGCCCTTCCCTAGCTGTGCCAACAAGTCTTTCATTAATGGGAGTGGGTAGAGGTTCTGAGTTGAGACCCGTTAAGATTTCGAAAATCACAGCATAAACGAAGAGAACCATCTTTTTTCTCACGAAACAGTACAGGGCAGCCACTTTGGGGCGGGCTGGTTCAATGAAACCACGTTTCAAATTTTGTCAATGAAAGAACGCATCTCCTCCTTCCTCCATTCCCTGGGCGACATGGAGTAAATCCGGGGTTTAGGGAGCTTAACCCCGGGTAAAATGTCTATGGAGCAATCAGTAGGCCTGTGGGGGGGCAGAATGTCCGAAGATTGTTCGCTGAAAACATCCTTAAGATCCAGATATTCTTTTGGAATTTTCTCCTCTCCTACAATTCTCTCCTGCCCTCTAGCGGCCACTTCAGGGGCGTCAGTGATAGGTTGGTCCGGAGAGCCCTCCCCACTGGAGGCACCTTCGTCGACGAACGCGTAAGCGGCCTGTCCGCCAATTTATGTGAGGGTTCCACTTCCGGAGCCATGGGATGCCCAAAATGAGTGGCCTGTCCATGCCAGGTGCGACCACAAAAGAGATTAATTCAGTATGGGTACCCATCCTCATTTCCAAAGGCTCAGTAAAAAAATGGGCGCCCCCCCTGCAATGGAGCCGTCTATTTGGCAAAATACAATTGGGGTTTTTAAAGTGCGTAATTTGAGGCCTAATTTCTCCACCATGGCGGGATTGATCATGGATCGGGAACAGCCTGAATCAAGTAAAGCCAGGAGGGTAGCAGGTTTCCCTTCAGGGGGAACTTTTAACTCAATAGGGATTAGCAGGGGCCCCTTGTGTGAACTCACCCAGCGAGGCGATGTGTCGTCATCGGAATCTTCCGAAGAAGAGGAGTTAGCGTCCGCATCTCCCTCTAATGGTTGGACCAAAGGAGGGGGGTTGGAGTCCCCAGCGAAAGCTGTTTCCTTCTTCTTCTTTTCAGGGCCTCTGCCAGACTTTTCCTCACGTTTGGGAGGGAGTTGAGCAGAGAGAGGTAATTTAGCGCGACATTCGGAGCGGTGTGCCCTAATTTTCCACAACGAAAGCATGTTACACGCTTGGAGAGGCCTGAAGAGGGCCCCCTCGCCTCACCTCGTTGTTTGAAGAGCGATTGAGTGGCTGGAGGGGGAAGGGCTTGGCAGCCTCTCTTTCCGCTTCCTTCTTTCCTCTCTAGCATAACGGATTAGGTCGAGTTCAGCGTCCGCTGCATGCTCAACCAAGTGATTTAAAACATCTCGCAGGTTACGATGTGACACATTGCTGATAATGTCTTCATTCAATCCTTCAGCAAATCTGTCCAGAAGGGCGTCCTCCCCCCAGCCTCTCATGTATTGGGACAAGACACTGGAATTCCTGGATGTATTGGGCGACAGGTCTATCGTCTTGTTCAAAGGTTAAAAACTTCAATTTGTTCCGCTTCTCAGTTAAGGGGTCATCAAAACGTTGGCGGAAAGCCTCCATAAAGTGGTTGAAATTCCCCAAGAGGGGGGAGGCAGAACATGCAACGCAGTTGACCATGTAGCCGCCTCACCATCTAATGACAAAAGAACCATCCTGACTCTCATGATGTCAGTTTCAAAGTCCCGGCCATAAATCTCCATGTAGTTAAACACTTGCATAAGAAAAGAAGGCAGGCTAGCAGAATCACCATGGTAACGGACGGCAAGGGAGGGATTTTAGCCATCCGATGTCGTCGGGGGGGAGGCCCTCCTTGATCAGCAAACCTCTAGCCGCAGGGGTGAAGCAGGCCGAGGGGGAGGGCGAGATGTCGGGCGTGGGTAACGTTGCCAATTTCTCCAGTCTCTTTCCTCCTCCCCCGTCTTCCCTCCAAATATGTTTGACCCCCAATAATCAGGTAATTGACTGCGCTGGGGTTTTCTCATGGGTCCCTGGAGCTGGTAGCTTCTGCATTCTCCTTCATCACCTCCCCTTCTGTCCCCAAAGTACCTGTGGCTCCAATAGTCAGGGAACTCACTCGTCTGGGTTTTCTCACGGCACCCGGCTCCAGTGAAGCTTGTCGGGGTGGTCTTTGGGTGAGCCCAGCATTCCAGCTTGTCTCTGTCTCTCTTTGTCCCACCGAAGTTGACCATCGGGGTGGGGGCGGAGGGTCAGGCTGGCTGGAAATTTGCAGTTGAAATAAATCTTCGTGCAAGGATAAGTCAGGTGGGCTGGGCTCGTGTAGAGAAAGGTCGGGAGGCCCTCGTTCACGGGAGTCCGCACCTCCCACGGCCCCCTCCTCTCTCTGATCGGAGAAGACATTATCTCCCTTCTCGGTAGACGAAAAATCCCTGGAAAGGGGTTTATTTTCAGACTTTGCTTCTTGTCCAGGCATCACTCCACTCATAATTAGGAAAGAAGACTAAGAGATTCCATGGATTGGAAATCAAAAGTACTTGTACTAATTATAAATGGTAAGCGAGCAGTTGCGAAGCAAAGTCTACTTAATTAGGCGCGAAAGCAATTGATATATAGAATAGCCCGTTTCCCCCCCCCCTTAGGATCATATGCTCCAGCCAATCATAAGTCCTTCAAGTGTCAGGTGTGAGATAACTTCAAAAAGACAGGCCGAACGATGGAATGTCTAGGCCGTTGATGCAGGCGGGAAACACATAGGCATGCGCAATCCCAACGACTGGTACATCCTAGAACCTTCCTCCAGCACATCAATTAACCCTCCCAAATACCAACCCCCCCCTTCCCGTTTCATGGCAGCTGAAGCAACAGCAAGGCAGAAGCTGACAATTTATTGTTGCTAAAGGCAGTAGTAATTGATTATTCTGTGTGTCAACCACTGAAGCTGACCTGACTGAGGCCATTTTTGAGGCTTTAGTGTTGTCACATTGGAGTCGAGGGGGAATAGAGATAGCTGGGGTTTTTGTAGCCAAAACAAAATACCTTCTTCTGGGAACCAGGACATTCCTACAGGCGGTCGGAGAGAGGAGGAGTGAAGTCACCAGGCAACCGGATGGCACCATGTGACTGATTGTTTTGGGGAAGGGGAAAAACTTTTACTTTTAATTAGATGAAAATTGCGGAAACATCCAGAATCGGTTTTCACCAGCCTGTGCCAATATGATATATTTAACAAAATGGTTCTTTGAGGAATCTACCTGCCTCGGAGTTCTGTTTGCTATGGGTATATTACTTGGAACCCTGACACTGTGCTTTAACTCATGAGTCAATGATGACTAAATATTTGCTTCAGTACTTCTAATTGCCTATATACAGTACTTGTTTCCTCTTGATATCTCCAATGTCCAGTTTGTATTTCCTGTTTTATGTAAGCAGCCATAGATGTTACCTCAACCTTAAAGCAATGAAATGTGTTATTTCTTTTTGCCTTAATATAGAAGATGGGCCTTACTTCATGGGTCCCCATTGATAGTCCTGACATATTTAAGTTTCTCACTTTTTGGGGTGTCAAGGTTTCGGGTCAACGCTGGGGCTCAGGACCACAGATAGTACCCCGAGGTTCAGGGGAGCTGGTAGAGTATTTTAGAAGAGATTTGGATTAATGTCAGGGTTCCAAGAAACCACACGGAATGAAAGAAAACTCCAAGGCGAGTTTCCTCAAAGTTCCACTTTATTAGAGATATCATGTTGGGCACATTTGGGAAAACCCAAATCTGAAAGCTTCCAGGGTTTCCCACCCAGTTGAAAGTTCAAGACTTTGCGCCAACACCCACAAGTCTATTACATTGTCCAATCCTTCATTGCCACAAGAAAGATTCCTCCTATTCACATCATCCAGATGCAGAGACAAAGTGACCTTGACTTTCTAAGAAAGAATGTATTATGGCTCCACATCACCTATACTCTGTATAATCCCTCCTCCCATTTTCCCAGAGTAGAAAGTGTGGCAGGCTTGAAATCCAAAAAGTAAAAGATGGCTTCCAGGTCTGAAATTAGACCTATAGTGCTCTCAGCACTTTCTATTCTCTCTGGGATAAACAACCTTGAAATTTGTTGCTTCCTTGGCTATGAGACAGGTTGTGTAGGCTTCCTTGGTTGAGGCAGCATCCAGCCAACTTTAGCTGATCTAAAAAAAACGAAGCTAGGTTGGAGCTATTTACTATTGGTTGGAAAGGTTAGATTGGGAAATGAAAAGTCCCAAATTGTTTCCCAGTTTTCAAAGTCCAGGCAGTGTCCAAATTATTTAAGTTTGATCTTCTAATTGGAGCTGCCAGAGACTGAATATAAAAGTTATGTAGGTTCTAGCTCTAGTCACAGTTCATGCCCATCATTTAGCTGTCAGATTTATGGCAAATTTTGAATATAAACAAATAAGTGAACTTACCTACTATTTTACTTTAAAAAAAATAAAAATGAAAACTAATTTTTTGTCTTGAATTCTGCTAAAGGTACACTAAGCATAAAGCTAGAAACTGCAATATTAGACCACATGATTCATTTTCCTCCTCCACAAAGGAATTTAAGTTAAAACCAGATGGATATCCAGTTGAAGGGATTCAGTGAATGATGACTCTTCCATTGACAGTGTCCTCTTATTATTAGTGTTTTTCCTTAACATTATTAACAGGTTCATGAAATCATAGAATGAAAGATGTGGAAAGGATTTTATCATGCTTTGATATGATTTGGAAAGTGCTACCATATTCCCCTGTAATATTTTTTTATACTAAAGTTTAAGGATGCCCAGTTTTCTTAGTCTTTCTCATATGTCTTAATTTCATCAGTGCTACCCTTCTCTGCATTTGCATCTTAAAATATGGTGCCCAAAACTAAACAAGATTCTTGATGCATTGCCTGATCAATACATTTTATACTACACTTCCTACTTCCTATGATCTGGAAACAGTGCATTGATTGACATACTATAAACTGCATTTGTTTCAGTATACCTAAAAGTATGCCAAGGAAACAAAGCAGCATAAAAAAAAATCTAAAAACATTTACAGTAATTTAATGTTTAAGTTTGTAAGTGCAGAAAAGTAAAGGTAGACAGTTGTTTACAAATCTCTCCAAAACACTGAGCAAGACGCAGCAAACAGATCAATAAAGCATTGTCCCCATTCATTTCCCCTAGAGATCCTTGACTTACGAACTTTACAACATTGCACCCTTAATGGAAGACTTACAGCTCTCCCAGACTTTTAACATTGTCACAGCCACAGTATGCATATGTAATCTGGTGTGTGTGTGTGTGTGTGTGTGTGTGTGTGTGTAGAGGGGTTCATGGACATGCTGGATGGGATATTTCACAGTTAATGTGTTTCTAATGATGATGATGTTGATGAAGAAGAAAATAACAATAACAATAATAATCCCCTATAACCACAAAATGGGCTAAGGCAGGAAAGAAGCTGTAGATGAAAAATCATGGGTAGCTGAGCTACCCTGGCTCCATACCTGAAGCATTAAGGGTTAATGATGTGCAACCATAGGGCTATAGTTCCATGATAAAACATACACCTTGCATTTAGGCCTGGAAAGACTCCTGATTGTCAGTCAGTGTTCTTAATCCTCGGCCAATGATCAGACAGCACAAAGTCATTTCCTATGTGCTTTAAACTGAGTTGTCAAATTTATACCATTGTTTTTATGCATTGCCCACTATATGTAGGGTTTTGAGAACAACGTGGCCACTGGGTTGACTTTCATCATACATAACTCTTGCTTTTAATATAGGGTCACTTTTACCTTGAATGCTTATTGCTGTGATTAGTCAATATACTGGGGGGAAAGTCACAAAAATTGCATCTGTTTTTGTTCTATATTATTCCTGCATATCTCAACGTACTGTAGCTCTTTCACATCTTTCTTACCAAAACTGAAGAGAGTAGAAACTTGAGTATCTCCATACTGGATGAGATATCAATAGTTCAAGCATGTGCCTTTCTGTAATGTTCTGGTGGGAAATAGTGATGGTATTCTACTGTCTGCTGCAGAGGACAACCCATCATTCTATAGAGCCTTAAAGGTTTCTTTCTACCATACTAGTTGAAGTTAAGTAAATATGGATGCTAACTTCTACTTACATTGAAGAAAGGTCAGATACAAATGCCATGAATAGGTATATAAGACAAATTCCTTGTGTGTCCAATCACACTTGGCCAATAAAGAATTCTATTCTATAAATAAAATAGGTCTCATTGACTATCTGAAAAGAGCCTAACCAGACCTACACTGAACTCTGAACTTATGTTTCCTGTACATTACTTCAATTATGAAATCAATTTCCAATCCTCTGGATCCTTCAAGGGTTCTTTTACACTTCTTTTGAACTTGTTTTTGGTAGGTGCTTCAAACTTAGTATGAGAAAAGTGCCGTTTGTTCTCTTTGCTTTATCAATCTGCTTCTTCTTCAGTAGCCTGTTCTTCTTGATAGGAAAAAAGGGGAGAAATTATTCCATCATGCCTTCTCCTATGTTTCAACAAGTTCAGTTCAGTTCAATTCAGTTCAGTTCAGTTCAATTCAGTGGAAGATTGCTGCCCATTGGAGAGATAACATTTAATGAAATACAGACAATTGACTGATGGCCAATCGCTGACCATCAACATACCAATCCACCAATAGAAAGGCACCACATAAATACGACACACAGAGTAGCCCAAAGCACATATTCCAGGATGAGAGAAGTTCCCTGAAGCTTGGAAAAGTAAACCTCTGATCCCAGTGACCAACCCAATTTGGATCTTGAAATAGAGACACCGTGCAGACACAGTGTAGAATTAGCGGAGGGAATTGCTGGGGTTCTAATTTCCATCTATCTTCTTCTGACATTGCATACATCTTATACTAAACCTGTATCAATCAAAGGCTGCTGTCTTTGGGTTTGTTCATGCTAATTACCTACAATACCTTTTCCAGTGGACTCTGGAAAGTATTTCCCTTTTGATAGATAGATATAGATAATATAAATTCTTGGCTTTTGTTTATATCTCCCTCCTCTCTCCCCCTGCTTTTACCTCCCTTTAATGTCCCATTTTTTGCCAGATGACTATTTTGATGTTTGGTAATAGTACCATCAATCTGTATTTTTCGTTAGCTGAACTAAGTGGCATATGTGCTTGCTCTGATGTGATACAAGGATTGACTGGGAATGTATTGAGTACAAACTAAGTGGGAAATTATACACAGGCATATTACACAAGAAGACACTTGAACTGCACATGTAACCAATGAGAATTTGGCCCAAATTTTCTTCTCATTTCAAGTTTTCAAAGCAATCTTGTTTCTATCAATTTAATGGGAATGGTGGAAGAGAATGCAGAAGGTTTCGATTTGCTTTTCATCTTACTTTATAAAATTCTCTTATCCTAAGCCAGATGATTGGTCCATGTAGCTAGGATCTATTTATTTATTTATTTATTTATTTATTTATTTATTTATTTATTTATTTATTTATTGATAGATTGATTGATTGCCCCATTCTGGGAGATGGAAAAATAAGGAACAATTAAAACCAACTAAAGTTACATTTTACAAGAAAATGAAATCGCCAGTCTGAAATGCATTCTGAGCCAAAGACCTGTTGAATAAGAACCGTGTTAAGTTTATTCCAAATGTCATTTATGTACCTACAGAGCCTGCATGTGAAGGCCACACAGGATGGACTTTGTAGTACCAACAACATTGACTTTGTAGTATTATTGTACTTGCTAACAATAGTGTGAGAGCTATTAGCCAAAAAGCTTGTCAGTAGCTTCTCTTCAGGGCATGAATCAGCAGCTGTCAAAAGCTACAGGGAGGACCTTCCCAGGTCTGTTTGGAAATTGGAGATTGAAGCTGGAGCTTACGCTATGTAAAACATTCACTGTACAACTGAGTTCTCAGCTTACTGATGGGAACAACACTACAATGGAAGCGATACGATAACTGAGGCCAGGATTCTATAAGTCAGAATTAGCATTAATATACTATATGTTGATGAATTTCTGTTCAGTTGCTCCTTCTGGGTTCTTCCTTGAAGCTAGCCAGTTAAAGAAGAAATTCTTAATATTTGGTACCAGTGGTACCATTTAACAATTAGAAAACATTCTTTGGGTGTTCAAACAAAATGGTTGGCTACCAGGACAGAGGCTTTCCTACTCACAAAATGGCCGTTGTCCATGTGGCCTGTCACAAAGCAATAGTTGACCAGAATGTTACTGTCATTATCTTCTAGCTCTTAGTGATATTTATCATCATCCTCTAGCTTTTTTTTCCTACCGTTTTTATATTTTTTCCCCAGAGTTGTAGGCATATTTATAATAAATTGTCCTGAAACTGCTTTGGAACCCAGAATCAAACTAAGTATAGATTTGATTTCTGTGGTTTGTTGAACATGATGTCCGAAATGGGAGCCTGGCTTGTTGGCATTCTAAAAAACTGACGTTAGAGGCAAAGGATAAACCCTGGGATAGATTTTGGTTATCTTACTAAATAAACTATGAAATAAGCTACTTTGATTTCATTTGTTTTGCCTTTCCTACTGGCAGGAAGACCTTAAAAAGAAAAACGGAATACTTATTTGGTGGAATTTTAAAGAATTTTGGTTTAGCATGATCTCTGTCTGTGGCAAGTAAGAGGCTTTCACTGGCCTGAGTCTGCAACCCCAAAGTCTAAGATCTCAACTTACAGCCATGAATTCACTTTTTCACCATAAGAGATTTCAGTGTCATGATCTGTTGTCTTGCTGAACATTCATGGAAAGCAGATGGCCTCTCATTGGTTACATGTCTGAGGAGGATCAAGAGTGAAAGTTATTCCTTTCAAACTTGGCTATATGGGGCTGGCGCACATTTAATTGGTTCCATATCCAAGGCACAAGGCAGTAAAAGAGAAAACAATTTGAGAATTGGGGGGTGGGTGGGTGGGTGGATAGTTACTGCTTCCCAGGCCATCTTCTCTTTGGAGACCTGCCATGGCAAACATGGAGGACATATAGATCTAAGGTTCCATAATTTATGGAGGAAAGTTGAAATCCCGAGCAGATCAAAAGTCTAGCGGTGTGGCTGTGCTCGAGTGTGCAAACATTTAACTGATTGCATTTGTGAGAGATCTGTAGGATAGATCTGAAGGGAGAGTTTGTCCTTTTGTGATGCTGGTTTTCATCCCGTAATTTTTGAGTGAGCTCTTTGTGCCTTGTTTACTGTACAGTATGATTAGATTTTAATTTAACAAGAAAGGAATGTATCTTTCATGTGGCATGTCTCATGGGGCCTGAGATTTAGCATGGAGAAGGGGGAATAGGTCTGGAGCTTTTAAAGATGTAGTGGAGAGTCCCAGTATATTGCTCATCTCAGAATTACTGTTTGTAAATAGGCCTGGCCAGTCTTGAGCAACATGATTTCAATAATTTTCCCTGTGTAAATAAACTATGCCTTCTGACTGTACTTGTTACAGGAATTCTCCCTGGCTTTAGATTTGACCACAGACTCCCAGAGGCCTGCAACCAATCTAGATGGTGAATGCAAAAAGACACAGCCTCTCTCTCTTTTGATAACCCATTTGGAATTCATCAGGAGAGCAATCAATTATAAAATCATGAGCAGTGTGGAGAAAATGAAAAAAAAAAGAAACTTTAAGCTTGCAGTTGAGTTGGCGAGTTAATTCAAATCAATATATGAAATTAAGCTTCCGACCATTGCCACCATGCCTTGCTGCACATTTTGAATTTTCAGGTTACACGATGCCTCAGAAGCCATTGTGCTCAGGATTGCCTTGCTATTCTGAAAGACGTAAAAGCTTTCTCAAATTATGAACCTGAGAACTTCTGAAGTTTGACGTCTGGTCTCCAGAGCTTTCCAAAAATAGCTGCCAAACTGTACTTTTAAATGTAATGGGGAGGGAAATGCTTAAATTCATTAGAAGCAGATACATTAGTTAAACTTGAATTACATTTGAATCAAATCAAATTTATTTTGATCTGAGCCCCAAAATTTTTCAAAGTGCGGCCACCTACACAACATGCCCCTCTCTGGAAAAGGTATATATCCCTGTCAGAGGCCTTTCAGTGTTTGTGTCCAAATCTGTCTCTCTGTGTATTTTTTTCTTCTTCAGACAAAAACAGGGTTTAATGCTTGCTTCATTCCCTCTCCACTGACTGTTTCCTCAGAAACTGCCTTTGATGTCTGCTTTATTCCCCTTTTGGACACATCAACCAAACATGCATACCTTTCTTACCTAAGACATCTAGAGACTTTTGCAAACAGTATTTTCAATGGCAGGTCCAGCTGCTTCAAGAGGTTTCATCTCATCTTCTCCAACTTCAGTAACATCTTCCTTGCTTCCTTTTCCTCAGCATAATTCCCATTTATCTCAAGAGTGATTTTTCATTCAACTACCTGCATTTCATTCAACTGGGTTTCCTATTTGTCTGTAACAATAAATAGTAAACAATAAAGTTATCTTTCTGATCTACTCAATTTCTCCTGTTTGGCTCAAAGCCTTGCATGAAACTTATTTTTTAGATTAACCAAAATCTTTTCCTTTTGCTCCCTAATAAAAGTTGCTCTTTTTTTCTACCCCCACACTATTCCAAATGGTTGGAAAGGGTTTGATGCCACAGCATGAAATAGTACTAGATTTTGACGAAAGGAATTGTTCAGATTAAAGAAAGAAGAACTTCCATTAACTTAAATCCTGTTACATATATCCATAACAAATCTTTCTCTGTTTGCCTGGTCCTGTTATTGTCTATGATTTAAGGACAACTCAAAGGAATAAGGACTTTTTAATGTAATGCAGTCAGGCAAAATATTATTTTTTTATTTTTTAAAAAATAGTCAAAATTATTAAGACAATAGTGACAGACTAGATGGAACTTCATCAGCTCCAATATGTTGAGTTATTAATACTGATCGCCATAATAAAGTTGCATTACTCACAAGGTGATAATTTGCATTTTCCTCTTTTTATAAATGTCTACACAATATATTCCTATTTAATACAGAATAACAGAGTTGGAAGGGACCTTGGAGGTCTTCTAGTCTAAGACCTCCTCAAGCAGGAGATTCTATAGAACTATTTCATATTAAGAATACATACTGAATAAGAAATGAGTGATAAATGGAAATTGACATATTAGAAATGTAAATCTTTAAATTATTGATAGTGGCATCAATCTAATATAAGACAGGTATTTATATTTATGATCTATGACCTATTACTTGTTGTTCATATTGTAAACTATGAGCTTATGCATCAGAGACAAATTCCTTGTGTGTCTAATCACACTTGGCCAATATTCTCTTCTCTTTTCTTTTCTTTTCTTTTCTTTTCTTTTCTGTCCTATCCTATCTGCAATTCACTGTTTTGATTAATTTTATAGTTTTCTTTAAAACAAACAGTTTTTTTTACATTATTCAGTAGCTTTGGGACAAAATCTGTGGCTAAGAGAATGGATTAGGCTTCTAAAAGGAAGATACAGACAAATTATGAACCAAAGTGCATTCCTGAGACAGTTCTCACAAACCTATTTACATATAAGAAAATATCAGTGTTTCTTGACCTTAGCATGAAGTCCACAAGCCTTAAAATTACTGGTTGAGAAAAAACTTCTTTAAATTATATTACTTTAAAATATTTTTTTTAAAAACAGTCTTTAGGTTTGATAATTTGGGCTGGGATATGAATGAAATTTGTGGCACTGACAACTACACAACAAAGATTATTGTGACAAATAATCAACCATCCTGAAAAATGTGACTTTAAACCTGTTCCTTCAATAATGAGCATTATGGAGACCTGGTTGGGCCATGAGGGGGGTGTTCCCCTTAGTGAATTATGCCCACCAGGCTTCCAGGTGTTTCACGAGCTGAGAGGCCAGGGCAGGGGTGTGTGTTTGTGTGGCGGTGGTTATTAGGGAAAGTCTTGGACCTCAGGAGGTCACTGTGTCTCAGATAGGTGGGTGTGAGTCCCTTTTTGTGAAATGGGGCCTTGGAGTTCAGGTGGGCCTTTTTGTTATGAACCTGTCCCCCTGCTACATTTCATCGGCCCTGCCGGAGCTGCTGAATGTGTTAGCCAGATTGGCGGTTAATTTCAATCCGTCTTCCATTGGCGAGACATCCGAGTCAGCTCGAGAGGTCATGGCTTCCATGATGGCTATGGACCTAACTCAGTTAATTCAAGGCCCCACCCATAACAGGGGACACACGCTCAACCTGATTTTTGTCTCTGGGCAGTGGATGAATGATCTAGATTTAGGGGATATTTCTATCCAACCCTTGTCATGGTCTGATCATTTCCTCATCAGGCTTGACTTCCATACTGCTACCCCTTGCTGCAGGGAGGCGGAACCGACTAGATGGTTCCACCCCAGGCACCTGATGGACCCCGAAAGGTTCCTGATGGAGCTTGGGACTTTTCCTGAATCCCTTGCTCACAGTTCGACCAAAGCCCTAGCAGAAGCCTGGGATAGGGCAGCCACTGGGGCCTTGGATCACATTGTGCCTTTGCGGCCTCTGACTCGGTGTCAATCCCGGGTAGTTCCCTGGTTTACCAAGGAGCTCCGGGAGATGAAACACCGGAAAAGACACCTACAAAGTGGTTGGAGGGCCAGCCGGTCCGAATCTGATTGAACACTAGTAAGAATTCATATTAAATCCTACTTAGTGGTGATAAAAGCAGCAAAATGGCAACATTTTTCCGCTCTTATCGCGTCTGCAGATAACTGCCCAGCCGCCCTGTTTAGGGTGACCCGTTCCTGACTTAACCAAGGAACTGGGAAAGACCCCTTGCAGGGTAGGGCTGAAGAATTTGTTCTGTATCTTCAGGATAAAATCGCTCAGATCCGGACAGGATGGACTCTGACTGGGTAGATTTGGGCGAGTCGATGGGGATGAATCTTGTGGAGACTATCTGGGATGAGTTTGACCCTGTGACCATTAGGACATGGACAGGATTATGGGGAGACTCAGTGCTGCCACTTGTGTGCTGGACCCATGTCCCTCTTGGTTAGTTTAGGCTTCCAGGGAGGTGACACGAGGCTGGCTCCAGGCAATTACCAATGCTTCATTGAGAGAGGGATTCTTTCCCACCGCCTTGAAGGAGGCGGTAGTGAGGTCCCTCCCTAAGAATCCTTCCCTGGACCCAGCTTCTTTAGCCAACTATCGTCCGGTCGCCAACCTTCGCTTTGTAGTGAAGGTTGTCAAGAGTGTGGTAGTACATCAGCTTTCCCAGTACCTGAATGAAGCTGCCTACCTGGTTCTGTTTCAGGCACGGGTACAGCACGGAGATGGCATTGGTCGTGTTGGTTGATGATCTCTGATGGGCCCGGGACAGGGGCTGCTCCTCTGTCCTGGTTCTATTAGACCTCTTGGTGGCTTTTGATACCATTGACCATGGTATTCTACTGTGACAACTCGGGGGGTTGGGAGTGGGGGGCAACATTTTATGGTGGTTCTCCTCCTACCTGTCGGATTGGTCACAGTTCAGGTTGACTGGAGGACAGGGATCGACCTCGTGGCGGGTCACTTGTGGGGTGCCCCAGGGGTCTGTTCTCTCACCCCTCCTGTTCTCCTGCTGGGCGAGATCATCTGGGGTTTTGGTATAATCAATATGCTGATGATACCCAACTTTTCATCTCTATCCAATAGCAATAGCAATAGCAGTAGACTTATATACCGCTTCATAGGCCTTTCAGGCCTCTCTAAGCGGTTTACAGAGAGTCAGCATATTGCCCCCAACAATCTGGGTCCTCATTTTACCCACCTCGGAAGGATGGAAGGCTGAGTCAACCCTGAGCCGGTGAGATTTGAACCGCTGACCTGCTGATCTAGCAGTAGCCTGCAGTGCTGCATTTAACCACTGTGCCACCTTGGCTCTTGGATCTTATCCAAATGATGCCCTCAACATGATGTCCCGATGCCTGGAGGCTGTGCGGATATGGATGGGGAGGAACAGGCTGAAGCTCAATCCCTCCAAGACTGAGTGGCTGTGGTTTCCGTCATCCCGATTTGTGTATCTTGTTCCATCTTTGATGATAGGGGGAAAATTTTTAGCCCCCTCAGAGAGGGCCCGCAATCTGGGAGTCCTCCTGGATACGTGTCTTAGTTTAGAAGAACACCTGATAGCCGTGACCAGGGGGGTTTTACCAGGTTCACCTGGTACGTCAGTTGCGCCCCTTCCTGGATCGAGATGCTCTCTGCACAGTCACTCATGTCCTCGTCCTTTCTCACCTGGACTACTGCAATGCCCTCTACATGGGGCTCCCCTTGAAGAGCACCCAGATGCTTCAGCTGGTCCAGAATATGGCCGTGCGGATTATCATGGGGGTACCTAGGTGCTCCCATGTTGCACCCCTTTTAGGCGGCCTGCACTGGTTGCCGGTTGTTTTCCAGGTGCGATTCAAGGTATTAATTATGACCTTTAAAGTGCTCCATGGCTTAAGCCCAGGGTACCTGCGAGACTACCTACTGCCACCAATAGCCTCCCACCTTCCAGTGTGATCCCACAGAGTTGCCTCCTCAAGGTGCCATTGGCCAGACAGTGTCAGCTAGCGACCCCCAGGGGGAGAACCTTCTCTGTGGGAGTACCTTCCCTCCCGAGCTGCCCCCAGAGCTTCATATAATCCGTGACCTCCGGTCCTTCTGAAGCGCCCTAAAAAATTGGCTTTTCCAGCAAGCTGGTCTGTCCTGAACAGAATAAAATAAATGATTAATTTAATTGTTAATTTTAATCTAATTTTTACAATTTTATTGTTAATATTAATTGGGTTGGTTTTTGGATACTTTATTTAATTTCCTTTTTGACTTTTGTAATATGTGGTTTTTTTTTTTTGTTGTGTGCTGCCCTGAGTCCTTTGGGAGAAGGGCGGCATATAAATCCAATAAACAAACAAACAATAAATATTACGAATTCAATATACCTTCAAATCTATACCTTTTTCTGGATACATTTCAAAGAATTGAATTTGTCTTATAACAGCTTTTACGTGAGGAAAAAAATCCTTGTTAAATAGTAAATTAATGTATTATAAATAAAAGGTTGTCATTGGCAGACTTTTGTTTTAAATTATCTAAATTTAACAAATGGCTCATTCTACTTTTTATTAGTATATAAAATCATTGCACTTTCCATTTAACCACACAGCTTTTAATCTCATTATCAGAATCATAAAAAAGTATTGAAGTAATGGATTCTTTTAAAAATGCTATGTATTTCGGACAAGATAAATGGTTTCTCTTCTCTTGCTCTCTTTTTTCTTTTCTTTTCTTTATATTTGCAGGTATGTGTATGAATATATTTGTTCATTCTGCAATTCCATACATTCTTTTCCCTCCCTCCAAAGAGTCCAAGTTAGAGTGGAGAGTCAACTAAAATTGCATTTTCATTCATATATATATATATAATAGTTTAAATGAAAAGTTCTAGATGTATAAAGCCGAACAGAAAAGTAATTCACATTAATTCAAAACAGAATCTCTTTATTGGATTATAGGCTGATTGTGTTTACAGATACATTGCCAGAAGGTTTTTTAATTTTGGGGCAATTTCATTGTTCATGGATAGATATATCTCTCCATAGATACATATCTACAAAATTATGTGGTTATGTGTTTTAAATGAGATACAGCTCCTTCCTCCTTAATGTAATATATATGCTTCCATTTTTACGGCCCTGTGCAAAAGCTATGCAAGTTTATAACTATATTTATTCAAAATATCATCATAAGTGAAAGAGGTAAACAACATTATGTTTATGTACTATGTATGGGTTTCCATTCATGGCAACTTAGTAACTGCAGCATTTATGAGGAATGGATAGCAACTCTTTGATCCTCTGAATTCCTGGTTTTCCATTGTGCTTTTAAAACTGCAGTGTTTGTTGCTTGATAAGCACTGTTAACTTTTCCCTGCCCAGCATCATGCTAAACATGTTTTCATCATCTTAAATTTTAATGGATTTAATCAGGCATGTCCAAAGTCTGGCCCGGGGGCCAATTGAGGCCCGTTTTCAAATTTCGTGCAGCCCGCAGCCTCTTCTCCCCACCAGAGTTGTTTGTTTAGTATTTCATAAAATAGTTCATTTGCATTTAATGTTAATGGTTCAAAGAATGTGAGGCTGAATGGTTGGCCCCACATATTTTCACCTCACCAAATCTGTCCTTCCTTGCGAAAAGTTTCGACACCCCTGGATTGTGATGGTTTGGTACAAATTTCTGGGCATGCTTGACCCAAAATAAATTGTATTGAATTTAGTAAAGTTAAACTTTAAACTTAATCCTAGGGTTGTATGGATAAGATCCTGGTTTTCAGGTGCACTTATGATTGAATATGAACTGAGCTGCACTCCAGTGGTATTGTAATAGAGCTAAGAAATTAGCACTCAATATAAGGCAACACCAATAACTTCACTAGTGCCATGGTTACTCAGTGGTTAGAATGCAGTACTGCAGGCTACTTCTGCTAACTGCCGGCTGCCTGTAATTTGGCAGTTCAAAGATCACCAGGGTCAAGTTTGACTCAGCCTTCCAGCCTTCTTTTTTTTTCAAAGATTTTTTTTATATTTTATTCTCTTACATACCATTTTAAGTATACATTCACATGATTGTTATTCTTCTTTACATTTATCATTCTTATACATTTATTATTTCATTTAATACATTATAATATACAGTTTGGGTTGCTTTATTTACCATCCCTTCTTCCTGTTGTAACACCACCTTGTTTCCCCTTTCTTTTCTCCCTCCCTTCTCTACTTCCTTCCTTTCTCCTCTCCTTCCCCGTCTTCTTCCCTTACCTTTTTCCTACTCCTACTTTTCCTCTCCTCTTCCTACCCTCTCTCCTTCTGTTTCTCTCTTCCATCATCCTTTCCTTACCTCTTTCTTCTTTCCGCCATCTTCCTTTCATTCTCTCCTCCTCTCTCCCTTTTTTTCAATTGTTGTTGGTGTATATTTCAAAACTCAGTTTATGTTTCATTGGGATGGTATTTCCGCCAACCCAGAAAGAGTTTAATATCATTTCATATTCCCTTACCTTAGCTAGTCTATCCTAGTTATGTTTCCCCCTCCTTTATATCTCATTCTTAAATATATACTTATATATTTAATATTTTCTTTTCTGTTTTCCCCTTCTTCCTCCCCACCTTTTCCATTTAATAGTGCATTGTCTGGGTACTTTATCTTCTCCCTACTTTATTTTCTAGCTTGCTTTCTCTAGCCAATCATAAGATCTTCCCCATGTCTTGAAGTACTCCGATTGCTCTTTATCCTTTATTTTCATTGTCAACCTATTCATCTCTGCACAATCTAATATCTTTTTTATTATCTCTTCATATCTTGATTGTATTTGCAATTGTGAAAAACATCCTATATCAATCCCTTGTTTTTCTAATTCTTATTTTTGTTTTAGTTCCCCCTTTTCTGTTAAGATACCTTTATATCTAATAATATTTTTCATACCACTAATATTTGGATATTTCAATATTTGTTGAAAGCCACATTGGTATTTTTATATAATGTTTCCCTTTCACTCTTTCCCATATTGTTAATAATCCATTCCATACATAATGTCTTTGAAAATAGCCATGTGCCCTACTTTTATCATACCACAAAAAAGCATACCAAACCAGTTGCAAATCATGACCCTCCAATGTCAATAATCTTGTATTTCTCAGTAAAATCCATTCTTTCATCCAAGGTAGTCCCACTGCTTGATAGTACAATTCCCAGTTTGGTGATCCAAATCCACCCTGAATCCTTGCATCTTGCAACATTTTTATACTAATTCTTGCTCCCCCCCCGCCATATATATTTCTCCACTATTTTATTCATACTTTAAAAGATTTTTTTGTCTAATTGTATCGGTATTGTTTGAAATAGGTATAGCAATCTTGATAATATATTCATCTTTACTACTGCTATTCTTCCCATCAATGATAATTGTAGGTTTTTCCATCTTTCCAGATTTATTTCTATTTGTTTTCTCATCTATCCTCCGTTAGTGTTACACACCTTGATGTCAATTGAATACCCAAATATTTCACTTTTTTTCACCACCTGTATATCCAGTTTCCCCATCAACTCTTTTTCTGTTTTTCTGTCATATTTTTCACCAGAATTTTTGTTTTATCTTTATTAATTTTCAAGCCCGCTACCTCTCCATATTCTTCTATTATTTTAACTAGTTTTGGCCCTGTTTCTATTGGATCCTCCATAATAAACACCAAATTATCTGCAAATGCTTGTAATTTATACTCTTCTTTCTTGACCCTCATACCTTTTACCTCTTTATTTTGTCGTATTTCTCTATTCAAAATCTCTAGTGTCAACATAAATAATAATGGTGATAATGGACATCCTTGTCTAGTTCTCTTCGTAATCACTATCTTTCCTGTCATATCACCATTTACCATTACCTTTGCCTATTGGTTATTATATATTGTTTTAATCATATTTATAAATCCATTACCAAATCTCATCATTTGAAGTTGCATTATCATAAATTGCCAGTTCACATTATCAAACTCCTTTTGAGCATCCAGAAACAACAATGCAATTTGCTTTTTGGGGTGGGCTTCAAAGTACTCTAGTGTATTTAATACAATTTGCATGTTATCTCTGATCTGTCTCTTGAGGAGAAATCCATTTTGGTCTATGTGTATAAATTCATTTAAAAGTCTCTTCATTCTTTCTGCCATTATTGATGAAAATTTTTATAGTCCGCATTTAATAGTGAAATAGGTCTATAGTTCTTTATTTGTTGTGGATCTGACTCTTCTTTTAGCATAAGCATTATATATGCCTCCGTCGATATTTCTGGCATCTTTGCCTCCCTTAGTAAGTAATTGAATAGTTCCAATATTACATTGCTTAATATACAATACAATACAATAGCAGGGTTGGAAGGGACCTTGGAGGTCTTCTAGTCCCTGTCTAGGCAGAAACCCCTATACCGTTCCAGACAAATGGCTATCCAACATCTTCTTAAAGACTTCCAGTGTTGGGGTATTCACAACTTCTGGAGGCAATTTCTGTTCCACTGATTAATTGTCAGGAAATTTCTCCTTAGTTCTAAGTTGCTTCTCTCCTTGATTAGGTTCCACCTATTGCTTCTTGTTCTACACTCAGATGCCCTGGAGAACAGTTCGACTCCCTCTTCTTGTGGCAACCCTTGAGATATTGGAACACTACTATCATGTCTCCCCTTCTTTTCATTAAACTAGACATACCCAGTTCCTGCAACCGTTCTTCATATGTTTTGGTCTCCAGTCTCCTAAACATCCTGGTTGCTCTTCTCTGCACTCTTTCTAGAGTCTCCACTTCTTGTAATGTTTGGTACAGTTCTGCCGGTAATCCATCTGGTCCTGGTGTTTTCCTCTTCCTTTGCCTTTTGATGCCTTCTGTTACTTCCATCATTGTAATTCTTTCTTCTAGTGCCTTCTTAAATTTTTCTGGGATTTTGGTTATTCTAGTTTTCTCTAAAAATTGTCTTATTTTCCCTTCTGGAATCCTTTTAGGTTGATACAACTTATTGTAGAAGTTCTCAATTATTTTTCTTTTTTTTTCATTTAAATGTTGTATGTTCCTTTCTTCATTCACCAATTGACTTATCAGTCTTTTTTCTCCTCCCCTTTTCATCTTGTAAGCCAGCAAACATCCTGGTTTATTTGCATTTTCAAAAAAGTTTTGTTTTGCTGATTTTGTTTTATTTGCCAAGTCCTCATTTTCTATCAGGTTCAATTTATGTTTTTGCAGTTCCATCATATTTTTTATTTTTTTATTTTGTGGGTTTTTCTGCAGCTCCATCTCCAAACTTTTGTACTCTGATTGCAATTTCTTTTGAATTTGTCTGTTCTGCCAATTCTTTTTCCCTAAGTATGTCATTGCAAGGCCTCTGATATATGCTTTACAAGTATCCCTTATGTTCTGTAATGATGTGTCTTCCTTTCTATTTTCCTGGAAGAAATATGTCAATTCTTTTTCCATATATTACTGGAAACTTTTTTCCTTCAATATTCTTGAATTTAAAGTCCATCTCCCCTTTTTCCTCTATCCCTTCCAAGTCATTGTTATTGGATTATGATCTGCCTATGTGCTTATATCTATGTCTATCTTAGCCTTCCATCCTTCTGAGGTGAGTAAAATGAAGACCCAGATTGTTGGGGGCAATATGCTGACTCTGTAAACCACTTAGAGAGAGCTGTAAAAGCACTGTGAAGTGGTATATAAGTCTAAGTGCTATTTCTATTTCTATAATAGACATGTGACCATTGATGATGGTCTTTCTCAGTTTTTTCAGAGATATACCACTTTCTCTTTTTCTTTCTTTGATATAATTCTCCTGTATCTTCCACTGCCCTTCTGTAACAACCACAGTGGAATTTAATTACTATCACAGCAGGGATGACTGATAAAACAATTTGCCAGATGAAACGATTACTAGTTTAGTAATAGAGGAGTAGTTGTTTCTTATTATTATCCATAGGCGTTAAAATTCCTTTTAGAACAATGTTGTATGATTTACTTATAGGAGTCCCATGGTGATCTCAACAGTGCACTTGCATGCATTTTGCTAATACCTGACCTAAGAATTCCTTGCCAGGTAGTATACCTTTGGGAAAATGAGTGTATTATCCATATTCTGTTTAAAATATGTCTTACTGGAAAGGTTATATTGTAGGTATAATGACACTAAAAATCATATATTAAGGAGAGCACAGATTTCCTTTATTTTTTTTTTAATAATAGAAAATGTGACATGCAAAACATGCAAAACAACAAGGACTGATTTTCTGCATTCAGTGTGAAATTCTCACTCTGATCAGTTCCAAGGTGGCCATTGGCCACAAAGCAAAATGGCAAGGTATCAAGCTTGTACCTGCAGTCCAGCCATGTTATATCAGGCTCAGTTCATTATAGCGGAATGATTAGAAAGATGCCCAAAAGACTCATTTAATAGATGAATGGTTGATGTGTTAAATAAAAAGGAAATTATCTTTGGACTAGTGATCATGGAGATGTAATGTTTAAAATATTTAAATGGGCTTCATGCAGAACTTTATATGGAGTTACAATAGTTAGAGTCTTGTGACAAAATTCTCTGTAACCATTTGTTGGCAAAGTTGACAAAATATATGTTAAGAATAATGGAATTAATTATTTGACTATGAGACTATTTTAAATCCATAGTTCCCATCTGATTCTGATTCTTTTAAATCAGAATTGAAAAATTGGAGGAAAATTCAGATGGGAAGAATTTTGGAAGCATCCCTTAGCTATTGTGCAGGGCAAAACTCATCCATTTCATCTTGTTTTAAGATTCTAATCAGGCAAACACAATTGGCAGATGTCCTTCTTATTTCACTACTCTGCTTCGGCTTTGTAGTTTTCTTGGGGCTTTGTTAATAGCTAGTGCATTAAAAACTTCGTTTTATTTTCGAATGTATTAGTTGCTCTTCAGAGAAAGATTCTGCCCAAGGCAGCATATCAATAATATAGAATGGGAACAGGAAAAAAAAACACCAACAAAAGCTAAGAGGCAGAGCTGGCACAGCAAGCAGTAAACTAGCGTGCAATATCTAAAACTAAGTTGAAAAGGTTTTCAGTTGCCTCTTAAATGCCTGCAAGGAAGGCTTTAGCTGGGCTTCTCTGGAGAGTAAGTTCTACCAAGAAAACTCAAGACTGTATTCTTCTTAGTCTCTTCTTATACCAAGTTGTGATTCAGTAATGAAGACACCTATGCTGATTCCAATCTTTCCTCTATCCATTATCTTAGGAGATGCTTGTCCTCAATTCTGGATATTGTAGCAGATTCACCTACAGTCAGATTCACCAGATTGGGGAAGGTGATTAAAAGGAAGAATCTGTGCAGAAATATGAGAGAATTTACCACTGCAGAGGTAATAAGCAACACCTAAGACATGTCTATTAATCTTCTGTGAATGAATCACAGTCAGTGCCACATGGTCTCAGCTACTTATTCACGTGGAGTTTATGTAGTTACCACATTTTGCACCTTGCACTTTGTAACCTTTCACTCCCTTTGATTGATTGTCAGCTTCAATAGGACTCTGAATGGGGGGACATGCTTTCCCTGAAAGAGGAGGGCTTAGAGGTCCTTCTAAAGTCACAACTACTTCTTGATCAGGGGTGTCAAATTCAAGGCCCACAGGCTGCATCCAGCCTATGGGGTGCTTAAATCTGGCCTGTGGGGACTGGCCTGGAAATAGCAAAAGACTGGCCCGCAGTGCCTCTGGCAGCCATTATGGGGCATGCGGGGGGGCACATTCAACCCCCTCACCCCATTCTCACCCTGAATGGCCTCCTGCAGCACTCTGCTAACTAAAACAGGGAACGGAGCTCCCCTACGCCCCATTATGGCCAGCAGGGTTCTGCAGGAGGCAATTTAGGTTGAAAATATGGGCTCCTCGCACTCCATTGCTGCAGGAGGCATCCGTCCTATCTCCCCGCCTCCCGCTCCCTTGAATGATGATGTGAAAAATAGTAACTAATAGTAGTTGAGAAAGATGCATATAATAGAATGCGGAAAAAAATTAGGATGAGAAAAAGACACTGAAGCAGATGTATGGAAAGAACGAGATAGTTGCAAAAAAAAAGTACTGCCAAAGAGAGCAAGGAGGTTTAAAAGGAGAGGGAAAATACTGATTTTGGTGGAATTTACAAAAATGGAAGTGAATGAAGAGAGCTGAACAGGGCATCTCCAGAGAGTGAATGGAATAAGAGTGATAAAATGATTTTGGATAAAAAATTTGAGTGAGAGTTAGAAAGGGAATTTAGGGACTTGAATGAAAATTATAGTGATATAAGAGCCGAGGTACAGAGGTGGGTGCAGAGGTAGAAATTGGAACTGGTAGGGATGGCAGGCTGGCCATGCCCCTGAACCAGTTCCCTGGTTGCCGCTGCCATTGCCAGCTTGGGTTTGAATCATTTCTCATTTACACTCAACTGAGCATGCACATGAAGCAAACTGGACCTGCCGAGGTGGCACAATGGTTAGAATAACATAATTGGAAGGGATCTTGGAGGTCTTCTAGTCCAACCCTTTGCTTAGGCAGGAAGCCCTACACCACTTCAGACAAATGGTTATCTAATATTTATTTTAAAATTTCCAGTGTTGGAGTATTTACAACTTCTGGAGGCAAGTTGTTCCACTGATTAATTGTTTTAAGTGTCAGGAAATTTATCCTTAGTCCTAGATTTCGTCTCTCCTTGATTAGTTTCTACCCATTGCTTCTTGTTCTACTCTCAAGTGCTTTGGAGAATAGTTGGTTAGAATGTAGTACTGCAGGCTAACTCACTGCTGACTCCAGGAAGTCAATTTTGAATGGCTCAATGTTGGCTCAGCCTTCCCATCCTTCTGAGGTTGGTAAAATGAGGACCCAAATTGTTGGGGGCAATATGCTGACACTGTAAACCACTTAGAGAGGGCTGTAAAGCACTATGAAGTGGTATATAAGTCTAAGTGCTATTGCTATTGCTATATGTTGAAGGATGGAGGAGAAACAAATAGCAAGTACATGGTGTAACTAAAGGCATGCAGCAGCTGTGGGAATTACTACATCTTTGTATTCAGCCTGTTTGTATTCAGCCTATGACTGAAATTGGAAGAATACCATTATTGCTTCCCTATGCAAAAAGAAACATAGTTAGGTCAATGCAAAAGGACAGATTTTGACAGGATTATGAAGTGGCAATGCACAACATTTGGTTACTGTCCCTGATCCCCGAGGTGAGACAAGTAAAATGTCTCCATCTTATGAAAGGATTGCATATCTTTCCATATCACTGGGGATAGGGTGCTTAAATTTTAAAAAAATGTTTGTAAAGAATTGGGAGAATTGCAAACAGAATTGGATTGGATTAGTTCAGATTAGTTTTTGAAATGCACAATAGACTCTATAAGGCAATACGTGTGTTTGTGTGTGTATGTGTGTGTGTGTGTCTATGTGCATAAACTCTCTTTGTGTGTATAAATCTTCAATTACTACTGAAAGGGAAGATAAGGGAAATAGATAGGGTCTCATCTAACTTGAATATTTCCCTTTAAAGTTATGCAGCTGATTTTGAAAAAAGATACTATGGTATTTCCTATCAGACTATATTTATGTATTAATGGATTTTTCCCCATGAAATGTCTATCTCTCTTCTGCAGGTAACCTTTGCCCATGACACTTGTTTGATATTGAGGGCCTTTCCACAGCAATCAATTGTGATGTCATGCATGGAAAGATTATGAGGTCAAAAAGCACTGAAGGCGGAATTAAAAACAAGAAATGGGAAACAGTCAATGAAAAGCACAAATATTTAAAAGTCAGGTATTCAAAAGGAATATGAAACAGCTCAAAAATCATAGCACAGCATAAAAACATTCAGCGTGAGTGGTGGGTATTTTTAAAAAGTCAAAGTTTTAAACCCATTTTAAATCTATCCATTTATTTGAATGGAGGGAAGAACCCTAATCAGACCAAGGTCTTTAAGTTCCTATTGCCATCATCGTGGACAAGCTACCATTTATTGGAACTTGAATGGTCATGATGGAATTAAAGGTTGGTACAAACAGGCAGAGAGTAATAGACTGGCTACAAAGATCTTCAATTGTAAAAAAGTTATAAATGGGGGAAGGCAGTACTATATAAGACATTCTATTAAAAAAGTTGAGAGGGGAGCTTTGAAGAGAAGATAAAATGATTAGACACTTTGGAATTTATGAAGCAGAAGATAAGGATATGGTACCTCCCAACAAGGAAGAAATATATCCTGGCAATAGAGAGGCAGAAATGAAACTCAGAAAAATTAAGAAAGGTACAAAAATCAACTACAGAACTGAATGAGGGAGAAAAACTGTTGTGGCCCTAGCTACGAAAAATTCCATAACAAAAGCAGCAGCAGCAACAACAACAATGATGATGACCAACACACCTGGGAGGAGAAAAGGCAGTTGTGAAAGTGACCCATATAAAATGGCAAGAAAGAAAAGGGGGAAAAGATTATATCCCCAAAAGGATCATTTAAAAATGGTAAGCAACTAAACTGGGGAAATCTCTGCAGGCTACAGGTCGTGTTGAGTGGTCAGCCTTGTGGAAAATAATATGAAATGGGATTGCCCCAGCTCCCAAGGCTACCTAAGGTTACTGCTCCTGGATTTTTACCTTTTGGCAGCTAGTGAATTGAGGCTCTCCCAGCACACCAGAAAATCTCGCCCATTTCTCAAGCAGTGAGAGACAAAGAGGAGAAGCGGGTCTTTGGGATAGCTACTTTTACTGAAAAGACTCACTTGCCAATAGAAGGAAGAAGGGAGGAAGGGGGTCTGATGTTAGTTCTCATAGAATAGGTCAACAAGCAGCAAAGAGCCATTGTCTTCTACTTCCCTTTACTACTTTCCTACTCCATCTAATGGCTGGAAAAGCAGGGAGAGGAGGAGGAGGGGGAGGAGAAGGAGGAGGAGGAGGAGGAGGAGGAGAAGCATACAATGGTCATAAATCACTTTCTTCAGCACCATCGTAACTTCAATCCCTCGATAAAGGAATAGTTGTAAGTTGAAGGCTATTTCTAATACAGTCATTCTTTTCCCAGCCTCAGAAGCATTGCTAAAAAAAAAATGAAATTGACATGTAAATTGGCATGTAAATTTCAATGACACAGGCTTTTGAGATGTCAATTCTGACAGAAGTTTTTAAAACCAAAATTAAACACCCAGAATAATAAACTTTATCAATCTCTGCCTAACCACATACTTTTAATTCAATGAACAAACCTATCAATAAATCAAAGGTACACCTATGGGATCACCTCTTTAAGGATTTGTAGTGGAGGTCTGAAATCAGTACAATAAACAGCCCAACCAAAGAATCACCAAGGCCACTCCCATTAACACAGACAGGGCAAGTCATTACAATATAATAGCACTAGCACTAGCACTTAGACTTATAGTGTTTCATAGTGCTTTTACATCTCTCTTTAAATAGTTTACAGAGTCAGCATATGGCTCCCAAACAGTCTGGGTCCTCATTTTACTGACCTTGGAAGGATGGAAGGCTGAGTCAATCTTGAGCCGTTGAGATTTGAACTGCTGAACTGCAGCTAGCAGTCAGCTGAAGTAACCTGCAGTACTGCACTCTAGCCATTGCACCACCTCGCCACTGCACTACCTAGGCTCTTAAGTAAATTATTTATTTCAAAAATAATAAATAATAAATAAAAAATAAATAAAAAAATTGGACGCAAACCCCAGCCTACCATTGATGATGTTGCCTGGTTGGGATAATATTTCCACTCCTGGTGACCAAGTGATTCCATGGTTGCCCTCTCATGATTGCTGAAGGCTGTAAGGACCTGGATCGGGGACAACAGGCTTCAATTGAATCCTGGCCAGATCAAATGATTTGTGGTCTTGTGATCTGGGACTTTGTCATCTTTGCCTCTGGATGGGATGACACTAACCCAGACAGATCTGGTCCACAACCTGGGGGTTCTCCCAGACTCATGACTTCAGTTCAAAGAAGTCATTGTTGCTAGGAGAATCTTTGCACAACTTTGGGTTGTGCACCTGTTATGACTGGATCAGGATTCCCTATGCTAAGTCATTCAGCCCTAGTCATCTCTTGGTTAGACTACATGAGGCTACCCTTGAAGATCATTTGGAAGCTACAGCTGGTTCAGAGTGCAACACTGTGGGCAGTTCTTGGGGCCTGAAGAATGGCCCATGTAACACCACTGATCCATGGGTACATTGGTAGTCTGCTTCTGGGTGCAATTCAAGATGTTGGTAATAACCTTTAAAGACCTTTATGGCATGAATCCATGCTACTTGAGGGAATATATCATCCCACTAGAATTGACCCATTCCATCTGGGCTGGCAGAGGAGACATGCTGTAATACCTGTTGGCCTGATTATTCCAGCTAGTGGGGTCTGAGAGAAGGGCCTTCTCTGTCATTCCACCTGCCCTCTGGAACATCTTGCCCCCCACCCCCAATGTGAGGTCAGCCCCGACCATCCTGGGTGTGCCACTTAGCTTGGAACCTCAATGGGAGAGTATCACAGTGGAGGTGGTTGATCGAGTAATAATAGAACCCATCTACTCTTGCCTTCCCTATCTTTAGTTGGATTTTAAACTTGATGTTTTATATATAAACATAAACTTCATGTATTCTATCTCTCTCTCTCCTCCCTCTCCCTCTCCCTCTGCCCCTGTGGAAGGTGGGCAGTCGATAAAATGTATAAATAAATAAATAATAAAAGAAAGAAAGAAAGAAAGAAAGAGCTGCAGGAAAACAACCAAGGTCACAGAGTACCAAGGACCCCTCATTTCAATCCTGAACTACAAATATTCTATTTTATAAAAAATATAATTGTTATGCAAATTATTTGGTGGAGTGATGATGTTCCATTGATCATAAAAACATCAAGAAAATCAAATGAGATTTAAATTCTGGATGGCCTTATATTGTTTTCAATAGAATTGAGTGGGCCATGGCATTTTTAAAGTGGTCATCAAGAATATCCTTGATATCCTTATCATTTGCATGTTTTAAAACCTATGAATCACATTCTTGTATATGATAATGAGAACACTCAATTAAAGTCACCTCATGGTAAGATGGATGGGAAATGAATTAACAGCTATAGCTTTTTTTCTTAGGTCTTAAGCCTAACTATAACTCAGCAGGGATCCAAATAGAACAGGCTCCTGAATCTTCCAAGGAACTGCACTCTTTCTGAAGTAATCACATGTAAAACTTTTCTTTAGACTTCCTCACTCAAATGTTGGGTGTTAAAGAAAACAAAAGACAGGGGCTATATGGACTTGATGGTAGAGTGTTTAATACAGTTATGCAGTTCTTTATTCACACCCATACTTTCAGGGACATACCCCAGTTGGCATGCTGTCCAGTTCAGGATCTTGAGAATATTAATTGCAACTGAAAGGTGAAATCTAAAAATACTTTTCTACTGAATTGACCATGGCTAAAAATTAGATTCCTAGTAGTTATCTCAGGGCTGATCAATCCAGAGAATTGCCACAGCTGCTTAACCCATGGCAGATGTTGAACAGAGAAATTTACCTGAATATTTCCTATCAGTTCTGTTTCAATTTGACGAAACAAAATTTGCTTCTGAAATTTCTTGCAAAGGAGACAAAAAAAATTGGCGATATTTTCATGGGAAGGAGTGGGAAGTTTTTACACTTCTTTAATTATCAAGGCATATGTACCAACATCCTGTCTTACATAATATATTCCCAGCAGTTTTCAAATCTCCTGCTTTCCTATGCTTCCATTCAATCCCAAGGGAAGACAATGAATGGCCTCCTTCCATTCCAAAAGGAAGACATTTTGAGGATCTTCATACTCTCATACCTGTTGGGGAATTCCTTGTTCACCTGGAGAAATTCTGCAAACTCATTTATCCATCACTGTAGCTATAAATTTAGATGAGAATATAATAGGGCCATTTGTCTCCATCTAGTTGCATGTTCATTTTCCTGAAGACCCAAGGAAAACTTAGAAGTTGAGACAAACTTATTTCACCATAATATATTTGATTAATTGCAGGGGAAAATATGAGTATACTAGTGCCAAAGTCAATTTTCCTGAGACCCTGCCTATATTCTGAATTGGATGCAACATGTACAGTATATTGTCATACAGGTTGATATCCTGTTTCCTGAAAATAAGACCTCCCCAGATAATAAGCCCAATCGGGCTTTTGAGTGCATGCGCTAAAATAAGCGCTCCCCCAAAAATAGGCGCTCCCACAAAATATTGCAAGACAGCAGCAGCCATGAGATGACCACGCTTGCCGCCTCCTGCACCTCAAAAATAATAATATCTCCCTGAAATAAGGCCAAATGCTTATTTCGGGGATCAAAAGAAAATAAGGCCATATCTTATTTTTGGCAAAACATGATATCTTAAGTCAATGGCCCCTAACCTTTTGGGCACCGGGGCCCAGTTTCATGGAGAAAGGTTTTTCCACAGACCAAAGGGGGCCTAGTTTTGCATGCTGCCTCCATCCCATGGATGGATCTCCACTTGTCTGCATGGCCTGGTTGCTGGCATGCTGCAAACCGGTGCCAGTCCATAGACTGGGGGTTGGGGATTCCTGCCTTAAGCAGTTGCCTACATTATCTCTATCAGTCTTTTCAACTTGTAGAAATGTTACAGTACCTGGCTTTACTATGTTGTTGGTGACAGTGGAAGCCCTACCTTTCTGACAAGAGGAGTAGAAACTTTATAAGTCTACCTTTGTTTACACAATAAGTAGATAATAATCTCCCTTATTCCTGTCACTAGTTCTGCTTCTCATCATAAATGAAAGAAGACAGAACATTCAACAATCCCTTATTGCTAATGCCATTGCCAACCATTCAGAAAAGCTGGAATGGAGATGTCCAGCTATGATAAAGGGATCTTCCAGGGCAACTCCCATGTAAATGTCCCAATAAAACTAGAAAGTAAAGTTACCTGATAGGAGGGAGTGGTGCTGATAGGCTCCATTTTGAACAAATGTAGTAATTTTAAGCTACCGCCCTCAAGGTAATTGGCAAAGGAAAGTTAAATTTAATGTGCCAAGAATGTAATTTTGCTAGACAAAAAACAGAGAAACTTACTTCCCTGTTACACAACTCTCATAGGTAGTCAGTAATGGAAAAGCACTGTCATCCTGTAGCAGATTATTAATATTTTCCCACCATCCCCCAATGCCAAATAATACTTGGTAATAACTATATATCTGTCATAGGCATAATATGTGGGTTCAATTATGTGTGCATACTTTCATAGAACTGCCTGGTTTTCTGCAAAGTTTTCATGTTTCCAAACTCATTCGGATGAAACAGATTGGATTGTACTGGTTTTTGATCTCACCAATAATCAAAGCAATATTAAATAAGCATGATGAAGATCTAGATGCAGAACATTGCAAGCAGTTTATTCTTGTGGTGATAGGGAAAACCCTTTTCAATTTAAAAATATAATGGCTCCTGGAATTTAAAGTGAGGCCTTTTGGCTCTGTTCAATATAACTTGGTAATTATATCCAGTAACAGTCATCTAGAATAACCTAAAATAGATATTGAAATAATGGACACGAAAACCACATTTTTGACATGTCTTCTTGACACATGGGTCAAATAAGATCCCCCCCCCCCAAAAGACTGAAGAAGTATAGAACAGTAAATTATGGTTGACCAAACATTAAATATTATGCAAGGATGTGGAGATAGATGCACATGAGCAAAAGTGAGTGTGTGAGAAAAGGGATTGCTGAACCATATTTCTGCTGAGGCGCAAATTACTACTTGTGCTGTTTCAGCTATATCTTCCTGAGAGATGTTAAGAGAGGACGAACAAGAAGGGACAGGAAAGGCCCTGATAAAGCAGTAATGAAGATGGATTAATTAGTAGGAGACCCAGAATAGGTGAGGCTGTACAAATCCAAGAGAGGTTTCCAAAATAAGCATAATTTGCATGCAAATTTCAAGTTGGAAGATAATAGCAGGGAGGGTGATCCTCATGCTGGAAATGAAACAAATGAAAGAGGGTTTCTGATAAAGGAGAAAAGAACACACTAATTCATCTTTGAAATGTCTGGGATCTTCAAGTGAGATTGAAATAACTCTTTCCTGAAACCTTGAAGAATTGTTGCCAGTCAGTATTGATAACACTGGCATGAAATGGACAAGTGCTGAGCAACCACATGAGGAAAATTGACCATCCTTTCCTCAAAGATTACTGTAGGCCTCAGCCCAGACCATTAAGATGGTGACCGAGGTGGCGCAGTGGTTAGGGTGCAGTACTGCAGGCCACTTCAGCTGACTGTTCTCTGCAGTTCAGCAGTTCAAATCTCACCGGCTCAAGATTGACTCAGCCTTCCATCCTTCCGAGGTGGGTGAAATGAGGACCCAGATTGTTGGGGGCAATATGCTGACTCTGTAAACCGCTTAGAGAGGGCTGAAAGCCCTATGAAGCGGTATATAAGTCTAACTGCTATTGCTATTGCTATAATTTTTCTGACTTGGTTCTTTTCTTAGAGAAAAGCAGAATTCTTGGCCTACTTGTATTTTGCACCTGATGTCTATCTGTCTGCTTACATCTTCCCATTGGTCAGCTCAGCTTCCTTGTCAATTTGTCTGGCCAGGTTTCTATCTGCATTCTAATCCAACTTCCTGGAGTTATTTTCCCACATATTTTGCCAAGTTGGGGGTATCTCATAGCTTTAGTCTTAGCTAATATTTGTTTATATCTAGCAGACTTGAGACTAAATTTGAAATTCTTTACAGAATCTGTGGACAAGTCAAAATGATATTTTTCAAAGAAGAAGAATCTTTGTGGCTAATTCTCTTTTATTACATTGAATGAGAACAGTTAAAAAACACAGGAGATATTTCTGGAATATAGAATAGAGACTGATGAAGCTTCTTGGATCAGAAAGAAAAACTTCAAAGAAAAACCAGAAAGTCCAGTTGCCTCTTGAAAAAGCACCCTTGGGACAACCATGACCTGGATGACTGAGAATCTCCATAGGCAAAAGGGGAAGGGAAACCCCTTGAAAGAGCCAAGGTGGCGCAGTGGTTAAATGCAGCACTGCAGGCTACTGCTAGATCAGCAGTTCAGCGGTTCAAATCTCACCGGCTCAGGGTTGACTCAGCCTTCCATCCTTCCGAGGTGGGTAAAATGAGGACCCAGATTGTTGGGGGCAATATGCTGACTCTCTGTAAACCTCTTAGAGAGGGCTGAAAGCCCTATGAAGCGGTATATAAGTCTACTGCTATTGACAAGGTATATGTAAAGAAGGATTGTGCAGCTACATCATGTAAATATAGTTGTTGAATTCGAAGAAGGAAATACTGCAAATAGAGTCATGGAACTATGGTTAATCTGTCAAGGCAAAATGATGATTATTGTCTAACTCATTCATTTCTAATTAAGTGAATTTAACTTGCAAACTTATTTCCACTGTGGGCCGAAGTCAAAGTCATTGCAGAATGACAAGACAGTGTGAGAGCAACCATCCTGATTTTTGCTGGTACCATTGCTACATAGGAGCTAACATTCCTCACGTGATGTTGTAGTGTTGTGCTTTATGTGCATTGATTCTGGCTGATACTCTAGAGGAAAGTAAATATAACTAGGTATATAAAAACTAGTTTAAAGATTGCCAGCTCTGCATCCTGTTCAATTTGATTATGCATTGGAAAATAGTTAAACATAATTTAACAAGCACAATTTATTCTATCAAAGATTGCTACTGTGTATGAGAGACAACATTAAGTACAAATGGCCGAGCCTTCTTTGTTTACCTGTCGGCACTACTTTGGAAGAGGAAGTGATTATAATTTCTTATGAGAATAGGGGAAATACACAAGACAGCATCATATATATTCTAGATGAGCTGAGAAACTGGCTCAAAGAAAGTTAAATATTCTGATTCATTATGGGAAAGCTACATATACAACATTAGTCATTTGAACAGACTGTACATGATTCAATTAAACCCCAAGACTTCAAAACACAAAATAAAAAGTCTCCTGCAATGCAATGTAGTCCTATTCCCTCTGGTGTCATCACTGTCATCATCACCACTGTTACATCTCCTGTTACATCTCTTGTGACTATTGGAGGAAAAAAAAGTTTTAAAAATTAAAACTGCCAGATGCATCTCTGCAACTGGAGTAAAGTTCCCAGCTCCTTTACAGTGCTTATGAAGTTAACCTATAGAGCTTAAAGTTACTGTTCTTGGATGTTTTAATGCCAAAGGACCTCATGATATTGTCATAGGAACAAGTTTGGAATATTTGTTTGATTAACAAATTACTAATAAATGGGTCAGGGTGATCATGGAAATGCCAGAAAATAGAAAGTAATAGCCACTGGAAATATTTATAGAGTTCTTCTTGAACTTGGAATATCTCATGTGATTCCCAAGGGTATCAAAGCGCTGGAAGATGACTCTTTTGGCATCTGATAGATCATTTACCCTGTGGTGGCGCAGTGGTTAGAGTGCAGTACTGCGGGCTACTACTGTTGCCTGCAATTTGGTAGTTCAAATCTTACCAAGGCTCAAGGTTGACTCAGCCTTCCATCATTCTGAGGTGGGTAAAATGAGGATCCAAATTGTTGGGGGCAATATGCTGACTCTGTAAACTGCTTTAAGAGGACTGTAAAGCATTGTAAAGTGGTATATAAGACTCAGTGCTATTGCTGTTGTACTTTTAAATTTTTTAAAAAATATGGACCAAGGTTGAAAGTTAAGTTTTTGGCAATTATCTCAGAACTAATCGATCTAGATAATTGCCATAGCTGGCTAACCCATGGCAGATGGGTTTGATTTTTAAATATGTAACACATAAAAAAAATAAAAAAGCAAGAAGATCCAGAGTGTTCTTGTATTCCATATAGAATACTGAACAATAGAGTTGGACAGGACCTTGGAGGTCTTCTAGTCCAACTCCCTGCTCAGGCAGGAAACCCTATACCATTTCAGACAAATGGTTGTCCAATCTCTTTTTAAACACTTCCAGTGTGGGAGCATTCAAAACTTCTGGGGGCAAGTTGTTCCACTTATTAATTGTTTTCCTTAGTTCTAGGTTGCTTCTCTCCTTGATTAGTTCCCATCCATTGCTTCTTGACCTACCCTTGGGTGCTTTGGAGAATAGCTTGACTCCCTCTTCTTTATCACTCTTAGATATTGGAACACTCATATCATGTCACTTCTAGTCCTTCTTTTCATCAAACTAGTCATACCCAATTCCAGAAACAGTTTTTTATGTTTTTGTCTCCAGTCCCCTAATCATCTTTGTTGCTCTTTTCTGTACTATTTCCAGAGTGTCAACATCTTTTTTTACATTGTGGTGACCAAAGCTGGATGCAGTATTCCAAGTGTGATTTTACCAAGGCATTATAAAGTGGTATAGGTCCCATTGTGTTCTTAGAAGGTGGCTGCAGCCCATGTCTGGTCTATAGTTATGTTCACCTGCTCAGAAACAAATAAAAATGTGTAAACTGGGGATTGAAAAATCTGGAAACTTGGAGGCAAAGGGTATATTTCTGTGTGCACTGAGAACACTCCTATCAATTTGCTTTCTTGTAAACTAGTCTTTTGTGATTGGCTCTGTTGCTATTTTCTTTGAGTACCCACAGTGTGCTTGAAAATGTCAGATGCAATAACTGGCTTTAAACTATTAAGGGTCTTTGCTCAGGATTATTTTGAATAGAAAAAGCTTTCATTTGAGGGAATGTGCCACTGTTCCAGCAATAGACAGGGAACAGATGTTTTGTTTGTCCAGGAATGTATAACTGCATGCGATAAAAATGGAAGTTGTTCTGGAACACAAGCACAGTGGCCACATTTGCACATCACTTTAGGCCAGTAATCCTTGCCTAATAAACCACATTTAGGCCCCCTAGGAGACAGAAAGCAAAAGCAGTGCATATCATTTTATCCATGGACACAATAAGAAGAGTGTACTAGTCTAGTTATATGCATAAAACAAACCTAATTTTACATGGACAGTTCATTGCTATGAGTACCATGAGCATAAAATACATATTTTGTTGATTCTGGACTACTTTGGGGAACAATTGTTTGTATAAACCTGTTACATTTCCAATGGGAAGACTCACAGTTTTTAATTGTGAAAAACATAGTGCTATTATAGTTACTATAACAGCTTTACTGTACTTATGTTGAAAACTTTTTGCTTAATGAATGGATTTATTAATATGTTTTATAAAATTGTGCATAAAGAAATGATATAACCATTTGCTCTACCCTTAGAAAGTAATAGTCTTCATGTAGCCCTGTTGGATACTAAACAACAACTTAACCAGGCCAATTGCAAATTTAGGAGCTACATTCAAAAAATGTGGCAAGCTTAGGTTCCCCATTCTTAGCATGTTTGTCTGAATCCAGCCTATTCAATTAGTTGTTCATTAGTATATATGAACCTAGAAAACAGACTAATTGAATAAGTGATTGGAGAAAGAAATTGAAATTATCTACATTAAAAAAACCAAAAGCACAAACAATTATACTAAAAGTTGATATTTATTTAATATTGATGAATTTTGTATTTTAGTTTCACCTGGTATTGAGTAATATTTTTTTCTTTATATTTTATTGTCATATAATAACATGTATATTTATGATTGAAAAAAGATTGTGTCGGGACGGATGAAGATAGAAGGATGCACATACTGTGCAGCCTCTTCTACCTACCTGAAATTTCATGTTAAACCTGGATGTCTGAAGAAAGATTGCAACTAGAATCCTCAGTGTGATCGGGATTCCTGCCCAACCAGACGTCTAGTTCATAGGTAAGACGGAACCCAGGTTCCACTGAGCGTGACTATAATAGCTTTAATTCAGCAAAGGAAAGTTTAAAGTGTGCTGAGAGAGCAAGACTGTCACACATGCTCCTGTACTTGTTTTGCACTTTGACATTTGAAATAGGCTCCTGATTCCATAAATTAACTTAAATAAGAGGAAAGGAATCATTACAGCGTCTGAAACTTTCATCCCTCCTGTCGCGGCTTTGGATTAATACTAGATCAAATACGTATAAAGAGAAAATCAGATACAATATGAATTGCTGTGATTGCCAGTAAATAAAGTTGATAGCAACTGCTTATAGAGGAAATATAATGAGTACCTGCCTTGTGCCAGGTTGTGCATTTGGATATAGTAGAAATAGTTAGTAGAACAGGTTTGGAAGTGTGAGAAAATGCCTATTGACTTCTTCTTATATTCATATTGGCTTTCATCCTCATTATTGCAGGAGGATTAGCTCTGTTTCTCATAATGCCAGGCCATGGGTCACATGAAAAAACCTGCCACAATTTGCATGAGGATTCACACAGCAGGTCAGTACAAATGAGAATAGAGTGCTGGAAAAGATGGATCTCTGCAAGATATTGCAAGGTAGGGCATTATTTGCATGTTCTGGTGCCAGAGATATGATAGATTGCTTATATAATTATCTAACTCATCAGCGTGATCACTTTTCCACTCTTGGTACATTTGAGATGTAGCTGTAGCTTTGCATACATTGATAGGGTAGCAGCATGAATCCACTGAGGTTTGATTCTAGCTTAAGCACTTTTTCCAGAGAGTGAATGTATCAGAGGCTAGAAGTGGACAGTGAATGGAAAGTAAAATTTGAAGGCCAATCAAAGATCAAAGTCCCCCACCTCTCTCTCACAGCAAGAAACCAAGCAAGCCCCAAACCTCTTCCTGGCTGTAAAAAAGAGGAAGAAAAGAAACAATGAATTCTTTCCTCCTCCCATCTCCCGGCATGGCTGCATTTCCTAGTTTTCCTCTAAACTTGAACAATTAACCTGTGGAACAGCTTGCCTTCAAAAGTTGTGGGTACTTCATCTCTGGAGGTTTTTAAAGAAGAGACTGGACATCCACTTGTCTGAAATGGTAGTGATGGCGAACCTTTTTGTAAAGGCGTGCCAAAATTGTGTGTGTGCTTGCTATTGTGCCCCCACACACAATTCACTGCGTCCCACCCTTTGAATCATTTCCAAACTTCCGGTAGGTCTGTTGGACCCATTTTTTTGCCTTCTCCAGGCTCTGGAGACTTTCCTGAAGCCTTGGGAAGGCAAAAATGACCTCCCCCGGCTCTCCAGAAGGCCCAAAATCAGCTGTCTGCCACACGCATGTGTGCCAGAGCTGACGGCTCGCATGCCAGAAAATATGACCCCGAGTGCAACCTGTGGCACGCGTGCCATAGGTTCGCCATCACAGGTATAGGGTCCTCTGCTTGAGCAGGGGATTGGACTAGAAAACCTCCAAGGTTCCTTCCAGCAATAATGTTATGGCTTCTGGAAAGTCTCCTAAGAGAGCTCCAAAGTGACATAGTGGGAGAAGGGCTTCACAAGTTGGCCAGTATCCCTTCTAGGGTTCCTCCAGCCTTGTAAATAATAATGTCCAATGTTTGGACAGTGTCTGCCAACTTCCTGTGATCTCATATTTCCAAGGGGTCTCGAAACCCATCATTTCAGCTGCCAAGAAGACTACAACAGTGGTGTTTGTCACCACCACTGTTGTAATAATACCTACTTAATTTAATTACACTATTTCATAAGCTTATCTAATGCACACCTAGATCATGGGGTCTCCCACACCAATTGTGATTCATTACCTTCTAGCTAAGGCTGGTTTATAGAAGACTGACTGCTTCTAATTCTTCTTCTAAGTGAGCAATTTGGGATTAAATACATATAATTCAATGAAATGCTACTTAATGTTTATTCTTAAATAAACATGTCACTGAAAAGTTTCCCTTCAGATACTTGAATATATTTTGCACAAAACACTGGAACAGTCAAAATTAATGACAGCTGGCCTTAATAAAATATCCCCAGCCGCTTTTGTTACCAATAAATATTTAAATATCAATTTTCCATAGACTCTGTCAAGTTAGAAACAAATCATTTAGATATGCTAAGATAGCTTTCTTGTGCTTGCCACTTTTCTATTGCTCTTTCAATCAGTGTATAACTATTAAAAATAAAATGGTTGTAATCACTGTGGAAATAGGTCTCCCCATAAGACCATTCTAATAAACTAGCTATAATCCTCTGCTTTCTCATTGTTATTTCAATCTTCCAAGATGGAATAGAAAGAGATGACACAAAGGATTATAACTCATCAGTAAGAAAGCATAGGAAGACTACGAAAGCTAGGTGGTTTTTTTTTCTACAGTGAGGCTTATTAAACATGCAAGACTTTCCAATGTGAAAATCACTACAAAATCAGGCACTGCTTTGTGTGTGTTCTTGTGTGTATTTCTGTGTATACTTGCATGCATCCTATTAACCATTTAATAAAACACACATATTAATTAGAAGAAAGAACAATTTGTTTCTTTTTACACAAGAGGTGAATATAGGGTTCATACATACGATGAGAAATAATTTATAGGACAAATTCTCTATCAGATCAGTTCAAAAAAGAAAGGTGGAAAAAAAACCTCTTGGCTCTTGACACTAAAGGCTTAACATCAAATGCAGCCAGAAATCCATTTTCACAGTTTTATTGCCCATTCTGGATGCTTCATTTCAAAGGGAAAAGAATTTGAATTCAGACACGTAAAATTCCCTTTGTTCTCTTGCCCTCCAGCCTTTGGTGCCAATGTGGACAGTTCTGTAGGGAGAGTTAGAGATTAAAAAAAAACCAGGAAAAAGAAAAAAGAAGCAGCTTAGATACCTGCCTTCAAATCATACCCCTTTGGCTTTGCTAATTAAATCAGGTTTGCAATAAACTTGACAAAGCACTGTCAATTATAATAATTTACATTAGCAAACTGAGCAAAGAGGCTTTAAACACTTGTGTAAAAAAGGCACACACAACTCTCATACCGCTTTGGAATTAATCTATCCATCCTAAAGTACAGCACTTTGAATTGCTGGGGAAGGGGTCATGATCTACTTGGACAGCTTGATTAGATGCTTTTTAAAATCACAGGCACTTTGAAGATGCGTTTTTGTTGGTTTCCTGTTAGTTCTACCTGGCCTTTCCCCTCCATAAGTTATTATTCCTCGTATAGAAGGCAACTTGATTATCAATGATTCATGACTGATACACACATGCATATAAATTGCCTGGGGCCTGCTCACCTGGGAACTCATAAGCGAGCCTCTGCTTGTTCAGAACAGGAGTTTCTAGGAAATTTTGCTGACAATTGGTTCTGACCTCTGCATCAGCCACCTGCATTTATGGAGTTTACCTACCCAGGTATACAAGTAAGAACAAAATGGAAGCCTAAGCAGTTTCCTTTGGACCTTTTCTTAACTGAGTAACCCCAGGATGTGCTGAAACTGTCATTCCTAAGATTCCCAGTGAGCAGGGCTTTCCAGGACGCAGTGGCTCAGTGGCTCAGTGGCTAAGCCGCTGAGCTTGTTGATCCAAAAGGTCAGCAGTCCAGCAGTTTGAATCCCTAACGTCGCATAGTGGAGTTAGCTCCCGTTAGTTGTCCCACATTCTGCCAACCTAGCAGTTCTAAAGCATGTAAGAATGCAAGTAGAAAAATAGGAACCACCTTTGGTGGGAAGGTAACAGCATTCTATGCAACTTCAGTGTTTAGTCATGATGGCCACATGACCATGGAAACGACACCGGACAGCGCTGGTTCTTTGGTTTTGAAATGGAGATGAGCACCACCCCCTAGAGTCGGGAATGACTAGCATATATGTGCAAAGGAAACCTTTTCCTTATGATATCTGGAGGGCATAAAGATGACAAAAAGGCAATCCAGTGCTGACAGAAAATGCCCTATTTTTGAGCATGCCTGGAAGAATGGCCTCAGTCTTTGAATGAACTTTGAGTGAGATACAACAGCTGCTAGTCACACAGAGCAGTGTTTCCCAACCTTAGCAACTATAGGATGTATGAACTTCAACTCCCAGAATTTCCTAGCCAGTGCGCTGACTGGGGAATTCTGGGAGATGTCTATCCACCCACTTACAGTTGCTGAACCTGAGAAACACTGATAGACAGGATTCAGATAACATGGGGCACTTATTCTCATGCTAGTTGGCCCCTAATAGAGCTTGATAATTCAATACTGTTTAAATTTTGGTAAACAACCTACTCACAAGAAAATCCTTTTAAAAGCCAATGATACAGACCCCAGGATAAGAATAAATATTAATAGGCACCCACTGTCAATCGCATGAATAAAATGCTGTATCGTTTCATAGGTGTTTTCCCTTTCTGTCTTTTGCTATTACATTGCATAACCTATTGACTCAATATTTACATTTGTTTTGGTAGGCTACCTATGACTCTTGCCTCTGTAAAGATTTCCATGGAGTTCCCTTCCACTTTGAAAACAAAACAAAGCAATGCAATGCAATAATCTAAAGGTTACTTTTAAGATGTCTTTATCCTATCTATAGTTATTGTAGGAATTTTTCGTTAGAAGTAGAATCTGTGCAACTAATTAATAAAGTTCCTGAGAGAATATACAAACAAACAAACAAACAAACAACAAATAAACAAACAAACAAACAAAAGGATTTTCTGGTGACAAGAAAAATATAAATAATGGTCTGATTACATATTATGCTAAACAAGTAATCTGCAGCTTGTCCTCTCTTTTGTATTCTTTCCAGTCTAGTGAGATGTTGGAAAGAAAGTACGGTACATAGAAGGGTTATTACTCTTCTGTTTGCCTGGCTGTCTGTCAGCAAGGTGATTCTTTGAGAAATGAACAGAAGGAGGCCAAAGGGAAGTTGAGAGGATGTGGAAGGAAGAAGGAAGGAGACCCTATACCATTTCAGACAGCTGGCTGTCCAGTCTTTTCTTAAAAACCTTCAGTAGTGAAGCACCCACAACTTCTGAAGGCAAAGTGTTCCACCAGTTAATTGTTTTCACTGCTAGGAAGTTTCTCCCTAATTCCAGGTTGCTTCTCTCCTTGATTAGTTTCCGTCCATTGTTTCTTGTCTTTGGGTGCTTTGGAAAATAAGTGGACCCCCCTCTTCTTTGTGGTGGCTTCTCAAATACTGGAATACTGCTATCATGTCACCCCAGTCCTTCTTTTCTCTAGACTGGCCATATCAAATTCCTGCAACTATTCTTCACATGTTTTTGTCTCCAGGCTTTTAATCATCTTAGTTGCTCTTCTTTGCACTTTTTCCAAAGCTTCAACATCTTTTTTATACTGTGACCAAAACTGGATGCCGTATTTCAGTTGCGGCCTTACTAAGGTTTTATAAAGTGGTACTAATACTTAACATGTTTTTGATTCTATTCCTCCGTTTATACAACCAAGGACTGTGTTAGCTTTTTTGGCTGCTGCCGCATACTGCTGGGTCATGTTTAAGCGATTGTCCACTAGGACTCCAAGGTCCCTCTCACAGTTACTGTTTTTGAGCCAGGTTTCACCTAATGTGTTTTTACTGCCTAGGTGTAAAACCTTGCTTTTCTCCCCATTAAATTTCATGTTGTTGGTTAGGGCCCATTGTTTAAGTCTGTCAAGATCTTTTTGGATCCTGAGCTTGTCTTCTGAGGCGTTGGCTATTCTTCCCTCCCTTCTAGTCATATGAGAAAGCACATTCCGTCCATCCTGTGTTTCCCAGTGTTTCCATATACACAAACCTACACAGATTCCACAGAAGGGCACAGCAGAATGTGCTTACGCTGATGCCAAAGAAAATGAAGATGCCTTCTATGCCCACTATGGGTAAAGAGGTTTGTTTATTTATTTGATTTGTGTAGCCACCCATCTCAAACATGTGACAAAGAGTTCCTGAAGAACTGCTTTGCATATTTTCCTCACCTTATATCTTCTATGCAAATAGGTGACTCTCTAATCTGCATTGCCATGTGAGGCTAAGTTACAGGGACTGGTCTGTTTTCCTGCCCACTCCTGGTACTTAGCTTTTCATCTTTAGAAAAATGAATGCAGAAAAAAATATTCCTGGATTTTTTATGGGCAGGAGGATACACTGACTTATCTAAAATGTGTGAGCTGCTTGAGACATTTTTCCTTTCAAAAGTAAAAGTGATCTAGGTGTCACAGCATGGTTGGGTCTTTGCAGGGCTGGTTTTTATTTGCTCGGCAGTTCTGATTGTGTAACCCTGCAACATACTCATTCCAGGAAGTTCTGTTTAAAAGAAACAAACTCTGCCCAAAAGTGCCCAAGATCCACTTTTATTGTTAAAAACGAAAAAGGACAAGTCAAGAGCTTCAACCAATTGATACATGTTTTTTTTTTACCTGTAGAAATTTCCCTTCATGCCAAATTGTTGAGCTGAAAGGAGTTAAAGCACTGGTATGTGAGGATAAACAGATTCTAGATTGGCCCAAAATTGAGCTCATTATAATGAAGGAATTTGAATGAACATTTGTGAGGTGTGCATGAGATTAAAGATTAATGACCAGCTTTCTGGCTGAGCTGCAGACTACAAATCTACAATGAAATAAGATTTCATGTTCATTATCTACTCTAACTAGTGCATCTGGTTAACCTTTGCTTTTTTTTTCTTTCACAAGCAATTTCTTTCAGAAAACAATCCTATATTTGAAAATATCCTCTCTTTGAAAAGTGAGAGCTGTAACTGAGGTTCCTTTTGAGAATCAGATGAGTTAAATGAGTGGGACTGATGGGTGGGGTTTGCAATATAGAGACACATCCATTCACATTAATACACATTCTCTCTGCCATCGGCGATCTCTCTCTTTCTTTTATATACAACCACATATTTTTCCTGTGATACAAACACAACTGAAGATTGGGGGGCGGGGGAAGGAAGGCTTCAAACCTTTTTCTCTCCCCCCTTCCCTCCAGTGATGCACCTGGAGAACAGGTGAGGAAGCACATATATTATTTGGGCCATCTTCTCCATTATAATGAGTGTTTATTTAATTGCAATTGATATGATTTCTACATTAGCAATTACGCATTCATTGGCATTTGCATCTTTTTTTGCACAGCCATGTAAAGTTTGTTTCCTTTCTTGGTGCTATGTAAGTGCTACTCTAGCAGTATCTGTTTAATTTTCAGATTGAAATTAGGCATGCAACCCTACCTCCTTTCTTACTGAGAGCGAGACAGATACCTTCAAAAAATGCACACATTAATCAGGACAACAAAGATCTCTCTTGTTCAGGGGTCAACATACAAAATAGAAACTTGTATAAAGAAGGGAATCATTCCTGAATTAATCGTAGGCATAGCCAGGATTTTCCTATGTAGAAGCTGGGCTGGCTGGGGAATTCTGGGAATTGAAGTCCTCCAGGCTTAAAGTTGCCAAGGTTGGAGACCCCTTCTCTATATGGTCTGGAGTAACATGGATGTCAAAATAATGGCCAAAAATCCTATTTCGTCATTGGTATCAAGAAAGTTTATTATTTGAAATTAAATAACTACTAAAGCATATTTATCACTGGGCCAAGTGACCAATGTATAATATTTCTATTGGAAATCCCATCCTTTGACTTATAGTTACTTATACTTAGAATGATTCTTGCGGTTATTAATTTGGCACATGATGTGTCTTGAAAGCAAGTACACCCTACAGATATAGTCCTTGATTTATAACTGGTTGTTTAGCAATTGTTCAAAGTTGCAATAGACCTCTCAAAAGCTATTTGCAACCCAATTTTACAGTTATGACCCCACCCTCCAGTGGTCATGTGATTGTATTTTGGATGCTAGGCAATCAACTTACCTTTGCAGCCATTTGCAGCATCTTGTGGTCACGTGACTGCAATTTTTGATTTCTGACCTTTGCGTCTGGTTTCCAGCAAATAAAAATGCCCATTGGGTACAATGGATTCACTTAATGACCCATGGCATTTATTTATTGACTGCAGCATTCACTTGACTGTAGCATTTGCTTAAGGAACAACTGCAAAAAGTATCATAAAATCAAGTCTGATAACATAATGATCTGCTTAATGACCACTACAACTTACAACAGTAATTCTGGGCTCGATTATGGTTGTAAGTCAAGGGCTACCTCTACCTATGTTCTTTCCCATTCTGGTGGAAGCAGCAAGCACAGATTTGAGATTGTCCATCCATGTGTTATTAATAGTTGAGGATATAATCCTAATAGATTGCAAACTGTTTCTAGAAAAGGAATATAGCCATGATTTGTGGGAGGATTTTTATGGCTATCTTTTCTGATCAAAAACAGCATGTGCTGCATTCAAACAATATTCTTTATCATAAACATTGTTTGACAGTTCTAATATTCCAACTTAGCACATCATATGAACCTATTCACAGCACGATGAGGCAATGTGATCTAATGGAATAAGACTAGGCTAACTAACTAACTAACTAACTAACTAACTAACTAACTAATGGGAAGTGGTGGCTCAGTGGCTAAGACTCTGAGTTTGTCGATCAAAAAAGGTCAGCAGTTTGGCGGTTCAAATCCCTAGCACCGTGTAATGGAGTGAGTTCCCGTTACTTATCCCGGCTTCTGCCAACCTAGCAGTTCGAAAGCATATAAAAATGCAAGTAGAAAAATAGGGACCATCTTTGGTGGGAAGGTAGCAGCACCTTCGGCATTTAGTCATGCTGGCCACATCACCACAAAGACATCTTCAGACAGTGCTGGCTCTTTGGCTTTGAAACTGAGATGAGCAGCACCCCAAAAGTCAGGACCGACTAGCACATATGTGCGAGGGGAACATTTACCTTTACCTTAACTTATATTCAGGTCCATTGTCACCCATTAAAATCTCAGTGAATGATTTGGAAGTGATGTAGGTTCAATGGACAGTTGTGGTGGAGAAATATTATAGTGGCAATGCTGGACATGATGCCGGGATCTAACGTGGATGGAAGGGAAATGAGTTTACAAACAAATTTAACAAGCAAACATAATTGTAGCATCATTTTGGTTTCCAAGATTCAGTGGTGTCGTGGGGGAGAAGAGATAAAGAGTGTTTAGGATTGCCAATTTTGGCAAATGCTGCATTTTTGCCAAGACATCTGGATACAGTCTTTACAATGTCCACAGTTCATCAGTTGATGACTCATGGTTGAACATTTGAATTGTCCCCACTGAAAAAAATTATGTCAGAATGAACACCAGGAGACAGGAGAGTCGCAGTGGCCATTCCAAACAAACTGTTTTCCTCATCTGATGTTATGGTGTTAGTGAAATAAATAGGCGTTCTTTCTAGTGCCCAGCAGCATTATGAAGCAGCTGCTGTGCATACGTGCACTAAAATTGGCATTAGGCTGACATATTTCAAGTACAGTTAGGACATGACTCATTGTTCAGATTTTCATCAGTTAACCTCATTGACATCAGTGACACTGCAGAGGAACAAAAATCCTTATCATGTGTTTCGCACATGGTCAAAAGTATGTGTGTCCTTTGCCATCTTCTCTCATCTGCTCCTCATTAGGGCTTGAAAAGGAGAGAGAGAAAAGGGTAAAAGAAGATGAGAGTGTGTTTAAAAACCGGTTTGCTAGTGCTTGTTGGTTAACATCTTTTCATCTTCTTAACAATTCTTCTAATTATTCCTTCACTTTTTGCTTTCTTTGTTATTTACTGAAAAATCCAAAGTAATTTGAAATTGTGCATAATAGTCATACTACACGGCTGGATGTTTGAGACTGAGGGTCCTTAATGAGACCATGTACTTCATCAGTTTATCACTCTCTGGATCCCTCTCGGCTATCACCAGATGTAGGATACAGCGCTCATCTCCGTTTCAAAGCTAAAGAGCCAACGCTGTCCGAAGATGTCTCCATGGTCATGTGGCCAGTACGACTAAATGCCGAAGGCTGTCACCTTCCCACCAAAGGTGTTTCCTATTTTTTCTATTTGCATTTTTTTTACATGTTTTCGAACTGCTAGGTTGGCAGAAGCTGGGACAAGTAACGGGAACTCACTCCATTACGCAGCGCTAGGGATTTGAACTGCCGAACTGCCGAACATTCTGATCGACAAGCTCAGCGTCTTAGCCACTGAACCACCACGTCCCCATACAGTTTACTGTATTAACACGCAATTTAGCTTCGGAGCATGTTATTTTAATCTGCTGTAGTGGACATGGGTATGGCATTTTAGAAGACGGTTCAGTGTTTTTAAGAAAGGCTGCTTTGGCCTCTTGGAATGCAGTAAGACCAGTGTGTTGAAGCTGAGAAAGAGCGTTATCATTGCCACTCCTCAGAATTTCCCTCCTGTTGCTGACAGATGCTTCTGGAGGAGAGATGACAGAGACAGTGGGAACTTCCTTAGCTGGTGAGAAGACCTCATTTTCTCAGAACTTTGGCCATACAAAACGTTGCATACAAGCAGACTCTGCAGATCCTGTTTCTGGCTGTTGTACAAGATTGTACGTTCAGTGCAAATACCAACAGCAGCAAAAACATGCTTGCACATGATTTGGACTGTGAGAATGCATGGCTCTGGCTCAGGCCAAGGAATCTATAGATTTATTTTGCTGCTAATATTCACACTTACATGCAGGTGCCCACAAAAACATCATAGTTAAACTAAGCTTGGAAGATCTTGTATAACCCCTCTTAAACTGCAGTAAGCTTCCTTCAATGGGGGTTCGATTGATTTCACTTTGGGAATGGGGGGACTTTGGTGATATGTTTGATATATTTTCTTTATATTTACTTATATTTTTAATGCAATAAAAATATAAAAAAATTAAAGGGAATATAAGAAAAGAAATAAGGGAAGGAGAAGAAGAATTCTAGCTTTTGCTCTTCTTTCTATGTTTCTTTCTAGTCATTGTAATCGTATTTCTTTTCCTCCTTCTTCCCTCCTTACTTTGTATTTTCTTTTCCCCTCCCTTTAACCCTTTTTAGTCCTCAAGTCACCAATTCAATTTTTTAATAATCAATGTATATTTTCCAGTCTTTCAAAAATGTCTTTATTGTTTTTTCCTGACAAATTGATGAGCTTTTTCATTTCTGCAAACTGTTAATTTTATAAGCTAAACTTTTTTATATTCCAATCTTGCCTTAGTTATCATATACAGTATACAGTATTAATTTTCCATTTCCACACACACACACACACATATGTGTGTGTGTGTGTGTGTGTGTGTGTGTGTTTTATTTGTGCTGATAAATAAATAAATAAATAAATAAATAAAATAAAACACAAATATAACAAAGGCAACAGTAAAAATATTGGGTTTCTGTCGTGATGGACTCTTGTGACGAGCCGATTGACAGATGATGGAAGCAGTTAGCTTCCTCCCATAATTGGGGCTTACCAGGGGTTGTGACACTCACTCACTATCTATCTATCTATCTATCTATCTATCTATCTATCTATCTATCTATCTATCTATCTATCTATCTATCTATCTATCTATACACACACACACATACATACATACATACATACATACATATATATATATATAAACACATACATACATACATAATACATACATACATACATACATACATACATACATACATACATACATACACACTTTTAGTTCAATCTCCATAAAGCACAACAGAAACAATTCTAGTTTCATTCTAATGCTAATCCACAATATCTTTTGCATCATTGTATAGATTTGTATCACAAACCTCTTTGTATTTTTTACAAATCTACCATGCATGATATAAGGATCCCTCCTCCTTTTCACACTTCCAACACCGGTTTGATATTCCTTTGTACATTTTTGACAGGTTGATGGAGTAATATTTTGTACATTTTTCAAATAGCATGTGTTTTGATTAAGGGTGTGCAAATATTTTGTTCTACATTTTTAAGCAGTAATAATTGAAACTGCTGTTTTTTCAAGTTTTATATTTCTCCAAATTTTTGTTATACAGTTAAAATGCAAAGCTTGGATCGGAATCTGTGTAAAATAAGATAAAAACCTTTTAAAATATGTTATGTGCAACAGGTGTATACCAAGAATAAAATGTTCAAAAGAAATACAGGATTTACCTTGTCTATCAGAAGTGCAAATTGAAATGAAAATGATTGATGGTCTTTTAAATGAATAATCCTGGAGTAAACTGCATCAATCTAATTTATTCAGGTATAATTTTGATAAGGTGGTATTTATTGAAAGCTACTTTGAATATTCTGGAAAAACAGAATATAAGTAGCTAACCACAGCAAAGAAAACTGAATCATATGAAGCTAACTCCAAATATAATTAAATAATGGAATTTTGATTATGATTGTTTGCTTCTCCCACTGCAGATAGGAAGCAATACAAACATTTTCAGGGGGAATTTTTTTTGTTAAATTCGTTGCAACAAAAACTTCAACTAGCTTTCATTTAACATCAAGCAATAGGCTATTCACTAAGATCCTAGACTAAGTGGAAGACTTTGGTTATTAATGGGGAATAAGTTTCTTGGGACTCCCTTGTCTTGCAACTATCTGCTAACGTCTCTTCTTTACTTTAGAGAGTTAAACCTTCCCTGAACAATGTGAGTAAGGGTGTGGAAGAATACACAGCGAGAAGACAAGATGGAAAATTTTATTTTGGTGAAGTGATAGGCTATCAAGATGAAAGGGAAGAAAGGGATAAAAATGGCCTTTTGCCACTTCCTTTTAAAAGAAATTTCCTTCTCATTACTGGAAACAAATTCTTCATTCTCCAGTATGATGGAAGGTTGGATCTTCAGTATGCTCCCTCCTTGTCAAATCCCACAATATGTGGGGGAAACTTCCTAAATCTGTCATATTATTGAGAACATCCTAAGGCCCTTACTGTATAATGTACATGCTGTTTGAGTCTCATTCAGTTGCAGCCTTATATTAGTTATTTTAGCATCAATGCCCCACTTGGATTATTAAGATGATTTCTTGCCTCATTGCTCATTGTTAACTATGCCACAAGACATTTAGGTTCTACTTTGGGGGGGTTGTTAGCAGTTTTTTTTATGGTTAGTCATATTGACTTCGGTGTTGATTAGATGAGTAAGCTCTCTCTTGCTCACTGTTTTCTCTGTCAAAAAGTGAAATGAGGAGCTTGTTGGAATATTTTAAAATTTTCCTCCTAATTTCTTGTAAGAAATTCCTCATATTTCCTATAAAAAGGCTGTTTTGATGATCAGCGGACTAATGGAAGATTTTCTAGGTGAGGAGCTGAGGACACGTTTGTGTTTCTCTTGCTGCCATACATATTCAGTTGAAACTGTAAACAGCATTATTCATACTATTAATAATAATGCAGTTTCAGAAAATGAGGAGGGACACAGGAATTGAAAAAGGAGGAATTAACATGTTCACACAGTGAAGGGGAAGGAAAAAAAAAGATTCCCTGTTTTGTTTTTTTGCTTTTATCATTTTGGTCCAATGCCTTCAGGGAAGACTTTGAAGTATATTCCTCACTGTATATAAATTAATAACTTGGTATCCCTTTACTTTTATTTTTCCAGCTTTCTACATTGACAGTTGGCAGTTTTATGCATTAGCTATGAATAAGTGCTGGGAATGAGTTGGAAAATGACTTCAGGAGAAATTGAAGTGAGCTACAGATACTGGTGACCACCTGGGTGTGTAAAGGCAGGATAGAAGAACTAAATTATTGGGTGGAAATCATAGAGAATATGATTTTGGTTGAACATTAAGGGACCTAATGGTAAAAGGAGTTCAGTGGTGCTATAGAATGCCCCAGGACACAATGGGCCTTTAAGCAAAGGCTGGAAAATCTAGTTGCAGAAATTCCTGCCTTGAGCAAGTGGTAGAATTACAGTATACAGTCTCTAAGATCTGTCTAAAATTCTGTGGTTTTACAGTTCAAGCAACATAAAGTAAGTTATATCACCCCAAGGTCTCTACTTGCCATCTCTATTAAATATAAGTTTCAAGTCATTTTGAGAAAGTCACCTAGGTTTATTTTTATGCCAGACACCTTGTCTATTATTTTGTACCTTTATATACTTTTAAAGTGATGAGCTACAAGGGAAGCTGCTATTGGAATGAATTGAGGAATATTGGTGGCTGCTGTTAATTTTACTGTTGGATTGTGTTTGGTTGCGGTGCTTTCTGATGAATTGTAAGCTTGGTCGTAGGAAGGTGTCCTGAGTATTGTGGGTTAATATAAGGTAATATTGTAAATAAATAAACAATAAATAACAAAGATATTGAATTGTATTGTTTATGTGTGCAAAGGGGATACTTGAAAAAGAGCAGCATTGACAATCCTAGTAAATGGAGAATCACATTTAAAAAAACTAGCATTTTAACCCAATGTAGTTAGTAAAGCACCAGAGCAATATGCTTATCAAAGGATTTGCTAATAGTAAGTTTAGCCTCTGAAGAATATGGGAGTGAATATTCCCAAGGTTGTCCATTGCAATAAATCAGTCAATTCATCCCCTGAGAGAATTATATTTCCAACAAACAATTCTATTCAGCAAGCTGCTAGACAGAACATGATACATGTACATGCATGTCTCTCTCTCTATGCATGTGGTATGTGTATGTATATGTATATGTGTGTGTGTGTGTGTATATATATATATATATATGTGTGTGTGTGTGTGTGTGTGTGTGTTTGTGTATGTGTAATCTTATATGCTAGTCTGCAGGTGTCAAACTTGATCGCATCATGTGACGTATCATGATGTATCACAACATTTTTTGTCTTTGCAGAGATAGGGTGGGCAAGGCCTGTATGTGACACATCCGGTCCATGGGCTGCTAGTTTGACACCCCTATATACAAGTGGAAGGAAATTCTCTTCTGCTTTAAATTCTTCTCACATGCTCTCACTGGTGCTTAAACCAAAGGTGGGTTCCTACCAGTTCCCCCCAGTTCGGTGGAACTGGTAGTGGGAATGGCAACTGGGTCTCTGAACCGGTAGGGACAGCATGCTCGCCACGCCACCGAACCAGTTCCCTGGTTGCCGCAACATCTTTTTTTGACCTTTTAAAATCTTTTGCGCATGCGCAGACTTATTTATAGGCAACTGCGCATCTGTGCAGAGCAAAATCGCATGCGCACAGAACCTGCAGTAATGCCGGCAGAAACCCACCCCCGGCTTAAACCCAGTGGGGGTGGGGGTGGGGAAAGGAGTTAGGTTATTTGCCCAATGGACATAAATCAAACGCCCACAGATTAGAATAGAATTAAGCACATTAAAAGACAGCCATGTAAGAATGGAGTTGCATACATGCAGAGATGTTTACAGAAAGGAGGTGTTATATAAAAAAATCAAGATGGTGCCCATAATTATTTAATGGAATCTCTACAACATTTAGGTTATAAATGTTTCCTAGGGATCTCAGATCATTAGCTAGGAGCAACTTCTTCATATGTAGTCTGCTCAAGTGTTGGTATGATAAAGTTGTACAAATCTTTCAGGAGAAATATTTGAGAATGTGTGGAGCTAAGACTGGTTTAAGGAATTTGAGGACACCATGCAACACTAGGCATGGAGCCCCTGCCCCATACACACAGCCCTACATTATCATTACACAATCAAGTGAGTCTTTTACATCCAAAAGCTTTTGACAGTTGATGTACTACAGAGAATGAAAATCAGGTTGACAAATTGTTTACATATTTTTAAAACAATATGTGTGGCTTATGTTCATCATGTCTTAGGCAATGATTTTAGACAGAAATCCACAATAAGCAAAACTTTAAATCACATGTGAGAATAGATTAGCATACATTTATCAAATGTGTTGGTATCTTTTTTTTCTTCCTAGGCTGCATTAATTTTCAGGGCAATTTGCATTCCTCTCACAGAGCTTTTCAATAAACAGCTAACTCTGATCTATAATACAGTCAGTTTGAACAAGGAAGGTTTCAAAAGGTTTATCCATATAGCTAAACTGAGCCTCAGTCATCTTTGTGCACAAAACACCCACGTAGGCTATTTGTCTTGGACTTGAGTGTTTGGCAGGAAGCCTGACTTAAGCCTTCAGAATGAGAGCTTAGTGAAAAATGCTGGCATTCACTCTGAGTTTAATGTCCACAGCTGACCCCACCCACTGTACTTAGCTGCAAGGTTTTTGGCAAGCATGCACAACCCACAAGACAAGTTTTATCATCTGGTAAACCTGTCGCTTAGAAAAAAAAGGGGGGGAAAGTTTTCAGTAAAATATTTCAACAATTATAGCACACTTTAATTAGGTGCATAGCACATAATTAGGGCTGTTTTATAATGTATAGGGTTTCAAACAACCAAACATCACATTCTGGATGGATTTAGCACTGCTGCCTTTTAGAACAACCGCTTAATGCAGCTTAATACTCTCTACCTATGAATCTGCCTGTGCTTCAGACCCAAAGGTTGGCAGAATGGAATAGATGGCTAGAGCTATCTATTATGAATCATTTTTTTAGACTTTCTATATTTAGGCTTCTGAGGCTGTGTTGCTTATATCTGACTGGAGATTATTGTTTTTTAATAATCCCATGTTGAACTGAGACTGGGTGCTTTATTTAATAACTACAGTATTCTGGAAAAAGATTTCTCAGTTTTATGGAATAACAAACGTGCTCTCAGTTTATTACTTATAAAAATTCTGAGGGAAAATAGGATGAAGTAGAAATCCTTCCGCAAAAAACATGAAAGATTTATATGATCTGAAGAGAAATCAAGAGCCTGGTTGGAAACCTTTCCCAGGTCATTTTATTTTGATCACCATTATTGTGTTCTTCCTAAAAAGACCTTGTGATATACCCAGTGTTTCTTTCCATGAGCTTGTCTACATCTCTGTAGTGCATATCAGTGACTGAGGTTCTGTTGTGTTATTGGCAGAAAGTTATTGGGGTAAAGCTGTGGCAAAAAGTTGATAAGCCAGAAAGCAGTGAACTATATTGTTTTTAAAAGAGCATTTCCAAGAACATTGATGTGAATTAGTTTATGAGTTTATTTGCAGATTGAGTAAACCAAACATAATTTATTGTAACTTCTGGCACGTGAAACAAATATGCCTTCTCACTAGTCCTACTAGTCCATGGCTATAAGCCATGGTGGCACACTGGCCATGGTTAGAATGCAGCATTGCAGGCTATGTCTGCCCACATCCCTGAGCTTGATCCTGATAGGTTCAAGGTTGATTCAGTTTTCCATTCTTCTGAGGTTGATAAAATAAGGATCCAGATTGTTGGGGGAAATATGATAACATTTGTAAACCAATCAGAGACTGCTATAAAGCACTGTGAAGTGGTGTATAAGTCTAAGTGACATTGCTATTGCTACTTTGATAATTGGCCTTCGATGATTTGGTCAAGAAAAGAGGTTGAGACTTGGAACTATTCTTTCTCTATATTCCATAAAGCTTTAGTGTTGGCTAGCAGCTGTTAAAAGATGTTTCAGAATTATCATGATGAATATTTGAAACAGACTATTGCTAAGCTTTGTCATAAGGAGTGCAGCGAAAACATAGGAATAAGTTTAAACGTAAAGAAAACCAAACTAACCACAATAGGGTATGACAACCAGAACTGACAATGAAGCTATTGCTGTGTTGGGTAGCTTCTGCCTTTTAGGATTAACTACCAACAGTAAAGTTTCCAGCAGTTAAGAATTACAGTATTCTGCAGACTACATCTTGGGAGAGTAGCAATAAAGGCCTTAGAAAAGATATTAAAATGCCAAGGTGTGCCTATATCTACAAAGATCAGAATCATGTCAGTAATGGTTTTCCCTGTTATGATGTATGAAAGTGAAAGTTGGACTTCAAAGAAGCAGAATAGAAAGAGTATTGATGCTTTTGAACTTTGATTATTCTTGGAAGTTGGAAAAGATTCTTGAGAAAAATATAGATAGACAAGAAAACGAATATAGATTATCGAACAAATCCCATTAGCTGTGTCTTCTCCTAGAGAAGGATTAAATTTGTGGATCTCAATATTCATGTCTTAAGTCCTGTTTCAGTTTCTACTAAGCACTCAGGTGGATACTATTCATCTGGGATTAATGCTGTCCTCTGTGTCCCCATAGTGCTGTGGGGCAACCATGGGCTTGGGAAGTGGAGCATTACACCCTGCTTTAGTAGAAATGCAGGGAACAGTTCTGAAGGATTTTTTTTTGGGGGGGGAGGCTGTGAGCAAGTGGTTTCTCATTGGCAGAAATTCTGACTTTCTCTCTCTGACTAAGTAGCAAGAAGTTCCTGTGCCTTGGTAGATTTCTTTCCATTATCTTAGTTATTCAAGGAATGGCTTTACCATTCTCCCTGTATGGTGGTTTAAATTAGGCAGTTGATTCCCCCACCCTCCCCATGTTTCAAAAGAAACTGTAGTGAGGGGGAAACAAGGAAGGGAACACAGTACCAGCTAGCTGCAATTTTCAGTATTCTGTCCTTTGCCAACTAAAGGAAGGGAAAACAAGGACACTTTTTTGGGTATTGCAAAAATTCTGTTGGGGACTAGGCTGATTAAGCCAGAACTTTATGGAAGCAGTCTTGTGTATAAATGTAATCAGGACTCAATCCTTATCTCTGACCTTGGAAGAAATAATAACTTAATGTTATGAAAGCTACTGCTCTTTGCTTTGGAAGGACATTTGCCACTCAGGGATAAAGTATTTTAAATTTTATAAACTTAATAATGTTAATAAGATTTTTAAAATAGATGCTATTAGGTCAAATCCTTTAACAGAGGGTACCACTACTTTTTCAACTGTTCAGCGGCTACTTCTTTTTCCAGGCTCATTCAGCTGCTTTGGCTGGATGAAGGCAGCTGGGAGAACTTTGAAAGCAGCTGCCTGTGCTCTGGAAGAGACTAAGTTGCTTTAACAGAACGAAAAAGGGGGCTCTGTACGTGCTCTGGGGTGTTCCAAAGCACCTCCTTGATTGGCTTTACACAGATCTAATTATTACCGTGCACATCCTAGGGGCCCCAGTTGAACTAGTTGTTCTGGAAGGCTAAAAAAAACATCCTTAGAAATCTTTGCCAGATTCTACTTAACCGTCATTTTCATTCCTAAATAACAAATATTTGCTGCTAGGCTAAAAGTGTCTCTAAAAATGTATACCAGAAATGTCTACTTTTAATATCCAGGTTAAGAAGCCATGAAAATGAAATATGTACTGAAAAGTCAGTTGGGAGAGAAGAGGCCTTCAGCTATTGTAAGCTTGCCAACTGAGTACTTTAAATTTTGATTCTAAGCTTTCTCCCATAATTGTCACCTATATGTTGAAGGATACCATTTAGGTGTGGGTTTTGCTTGATTGCGGAGAGCACTTAAGAAGACACATTTTATCCATGCAGATTTGAATTATTGCTTTTCCAGCTGGAATCAGTTGGCTGGAAGAATCAGCAGAAAGTTTTTCATTGAGTTAAGTGACTCTTTGATGATTTCACTGAAAACAATAGTTTTAATTAGTGGGTTCCAACCTGAAGTCCTTTCTTTACAAAATAAGCTAAAAGTATTTTTTGTTACATATGTGAACTCTCAGAGAAATAAAAACTTATGAAATATCTATATTAAAAATGTTCACCTATAGAAAGCATTTTATGAATATACTTTTTTCTAATTTAAAACCCCTTTTCTATTATGAAAGACAATAGAGAATGACTCACAAAACATCTGGTGCTCCATTAAGGTTTGCACTGTTTTAATCCTCTTGTAATTTTTGCTTGCTTCTAGTAGCCTTGTTGTGCCTTCTCCTGGACAGGGAAGCCCTATCCATAATCACTCATGCTCCCATGAGCTCTGTTGGAACTAATGTAATGCAGTCTACATGGGCCTACCCTTGAAGAGCATTTGAAACAGAAGTGGTATTCAGCCAGTTCTGACAGGTTCTGCAGAACTGGTAGCGAAAATTTTGAGTAGTTCAGAGAACCAGCAAATAGGATGCCCCTGTCCCCGCTGCCTGCCAGCCTCCCAGCTGATCTTCTTTTCTTGCCCTAAACAAGAGAACGGAGCTGGAAAGCAGGTTAGTGGGGTGTGGAGGGAATGGGGATTTTGCAGTATCCTTCCCCAGCTATGCCCACAAAGCCACACCATTTTCACAGAACCATTAGTAAAAATTTTTGAATCCCACCACTGATTTGAAAGGTTCAGCTGGTATGGAATACAGGAGCAATGGTAATAAACTTTGGATAAGGAAATAGAAGGCATATAATTTAAACAAACAAACAAACAACTAAATAATAAATGGCATTGGGTTTTTGACAGATGTGTCATCACTACTCCCTGAGCTGCACTGATGACCATATACTTCCAGGTACAATTCAAGATACTAGTTATCAACTTAAAAACCTTTCATAGCTTGGGACCCAGTTGATTCTATCCATCTCACCATTTCAGACAAGATGGGTGTTTTGGGGATTTTCTTGGCCAAAGAATGCTGGTTGGTGAGTGCTAGAAGACATACCTTTTCTGCTGTAGCACCTGTCCTACACTCTACTTTTGGAAATCAGGATGGCCCCAACTTGCTAGCCTTTTGCAAGGGTAAACACTTGATGCTGTGTCTGGCTAGCTGAGTATTTCTTGATGGATAATAATGAGCTTTTATGTTTTCTTAGTTGCTATATATTTCAGTTTTTGTATTGTTGCAATTGCTTTTACTTTATTTTAATGTATATATAGGCAATCATACAATGAATGAATAAAGAAACACATTTTGTCTGAAAGTGAAATGGTGCCTCTTCATTGCAAAGACATATATCCTTAGTATTAGAAAATGTTGCTCCAAATTATAAAATATAATAAAGTAAACACATATTTTTAAATTAGAATAAAAAATATTTAAATGTAAAACATAATTTAAAAAACACTTTCCATATGTGGACTAGATCACTATGCAAATATGTAGCAAAGCATGCCAGCTATGAATGTTTTCTTTTTCTTTCCAAGCATCTCAGTAAAGTTGAGGGGACTTACTTCTGGGGAGCCATTATCTAACGTCTGAAAATGAGGAAATATAGCCTCAAAACAGAGGGCCAGTTTTCATCAAAATTGCATGTAGTGACATGTGCAGAAGTGCAATTGTGGAACACTGCTCTATGTATAGAAACACAATAAAATCCCACAAATGAGAAAAATTATGAGTAGGTTTTAGCAAAGGATGTTCAAATTCAAGTTCAACAAGTTCTTACAATTTTGCCTTTTTTAAAGCTCTATTTTTTAAAATTACCCTGCCATAGCTCTTAACATGCACAAGTATTCCACATAAATTAAGCCATGAGTCCATTCCAACCTTCTGAATAAAACTTCAGAAAGTTTTATTCACAAGTGCCAAAGCATCTGCCAGATACAAAATAACACCTGGGACTCCTATCTATCTAAAATATATCAGTACAGTAATGCTATATATCTGCCTGTATGTGATATATAATATATATCAGTGGTGGGTTGCTGTTGGCAGTACTGCTGGTTCGTCGTGCAAATTTTATTCGTTTGTGTGTGTATTTGCACCTAAAAAGGTCAAAGGTGCATGTGTAAAAGGTCAAAGATGCATGCTTAAAATGTTAAAAAAGGAAAAAAATACATTTCTGTAATGAAAATTACATACATAGAACCAAAAATCAAGATGGCGTCACCATAGGAGAACCAGTTCAGGGGCGTGGTAGACCTGGGTTGCTGCTGGTTCCAGTGACCCAGCCCCCCAAGTTACTAGCAGTTTGGCCAAACTGGTCCGAACCGGTAGGAACCCACCTCTGATATATATATGCTTAAAGCAATGTATCAGGCTCCCAAACTCAAACAAAGGGTTTTGCATTTAGCCATTTTTTTTGTGAACGTTTTGAGGGTGGGGGATATAGAAGAGGTTGCTGACCGAAAGGTGACTTATCTTCAGGTATGGTGTTTTTGCCTGCATTTTCTCTTGGATGAAGGAACAGATTCTGGTAGGAATAGGAAGATATTTAAAAGTTGCTTTAAAAAGAGAAATGTTTATCCTGGATAAGTGAATCTCTTTCTACAGCAACCTTTGAGCTAGATTATGCTAAGAAAGAAACAAGCCCAGAAATTACAGATGAGATAAAAGTTTTTGAGGAGATTTGAATCTGAGTTGTCTTTAGTTAAAGTCTTGCCATTATAAAAATTCTAGTTTCACGATTCTCCTAAAAAAGCTTATACATAACATTTAGTTGCCATGCAATGACTGGTGTTTGTTTTCCAGAACTCTTCATAACAAGAGCATCATTTTAATTTCAAATGTTCTGCAACATAGACCCATTTTATTGCACCTTTATTTCTTCTTCCTACCCAAATTTTCTACTGAGAGAGACTAAAAAGATGGTGCTAGGCAACTTTTAATGGAAATGTTAAAAAATCCAGGCAAAGGCATAATTTAGAAGATTTATATCACCCAAATATGTTAATTTTTAACTCTGCTGTATAATAATTTAATAATTTGACTAGATGATAAAATATAGGGCTTTAATATTCCTCTCTGTTTTGTGTGGAAATTATGGAAATGGAAAAAATTAGGTACATATATTTTATGCCCTCCACACATGTGAAACATATATAGTTGCTTATTATTTATTTATTGCATTCTTATCCACTCTTACTGCATGGAAAGTAAGTGCAATATACCATCTCCCTTCCTCCAAGGTGCACACATTTTATTCTCATAACCATTCATTTAGGCAGGCTAGGTTGAGAGGACCCTAATCACTCAAAATCACTGTGGAAAGGATTTTAACTTTGCATTTGAATGAATTTAGCTTTCTGCAATCCTGGTGGTTGTCCAAGCTGGGGACAATGTTATATTTCCACTGTCCTAGAGGGCAGCAGCTTGCTAAAATTATTTGACTCCAGTATTTGAATCTACTACATCGTATAACTCTGCTTCTCAAAGGTGCTGGAAATTTATGAGAAAAGAATGAGTAAAGCACAGAATCAATGCAGTCAATGCACTTCAACAACATTTCTTGAAATTGTGATATAACAGCATTTTCTACCTGTAATCGAGTTTCCATTTCTTCAATTTAGAGATCACACAATTATATACTTACATTCCATGTATGTTTCTCTATCCAAGCATCACCTGCAAAACTGACTTATTTCTTCTAGCATCAGTGAAACCGCAGTCAGATAATAGAAGCAGCTGTTTTAGATCAGCCTATAGAGAATCATAAAATGAACTCTCCAAGGCTTTCCCAACTGATGAATCGAACTGTTCTTTATCCACCATTGAGTTGGCAAAAAAACCTATGGTTTATTTATTTGTTTGCTCCGGTTTATATGTCACTCTTGAGTAGCTAATAACAAATCCATACAGAAAAAAATAGGCAAAATGGTTAAATGCAGTCTTATAATATCTAATGCCCCTAACTAAATGTAGCATATGTGAGGGGCAGTATAGGTTTCACCCACCCCTTAAAGAGCCATGTTTTGCAGTTCTTTGAATTCATAATGAGAAAACCATTTAGCTATCTGGGGTCAGGCTGTTCCACTGAGGAGGAGAATGCCTGAGAAAATTCAACTAGAAGGTCTCTGCAAATGACACTGTCTTAGTAAAAGGAATCTTCTATAATATTATTGGATAGGTAGGTTCAACAGAATCAGGCCACAATTAAGATATACTGTATGGATCATAACCATGTGGGGTTTTAAAGGTAGTAGTTCGAATTGAAGCTAACTGGCAGGCAATGAAGCTCCCAGCACAGTGGGCAAGGAATGCCCATAATTAGTCAAACCACCACCTGCTAAATCAATTGAAACTTCAAAGTTGTTGTCAACATAAAATGTAAATCTCTTGTACCACAAACGGACATAACTATTGTACAAAGACCCATCTGATCATAGCAATAGCAATAATACTTAGACTTATATACTGCTTTACAGGGCTTTACAGCCCTCTCTAAGCAATTTACAGTGTCAGCATATGGTCCTTATTTTACCCACCTCAGAAGGATGGAAGGCTGAGTCACCTTTGAGCCTGGTGAGATTTGAACTGCCAAATTGCAGTCAGCTGGCAGTCAGCAGAATTAGCCTGCAGTACTGCGTTCTAACCACTGCGCCACCATGGTTCATGATAAAAAAAATGATTTTATAAATTATATCTGAGGTGAGCCATTGCTGAAATCCCAGATATCTCTAACTTGTCTCCAGAAGGTACAATACATTAAAAATGGTAGATTTAGGATTGGACTGTCCAATAAAAATATCCACCTTGCCAAAGGTTCCCTCCTCCCCCTTAGCAGAAACAGAGATAATATTCTCTGTAACATGGTGATTAAGTGCACCAAATATTATGGGGCATCCATAGTTCTATGGTGGAAAAGACCAAATATTATGGGCCATCCATAGTTCTATGGTAGAAAAGATGGTAGCACATTAAAGGTAATCAGGTTGTATGGGTGTGTATGGGTGACTTTATATAAGCCATGAGGTCTTAGTTTCTTTTTGCCATTTGCAAGGCTTAAAAACAATTAAATAAGCTTCACCTAAAAGTCTATTGAATTATTACTATAAAAGCCTTATAAAGGGTACAAAACAAAATTTTAAAGCCTTATATAAATAGTACTACTTGTACACCTTATGGGTAGAGCAGCTTATGCATATGAAGGAAGAAGTGAAAATATTTCACCCGAAGCAAGTTTTTTTTGTCATTTTTAATTTTTGAAACTGTTATTTCATAAAAAACAAAACTATAAGAGAGGGAGAGAGAGAAGAATAAAGGAAAGAAGAGAATTCAAGTAATTTGAAGCACCAACAGAAAAAAATGATAATATTTTAAAATGTAATGTAAAAAACAGCTGTTTCATATCTAAAATAATAATCACAAGTATTTTAAAATAATTATAATTTTAATCAAGATTTATAATTATATGATAGTTTGGTGACTATGATGTAAAAAAGATGTGGAGACTCTAGAAAGAGTGCAGAGAAGAGCAACAAAGATGATTAGGAGACTGGAGGCTAAAACACATGAAGAACGTTTGCAGGAACTGGGTATGTCTAGTTTAATAGAAAGAAGGACCAGGGGAGACATGATAGCAGTGTTCCAATATCTCAGGGGCTGCCACAAAGAAGAAGGAGCTTTCTCCAAAGCACATAAGGGCATGACAAGAAGTAATGGATGGAAACTAAACAAGGAGAGAAGCAACCTAGAACTAAGGATAAATTTCCTGGCAGAACAATTAAGCAGTGAAACAACTTGCTTCTAGTAGTTGTGAATGCTCCAATACTGGAAGTTTTAAAGAAGAGATTGGACAACTATTTGTCTGAAATTGTGTGTCCTGCCTGAGAAGAGGTTTTGGACTGGAAAACCTCCAAGGTCACTTCCAACTCTGTTATTCTATTCTATTCTAATCCCCATATTTCCTATACCAATCCATCCCCTAAATGCTTCTTCTGCTTTCCAGTGGTGTAAAATATGTTTAAACTGCTGTTAATAAAACATTCAGTTCTTACCTTAAGGCTTTTTGAAATCTAAAGTCAGCTAACAGTAGAATTCTACACAACTGTAAAAGAAGGAAGTTTTACTACATGAAGTGTGGCTAATTGCCAGATAAGCTGTGTATAGCATTGCACAGTCATCCTTCATTTGTTGGCTGAGGAAAAGGAATTGGTAATATGTTCTACAAATATTGGATCAGAGCAACCAAACAGGGATCTTCTGGTTAGCCCAAACTTAAAAGAATGGTAAGTATTATGCTTTTCGTAATCAGAAAGCCAAACTATCAATTAAATGGAAAAAAATTCAGCCCTCACAACTTAAAGCATTTCACGAATTTCAATTATAATGGGAATGAGGATGTGGAGAAAGAGGGAGAGGGAGGGAGGGAGGGAGGGAAGGGAGGGAGAGTGAGTGAGTGTTTTGGATACATATTGGAAGTTGATTTGACTTGCCTTATTCAGCCCTTAGTAGAAATTTTGGGAATTATACTTTCAACACTTCTGAAGGACAGAGTTTGAGAAAGTTATCTAGTAATAGCAATAGCAATAGCAGTTAGACTTATATACCGCTTCATAGGGCTTTCAGCCCTCTCTAAGCGGTTTACAGAGTCAGCATATTGCCCCCAACAACAATCCGGGTCCTCATTTTACCCACCTCGGAAGGATGGAAGGCTGAGTCAACCCTGAGCCGGTGAGATTTGAACAGCCGAACTGCAGAACTGCAGTCAGCTGAAGTAGCCTGCAGTGCTGCATTTAACCACTGCACCACCTCAGCTCTAGTAATGGTCTTCTGATTATGAACATGGAAAAGCTGGGTACCTCTCTATGTTTGTTTTGCACATGAAAATGTTATCTAATTTCTAATTTTGTCTAATTTTCAGATACTTTCCCCTTAAAACCTACTGGTGTTTATTCATGAAACCTGGGCCCACAGGTGGTATTCATCAGGTTCTGACCAGTTCTGGAAAACTGGTAGCAGAAATTTTGAGTAGTTCAGAGAAACGGTAAATGCCACCTCTGACTGGCCCCACCCCATCTATTCTCTGCCTCCCAAGTCGCAGCTAATTGGGAGGAAATGGGGATTTTGCAGTATCCTTCCCATGGACTAGGGTGGGAATGGAGATTTTACAATATCCTTCCCCTGCCATGCCCACCAAGCCACACCCACCAAGCCAAGCCACACCCACTATCCATGCCACACCCATCTAGCCACGCCTGCAGACCCAGTAGTAAAAATTTTTGAATCCCACCACTGCATGGGACTATCTAGTTATTTGGAAAATCTGCTTGTAGCTCTTGTGCTTGTTCACTTGACTGTTACTTCCTTATGCTAAAAGCCACATCATGATTAAGAATCTTTTCTCACTTACACCAGTTCTTTAGAGCCAATTTCCAAAGGAATGTATCTAGAATCTTATTTAATAAAATATTTAAACTCTCAAAGTTTCTTTTCTGTGGACCTTTGGGAAGCTGCTTTAAGCATTATTTACGCAGAAATGTATTGGTAGTTACGCATAGATTCTCATCTGTTCTTAACTATAAGAACATGTTTGTTTGATGTAACTTCTAATGATATTTTTAAATTTTATGGGCCCTACAGGTTGCTAACACGGTGCATTTTAATTGTGATCTGAAACTGAATTTTAGCATGTTACTGTATCAGTTTTTTGATGTTGTACTTTATTGTTTTGCACTGTATCTAGTGACAGGCAAATGAAAAAATTATTACCACAAGTCTTCACCTACTACCAATAAGCTGGTCTTGATTTTAAAACAGGGAACTATGGGAACTGGTAGAAGCTTTGAAGGGGTTCCTCAAATGTACAGATGTTTCTCTTAAAATAATGCTCCATATGGAAAAGATTTTCTGAAGACAACTTGAAAACCATCAAACTAGACAGATATTTCTCTGCAAAACTCAACATCTGTCTTATAGACAATTTTCCTTTCTCATGGACTTTGAAATATTACTCCCATAGTCATAATAGATTAGAAAATTGTTGGCAATCCTGGCATAAGTAGGTGACATCCTTGATGAGAGCCCATTTCTTCTTGATATTACTTATCTGATATCAATGAATACCATAAGTCAATTAGTATTACCCAGAGTACCACAGAGCAATAGTTTATTAAACCATGATAATTTAGATTCTTAATCAATAGCTGCTGGACCTTCACTGAGTAACTGGGCAAGCCATCACCTTTATTCTCTTCATCTGGAAAGAACTTCCCATGCTACTAGTAGTAATAAATGGAAGAGAAATGATCTGGTATATGAAAAGTCTACCAGCATGAAAAAACCCTATGTCTGTCATGTTAAGTTAGCATTTAATGCATTCCCAGGGCCTTCTGTTTCCAGCAGTCCAGAAGAGTACATTCTTAGTGCCAAATCTGCTTCATTTCAGAGATGAAAAAACATTAGATAGCTTCAAGGCAAACACTTTGAACTGACCTTGTATATTTTATGTAAGTGTAAGATTCAGCATGGGTCGTTCTACCATTATGTGAAGTAAAGCAGCCCAGGACTTTCTCTACTCCTGACATGTCATCTGGGACAATCAAGAACCACTGGGATACTATGATTGTGAGGTTGAATTAAAACCATGGATCCAAGTTTATCCTCAGTCATGGAAGTTTGAGAGGTAGCTTTTAGCCACACACTCTTTCATTTCAATCTATGTCATAGGTTTGTTATTACGGGAGAAAACTGAGGAGACTCAAGCTCCTGATGGAAAGGTAGCATATGCATTTAACCAGGAAATAGATAGCTCCCAAGGCATTTTTCGGAGATATGCTTGTGTCCTGATCAGTGGTGGGTTCTGGATCCCGTTGCAACCGGTACGGTGCAATGGGGCCTGTCGTCCACCACATGAATGCTTGCAGCGTGCACAGACATCCTTACCTCATGCGATGTTTCCACGAGCCTCCACAACGCTCGGCGGAGCATCGTGCAGGCGCTGTGTGCTCCGTGCACATGCGTTGAAGTGCCAAAGAGCTCAAATACAGGTAAGGAGCTTGGGTGGGCAGGTGGGCCCTCTGGAGCACCGCACCGGAATGGTACCCGGTGCTCTGGGCAGGCACCGATACACCACTGGTCCTGATCACTATTTTTATTGTGGCATTTTGAGTGTTTCCTCAAAGTGATACATTATAAGAAGTTCATAGTCCCCCCCCCCAGTTTTATCTGTTAGAATGGCTAGCCGATGGAGGATGAGCGGTGATGGTACCATAGGACATTGGCAGATGTAATAGCATGGTGGAAGAGAATACGTTACTTTGGAATATGAGTGAAATGAGCCAAAGAAATATGCTTTGGCTAACTGCTGGACTTCTAATGTAGCATTCTCTGTATTACCTATATGCCATTTGATAGGCTATTTCCTAACAAGAGGATTGCAGAATTGTTATTTATCATTCTTCCTTACCAGCCATTGGAGGTACTTGAGACAGCTTTCAATCCAAGCCTTAATATAATGAACAATGTAAAGTAGAAAATCTATTGCAAAAAAGCATATAATGTTACAACAATAAATCTCAAAATACTTCTCAGAATTTAACAATGGCAACTATTCAAAACCTCCTCCTATCAATAAATAAGACAGTTATAAGTCTTCAGTAAATTAGAAGGAAGCCAAACAAATAGGACACGTGAAGAATATTCTTCAAATGAGGAATATTATAGCAAAGGCCACATTCTCCGTCTTTCCTACAGGAAAAAAAATCTTGAATAATTGTAAACACAATGTAGTCTTTCCAGAAGGGGCAGCAATTTGTTGAGACAAGTCTGCCCCCACCATTAGGTATATTGAAGTGTTTACCACTGACAGCTGAGTTTCAATAAAGTAAAATATATTTAAAAGATAGGGTTCAGGACTTTAGTTATGCAGCTGAGATGGTCATCTTGACTTTTTGACCACCTGCTCCCCTCAGTAGATACCCCTACAAATAGGGAGTTAAGAGGAATCTACCATATTTTTTTATAAACCAAGTTGGCAAAATGTATCATGATGGAGTGACATGACTGTAGCACCATACGCAGGGATTTAGAATTTTTTCTTGTCAAAAAAACTTTGCTTCTTGAAAAATCCCATAAGTATAGTATATATAGAAGCGACATACTGTATAAAAATGGAAGCTCCTTTTAAAACTTTTTTTTAAATCAAAATGCTGCTTCCTCTATATTCACTTTCCTCAACTGTTTACCCAGTCCTCCCTCTTCCCTATCCAGGCACAGGGTTGGATCTTCTGTCTGCTCAACCCTTCTTATGTTTTCTCCTAGCTTGCACTGCACAGTGCATACTTCTAAGACGGGGGTGTCCAAACTTGGGAACTTTAAGACTTGTGGACTTCAACTCCCAGAATTCCCCAGCCAGCCATGCTGGCTGGGGAATTCTGGGAGTTGAAGTCCACAAGTCTTGAAGTTCTCAAGTTTGGACACCCCTGCTCTAAGAGGAAATTTCTGGATAAAGTGGATATGGATTTCTTGTGTATGTTGTAAATTCCATAGACATCCTTGATAGATGATATTGTCCTATGGAAATATCCACAGTAAAAATAGAAAAAGGTATTGCCATTGAAGCCCTTTGCTAGTTGCTCATGTTTGCCATCTCATCCACTTTGGCAGACACTCCTATTCTCTCAGTCACTTGGGCAGTAAAATGGATCAGGTTTCTGTTTTACAGTTTCATTGTTTTATCAGCAGGATCTAAGCAAGCAAAGGTGCACTTGAAATTTTCCAGTAACATCTCTCAGCAGCAGGGCTCACTATTCTAGTCCTCATGACCTGTTAAGCTATTCATTTTCATGACTGAGAAGAATTTATTCTTATAGCATGATTCCTTTCTTTCCATTTTTTTTCCATAGACGGGAAAAGAGATCATACTCATTTTCAAATATTCATAAATCAACGGCTTTTGGAAATTGAAGTCCTCCTATCATTATTATTTTAAAATTGTAATAGAAAAAAATATATCCTGAGTTTTAATACTTGGGAGATATAACTGTGACAAATCCGGCCTTGCTGTGAATTCTGGTTTTCATAAAAGGCTACTTAGAGACAAGGTAGCTTTAGATCTAGGAAATACATAAAAATGACTCTTTGTTAATAGGGTGAGCTCTTTACATCTGGATTAGGGTTAACTGACAGGAACCTGTCACCTTTTATTCTCACAGATTCCAGCAGAGAAACACTTTGTGCTGATCTGAAAAGGACAGAATTAGGTGCTCCGTTTAAACTATTGATAAGAGTAACTCACTCTTATAAATTCCTACTTTGTGACATCAGTAAAAAGAAAAAAATAGTGACAACTTCTAACAATAGACAATTGTTACTTTGTAATTGAAATATTTCAATGTGCATCTCAAAAGTTCACCATAGTGGTACTCATATTGCATTATCCTCATTTAAATATCTGCCCATAAAGAGTGATCTTTTTTTCTTCATTTTATCAGTTGAGCATACTCCACTTTTTCTTTTCCATCTGTGATTCATTCCCCCTTTTACATATAAGAATGAAAGAGAGCGATCTCTTTAACTACCCAGATGGAAACAGATACAAGATATAAAGTTAGTTTTAGGCTGAATTTAGGCAAACCAAGGAAAAGCATATTCACTGAAAATACTCTTATATTCTTAATTTAGCTAAACTGTAGAACAACATATACTGCAATTCTATTTGTTTCTTAGTAGTAAGGTTTTATTCACTTAATTTGCTATTTATCCATTTTTGTTATTCATTTGTTTAACTTGCATCCATTTACTTGCAAACTGTATTCCTCTCCTTTAATTCTGTCTTTATTCAATAATCCTGAAATTTAATTCTTTCTTTTCCTTCATATTTTGAAGAAAAATCCTATTCCAAAGTTGCTGTTTGCAATTCAACGGAACCTTTGGCAAGTTTTCTCTGGTATGGGTTATTATTTGGACTAAAAACAAGCCCATAGGTTATGTTTTTGTAGGAGTTGGCCTGACTCTCAGAGTTGTGAGTCTGCTTCCCAACAGGTACAGAATATCTTTATGAACCAATAACTTATACACATACAGTACATAAACCATGTTCATCTTTACAGAATAAACTGAATCCTTAGACATCAAAGCAAAGACATCAAACTTCTATGGGGAGTATGAGAAATCCCCGTACTTTCCAGTATATCATCATCATCATCATCATCATCATCATCATCATCATCATCATCATCATCATCATCATCATCCTGATTTACAGATTTCCAAATTCCCTTGTCCAAGTTCATTAAATTACATGAAATTACATTTCATGAATTTGACAAACATGTTTTTTGCTCAGGGTCCTTATTGTATTCATATTGGTCTGTATACTTGAGAGAGAAAGAAAACGCTATAATGAGTACAGAATGATTCTGAAACACAGCTGAAAAAAATGTATATCCACTTTAATTCCAAGATCGTTTGCAACTATGATTTGAAATGATTTTAGGGAGGTAGGGTAAGAAAAAACAGAATTTTAGGGTAGCTCATCTATAAGTGAAATTTCTGAAGTCTAAATCTTTCTCTTTAAAATATTTGAAATGACATTTTATTTATTGACATTTATCTTGATTTCTTTATACTGTACTACATTGATATAAAATGAATATGTAGCCTCCATACCACAAAATAAACAAACCTCTTGAATGTATTTTTTAAAAAAATCCACACATTTGAATGTCTTTTTTGCAAATCGACCTTGTGAATAAAATTAAATAGTTTGTGAAAATGTCTTCCAGCACATTTTTTAACCTTCCACTTCCCCTGAATGCATGGAAACACAAAGCAAGGTTGTTTACATTTCTTTTACAGTGTCTGAGAATTATGCAGTAGATTGGTGCACATGAGTGTTGTCTTTGGGTATAGTTGTCATTTGCGCTCAGTGGGTTGCACACGATTCTGTCATGATTTGCCCTTCATGTTGTCCAATTCTCTCTCCTTTCCTTGATGACCTGCATATTTAAACTACATTGCTGCAAGACTCCAGATTTTGGTGGTGTCTTCCATTTGTCAGATTCATTATAGCCACTCAATTGCTCTTCTCCATCATATCTGCTCTCACTGAACTGCACTTGGCATCCCCTGCACAAATAGATACCTTTCGGAACAGAGGTCTTCAAGGTGGGCATTTCCCTCCCCTCAAAAGAAGCACATTCAGTTAGAGAATGGAATAAATTTGAATATAAATCTTGTTTTCTTGGCCCCTGAAAATTGGAACTGAACAACAGACTTAATAGTAGAAAAAGAATGAAAACAAATGTCCTCTAAATGCAAAAATGAATGCATATGACCAGAGGTGAATAACCTTAGGTCTCAGGGCATCATGTATTTTCTCCAGAATTAGGTGCAACCCAAAGACCTTCTAAAGTTTGCAAATAGATTGCAGTTTTTAATTTTAAATTACTATGTGCATGAGGAATAATCCTATTTAGAATATTTAGAATCACACAATATATGCAGTAAACTGATATGGTTGCCCAACACAGATACACAACTCAGAGCAGTTAAGACTCACAAAAACACATGGCAGGGAGGGTTTTAGATGCAATAACTCTAACTCTAACTCTAACCCCCATTCCAGGCCTATTAGAATCCTCTAAAGTCACCATGCAACTTCTGTAGGAAAACGTTTAGTGAAGAGCTGACAACTCGTGGCACCTTATTTTACTGGCTGGCAACTTATACCCTAAAAACATTCTTTTTGGTATCTACCTGAAGCTCCTTCCTTGTACTTTTAAACAATTGGTACTGTTTTTGCCTGTTGAGGTAAGAGAAAATAATTCCACTATTTATTCTGTGTAACAATACTTTATATATGTAAAGAGTGCTAATGTTTTGCATTTTTCCCTATTCTGTAAGCTACATTTATCAAGCTGCTGTAACAGCTTCTGCTCTTCCCATGACTTCATTTCTTGGTATCCTTCTCTGTCTTTTTTGAAAAGTGTGGCCACCCCTTGGCAGTATCAACCAATGTGATAAGAACTCTGAGTTTCTATTAAAGTTAGCATTTTCCTTTTAGTGGACACATTGCACTACAGTCATATTTCTATCACAGGTACCATGGTACTGCGAAACTAGGTTGCCTCCATCTTATATTTGTGCCTTACATTTTTCTTATACAAATGCAGAAATATATATTTCTCCCCAATAAATTCCATCACTTCAGCCACTGTTTAGATTTTTAATTTTTTTCCCTCAAAAATATTATCTATCTGTCCCAGCTGCAAACTTGATAAGCATTTTTTCTGCTTCTTCATTGAAAATACGGCTAAAAATGTTGAATAGCCCTATGGCACTCAACTCCAAGCTGAAAGGAAGTCTTTAGCAAGCTTTCTTTGAGTGCAGTATTTTAAACAATTGTGAATCTTTCTTATACTTTATCATTTTAATAAGGAGATAATCACGAGGGATCTTGCTGAACACTTCTCAGAGTCCAGGCACACTAATGTCTATGACATTCCCTGATCTTCTATGCTAGCAATGATTTCAAAGAAACTAATTAGTTTATTCTGCCAGCACCAACCCAAGCTGGCTTCTGTATGCCTATTTAAGAGCCAGCACCAACCTATGCTGGCTCCTGTATGCCTATTCAAGAGCTCACAAATATGCTGCATAATAATCTGTACAAGACTTTGCACAGTATATTGTCAAGCACAGGAAATCAGGAGTCCAGGCAGTTCAAATGAATATAGGTTTATTGTATGCCAATGGTCTTTACAAGAATCTGAATTACTAATGGTCAAAGCAAATTGGCAGTAGATTAGTGTCAACAGAATTCAAGGTGGACTGGATTTAGAGCTTAGAAGAGACTTGAGACTGATGATGCATTTGACATCAGGCTCAGCCTGGTCATTTCCTACATCTAGATACAAAATGTGCCTCCTTCCTCTTTTTGAAAATGGAAGTAACACTGCCCCCCCTTCAGTCTTCTGAAATTCTCCAATCCTTCAAAAATTATAAACATTCCAAGAATAATTCTGCATTCTGTGATAATCTTTATTAGTTCTTTCAGTATTCTAGGATGTAATCAATTTGGTTATGAAGACTTGAACTCAGCTTGTTTAAAAGAAACAGCAGAAGCAAGTCCTCCAGAAAATATAAGGTCCATCCCATAGACCTCTAAAAGTTTTTGCGAATTTTTAATCTTGACTCAGACACACAGGGAAAATTATAAAATACATGCTTAAAGAGTAATATAAATTATATTAAACTTAATTTTAATAGAGTGAAGGGAAGATTGTAGATCCAACCACTAGTTTTTGAAGTCTATTCTCAAGGCTTTCCCATCAAATCCCAAAGGTTCCCCTCAGACTATAAGCAACTCTTTACTTAATCTAATTCTACACTTTAAAACCATCCATCAGCAAACTATTAATATTGTCCAACAAACATACTTTAAGTTACAGAATACATATGTACAACAACATAGTTCTTGTTGTTAGAACTAATAAACTAATTGAGAAATTGGCAGAAATTTCTGCTCACTTGATCATTCTTTCAGTGGCCACTCACCTAGGCGTAAAATATGAACATAAGTTATTAGAATTAGAGAATTAGCACACAAATATGTTTGCTTTCCTGTTCCCATCTTAACCCTATTGACAAGGTGTCATCAATCATAAGCCTGGAAAATATTTTCTTCAGATTTGTGGTATCTTAAAAATTTTAGGCATATCATTTTACCCTGGGACGTGGTGTGATATGACACAAGAAATATCGTAGTTATTTCACAGTATTAGTAAATTAATTGATGAATATTTTTATCTGGGTGAATCTTTAGATTTTAGATCTAGAATCTTTAGATTTATTAGACACTAAGATTCTAAGAATTTATTTTTAATTCTAACCGTTTAAATTTGACCTTTGTCTTCTGTTTTATATATTGTGATTTGCTGTTATATTTCCAGGTTTGCTTCCAGGGCTTAAAAACAGGTTCAGGATTTCTAAAACAAAATTTAGATACTTTCATTTGACAGATTTGTATTTCCTGTAGTTACACTGGTATTTAGTTTCCATCTTTATACTTTAGAAAACCTTCCCATCTTTCTCCTCACTCTATAATCTAATGCATTTGGTGTCAGATTGTCTTTCTGGAATGTCATTTCAGTGTCATTGTTATGCCATCCACTGGCAACATCGACTTGGCATTTTCCTTTTTTGCTATTTTGTTTGACCTTTCCTGAGAGAGAAAAAAATGGAAATTTTCACATGGGAAAAATGAATATTGTTTTTAAGATGACAATAGGGTAATTTTCCGTGAACGACATTGCCAAATGATATTTGGTTTAGTCTAATAATTAAGACTAGAAACTGGGAGGCTGTGAGTTCTAGTTCACCTTAGGCACATTGGGTGACCCTGGGCCAGTCACTTTCTCTCAGCCTTATGAAGGAGGCAATAGTTAAGTTATAATACACATTAAGTGCTTACTTTCTCCTTTTGTGCCTTGGGAAGCAGCACAACTGGCATAATCTGTTTTGTTTCAAACAAGATATCCTCTATTATTTGTCTATTGTAAAATACTACTACTTACTTCTTTTCTTTTCTGAAGGTGGCTGCTCCTTATTCATGTGCATGGTGTGAAAAATGTGAGTGCTGTGCAAGTTTGAAAGGAGAGGAATAGTTTTGACTCAATCCTCCCAAGACTGACTAGCTGCAGGTATTTGAGTCATGCAAATCTAGGAATAGTCCATCTTTGAAATAACATTCCTCCTTCAAGGTTGCCATGCAATCTGGGGTTTCTCCTGGATTTATACCTCTTGCTTGAACAGCAGCTATCAACTGTGCCCAAAAAGACCTTTGCACAACTCCATTGGGTGCACCACTTTCCTAGATTGAGGTGAGGTGGGGATACTATCAGATAGTCACTCATGCCCTAGTTCCTTGCAGCTTAACTGTATGCACACGATTTGTGGCTTAAAACATCTGGAACCTCCACTGGTCCAGAATGTGGTAGCATGAGCAGTAATGGAAACATCTTGGTATGCTCAAGCACCCTTTGCTGGAGGCCAGTTTGCTTCCAAGTATGATTCAAGGTGCTGGTTGTTACTTATAAAGCCATACATGGCATAAGGCTTTATTTTTAACTTGAGGGACCACTTGAATCTGCCCAGCCAATTTGATCTTGTAGGATTGCCATGCTTTAGTTTCTTTCAGTTAATGCTACTACCATTAACCACAAAGAAGATAGTTGTACAATTGAAATGGTTCCCAGTGTGTTTTGAGGAAATCTGTTTGATAAAAGGTTTTGGAGACAAATTTAATTTAACTTATGTAAGGATGTGCCTGAGAAGAGGGGGGGAAGAAGAAGAAATATGAAAAGAAGTTGATGCAATAAAATGGTAATCTCTTGAAAAGTGTAATAGAGGAAATAAAAGCCATTTATCTACAGTATATATGTATGTATGTATGTATGTATGTGTATGTCCCAGCATAATTTGAATGCCTTGAGCAATTTCAATCAAACTTGAATGAAACACAAATGGTTTACTCTCTGGAAAAAAATACTGTGGGGATACGACACTTCTAACACCCCTTGGTCTGTGTGTTCTGTTAAGATACAGTCTGTTGTACCTTAAAATGACTTCTGCTGTACTGCTGTAAAATGGTTTCTACTGTACAGCAGTGGAGTTGCCATGGTAATGGCTTCACAGTACTCCACAAGGGCACTCCCTCTCGTAAGAGGGGAAACCCAATATTAGAAATTACATTTGATCCAGACATTTTCCCCCTATAAATAAATACCCGGGCAACATTGGGTTATCAACTACTAAATTATATTTATGGTGGCCATTTACTCCTGCACTCAAAAAGAGACAGAAAAGCACACTTATTTCTATAACTAATGCTTGTCTTAAATTACAGGGCGGGGCATAACCTTTTCCTAGGGGGTCACAGCAAGATCGACAGCAGTTTACAACTTCCGCGACACCTCATTTTAAAGCCCATAAAAAACTGAATTGAATGAGCTATTAAATGTTAAATTTGCTTTAAGAATGGCTGGAAAATTCGATTCGGAAGAACAAAGGATCATTGACAGAATAAAATGCATTGCCTTTCGAGAGGCTCGCGATGCTGGAGCCAGATCTCAATTCGCCAGATCTCAATCCGGCAGAGAACATTGGGGCCATAATTAAGGATGAAGTGGAAGCTCTGATGATTCAGGAGCAAGGTCAAAATCGATATTCGGTTGAAACTTTGAGAATGAATTTGGAAACTGTGTTGAAAAATCTGGAAAATCGAACGGAACTGTTTGAAGATTTGTTGTGTTCTTATCCACCTCGTTTGAATGCTGTTCGAAGGGCTAATGGTGGTCATACTGACTATTAAATCGTGTCAATAAACTCAGTTTTTGATGGGCTTTCGAATGGTGTATGAATTATTTGTGTTGTTATTACAAGTGTTGCTGTGACCCCCTAGGAAAAGGTTATGCCCCGCCCTGTACTTGGAGAGGTGCACATTTAAAATTATTATAATTTAAATAAACGAACATGTCTTGTCTAATAGGACAGATTGACTGATCCATGTTTGCAAAGTGTCCATGGCTTTGGTTCTCTGTGTTTTTAGTCTTTCCTCTTTAAAACAGATTTGAACAGAGAGCTCTTCAAATAGAAGACTACTGTCTGTACATGGCCACCATAATGACATAGATCTTTCTGTTCTTCAGAACTTTTCTCCTTGTGGGAACAAATGCCCTGGAGCTCAGTGTATCTTAACTTTGCCTCCCACAGACCTTTATTTTAGATCAATGTTGTTGACAAGAACTTTTCAAAGTTCTGCCTTCCCATCTGAAGTGAGTCTGGCCCCCTTATCATTGATCCAGGCCAGATTGGTTTTATTAAAAACAGAAGTTACTCCCACGACATGTGGCGATTATTTAGCACTCTGAGTTTTTTCTCTCTTTCTAATGGTATTTCCCTGTAAATACCATGAAGCACTGTTAGCCCTCAGTCTGTACACAGAAAGTGCAGGCAAGCCTGTAGAATTAAAGGAAGAACTATTTGTAGCATACTGGATTGAAGTCTGCTCTGTGCTTACTTTGTTTTACTCATCAAGATGGAAAAAACAGACTCAATTGTGACCAGATGATTCAATGGTCAACATAAGAAAGCAACTCATTGAAAGACAGTGGAAGGTTTGGTTGGAGAAGAACAGGCTTTTAAACCAGGAAGAAAGAACATCCAGCTTACATGTACATGGTGCCATGTAGTGATCAGAAAGTCTATTTCTGTGTGTGCATGTGTATACACATGTTTCTTTAATTTATTTAAATATTTTAGGCGCAGGCCTCCTTCAAGATGGATTACAAGAATAAAATAGATTAAAGTCATCATTTTAAAGAAAGCAATGAAAGCTTGATTTCAAAGACATGGGCCAAAAATATATCCAAGCAATCTGGACAGAAAACCCATAAAACATTTCAGGACTATCAAAACCAGCAGCATGGAACTAAGTCCAAAATCTAATCATGCTTATGGTCTGTTTTGGGATCTTTCTTTAGCAGCCAAATGCAAACGAATTGGCAAAGAATTGAAGCACTCCATCTACAGTCTTCCATCTTCTTTTAAGATTATAAATGTGGAGCTTCTACAAGTCAACTTCATCCATGAACGGACTATTTAAAAGGCTGTTGTCACTTGGTATGCATAAGTTAGGCCTGTGACAAAATGATCTCACCAGCCTTGCTCTGCTTCAAAGTAGTAGAAAAGCTGTCTTTCTACCATATCGAAACAGTGCACTATACAAATTGGAACTCAATTGCAAATAGAGGCAAAACTGTACTTTTTTACCTGAGTCTCATTTTTGAGATGGTATTGAAGAAGAATGCAGCTGGCAGAGATCTCTCCAACAGTTGACTCTTTTTGTTGGAATTATTTTGGCTTAATTCTACTAGATCAGTGAAATGAAATCCTTGAGATTTAGAAGATTCTTGCCTGTATTAGTAGATTCCTCATTTCTTCACCTACAATTGGGCAAACACAGGCACTTTTCAGTTTGAATTCAGCTTTTGCAAACACTTTGGATGGTTCAAGATTACTTCAAAGAGGAAAGGTGTTTGTTTCCCCCATCTTTTGCTCATTAACATCAGCAAATGAGATTGCAGTCATCTTTTCATGCTAGAACAATAAAAGCATAGGAGGCCTGATGCTTGAAGGATGGGTACGAGAAGGAAAACATATTTCTTATAATTAGTATTAAAAATTTTAAACAAGAAGATAAACACTAACACAAACTAATAGAAAGTAAGGAAGAAAAAAAGGAAGAGAAAGATTTCTCCTATACATCTTCTCCTGCAATATAGTACATATTCCATAGTTCATAGCTCAGTGCAGAGTCCAGTTTTGCTGTTTACAATTAAAGTGAGGGCTCTTTGCTGCTCTCTGAGCTTGGTTGTTTTCTTACGGATGTTTCATTACCCGAACTCAGTAAAATCAGCTGATGATGCTACCCAGTTCAGAGAGCATCAAGGACTCCTCATTTCAACCCTGAGCTACAAATATTCTCCTCGGTTGGTAGAAGTAAGGGTCCATGGCTCCAGAGAATTTGCTTTCCAGTGTCCTTAAGATTAATACCAATCATGCACATCATCACAGCAACTACTGGGAAACATTTGATTTACTACTAATAAAATGTGGACTGGGCAGAAAGGGAAAAAAATGTCCAGTATCATAATTTGATCACTAAATTGGATCCTGGTATTTCTTGCCTAGGAATTTAAATTGAGAATGATGAATTGGAAGGAGTGAGCATGAGTTTTTTTTCTGAAGACAACATTTCAAGAAAGAAACTCCCCATTTAGATGCAGTATAGTATATCTGACCGCAATAGAGAGAAACCATTCAGTTAAACATGCACTCTATAATGTGTTAAGAATATTTTTAACCATTCAAAATTCAGTTCAAAAGCTGCAAAAATATCTTCCGTATGAAAATTCACATAAATTCTATGTCCCCTTTTTATACAATAACTGTTAAAGGATTAAATTAAATAATCATTTCATGTACAACATGGAAAAAATCTTTTTTGACAAAAAAATCCTGCACACTAACAGCTTTATGGATTTTAGTTTTTATAATTTTACAAAAATAACAGTCTGCTCATAAAAGCAGCACAATTTTATTTTCATCATCATCATCTATTCCTCATTTCAATGGAGGAATATATTTTTCAACAATTACATATAGTTCTTTTGATCACAATTACTATCAGAATTTCTGTTGCTAAGCAAGGTGGTTGTTAAGTGAATCACATCTGATTTTTATGAACAAGAAGAGCTGCACTCAAGGCAATGGGCAGATAAAAGAACTCTGAATCCCCCCAGAACTATAACAGACACAGTGTCTCAGACAACTATCTCACCAATTATCAGGAAAGTAAATGGAGGGATGAGGTACAATATTCAGACTTGCAAGATTCTTTTACTGTAACCTTACAATAAAAGTAGTATTCATAACTTTATAAATTCATAACTTTCTTAGTTTGGTCTATCTTAAATGGCTGACAGGTAAGAGATGTATCCCCACAGTGAGTGACTATCCTCTTTAAGAGCTATGGAAGCATGTCTTTTAGTCACTACTCTCCTCCTCTGGAATAGTATACCCATGATGTTCTATTCGCCCCTCACCTGTTTTTTAGAAAACTGGTGAATATTAGATTGTTTCATGAAGCCAGAAACGGCTGCATTTTTCTCTCTGGTTGATCGTTTGATTGATTGATTGATTGATGATGATGATCATCATCATCATCATTATCATCATGATGACAACTATGGTGAGTATTCTCTAAATTTTTCTATTTTGGGTGGACAGTGGAAGCATCTTTTCATCACTTTTCCAGCATAAAAAAGGGAGATTCAAGGACTTCCGGTTGACATCATGGTGAAAATGGCTGGAAAATAGTGGAGCTCTGTCGGGCTTCATGATATGCAACTAGCAGCTGCTTGCTGAGAGACCCTAAAGGGTCAAGCTACCCTGGAGGGGGTGTGAAGAAAGGAGAGATGCTTCATCACTCATGAGGAAATTGCAATTTCCTCATTGATCTGAAGAAAGCTCTCTCAAACTGCAACAGGGACAATGGCCATTTTGGTCAATAACAAGCTGGGACAACCAGAACACTAAGATCTTGTGCTGGAGCAGTTCGTGGACAGAGCAATGAAATTGGGTGAGATAATTTCCAAATTTAACCTTAGAGATTTAACTCAAGTAAGAAATTCCAAAAAATCGTCCTCCAAACATTAAAACATTGGATTTATGGAGAAGGATTAAAGACTAAAAACTAAAGAGGAAGATTAAAGATTAAAGACTCAGATGCAAAAGAAATATCTCAAGGATGCTTTAAAACATAGAAAGCCTGGCAAAAGTTGAATAACATTGTGAAAATTGACTATTGGGAGAAACTGCTTTTCTAAACTCTATCTTTCACTCCCCAAAGTGATTGACAATCAGCTGTTTTTGACTTTTACATTCTGTTGAATGCTGGAATTGGGAGCAGCGGGAGCTGTCTACTGGAGGAAGAAGATTAATAAGGCGTGGGAAACTTAAATGAAAGTGATGAAAGGAGAGAAAGTAAACAACACCTTGAAGACAATTTGACCTTGACTTTATCTTAGTAGGCAATTTGGATGCTTGGAAATATTTAGTGAACTTTTTGAAGATTTTCAAGGCAAACTGAACTGTAAATACTAAAACTTGATTGAAACTTTCGTTGAAAGGTAGATTTGAAGATTTGAGGAAACCTGGTGGATCAAGTTAGTTTGGGTTTACTAAGATCACTTGATAGATCATCCTACGAGGCAAAAGAAAACAAGTGATAAAAGGGAAAAAAGAAAAGAAAGAAAAGAAAGAAAAAGAAGAAAAAGAAGAAAAGACAAGCAAGGCTTTAAAATTTGGACAATTGGGAAAGTGTAAATTGGAAATTATAAAGACTATAAGTATAAATTTATAGCTTTTAAGGACTAGAAATATAGGAGACGTGGAGGAATAATTCTGGGATTGACTAAATTTTATTAAGAATTGTTTTTTTTTTTGGAGTTTTTAGATATTGGGATACTGCAATATTAGAGGCATATTGAGTAAGTTTTAATATATTAATATGGTACAAAATGACTCAGCACGAGACAATAAAGTTCTAGGAAGAAATGTTAGTGATGGTTAAAAGTATTTACAAAAATGTGAAAAAGAATCATAAGGAGATGATGGGACTGTTCGAAGATAAAGATGTGAGTGTAGAAGACCCTCAACAAATGGTGGGAAAAGATGAATAAAATACTTAGAAGACAGATGAGAAACTAGAAGGATTGGTGGCAGAGACAAATCAAAATAAGTTACAAGAAAACAAAAACACTGAAAAGATAATGACAATTGATACTAAGAATCAAATAGAATAGTTTAAGAGCTTACAAAAGAACAGAAGGAAAAAAGGAAGACTTTCCAAAAATAAGGAAAGGGGGATGGGTGGGTATCCAAATGATGCAGCAGAAGGTGATAAGGGGTAAGGCAGAGGAAAGATTCAGTCTGTGCAAAAATACCAGAAAGAAATATAGGATCCCAAGAGAGAAATATAAAAGAATATTCAAAAAAATCAATAAATCATGAAATTCTAAAAAGGCTGAGAGATGACGGATAGAGATATAATATCTTGTAGTACTTTGATTGTATTAAAAACTAATAGAAATAAGTAGAAAGTATAAATTGGGAAAATAGTAGCACATATACAGATATATAATAGAATTTATTATAAGCACAAATATACTACAGTTAGAAGGTGGAAGACTATGATTGGGTATATTTAAATGTATTATTATGATTAACAGTGTGTAAAAATATACTGGAATTTATAGCTTTCAAGGACTATAAATTCAGGGGATTTAGATATATAATCCTGGGACTGATTAAATTTTATTAATAATTGGTTTTATTTGTGTTTATAGAAAATTTAGATATTGGAACTATGATGGAACTTTGAGTAATATTTAAAGTATTAAAATATTAGTGATTTAATACGGGTCAACAAATACATTGTATGCAGAAAAGTAATTGATGTTTAAATATATCTCTGGAGAAAGTGACAAAGAATCATAAAGAGAGAATGGTTTAAAGACAAAGACAAAGAGGTGAATGTGGAAGAACCCCAACAAGAGTGGGGGGGGGAGAAATAAGTACAAATTGGGAAAATAGTATCGTATTCATTGATACATAAAACAATAGCAATAAAATAATATATTATAATTATGAGCATGTTAAGGTTAGAAACTGGAAGACAAAAACGTTTATACAGTTAGCACTGTGTAAAAATATATTGACCCAGTCATTACACTGTCCACAAAATATTTTGGATGTTTAAAGGAAAACAAATAAAACATATATCTAAAAAAGGAGATATAAATTCGTCTTTCACTCTATTTCAGCAGAATGACAGCCTACTTTGAATCATTCCCTCAGGACTGAGACTTCAGCTAAACCTGATGTACACCACTGTTAATATACATAGACTGTTAGTAGGATATTTCTAATACTTGCTTATTTCCCCCTCTTGATTCATGCTGTCAGGGGTTCCTTGATTATTAACTTACACCATTTCATCATCAGCTGAAATCTTTCTGCTTTGATCTATGCTGCCCCTTATTTCATTTTGCTATGTTCCATTCAAAATATTCATCTTGAAAAACCCTAAACCTCGCTATTCTGTCCCTATTTGCATGATCCTAGTAAAATAAGTAATTGTTATTAGTATTAGTATTTCCATATGATTGAACTTAGAACATGACTCCCCACATTTTATAATATCAAAGCAAAACAAGCTAAATCATAATATTGATTGAATAGTCCAAGGAGAATGCCATAATATAATAATGCAAAGTGGTGCAGTGGTGATCATTGATTTCACAAATGCCTTCTGAAAGAGGTCAAGTTTCTTAACACAGAGAGATAATATTCCATAATAGTAATATCTGACAATATTTTAATTTCAATGAATTTAAAGTGGCTGCAAATAGTTTTGAAATAGAATCATACATGTTTTCTTTTCCAAACCATGAAAGATCTCATCATATTTTAATTTTTTTGATAAAGTCACTCTTGACAGTCAACGTAGTAGAGTGTCTGTAGTAAACATTCCCTAAGAGATGGTATTCTACCGGTTCAGACCAGATTGCCTGAACTGATAGCGGAAATCGTGGGTGGCTCCATCCACCAACGCCCGGCTCTATGACATCCCCTTTTTTGCCAAAAGCGCATGTGCGCAAGAAGCACACGGTCACATTTGCGAAACCAGAAGGGAAGGTAAGTGTATACTGCCCCTGCCTGACATGGATTAAAATTAAAGACTCTACTAGCCTTTTTGGAAGGTCTTAAAGACCTGGCTGTGTGTCCAAGCCAAGCCTGGGATCCTAAGTGTGAGAAGAGCCATTTCCTGGTTGCGTTGCCAGGTAATGGATTATAATATATCTTGGAAACTTTTGTATTTAATTTCTTTTTTGTACTGTGTTTTAACTATTTTGTTTTTATTGTTAAGCATAAACAAAAACTACTGGAAAATTTCAGCCATAGTGCTGTCTTTAACTTTTTGGTCTTCATACTTCTAGGGCATATTGTGTTGGAAAAATATAGCTCAAATATCCCTGCTTTATAAGAACACATCTCATTCAAACTTTTTTCCAGCTTTTTTCCTATGGCACTAGCAATGGAAAATAATCTTAAACTATATGTTTATTTCTTTGAAAATAAGATATCCAGTTGCATTTATAATATCAGTGGGATTGACACATTTTCTCCCTAAAAGCTGCTCAGTTTTTCTCCAGATCTCAAAAATAATAATAGGAAACCTAGGCAGCGATGGTTTACTGAAAATGGGGGATAAAGAATGATGAAATGAAAATGGTGATGTCAGGTTTTGGACTTTCATGCAGACTTTGGTATGTGTAGATAGTGATAGGTTTTGCAGTGTGACATCATGATATCGGTTTAATCATTTACATTTCCTCTTTTTTCCTTGCTATCCTGTAGTCACCCATGGAAGAAGATTTGTGATGTACATAATAGTCAGAATATGAAACACAGCGTGGGGCCAGAACAGAGTAGCTCTCTCCCTCTGAGGAACCCCAATAGCTGGTGTTTTAAGCATGACTCTCATGCTTTAAACAGCAGCTAGTAAACAACTATCAAGTCCAATAACCATTGATTGTTATCTCTCAAAGTCCCCTTTTAAATACATCTACGTTAGTGGCCTTCATCTCATCTGATAGTTGTGTATTCTGTAGTTAAATATGTTATTTTCATTAGATGTTACTCAGTTTTATCTTGAGAGAAAGAGGAAAATTTTCATTCTGTTTCCATTATAGGGACTTCTAGTTCATTTTGTTTTTAGCTTAAAAAGTATGCATTACTATAGCCAGGGGTGGGATCCTACCAGTTTAACAACCGGTTCACTGAGCACGCAGTTTACAGAAAACTCACCTTCCGCATTACTGCTGGTGAGGAAAATAGCTGAGGCATGGCAATCCACTCTGCTGCGCCAATCAGCTAGACTTTGGAAAAAGAAATATTGGTGAGTATAGCATGGGGATGGGTGGGTGGGCCCATTTCAAAGTTGGAGTGAACTGGTTCGCTCCCAGCTGATAGTCGGAGCTACCGGTTCACCTGAACCAGTCCAAACTGGTAGAATCCCACCCCTGGCTATAGTCTTTTTTTTTTGAAGGAGAGTACTTTAAGTACTGATATGTCCAGATAAGGCAAAAGGGAATTCCCTCAGTCCTTCCCTCCACCATTTCTAGAGGAAAAAACCCAGTCATTTTAAAAGCCAATCCTTGAAGGAGGAAGAGGGGGAAACTTCTCATCCTTGTTTCTTGTTGTTTAAGCAATTACCATTTGTTCTCTGCTGGATAACCAATATTTCCTAAGTTTACTCAAGAATTTTTGGTGCCAGATTAAGAAAAAAAAATTAAGTCCATGTGTGCAGTAATCTTTTGGATCATGCCTGTCTAAATATTGATAGCTCCTACAAATTTTAGAAAGTGATTGACCAGTCTTAGTCATTTCTTTTTAACAAAGCTTGTTCTTTGATTGCTTCTCTTTAGTAACAATTTTTACTGTTTCATTCAAAATAGATGTTAAATTAGCATCTTGTATTTTTCTTGTCTCAGATCCCTTAGTGACAGCAGTCCTCAAGAATAGATATTGATCTAAAAATAATATTGGTTACATCAATAGTTCTGCATTTGACTTCTTCAGGACATCTCAGATGTGTATTAGCTGAACATGAGTATTTATTAATGTTTTTAATGTGTAATTTGGGGGATATAAATGCATCCTATTTCTCTCTTGTGGATGAATCTATCATTCATACTCAGCAGTGAAGATAGAACCTCTGTAAATTTCTACCTTTTTCTAATATACCTTTAACGTCTCTGTTGTCCTATGTCTGGGATGGCGAACCTATGCCATGCATGCTGGAAGTGGAATGCAGAGCCATCTCTCCAGGCATGCCAGCCATCACTTTTTTGGGTTCCAGCGTGCTCATGTGCTTTGGTCAGCTGATCTTCACACACACAGGAGTGCCAGAAATCAGAAGAGCAGCTCCCTGGCATGCATGCATGTTTAGAAACTGGAAGACCAGGTGGCTGGCATACATGTGCATACCAGGAAGCTAAGCTTCCAATTTCTGGCACTCCTGGAAATAAACATTGGATAAACATTGTTCTTTTAATTTCTTTTCAGTGGATTTTCATATATAACCTCCAGATATTTGGGGAAAACCATGTCCCCATATTTATTCTGGATTCTGAAAAACTTCTCTTGTAAAAAAACTGCTGTCAGGGTTCTCAGATCATCAGAGAAGAATTATTGTGTCTAATGTCTACTCTGATAAACGGAATGGGAAACTCACTGTGGCTAGCAACTATGCTAGTTCCAATGAAACCAAATGTGAGATCAACCCCAAATTCATCCTGAAAGATGCAAAGCAGGCTTTCTAATTTTTACCAAAATCCCATCAAATTAAATACATATTTGATTGCCTGAGATGTGAGCTAATATAATATCTGCAAGGGGGGGGGAGGATTAAATTTCCACAAAAATCTTTAATCCTATTTTCACTAATGGTCTGGTAAGTATTTTGACTCATGACTCATGAATTTTGACAAAGTAAAAGCAAGTAGTTTTTGATATTGTGATGTCAATACATGAAAGATGACATCATGCATTATAAATACAGGAAAATATATACTTTGTGAAAAGTAGTAGTAGCCGCTTTCTGCTTACAATACGAAAAAAGATTTATCTGTGGTTTGAGATGGACATAATTTCTCTCCCAATCTCCATTTTCTCTTCCTCTCACATATTTTCAAGATGGTGGATTCTTTTTAACTTAAAGCATCCCATTATTTTCTTTTCTTTTGTTATGTGATGAGTGGAGACATGCACTACAAACTTTTCATTTCAACCATCTTTATAGCTGTATTCAGTAACCAGGCTTGATTATTAAATTTGAACATTATTCTGCATCAATCCACTTCTGTGCTATGTTCTCAGGCCAAGTTGTCTATGCACAAACCACAAACCAGATGTGAAGCTTAACTTTTTCAGGACTTAATTTTGCCACTTGGTTTGGATCACAGGGAAGTTTTCAGACAGCTGCCTTTGATGCCTTATGTTTGCGTTCATAAAAATTATATGGAAAGTTATAAAAGAGTGATAAGACTTTCCAGTCTTACCACCAAATGGAAAAGCTATCTACACAAAGAATTTATAACCATCTTGTAGCAATTTTGAAAATTTAAAATCATTTTAGTTGATTGTACATTAGCAATGTTGAAAAGAATGTAAATCTATCCAATTGTCTATAGGGTTCATGAAGAGTAGGCATACTTCCTGCATTTTTAAACTCCAGAGCTCTATCTTATAATATGGGGATTGATATTACAATATTTCATCATAATATTTCTGAGTAAGGGAAATGCATGCTGGACCTCATGTTGTAGTTTTTCTACTGATCAAAGGCACAAAATTGGGAGGAGGGTTTTCTGTTACTTTCTTTACTGAAAGAATAAACTACTGATTCTGCAAAAATTACAGACATACTAAAACAATCAATGACCATGGGGCAACCGCTGGCTGTGTGCCTACATCAAGAGTTGCTTTGATGGGTGGTAACTCACATGTTAAACCCAAGAATCCATCTTTATCAGATACAACTACTTTCTGTACTCCTTTTTAGATGTTCAGTGTTGTGTTTCAGCATGAGCAGATTATTCAGTCTATTAAGTTATTTGAACTGAGTGTTTCTTCTCAAAAAAAGGATTTGAAACCGTTTAACCTTGAACATAAGGTACAATGTAAGAAAACATTGCTGATTTTTTATTTGTTGCTGTGCTTTGTTTTGTGATATTTAAATGGAAAAATTGCAATCTTTTGATCCAATGTTATTTCTCTCTCTCTCTCTAGGCATTGCTCACAAAACATTGTTGAAACTTTGAATAACCTTTCAGCCAATCCATTGTTTTTTTTATTGATTTCTTCCAAAACTGGAATAATAATCCCCCCCAAAATTGGCAGGTATATATCTGCCAAACACTATGAAAGGCTCCCCCACTTCACAGGCCTGTTTATCTGAAAAAGGAAAGATTTTTGGGAGGGAGGGATGAAGGCATTAGGAAAGTTGATGTGCTTGTATAAATCTTCTGATGACCCAGATATAGGATTATGGTTTATCTCCATGAAAAGGCAACTTCTGTTTCCCTTGGAGATTTATCAATAAAACATGACAAATCACAGTAAGTAAACACTAGCTAATTTAACCAATTCATGTGGAACAATTCATTGACCAAGCCTCTATCAGTATAGGCATACATATTTTCATACAATATTTTACACATGTTTGAACAGCAAGTTTTCATCATTGTGTAGAACACAGCATCTTCCACATTCTTTGATGCTGTCAAACTATAAGATGCATACAACTTTTGCAATTTGTACTAAGATTTGCTTTTCATATAACATTTATCATAGAGCTTTCTTTCTTCCAGATGTGTTGGATTAGATTCTCAGAATAATTGGGCATTATGAGACTTGAGCTGTAGTGCATCATAGTTTGGCAATATAGGCTTAAGGAATGTTGGCAGATGAACTGACATCCTACTTTTTCCCTGCCTCTTAGATAAGACATCCATGGACCTTCCCATAGAATTAGTTTTGTCTACTGCTAGCTGTTGGCAATGACGCAGAGTGGAAGATTGAACTTGATTATGGCTTATAAACACTGAACAGTACCCTACCAGTGCTATATATCCTTCCTCCAGGAGGCTTCACCATAGATTCTGGAGTTCCTTCCTTCTTTGCTGCTAAAATGCAGCCATAATCAGAGGTGGTATTCAGCTGGTTCGGACTAGTTCGCCCAAACTGGTAGCGGAAGTCACAGGAGCCACACACCCCCCGCCCGGGCCTGGCTCAATGCCATCCTATTTAGGCATGTTTTCAAGCTACATGCATGTGTGCATACCTCATGCACTCACATTTGCAAACCGGTAGGGAAAGCAAATAAATACCACCTCTGGTGGTGATGCGGTAGTCACCAGGTTAAGCTCTATGATAGTTATATTAAATATAAATATTTATTTATATGTATATACAATATAGAGCCGAGGTGACGCAGTGGTTAAATGCAGCACTGCAGGCTATTTCAGCTGACTGCAGTTCTGCAGTTCGGCTGTTCAAATCTCACCGGCTCAGGGTTGACTCAGCCTTCCATCCTTCCGAGGTGGGTAAAATGAGGACCCAGATTGTTGGGGGCAATATGCTGATTCTGTAAACCACTTAGAGAGGGCTGAAAGCCCTACGAAGCAGTATATAAGTCTAACTGCTATTGCTAATATAAATATAATATCATTTATATAAAATATAAATATTATGCTGAGATTGAGGCCTACATGTTTGAGTAAAATCATGCCACTTTGCTTCCTAGAACTGCTTAGAATTGGACTGAAGGGGTAATTAATTTCAAGGAGATACCTGGACTTGAAAAAGCAAAGCATTTCACCTTGATGCATTCACTGCAAAGATTGAGATACTTTGCTTTTCAAACAGAAGTGTCTTTTATATACCCATGCCCAGAAGACCATCAAAGGCTCTTGAACAAATTACTTTGATATCGTTCAGTCATATTTAGACTTTAGTAAGTACTGGGCACCTCAAGCATTGTCAAGAAACCTCAGTTGAACCCTTTTACTAAGATATCAATTAAAGTAAGGCATCTCTTTGAAGCTTCATACAGGTATGATTAAAGGTTATAGTTAGGGAAAATACCCCCAAAGCCAATTGTTGAATCTTATATCTGATATCAAATCTTATGATTAATATTAGTGATAACATCACTTTTGTAACATTCTTCCAATTACAAAAAACAGTCATCCTTCATTTGAACTTCCCTGAGGCTGGTGATTGGAGATGCTGGCTACAAGGGGGGGACTCAGAGAGACAAAGCGGACTTGGTAGTAGCCCTTTAACTCCATTTCATCTGAACTTCCCTGAGACTGGTGATTGGAGCTGTTTTCTACAAGGGGGAGTTAGAGAGACAAAGGTAGGGGCCCTTTAACTCCACTTCATTTGAACTTTCCTGAGGCTGGTGATTGGAGCTGCTGGCTACAATGGGGGAATCAGAGAGACAAAGAGGACTAGGTAGTAACCCGCACACTGCTATAAACCAAAATAGCAATAATACAGTCTGGATTAGTGCGCTTGAGATTGTGATTTTATTTTATTTCAAAATGACCGGCTTAGTTCAATGTAATAGCTGTTTTGCACCTGTCTTTTTCAGTACTTTTTTTCAAATTTGGATACTGTCCACTTTGTAAACAAATTACTAGTCTACATAGACAGATTACCTATCTAGAATCTCTAATCTGTGCTCTCCAAGCAGAAATTAGGTGCCCAATTTGGCCATTCCACACTATGGAGATGCCACACTATCAGCCCCCTCTACTGCAAAGATTCTGCAGGAGACGAGCAGTCTGGACAACCGTGGGATCTGGCAGGTTGAGAGATGTGAACAAAAAACACAAAGCTTTTGCTTTGACCCAGCATAACAGATATAGCTCCCTTGCTGACCTTAATGGGAACACTAAAGAGATAGGTCAAGGTAGTTGTGATAATGATGACTCAAATAAGCAGGGGATCGTGGTCCAACATGAAGAACTTTCTTTGGAAAGGTGAAATGGGAACCCAGGTATCACAAATCAGTCATACAGGAAGATCAAGGTATGTAAAAAGAGAAGTCACCTTCTGGTTGGTGATTCAACTGTAAAGGATGTAAATTTAGGAAAGGATATGGAGGTTTTAAAAGAGGTCAGATGTCTGCCAGGTGCTACTGCCAGCAGAGACAAGAGACATATTCTTAAGATAGTCAAGAATGCAAGTAAGGACTGTGACGTTGATGCTATTATACATCTTGGCACAAATGATCTGTCCCAAAAAGATGTACTTTCTGTGAAGAATGATTTCCAGAGCTTGGGGTATGAACTTAATAGTGTAGGTTATCTTTTCAGAGGTTTTACCAGTATATAAGGAACAAAAAGGGAAGGGCCAGGGTGTAGAGAGTTTAATGTGTGGCTAAAGGAGTGGTGTAAAAGGAAAGGCTTTGGTTTTATTAGTCATGATGCCTGCAGCTGGTGCAATGAAAAACTGTACAAAAGAGATGGTTTGCACCCATCCAAGAAAGGGACTGAGTTACTCGGCATTAAATCCACAAATTTTCTGGATAAACATTTAAACTGAACAGCGGGGACAGAGAATTAATTGATACAGAACATTTCTGTCCCAGCAATCTAAAACTTATAGGGTTATCAGTGCATGTAACATAGATGTTTGTGCGGGTAAGATTATCACTCCTGTCAAGCAAAACCAAGCATTTAATAGTGAGTGCCATACCATGTGCATGAATCATACAAGTGGCAAGAAAATAGGGGCAGTCAGGCATAACACAGGTTATGTAGACAGTAAACACAGGGTCATTCAAAATGGACTCAAATGTCTATTCACCAATGCACAGAGCATGAGGAATAACCAGGGTGAATTAGAAATTCAAGTAAAGGAGGGCAGATACGATATTGTTGCCATTACAAAAACTTGGTGGGATGAAACCCACAAATGGAACATACAGCTAGAAGGATTTAAATTACTTAAAAGAAATAGACCAAATAAAAGAGGACGTGGAATTGCACTATATATAAGAAATAACTACATCTCTACAGAAATAGAGCACAACAATGATGAAAAGTATCTTGAATGCATTTGGGTCAATATTAAAGGTTGGAGGGGGGAATGATATTCCCATAGGTTTATACTACAGGCCACCCAACCAAGCAGAGAAAGTAGATGAACTTTTTGCTAGTCAGCTAACTAAGGTACGTAGGAAGCACACCACAATAGTAATGCGGGATTTTAACTACCCCAACATCAACTGGGAAACAAACTCTGCACCAAGTGGAAGATCCAACAGGTTCCTAACGAACCTAGCAGACAATTTTGTTTCCCAAAAAGTAGAGAAGGGAACAAGGTGATCAGCCATATTAGACTTAATTCTCACTAAGAGAGAGGAAATGATAGAAGGTGTTGAAGTGACCATGCAATATTTGAATTCAATATTATGCAAATACAAGTAGTAGAACAAAGTCAAACTAGAGTCTTGGATTTTAAGAGAGCTAATTTCAATAAACTTAGAGAGAGCTTGGGAAGAATTCCATGGATGAGAGTCCTCAAGGGGAAAAAAACTCAAGAAACTTGGGAAATTTTGAAAATTGAGATTATAAAAGCCCAGTCTAGCACAATACCAATGAAGAAGAAAAATAACAGCACCCAAAAGAAACCAGCATGGCTGCATAAAGAACTCTCTGACAAATTGAAAGACAAAAAAGATAAGTATAAAAAGTGGAAAGAGGGGGACATAACTAAGGCAGAATATCAGCAAATAGCCCGAGCCTGTAAAGATGAAGTAAGGAAAGCTAAGCTCACAATGAAGAAAGGCTTGCCACAAAAGTAAAAAGTAACAAAAAAAGCTTCTTCCAACATGTTAAAAACAAGAAAAAGGTTAAGGAAACAATTGGTCCATTGCTGGGAGAAAGTGGCAAGAAGGTGACAAGCAACAGGGAGAAAGCAGAACTATTTAAGTCATTTTTTTGCATCTGTCTTTACACAAAGGGATAAAACAGTCCAACCTATCAAAAACAGCAGCACAAAAATCAGATTAGGAACACAAATTGAAATAGGAAAAAAAATGGTAAGTGAGCACCTATCTACCCTAGATGAGTTCAAATCACCAGGACTGGACAGATTATACCCCAGGGTTCTGAAGGAACTGGCAGATGAGAGCTCAGAACCACTGAACTATATCTTTCAGAGATCCTGGAGCACCAGGAAACTGCCAGAGGACTGGAAAAGAAATGATGTGGTTCCCATCTTCAAAAAAGGAAAAAAATAGATCCAGGAAACTATAGACTTATCAGCCTGACCTCAATACCAGGAAAGATTCTGGAAAAGATAATGAAGCAATGAATTAGCCAGCACCTAGAAGTAAACAAAGTAATAGCCAAAAGCCAACATGGGTTTGTCAAAAACAGATCATGCCAGACTAATCTTATTGCATTCCTTGACAAAGTGGCAAAATTAGTGGACTAGAGGAATGCCGTCGATATAGTTTACTTGGACTTCAGTAAGGCATTTGATAAGGTAGACCATAACCTACTACTAGATAAAGTAGAAGAATGTGAGTTGGACAGCATCACCACCAGATGGATTCGTAACTGGATAACCAACCACACTCAACGTGTAGTTCTCAATGGAACTGCATCTACATGGAGGAAAGTATGCAGTGGAGTACCCCAAGGCTCTGTTTTAGGCCAGTACTCTTCAACATCTTCATCAATGATTTGGATGAGGGAATAAATGCTGACTCTGTAAACCGCTTAGAGAGGGCTGAAAGCCCTATGAAGCGGTATATAAGTCTAATTGCTATTGCTATTACTATTGCTATAAATGGGGAACTCATCAAATTTGCAGATGACACCAAGCTGGCAGGAATAGTCAACACTCCAGAGGACAGGCTTAAGATACAGAAGGATCTTGACAAACTTGAACATTGGGCACTATCTAATAAAATGACATTCAGAAGGCAATCTGCATAACAGAACGTGAACTAAACAGTTATAGGGAAACATAGCATGTCGGGGGATCACATTTTTTGTAGGTGCAGTTTAAGTACAGGTGTCAGCCTCTGTTTTGCTCCTTGCTTTTCGGCTGCCATTGAAATGGGGAGGGGGGCATGGTATTTGGGTGGGGGAAATAATCTGTACAGAAGGACTGTTAATTGAGAGTTGTTCTCACCATTTGTTTGCGCATGTGAAAGGAAGGGAGTTTCCCGCCAAGGCCAACTATCCAGCATTCTAACCTGATGATGATGTTTGAAGATGTTTCCACCTGACCATTATGGTGATATATGATTGGACTGTAGACTGGGGTACCAAGGGGAGGGGAATGAATCATGTATTGATATCTATTGCTTTCACGCTCTTTTGCTCAGATCCAGCTTTGCTTCGCTTCTCATCGGTTATAATCAGTAAAAGTACACTTAATTCTGAAACATGGAGTTGAGTGGTTTCTTTCTTGCTTATTAATTAAAGGGGCCGTGACAACAGGTCAGTGTCCCAGCTCAGCTTCCGTTACCTCATGAATTAAAAGCTTTGTTGTGTTATCTAGATGAATGCAATGCAGAACAATGGACCTTCCAATCAAATAGGAGAAAAACTAGTAAGAACATCACCAGGGTGAGTACAGATCAATGCTACCCGTTCTTGCCCTTCCAAGATGTTTGCTTATCAATAGGGAGGATGTCATAAACTCTGAGCTAATAGAGGGGCTCTGGGCAATTTAATCAATATAATTCATACATATTAACTTGATCCAGATTGTTCTGGAACCTCCAACTAAGGTACTGTATCTTATCCTCAATTTGGTTTTGTATCAGAGAAGGAAAAAAACAACTATGGCCATTTCTTCTATCTCATATGCTACTGTGTGCTGACATAATTGTTTTCCAAAAAAACTTTCCTTCAATTTAATACAAATATTTTGTTGACTGCTGAGGGTTTGCCTTTTTGAGCAGTATGCAGCCATACTTATGTGGGAAAAATAGGAAAATGTATCTTTTCTTGAATTGTCACCAAAAAAGCAGCAATTTGTGATTCCTTTTTCTAGGTTTACAATTTCTTCAGATTATCTGAAAATAATGGGAAAACTGGGGTATAGAACTAAATGGCTTAGGACATTCATTTCTGTTTGGCAAGGAAGGTAGATTGTTTAAACAAGGTAGGCGAATGACAAATGGCTATTCTTTAAATCTATATTTACAGAACTAAGAATAAAGGAAGCAAAGTTGAAAAACATTATGATTGTTGTTAGTCATTAAAGCAAAGAAACTTCCTAGAAGGATGATGACCCTGAGATAATCAACAGATAATGCTCAGATTTATAGCATATTTTTTTAAAAAACATTGAGAATGCTAATATTTTTGAAAGATAATTATGATTTAAGTTCTGTTTTCATTTCTTTTACTGTGTAAGATTTTTAAAATCATTCACATATACTTGGAATAGAAATGTCTTATCAATGAAAGAGGATAGTCACATTATTTTCATGGTCTTTATTTTTATTGAGGTAGCAATAAATTACATTCCATTTCCCTTCCAAATCCAGAAAGAAAATGTATTAGAAATGATGAGGTAGAATGCAATCCTGATAATATTGCTAGTTATCGGAACATGATGGACTTCAGCAGATGATGCCAATTCCAAAAGCATATGGTAAATATGCTCTCAGGTCAAATATGTTATGACACCTAGTGCCAATTTTAAATGGATTAGAAGGGGTTTCATCTACTAGTTTGCTTTGACTACCTTTTTCTGTTTAGATCAAGTCCGTCTTAGTCATATTGTGGTTTGGTACCCATGTTGCTCAATAGAAGAAAATTCACCAAACCTAAAGTCCTCTTCTTCACCTAAACAATCCAAATAACCTCCCTCAAAATGAAGTCTGGCTTGGCATGCAACAAGTTGAAGAAAGTATTTCAGATACTTAGAAGATATAGTTTTGTCAACAGTATCTGTTCAGGTTCGCTTGCCTGTTTATTCATTTGATTTATATGCTCTCAAATCGAAGGTTCTCAGTGGTGTAAAAAGTAAAAAAAAAAAATCCAATACAGCATTAAACTACATACATACCAACATGCATTGGTAAAAATGCAAGTACATACCAACCTTCCAAACTCTACCACCTGGGATTTTAAAAGTCAGATTGTTAGAGATTTCCAAAGGATAACAAGGTAGGGTTAGATGATCCTCTGGGGGATGATATTCCTCAGGGCAGATATTTTTTGCAGGCTCCTTTTAGGGTGCCAGTAAAGCTAATGTGTTTTTTCTCTTTCTTTTATGGATGAAGCATGATGGCAATAGTAAATGAAAAGCAATTGCCAATGCCGTGACATCATAGGGAACCATAATCACCCATCAGTCTATAGGCTGTTTCCCTTGATCTGTAGGTTCTCATTACTGACAATAACATGTGCTAGTGTAATCATGCATATACTTGGTATTCCTCTGCCTGGGATGAAGCTGTAGGAACTAATATATTCTGAGTCAGACCAACTGCCGCTCATGTAGGGGGGGGAAAGAGAGAGAGAGGGAGAGAGAGAGAGAGACTTGCTTGAGTAACCGTAATAATTGGAAAATTATTTTGATAGCCTGAAACAATCTAATATATTACAGAATTTTATTAAAATAATATCAAATCAAATTAACTGCTATTCCATAATGAATTAGGTAACAAGGTAGGCAGATATTAATCGGCCTTGGCTTCCAGGCAGGGGAGCCAGGAATTTATTAGCTATTGCAGGTTGTATGAAGGCAAAGTCAGGAATCAGTATCAGAGACAGCGAAGGAAGCCCCTGAGACATGCCAGCTTCCCTCTTCCTTTCATGCCCTCTCGCTTTTCCTCCCCTTCTAAGTTCTACTTTATCATCCATCATTAAACATTTATATTCTTTTATGTCAGGCCTCATGCATTTCTTTTAATAAACTAATTGCTTTGCAATTTAATAATTTTACAATTTAATAGTTGTAAACATTTTGCAGCAGATTAGCTCAATGAGTGAGATTCCAATATCGAGGGCAACAGTACTTCACTACCCACTTATGACTAATCTCTAGGAATATATATTTTCTTCTTCTGGCTTGTTTGATTAGCTAGAAAAAAATCATTGCCCAGTTAAAGGATTATTTAATATTTAGATGCATGCTATTTTTTAATGACTGCTTAAAACTATGATTCCAGTGTATTAGGGAGTCTAGCAAAATGCCATTTACTAAGTCATGTTTCAGCTTGCTCTTACACAACCTGAAATATCAGGGCCACAATTGTTGCTGTTGTTAGTTGAGAAGTGGTGTCTGACCCATCTTGACCCCATGGATAACATTCTTCCAGGCCTTCCTTTCCTCTACCATCCCTTGGAGTCCATTCAAGCTCATGCCTACTGCTTTGGTGACTCCATCCAGCCACCTCATTCTCTGTTGTCCCCTTCTTCTTTTGCCCTCAATCTTTCCCAGCATCAGGCTCTTCTCCAGTGAGTCCTTCCTTCTCATTAGGTGGTCAAACTATTTTCAGTTTCATCTTCAGGATCTAGCCTTCTAAAGAATAGTCAGGGTTGATCTCTTCTAGGACTGACCAGTTTGATTGCCTTGCAGTCCAAGGGACTCGCATGAGTCTTCTACAGCACCATAGTTCAAAGGCCTCAATTCTTTGGAGCTCAGCCTTTCTTATGGTCCAACTTTCACAGCCATACATTGCAACTGGGAAAACCATAGCCTTGACTTTACACACTTTAGTTGGCAGGGTGATGTCTTTGCTTTTTAGTATGCTCAAGGCCACATAGGATGCCCTAAAAACTTGGATAGAATCCCAGGGGTCCTTCAAAGATTGCCACAAAACTGTATGGTTAATATATTGGAAAGGGAAAATTATTGAATATAAGGGAAATAGTTATTGATTGAATTCAATTTATTTAAATTGAATTTAAATATAAGTGACACATAGTTCTTGTCTAGGCTCATCCATGCCCTGGGTAGATCTAGCCTATATTTTAGAGAGAAGCTACCAATATACCACTCAAAGGTCAAGAGTTGGCCCATAGCTCTGAAAAAATGGCACATCTCGCCCAATGTCATCTCCACTAGCTGGATGGGAACAAATATGACTAAAGGAAAATTCTGCTGTTTGGTCTTTTCTTTTCTTTTTAAATAAATAAACAAAAATAATGTTGGCATTTTGAAAATTAATTCTGTACTATCAGAGTTTCAGCAAGCATTCCAAACCCAGAGAATTCTTTCATAAGCAGATCATCTTATTTCTTATCTGAATTGGAAAAAGTGCTACTAATCTCTTCATTTTTTACACCATAGACTAACATGAATGTGTTCCTACAAGACACAACATGAATGTTTTCTGTATGGGGACTTCTTTCTTTCTCTTTTCTCTCTTGCTCAAGCTCATGCTCCATAGAGCCATACATTTTCTTTGGAATGGACTTTAAACAGCAACTTCAAGAAATGTTGGCCATATTGTTCTGGAATTGTGGTCTCACTACATTTAGAAAGTGGCAGGTTGGAGAGATTTGGCCTAGTAAAAAAGATTTCCTAGTAAACAGATTTGCTATGACCTTTCCCACTAAAAGCATCAATGTTACATTATACTGTTTGTTGGGTTTTAGGCAGTGGTGGGATTCAGCCAGTTCGCACCTATTCAGGAGAACCGGTTGGTAACATTCTAAGCAATTCGGAGAACCGGTTGTTGGAAGAAATATTTTGTTTTTTTCCACTTTAGAGGACTAATCCTGTAAGGAAGGCAGGAAGGAAACATTCTGGTGTTGTTTCTAGCCTAAACTTTATTGCCCTGCTTACAGAAACTGCCTCTCCAGTTAATCCTTATTACCATTATAACAACTAAGGCGAAGTGCCCATCAACCTGAGTGACATTGACTTGGCCACGCCCACATGATCACATGACCACTGAGCCCCACCTACCCAGCTGGTCATTAGGGCAGAGAACTGGTTGGTAAATTATTTGAATCCCACCACTGGTTTTAGGATATACATCAGGGTTAAGAATCATACAAAGGAATTATATACTATATAGCCATGATGGCGAACCTGGTGATGGTACCAGAGGTGGCAAAAAGTCCTCTCTGTGGGCATATGCACCATTGCCAGTGGCTCTTCTGGTTTCTGGGGCACACATGCATGCTGGCCAGCTGGTCTTCACGGGTGCCAGAGCACCAGAAAGCCGAAGACCAGCTGGCCAGCTGTGCACATGTTCCAATTTGGGCACTCAGCACTGAAAAGATTCACCATCACTGCTATATAGTATAATAAATATTGATATGAGTTTTTTTACACTCTGAGTTTCAAAATATCTATGAAAAGCACAAATATATAATAAATAAAGAAGCATTAGATGGTAGAATTAGACTGTAATTCTGCCTATTGAAGACTAGAAATAGTAACAAAGCTCTGTTAAACCACAGACCAATTAAGGATACTGGTGGAATAGTTCTGATATTAACAACATTTTTAACATACTTTTTCTCTATTCTGTGACAAAAACATCCATTGACATTATTTTTTGGGGGGGGGGGGGAACTTGAACAATTTTAAACAAAAAGAAATTGAGACTAAACATACAAAGCTATAATTAAATGTTTTCTTCAACATTTTATTTTTAACTTATCTCTTTTGTGGTCTCCTACCTTGTATGATTTTAAGTGGCACTATTGTAATAATTCCATTCATAACTTTTAGATTGAAGCAGTCAATATTTGATACATATACAATACCAACCTTATTTATGCTTTGTTATGTGTATTTGAAGCTCTACGCTAAAAGTAAACAGGATAAGTTGTAATGATAATGATAACCTGGAGATAAAATGTTTTCTTAGTAGTTTTGTTAGAGACACATTTTTCATCAATGCTATGTGAGATGTCAGAATTATTACAGGAAGAGATATACTTAAGTAAAATTCTGACAGATCAAATATCTATTATTCCATGATTTAAGAAAAAATGTTTCCTGCCACATCTTTACCAAATTAATCTTGTAATTTTTGTGGAAATTAAAATTACCTTTTCTCAATTGTGTATATGTGTGATACAGTATAAAGTATAGATGTAGAGAATAAAATTTGGAAATAAGACTTTCTTATCACTTACTTATCTTATCACTTAATCACATCAAGACTATGAAGTACAATGGTACAATTTATCCTAGAGCAGTGGTTCCCAATGTGGGGCCCATGCCCCACATGGGGGCAATTTGATTTTTAATGGGGGCAATTTGAACCTTGTTTAAACCAGGTTAATGGTCTTTTAGGCTTTTTCTGTGTAAGTAGAGTTCACTTTTTGAGTAAAGTAAGGATTATATGTTACAGGAAGGAGAGCATCAGGATTTTAAAGATGCTTAGGTGGGGCATGGCCAAAAAAAGGTTGGAAAACACTGCCCTAGAGTCAAAAAATGTGATTCAATACTGGAAATGAATCAAATCTTTGTGGCATTTACCTTAAATATGCAAATCAATTTATTTTATAATATAGGTAATAGAAATCATTGAACTTGTCTTTCCAATCAATTTAGCTTATAATAAAAAGATCATACATTAGAACTGTATTATAAAAGGCAAACTCAAAATATTGATCTTCATTTAAGTATTCAGAGAAATTTTGATTACAATTCATTGTAAAAACTCTTAAAAATTAACTGAAAATTGTATAATTTTTGTACCATGTAACCATTATAATATGAATGATTTGTATTCAACTGAAAACACACCACATAGAATTCATCACATCAAATATAATGTTTATTAATGAAAGAAGTTTATCAGTTCCATAAATGTCATTGACGATAAGGAATAAGTTATCATCATAAGATGTATGTGTGAGGGAATCCTTCAAATCAGTGTTCATTCCTGGCTACTGCCTGTATTTGTCCCTAGAGTTTCCTTGGTAAGATTTTTGAAAAAGTTTGCCATTGGCTTCTTCCTAGGGCTGAGAGTCTGTTCCAGAGATTCACTCTGCTGGCTTTGTACCAAAGATGGGACTAGAACTTGCTTCAACTCATGGTCTTGGGTCTCAACTACTACAGCACGCTGGCTCTCAAATGATCTCTTATTTAAAAGTAAACATATGATGAAAGTACATGCATTAGATTTACCACTTAACTTTGGAAAAGAATAGAAAGTGGTTTAATGATGTCTGCAGAATAAACTTTTGAAAACAGTTTTCAAAACAGTTTTGAATGAATCATTTTCTTTTAAAGAAAAAAAGAGAAGAAAAGGTACAAGTATTTTTGATGCAGAGATAAAATAGCAATGAAATATGTTTGAATATTAATAGCTCAGGCTGGTAGTTAAGCTGTTGGTTTGAACTCCAAGCTTGGTAATTTGGTTGTCACCATTCAAGGAGACATCATCAGTGCGTTTTGAATTGAATTGAATTCAAATCAAATGTTTGCAACCAAATTGCAAAGCTCAGAGCTCAAACTAACAGCATCAAATACAGGGGTGGTATTGACTTACCTTCCCTACTGGTTCACAAATGTGATCGTGTGTGTCTGCACATTCACTCCGCCTTCTGTGCATGCACTTTGCCTTTAAAAAAGGGCCTAAATGGGATGCCATACAGCCGGGGTGGGTGGGCGGGGCCACCCATGTTTTCCGCTACTGGTTCAGGCGAACCGGTCAACTGACACATACATTAGCAAAGTTGTACAATTAGTAGTCAGTATATTAGTGATGAAAAATTAACCATAAAGAGTTAATAAATTACTTTTGGCAATGAAAAGAATTTTTAAGTATATTTTTGAATCTCCGAGTTGCTTGTTATTTAATGAAATCAAAACAAACAAGCAAACAAACAAGCAAACAAACAAAAAATGAAAAGGAAAACTTCTAAAAATATTATACATAAATATTTTTAAGAATAAACTTCAGCACATTCTTATTGCAGTGAAATGCCTTGTTGCCCATTCAATTGATATTTCCTTTCTCAGCTCATATTTCTTACAGGAGTTTTCCTACTCAAGAATTCACTGACTTTAAGGCAACAAGTGACAACAAGCATTTGGTCCAACAAATATCAGAATTGATATTAGTTTAGGTTTCTTTGCTTGCTAAAGTTAATGAGTGCAGGGGGAGCAATGAAGAGCAGAAGTGTTTTGCAAAGTGAAGCCAAGTTATTTTAACTTTTTTTTTTTGGCTCTTTAAATTAATCAAGTGAGAACGATTGTTTTAAAGGATGGAAGAGTTCATCGTGGCTCCAGAAAAACATCAAGTACAAGAGCGTCGATTATGGCAGGAGACATACAAACAGCCCACGCATTAAGCTTGAAATCTGTGCTCACACCTGCCCCAACTCATTTTTCTCCATTGCGTTTATTGAGATGACACAATGTCAGTAGAATTTTACAAACTTTATGACAAAATTGTGACAGATCTGCAATGGCAGAATGACTTATGGAAATGTTCGAGTGGCTTCTCAATCAAGTCTTTGGATGGTTTATGATGCCATTGTCCTGTAGGTCACAAGTCAAACGTTATTGAGGAGACATCACTTGGGGCTCATCCAAAGCCTTACCATCTGCTGGAAGTGGGAGAAGGAGGAGGGTGGGTAAATTTTAAAATAAGAGTCCCAGTGCCTTCAGATATAGACTATTGGCAGTTGAATTGCATTTTCAACTTTCCCTAGAATTTTTCTTTACAGAGCTTTTAAACTATACAAAATGTCTTATTCTGGTAATACAAGGCAGCCTCAGTTTCCCCTCTGTAAAAAGGAACTATAATGGCCTCCTTGCTGATGTTAGAAAATACAGAAAATGAGAGAGGGTACAAAACTTCTTATGTACTAAATGCACTGAATTTGCAGTAGCTCTGAAAAAGAAAATAAACAAGAGAGGATCATCCTGAATTATTCTCTCAGTAATCAACTTTCAAAAAGCAAATATCTACCACACTTCAAATGGTTTTCTTGCTGTTGGGTCTTTATTGCTTGAAAACTTACCAAATGTTAAAATAGACAAAGACCTCTACAGCTACACTATTGATACTATTTTGCTTTAAATTAGCAATAATAGAGCTTGAGAAAGAAAAAGAAAAACTTATCAATTAAAAGACTGTGCTCCGTCATGGGATCAGAATAATTGTGCTACATGTATGACAATTGCATTTTAAAATATGATGTATAAGGTCATATTTATCATTGGAGAAACTTATCTGATATTCATTTCATATCTGATGAATTCCACAGCAGATTATAAAATTGAATCACATGATTCTCATTTTGAATTGATAGCACTCAGTCTCCTGTCTGTCTGTCTGTCTGTCTACTTATCTATCTATCTATCTATCTATCTATCTATCTATCTATCTATCTATCTATCTATCTATCTATCTATCTATCATCTATTGAATATAACATATGCTGGTAAAATAAAAGAAGAGAAAATTCATACTCACAACCTTGCAAATAATAGCATAAACATATCAAGTGGCATATCACAATCTAATTGTGATATTTTATCAATTTTTGAAAGAACAAGGATTAAAGAAGTTGCAGAAACCCAAATGTGCATAATTGCATGTGCTGTCTCATGTCTATTTTTCAGATATCACCTTGTAGTTCGATATTGCTGCTTTAGTAATTGGACCATACATAATATCAAAGATGAAGGATCTTCTACCCAGTATACTTTCTTGCATAACAAATAATAATTCAATGAAAATTTGTTATGAACATTTGACAATTCATTGGGAGAGTATGTGGAATTTAAAATATGTTCTTGGCAAATTTTCAGGTTCTTTTAGTGGGAAAAGCTAAGCGCCAAAGTAATATAGGTGACCTATAAAGTTGCCCAGATAGTTTTATCCTACAAAGACATCTCCTAGTTTACGTCTAGGAGCTCAAAGTGGCATGTAAAGCTATACAGCTACTTATTAAATGACTGCAATATTTTAGTATTATATATTTATTTGGAAACTGAACTTCTGTTCTAAATCAGACTCTAGGTTTTGTATTTAACATGTCAGTTGATCAGTCATTGAATCCAAAGTCAATTCCTTGCAGAAATATTATTAAAATTAAAAAAAATGTAAATAACAACTTTCTACCTTAATTTTCATATTTTTGTTCTGGAAATTATAGGTCACTATATTGTTTTATTTTTTATTTTAAAAATTAGAGCAGTTTTGGTAATGATGGCATTGTTATAAAGTGTGAAAACAGCACAAACTTTCTTTTTCTCCTTTCTCTGTCATATATAAGAAAAATAAAAATTGATAATTCCTTCTACTGTTGAGCAAAGTTTGATCAAACTGATTCAATCAGTCCTGGTATAGTGTCAAGGCAAACCATTATTTCGTATTTGATGTACAGGTGCAGACTCATTATTTCCTAAGTTATGCTTTCTCAAATTTGCTCTATAATTATCCAACAGAACCATGTTCAGAATTCATGATACTTAGTTTGGGTGTTTGACAATGTTAAATACATAGACTAATTTATTACCTATACATTCTTTATTCTTTCTTCAAATCATATCTATATTTCTTGACCTTCTAAGAGAAAAGTATAATTGCATAGTGTAAAAATATAAAGCAAGGGGGGGGGGGGGTTGGAAAAAAAAATCCAAACACATGCTTTTTGATTTACGAACTTTGGTTGTAACATCCAGAACATGTTTCACCCTATAAGAGTTTTTTCAGGAAATAGTAAAAATAAAATAGAAGCCAAAGGCCAAACAACAATAACAACAACACAAAGCTAATTACTGTTTCAACACTTGTGTTTATAATGACATGTGTCTGTAACCAACTGATTTTCACCTTTCTGTTAACAGTTGTATGATTGTTCCATCACAATTTCGTATTGTAATAGGGACATATTCTTCCATATTTATCTATACATGTCTCACTCATTTCAACATATGCTCAACATGTGTTGATTTAATTCACACATATGAATTAGTCATCATAGATCCATTGCTGTTTTTAAAATGTTACCTTAGAAGCTGCTCAAGGATTCTAATCATCGTAAGAGAAGAATGCTGTTATAGTGGGATCAGTTTACTCACTCAGCTAATAGTGAACAAGGACTAAATACTAATCACGTGACTTGTACACATGTGTGAATTTTCCTTCGTCACTTGTCTATTATACCCAACATGTTTCATCTTCCTAAAGGCAAGCCCAAAGTTGAAGTTGTCCAGATATTCAACATAATATCACTAAGTCTAGTATTACTCAAGAACAGTAGTCATTACAGATAGTTGAAAGTCTCAGGCAATTAAGACTGATTATTGAACTGGTATCTTCTTTGTTAAAATTCTGTATTCCACATTTCCATCCCACAGTAACAGTAATCTGCCTTTTTTTCCCTACACTTACTTGTAAATGGGAATTGCATATTTGTAGTCTCCATACTGCTGCCTTGAAAAACTAGCTAACTCTGACAAAATCTCTATTTCTCTCCCTCCCTCTCCCTCTCTCTCTCACACACACTCACAGACATGTATACATACACACATATTTAAAACATTATTCTCACTGCAACCCCATGAGGTATATCATTATTTTAGTAATAGGAACAGAGACTGTAAGTTTCTGGTTTGCCAATTATCTCATACTAACAGTTGTTCAACACCTCATACCATGGTCATAGACTTTTCATATTCTAAGGCTGAGATCCAGTTTCTGTTTTAACTTTGGGAAACATGGGATCTCACTTGAATGGATTTCTTGAAGCAAATCTTAAATGTCACTTACCATCACCTTAAATTGATTGTAATTGATTCTTAGTTATTGATTTCCCGAGTCTTTTGCAACATTTACCCTATCTGCTTAAGCATGAGGTATGACATAGTTATGCAGTATTGTTTAAATTCTTCTCATTCTCACAAATACCTACAAAAGGAAGTCTCATTAAAACACTATCACTGCACATGTTCAAGCAATAAGACAGAGAATAAAATTCACAGAATAAAATATTTTATTTCTGTAAAAATAAGAATCCTATTACATATGTAGGATTTTAAAAAGAGAGATAAGGTATTCCTTTTTTTCAGTTCAGAATATAACTATACATACACAAAGACATACTCATTGACATATAGGTATTCTGCTTAATAACTTTGTGTTCTTTGCTTCGTATGAGAAGGAATCAGAATGGAATGAAATGGACAAGCTGAATTGTAGCTGGATTTACATACGAATGTTATGTTTTCATTTCATTTTGGGCCAAGCTTAAAGGTTAATATTAAAAGCATTAGCACAGTCTTTTCCATTCTCAGGCATATGAGCAAATTGCCAATATATGGAATTACAATGTACAAGTATGTTTTTTTTAAAAAGCAAACATAATTCCTAGTGATGATACAGTTCCTACAGAGTCATCATTCTTTTCTCTTCCATATTCTTCAGATGACACCTATAATATTACATATTGTTCTGGTACCATATTTTAAAAAGAAAATATGACAAACTGGAGCATGTCCACAGTAAAAAAACAAAGTTGATAAACAGACTGTAAGAAAAAACTTATAAGGAACAGCTGAAGTTATTAGATATGTTTAGTCAATAATAATAATTTATTTGATTTATTTGGCTGCCCAACTCATATAAGTGACTCTAAATTAATGGTAAGAATTTTCAAAACATTGTTGGAAGACTTGATAGCTGCCTTCAAATATCTGAAATGCTATCATACAGAGGGTAGATTTGTATGTTATTTCTAAGGAAAGAGAAGAATCAATAGGTTTAATTACAAGGAATTAGATTTCAATTAAAATAATTCCTAAGACTAAGAACTGTTCAGCAGTACTATGGACTATTTAGGAAGTGTGGTCTCTCCTTTACTGGAATGTTTAAGCAGAAAGTAGATAGACATCTACAGATAAATTCTCACTTACTAATTAAGTTCAGTAACTGTTCAAAGTTATGTTGGTGTAGAAAAAGCCTCCAGCTTTGCAAGGAAGCCTCACTTTTACAAATTTTGCAGCATCCCATGGTCACAAAATCACCATTTTGGGTGGTTTGCAGTCAGTGTGCATTTATGATTGTCATAACATCCTGAAGTTGCCATTTATGTGCTTGTGATAAGCAGAATTAATGGAGAACACAGAAGTAAACTTGTAAGTCACAAACATGTCTTGCTTTGCTTAATAACCAAATTGGATGTGACTCCATAAGCCTATCAAGGTCAGACAGTTTTCTGCTTAGTGACCATAGCCTTTAGGGATGGATCTACTCATCCCAATTGTGGTTGCTAAGCAAGGACTTTCTAAATCAGGCATATTGGAGTAGAAAAATCCTGCACTAAGCATGGATTATAGTAGACAATCTCCAAGGCTGCTTACAACCCTTATATTCTATTGTATATTCTCCGAGTGCATTAAAAATCATGAAGGCATGAATATAAGTTAATGTATGCAAAAAGGTAATGGCCAACTTTGTTTATTAAGTGGGAAAGTAGTAAATGTAAGGAAATAAATATATTGAAATAGGCACACATATACATCATGTAACATCAAGATAGTATAATGATTAAGAGAATTAAGCTGAAAATCACTATTCTGATACAGTGAGGCATGTAACATGGTGGATACTTCCAAAGCTCCACCATTTTGACTCCTCAATCTTTCAAAAGTGGCTTGAAAATAGTGTCAATTATCAGTTCTGTTGGCTTGTTAAATACTGAAGGCTAGGAAGAAACCCTACCCAGACTGTAGTAAAGCAAGAGCTAAAATAAGTTACCCTACTGCACAGAAAAAAGGGAAAGAAATGAATACTTGTATTTAAAAACAACAAACAAAAATGCAGGTTGATACTTTGTATGTGACTTATCCCCTGCCTCAAAGAAAACAATAGAGTCATGTCCATTTTATCCCAGCTTCCATGACTGGCATGCTAAGTGGCAAATGCCATACAATCCAGCAAATACTCTCCCTACAGATTTTGTGGAGGCAGATGAAGCTCAGGAGCTGATATTTCCAGTGGGGAAATCCTCTGCTCCAAAACCCATCAAAATCCAGAGTTTCCAGCTGAAAACCAGCTTCATGCTCTGCAATTAAGTCTGAAAGAAATCAGCTGCAGAAGAGGAACAATAGTGCTGGATAATTGGAACTTGAGCTGATGAGAAATGGATGCCTGCCTGATCATGTAAAGTGTTAGTATTACATACTGGTAAGATCAGACTTAGAATACTGCATCCAGTTCTGGTCACCCTTATACAAATAAGAAATTCTAGAAAGAGTGCAGAGAAGAGTAACAGAGATTGGGGTTAGGGAGCTGAAGGCTAAACTGCATGACGAATGTCCCAGGCTTTTTCAAGAGGCAACTGGACTTTCTGGTTTTCCTTTGAAGACGTTTCTCTTCTCATCCAAGAAGCTTCTTCAGCTCTGATGAATGGATTGCAGCAACTGGGAATATCTAGTTTAACAAAGGGAAGGGGTAACGTGATAGCAATCTTCCAATATTTGAGAGGCTACATAGAAAGGAAGAGGTCAACTTATTCTCCAAAGCACTTGAAGGAAAGACAAGAAGTAACAGTTCCAACCTAAAATTAAGGAGAAATTTCCTGTCAGTGACAAAAATTAATACATAAGTGGAATGGCTTACCTATAGAATGGGTGCTCAACCATTGGAGGTTTTTAAGAAGAGATTGGATTCTTTCCCTACATCCAGCATTTAATAGCAGATGTGCGCATAAAATGGATCACTAAGTTGCTGAAAGGTACCATAGTACTCAATCCTAGGTATTCAAGAGGCAAACAGGTATGTTCTTGTAAGATCAAATTTTAGATCTTTTGTGACTTTTGAACAGGATAATGCACTCCTTTAAAAAAAAACAACAAATACATCAAGGTTGACTCAGTCTACCATCCTTCTGAGGTGGGGACCCAAATTGTTGGGGTCAGTGTGTTGACTCTGTAAACCATTTAGAGTGAGCTGTAAAGCAGTGTGAAGTGGTATATAAGTGCTATTGCCATAAGAGAAAGAGTTAACCAATAGTTCCTAATCTTCTTTCAGAAACATGTTGCTAGGCTGAATTATTGTGAAGACACAATGACACTAACTTTACTGTGTAGGAGGAAGTTTGGATAACAATGCTGAGGGATCAGCGGTGGATTTAAAGCAGATGGATGATTAAGGTTTTCAACCTTAAGATAGTTTTGTTGGGCAGAGGTGACTGTTGCAATTACTTTAGCATGAATTTCAATTTTAACACTATCTGCCGGAGTAACTGAGTGGCAAATGCAATATAATAATCTTTGTGACACAAAAGCTAGATGTTAGCTGCACATGCTAAACTGCAGCAGAGAAATACATCATAACATCTTCATGCAAATATTACAATTTATGTTCCTATATTAGATGACATAAGCATGGCTTGTTACACTGTAGATACTGCTGGCTACAACTTTAATAGCTTGATGAAGCAAGCATTTTTTGGGTCTGTAATTTATGAGACCAGGTGTAACAGTATTAGCTTTAAAACATTAGGCATTTTTAATATTAACATTTTGAATATTAAAAAGGCATAGAAGTAGATGCAAAGAGCAAGATTTTGAGAATGGTGAGAACAAGCTTTAGGAAGCTGGGAATGACATGTATTTATATGTCATTTCTTTTATAAACTTAATATGAAGTGGTTTAAATTTTTAAAAGAAGTGGATAAGAAATAATATATTATGTAGGGAAATAATTTAAAAGGTTTTGGGAAAAGAAAGCCAAAATCCAACACACACATAGGCAAGGTCTGGATTAAGAGATGGAACTTCAACAAGTGAGTATCCTCAAACTGATGTTGGTATATCTGAAAGGATCTCTCTTAATGACTGTTATGTGCACTAGCTTTAAGTTCATTTAGATTTTTAAAGATTTCAGCAAATTGTTGAACTTAGTTTAGTAGTTAATTGGTAGCAAGTGCACTTGCTTCTACACAGATGTATCAAGGCATAACCCAGGGTTCCACTCAGTGGCAGGGCCGCTGCATTCGGCACTATTATTATGAATTACAATATTGTATATATAAATGTGTGCTAACAATGAATGTGAATTACTCTTATTAGGCTGTCTCTACTAACTAGTTAGCATTTGAATGTGGCAATAGATGCTCCTGGCCATAGAGGAAATTGGCCTTAAACGTTAACAATTTTAGGACTGTTCTACAAATTATATTTTTTTATCTCATTCAAAAACATAGAGATTCTTAAATTCTGCATGATTTGTTAATTTTTATGCTACTCATCTCCATTGTAAGACCATCTTTTCATCATAAATTCACATTCCCAAATGATTCAAACAGTCATTTTTTCATCATTATTAAGTGATCATTTTAGAGAAGTTCTAGGACCTACCCCCAAATGTTGGTGGTTGAAGGATTACAGGTGATTCCAAGACCTTATCTTGGAAACTTTGGTCTGATCCAAGAAATGATCACCCACCAAGCGAATTAAATGTTACATATGGCTGTATAAGGTTGCTAGAGCTTTGGAGTAACAGATTTCTTTATCATGGATTTTATCTTTCCTATATTTGTGATATTACCCTGCTCTTGCAATATTGCTTTTAAAATGGTTAGCAATTGATAAAATGCTTTGATCTGAAAAGAGAGTCCAAAATATAGATATGCATACTTTCATAAGAATTATAATTAAGAAGATTATGGCTCTTTGGCACAAGGCTTTATCTTTTTTTTTTGGGGGGGGTGTCCTTTTTAAAATTACAAATGACATTCTCAAACAACAAATATTACTAATCTGCTCAGTCAATGAAACAGACTGTGTTATCCCTCCTTCCCACTCCAAAGAACTTTATAAACAAAATGCCATATTGCATTTATGTGAAGGCCTCTTCTCTTAGGATTGCATAAGAAACAATGCCTTTTTTCCAACGTTAAAAGCTCCTATCAGCGTACTCATTTCCCTGACATGGCAAAAACCCACAAATACCTCCCAGAATAAAAGATTTCTCTGTGCCAAAGAGGGATTGTTAAAGAGAACAGCTATGGTTTACCTGGTCTCCCACGACAACAGACTTGATGGCAGCCAAAGAGATCCGAATGCAGTCAAGCGTGACAGCTGACATCAAAGCAGGGAAGCCACACCTTGATCCAGAGTTTGCTCTACCTGCCAGGGCAAACCTATTAACATGACCACCCTGAGAATTCAAAGAAGCAAACACACACATGCACACACATAGCCCTACCTACCCCTCCGATTTCAAAACAATTTCTTAAAAATCCAGTCTAGACAGACTTTTCTTCAGAAATCATCAATACTGACCTAATTATTCAGATCATGGGCTTTAGCATTACTCCTTCCAAAGACTCAAGAAGAATAGTTAATTTTGTTTAATGGAATAATTGTATGTCATAATTATGTTTTGTGTGTGTATATATGTGTGTGTTTAATTTTGACAATAAGGCTTTAGCCAAGTTGCCATCCCTCTTTGTAAATCTGCTAATAAATAGGCTGCTGGTTCCTCCATTGTTCCCTCTCTAGGCTATTTGGACTAGCTTAGGCTGGTGGGGTGGGTACAAGTGTGTATATTTCTCTAATGACTGTTTTTCTCTGCAATTGTCTAGGGGGAAAAAAAAGCTTTTCTTTTCATCCACTAATTCATTTCCCATGAATGGTGAAGGGAATAGAGTAGGGAGAAGGAAAAACAACATAACCAGGGGATTTTCAAATAAATGGCAAAATCCCTAACCAAGTTTGATTTCTGTAGGTCTTCAAGAAGACAGGAGAAATCAGAAATAGCATGATTATTACAAGCATAGCGTAGGCAATGAATTATTAGAAAATGGCTGAATATTGTTCTTTGCAGGATATTCTTCTTACCTAACTTGATCTAGATATTCATATATGGGTCTCCAACTTCCATATAAAAAGATATTTTAAAAATGAAGATATATTCCAAAGCTTTTACTGTGTTGACCATTTATTCTGGATCCCCAGCTTTTCTGTCTGTTGTGATTTTTAAAAAAATGAAAACAATATTGGATAAATTCTCACAAACAATATATAAATTTCTTGCACTTACTTTAGTTACAGATTGATCAAGGAGAGTGTGCAACAGTGGTGAGATACAAGCGGTATGCCCCGGTATGGGCGTACCAGTGTCTGCTGGGAGCACCAGGTTCCGTTCCGTTCCGGTGCTCTGGAGGGCCTGTCCACCCGCTGTCCTTACCTGTATTTGAACCGATTAGGGCTTACGCGCGCGGTGCATACCGCACCTGCGCGATGCTCTGCCAAGCAGCTGGAGCGTTGCAGAGCCATCACGGAGTGTCGCAGAACCATCACAGAGTGTTGCGGAGCCATCATGGAATGTCGTTGGCAGTAAGTACACATGTGCATGCTGCGCATGTGCATGTGGTGGATACCCAGCCCCATTGCACCGTACAGGTTGCAACGGGATCCGGAATCTACCACTGGTGTGCAAGCATCCTATTTTCAGTATGCAACCATCTCTCCTGCCTTGCTGGCTTCCCATAGTTCAGTTAAAAATGGAAAACCTGTGGAGTCATAGATGAATGGGCAACTATAGAAGTTGAAATCATAAATAAGATGAAACTTTTTCAGATCTGAATATGGGATATACAGGGCAAAATAATGGTGAAATATGTGTCCCAAATATATATATGCTATATATACATACATACATACATACATACATACATACATACATACATACATATATATATATACACCTCTTTGCTGCAATAAAGTAAATTTAAAAACGAAATCTGAAACAATGTTAAGGAAATTCATAGAAGAAGAAAAGTTTAGGAACAGGAGTGTAGGATTTAAATGAAGTATTTGCAAGAGATTGCATTCACTTTTTAACAACAAGTCCTGTCAGATTAACCACTTTCTATGGCAGAGCAACTAGTTTGGTAGATTAAGAAAAAGTTGTGGATGCATGGGGTGGGGATGGCCCACGCGTGATGCATCTTTCCTGTGGGCCGCCAGTTTGATAAGCCTGGACCACTAGATGATCTGTAAGTTCTCTTCCAACTCATGCATTTGATGATTCTACAGAAATTAGTATGTGACCATAGATCATAGAGAAGGGATCTTGGAAGCCTTCTAATCCAAACCCCTTTCTGAGGCAGGAATCTATATACCATCCCAGACAAACAGTCATTACTTTACCAATCTTTACTTGAAAACTACCAGCGAACGAGCACTTGAAACTCTTATATACAAGCTGTTCCAGTGATAACTTGTTCTCACTGTCAGGAAACTCATCCTTATTTCCAGGTTGGATCTCCTTATTCGATCGGGCGAACAGATGAGACAGGACTCAGGCTTCAGTGACAACAAACAGCTCTTTATTTGATAACTATGTACAAATTCAGCGCTGGCCTGTCTGACAGCTAGCCCTTATGTAGGGAGCTTTTATAGAGATGGTTCAGCCAATCGACTTTGAGTATTTTCCCGCCAGAATGGAGGGCCTTGGTAGAGCCTATTGCTCCAATCTCAATATGTAACACTTCTTTTGATGAACTTCCATCCATTGCTTCTTGTCCTGGCCTCAGGTGCTATTGGGGGGGGGATGGGTATTTCCATATATGTTTCCTAAAAAATCACTAAGTATCAACAACTTCCAAATATGCTTTTTATTCCTGTGGCATCTAAATTCATTTTTACCTCTTTGAAAATTATTAATTATACTGAAAATATATATATAACAATAAATTACTGACATATTGCATAAGACTTTATGATAGCTAGGTTAACCATTAGTTAGTGACTTAGCATGCTATGGGAGCATATCAAATTGTAGTTATTCAACAAACCATGATTAGGTAAACCATGTTTTAGTTCATATTATTTGGGATTATAATCCCAAGAAAACATTGTCAACATGCTAGTTTCTGCCTATATAAGCCATTTTTTCTCAGCCTTGCAAAATGGGTAGACATATGGACACCCATAAATCACAAGCATCAGTTGGAAAACACTGATTTAAACCATTTGTTGCTGTGGAAATACCAGTGAACTTGTCATGTTCGGAATGGAACTCCCTTTTCCTCCTTTTGTGGAGTTTCACATTGGCTCTTGACAGTAAGTGGAATAAAAACCGTTATTAATCATATTGGAAGTGCATAACCCATCCTTGATATGAGATACAGTTTAAGTCGCCTGCCATTCATCTGAGGAATACCTTGCCCCCTGATGTGAGTTGACCCCAACCCTCCTGACTTTCTGGAAGAGACTAAAGACCTGGTTCCAGGTTTAGACCAGTTAGTTTGGGGCTTCAAAGGGGAAGTATCACAAGAAAGGTAGTTGATTGATTAACCATGAATCCCATTTCCCGTGTCCCATTTTGCTCCCGCCCCCATCTTTTAATTGCCTATAGTGTTTTGGATTTTGTATCACCTTATTCATGTTTTTAATTCATATAGTTGCATTTTTTTATGGCTGTAAGCTATGCAGAGTTATCTTGAGGTAAGATGGGCAGCCTATGATTTATATGTGTGTGTGTGTGTGTGTGTGTGTGTGTGTCTGTATATGTATGTATATGTATATGTGTATGTATACACATACACACACACACACACACACACACACACACACACACACACAGAGGCAATTCCCCTGACATATTTATGAAGCCCAATGTTTGCCACAAATTCTAAACATGAAGCCCTGTGTCGTTCTGGGAAAGTCGGGCTTATTAATTACTCAACTTTAATGTGCTTATGTGCCTGGTTGTACAAATCTCAGTTCTACAAACTGAGCCAGAGAAATTCACAGCCCATATTCTCAGCATCTGGGGTTCTTCTATCTCTGTTTACAAAGGACTGAAATCATCCTGAGGAAGATGCTGTACAAGTGTCACATAATATAACAGTTGTTAGGAAACAATATTTTTCACCATGGAAATAAAAAAAAGGATATGAATCATACCCAAGATCTAATGCATAGATGGCCCCAGGAGAAAGGAGTAGGAAACATTTTCTTAATACTTAGCTGTTCTAAACATTAAGGTGCCAATAGACTTTATTTTAGCAAGAAATATAAATAGCCACAAATTATGGGGAGATTGTATGATAATATAAATTTGTTAATGATATAGGCAATGTGCTAAGTCATAATATAGTTTATTTACCATTGGCTTAGCATAAAGTAGGACCCAAGCATTGTGGTCTACAGAGCCACTTGATAAGCATGAAGATTGAGCCAAATCAGCTGTACCTTATTCAATAGCAGCGGTGTCATTGGTAAAAACAAGTCATAAATTATTGTGATGTGTAAACATGGTTCTATTCCAGTTTAGTTATGTAGCATACGGAATACTATGTCAGGGAAATCTATACATACTAGATACAATGTAGTCCTGACAACCTAGGTTGCTAGTTCATTACATTTGGCACTTGTGCACCTCTCCTTTTTGCACTGTGAAGGGCAAAGTAGCTTTGCACCAGTTAGCTAGTGGTGCTTGGGTTGCTGGCTCTTCCAGGGTCAGCTGGTCTTGCCTTGCCTTGTGTTGTGATGCTTCACATCTGGCAAGGTCCAGCACTAGCTTTCAGTCTCTGCACACACAAATGCAACTAGATTTCCCCCTCCGCCCATTTATCTACTTGCAATATTGTCTGCTTTCAAATTGCTGGGTGGGCAGTAGCTAGGGATTGAGCAATGGGAGCTCACTCTATCTCACGGAGCTGGTGTCAACCCGCTAGGGTGCAGACCATTTCTGGCTGGCAGTTCTAGCATCACTAAGCCTTGTACCACCTTATCCTTATTCTATTCCATTAACGGAGTAGAATACAGGAGAAGGCCCCTTCTGTTGTGTAGCCAAATTTTGTAATGCTCCTCCCCTGAATCCAATCTGTTTTGCAGGATCAGGCCTTTCACTTGTGCATCTGGGTCTTAGAAACCACAAGGTGTCTGTATGTCTAATTGTCATTCATAAAAATCTATAGTTTCCTACTCTTGTACTATGGTCTTGCTTATATTATAGATCGTAACTCACTTATCCTATGCCATGGGCATCCTATATGTTTTTTAATTTAGTTGATTAATCAAATCTCAATATAGGTGCACCTAAAGAGAAAGAAACATTAAAAAGGGAGGAGCACCATTTTAGTCTGATTGGCCATGATCAGACAGGGTCTTTGGAGTACTTTTTCACTAAATTACATTTTATTAAAAGGCAAAATCTTGTGTGAATTACAGCCCACTTCATCAGATTCGCTGTCGTTCATAAAAGCTTATATCTTTGAATAACATTTATTAGTCTGAAAAGATGCTATCGGACTCTTCCTAATTTTGAAAGAAACCGTAGAAAGCAATTCAGGTCCAGAGCAAAATTTATTAGGGCCAGTTTCTTGTTTTCTAGCCAATGGCCTAATTATAGTCAGGACTGGTCTTGGTTTAGTGAAGTAAAGTAAGATTGCTATCTCAAGCCCGAAATTTTTGATGTCACAATAGGTCAGTAATTTTTCGGTTATTGTACTGTTCAATATTGTAGTTTCATTATCAATAAAAGTGAAAGATTATGGGATTATGTGCCTTGTACACTGAAATATAACTCCATTGTAGGCAATAATGAATTTATAAAATTCACATTGGATTGAGGCGTATCTTCCTTCCAAAGAGTTCTAGTGAAATTATAGCTACTTAAAACAGGAATGGGGGGGAAAAAGATGAAGCCCATGCAAACAGTTTTTAAAATTGGACTTCAGAAAGAAAAAATAAAAACCTCCAACAACCTTGAGATTTGATATTCTTGGATAATTTCTAATGAGAGCACTTTCCCTTTAATTATTTTGTGGTCACCATTTCAAAGGTGATTAAAGCTCTTCTTCCCTAGATGCGGTTACGGATTTAATGCAAACCTGGTCTTTCTTGTGGTTTTTATCACAGTAATTAAATTTGGCTTGCTAACAGACTTTGTGTGGCATGAGGGATTTCACCAAGCAAAATGATTTCCCCTCCAGGTAATGTTAAATTTAGGAAAATATAATTAATTATATCAGACAGGTATCTATTATACATCATGCACACATTCTTAAAAGGCTAAGTGTGCGTCTCTGTGTGTGCGTGCATGTGTGTGTTTCTAACAGAAACCTTCATTTCTTCTTCTGTTCGCTTCTACAGTAGCTTCAAAGGCCTGTTTTGACAAATCCATCTGTGATTAGTGTTTTCTGGGGGAAAATTACTTTCCTTGAAAATTAGTTATGCCTAAATAAGAGACGTCCACATTTAGGTATGCAACTTCCTTTCTGCATTCCTTTCAAACTTTTTGTATTCTTAGCACATGCTGATGCTTATTCAGATACTATTCATCTATAGGACAATGGCCAGGACTAAGTTTTCACCTTACATGAACTGAAAGTTAGATGGTCTAGACATGCAGTGCAGAAAGACAGGAGAAAGCTATAATGATAGAGTAAATCCTACCAATGTACCATATCACTCTGCTAGTCAGAGATGACACTTCTGAACAATCCATTATTTCCTTGAAAAAACTAATGTATCAATAGCAATAACAATAGCACTTAGACTTATATAGTGCTTCACTTTTACAGCCCTCTCTAAGCGGTTTACAAAGTGAGCATATTGTCTCCCAACAATTTGGGTCCTCATTTCACCCACCTCGGAAGGATGGAAGGCTGAGTCAGTCCTTGAGCCTCATGGGATTTCAACTGCCAAGTTGCAGGCAGCAAGTATTGCATTCTAACCACTGCACCATCTCTGCTCATCAAGAGAGTAAACTTCACTTATTTGTATAGGGGAGTGTTCATGAAGGTCATATTCTTCCCAAAGTAAATAGACTTTCATATCATTCTTAGCATTGCTATTTCAGTGATTTTTAAGAGATGGTTAAAATTTTGGGGCTGAAGTAGAGAGAAGCCATATGATCACTTTTGAAAGAAAGCAAATCATGAACAACTGTCTTCCAAAGAAGAAAGTAATGCTGATCTTCTCTCTGGTTAGGTTTCTAGAAAAGTTCAGAATTCTATGGCACACTTTGAAGATTAGTAATTTAGTCCATGATCTTTGGAATATCTGATATTTATAATACATTGCAGCAAAAAGTAAACAATATCTTTTTTTAAAGGCTGTTTAGATTCTCATTTTAATGAGAACATCTCAGTATGACCTTACTAAATATCTATCTCATATAGGGCCACCCCCAAAATTGTCTGGGTTGTTGATTCTGAGGCCTCTGGAATATAGGACTTAATTATCATTCCATATCTATGGTTTCAATTGCACTGGCCATCTAAAAAGAGACTTAGCCTATCAACCACCTGGAAATCTCTAAGTATAAACTAGATATATGAATATAAATTCTGCCGTGAGCTAAGGTTGTTCTTTTTACTTTCAAATATCTACACCAAGGAGGCTCTGAATTAAAACTTTATTCACTTTTTAAAAGGTTTATGCAGTAATCCTCATTCTCAAGGATCTTTCTTGCCTTAATGAGGGACTATTACATCTGAGAATAAATATAAGATCACCCTTAGATTTGGTAATGAAATGGTTTTGACGAGAGAAACTGATGCTTGTGATTTATGGGTGTCTATATGTATACATGATTCATTTCACATTTGTGCATTTATGAGGTAGGAAGGAGAAAGATGAAAAGAATAGGTGTTGTCACTGCTTGGGAGAATGACATATATATTTTCAGAGCTTTTTGTATCTCAGTATTTATTTTTTCTCTTTATCTTGAAACAACAAGCTCTTGAAAGCACATTTGTGATACCATAGCATTCAGAACACTCATCTTGTAAAATACTGGCTAATAATTACAAGGAAGCCATTGAAGATCCAAGTTTTTCCTGCATGTCTTATTTAATAAAAAGCATCTCATATATCATATAATTTTCAGGTGTCAGATTCAAAGTCTTGTTTTTCAACAATTTGGAATCATGGCAAAAATAACATTGGCCAAGCAGTTTTGCAATTTTATTGACCTTGGCCTTTGATCCATCTGATGTTATCAGCTTCTTGCAGAGCCGAGTGACACCTGTTTTCAGTATTTTAGCTTTGTTATTTTAGCCGTAAGCATGAAAGGGCTCCAGGGGACCAGACTGTACTCTGAAAATGTAGCATAACTGCATTTTTTTCTGCTTTTGGTGAGTTTTAATTTTCAATTATTTCTTTTTTCCTTTTAAAAATAAGTTTGATGAACATTTTTTTCTTTTGTATGGCACATAAACTGATCCTGTCATCTTACTGAAACTCTATATAAAAGACATTCCAAGGCTGCATTTTAATTAAGATTCTTCTTGTATAAATCCTGAGGAATTCAAATGTTGATGTGGCTTGCCATGTAATCAATGGCTTTTTTGAATTCTTCAACACTGATATTTGTTTGCTGTGTACACTGTCTCGAAGTGCACAATGAAATCAACAGGCTATTTCAGAAATTGTTTTGGCATCTATTAAAATAGGAGAAAGAAGCTACTTTCTGAAGATATGGATAGGGCTATAGACGCAAAGGTAATGTTTTATAAACTGGATTGTAAGCTTTCAAAAAAAACAAAGTTTAAAACCAAACCCTGGAATAGGGCTCAAAATTAGATCGGGAGAGAACACTATTGATATAGTACAATACTATATCATCATAGCATCCAGTTCCAATAGGTTATTAGGAATTATTCTATCTGTGATGATATAATTAGGAAAATTTGGGATTGTGCTAAAATGGATAGATTAACCTTAAAAATTAAAGATAAAGAAGACTCGAAATATTATATGACATGGAATAAATTTTATGAATGGACAGAGACAAGAGGTAGAAATGAGAGGGAAGTTGATGAATGTCAATAACTTTAGTTATTGTTAATAATGTTAGTATGGAAAATAAAGATGCTATGGAACTAAGGATATAACATGGAAAAATTGTAAATAGGCTAATGTAAGTACAAATTTAGTTAAAACTAATTTTCTTTTCTCTTTTTTCCCATTGGTTGTATTATTATAATTACTGTGAATATATTACAGTTATAGTTATTAGCTTATTAAGTATGTTAAGATTTGCTGTTAATTTTTTCTTTAGCTTTTCTTTATTTGTAATTGTTACCCTGATTTTCAATAAAGGATAAAAAAAGGAATTATCCTATATGTAATTTCTGAACAGTCCCTGAAAGGAGATGAATGTGTAGAACATTTTAGTAAGCTAAAGACTATTAGATTGATGGATAAGTAAGGTTACAAAGTCTCTCATATGATAGGACTGTAATAACACAATCCAACTTTTGATTCATTAATGGAGATAGGGAGAGTGCACAACAGAACTTACATATTCTTTCAGGCAGTTTTCATTTACATCTTGAGAAACAGGCAAATATAGCATTTCTGTTCTTTTTTCCAGAATGAGCTTTTGATTACGAACTTTAATTTGGTCCAAATATCATATTACTTCTGGGGGGAGGGAATGCTTATTAAATTTACAAATGACAGCTAATACTCTAGAAAAGGAAACTCAAATTCCTGATAGAGTTAGAGAAAGGGATTGACGGTAAGTTAATAAAATTTAATAGAGTTCTTCTCTTAGGAAACATAAATCAAATGCACTGCTATAAGATGGGGTACATGGCTTAGTAATAACACATGGAAAGAAGAAACCGATATTGTATTTTATTGGAATGCAATCATGAGTCAGAAATGTAAGAAAGTTGATTTATACATCTGTATGCTGGGTACATGGACATCCAAGGGACACAAGAGGAAAGGGAAACAAATTACATGCACTTGTTATCCTCATGCAAATGAAAAAAAAATCATATAATTTGAATTAGATGTGTTACGATGGACTGTTGTTATTCTTGGGCCAGTTTTATAATCTATGTCCAAGGTGCCAGCTGCTTTATTTCCCTTGTTAAGGTATGTTTGAATGTAACTGAATATGCATGCCACCTGCCAATTCTGACCACATAAGCCAAACTGAGCTAAGTAGCCAAACATCACTCTTTCTAAGGGAGTGTACACTATAAAGGGGAAAGAAGGAATATCAGGAATACTATTACTAATAGTAAAAAGATCAGCTACCCAAAGATGGCTAGTTAATTAGAAGCTGTCAACTAAGAGGGAGAGCAATACTGATCCTGGGGAAAAAAATGAAGGGTCAGAGCACCCAGCTTTCTGATGCTGACTAAAAGTGACCAAGAATAATGTGTTCACACTGATCCTGCATTTTTTTTTCCTTGTGAGGGAGGGTGAAGGCAATCACTTTCCATTTTCAAATACTTGGGTAGTAACCTCTGCATACAGTTTTTTAAAAAAACATGCAATCCTTTTTGTTCTAATCAGCATAACAAGTTTATATGCGCTACTTTCTTTGCCTTATTACAAATAAACAGCTGCCAAAGAACTACATACACTTTCCACAAATACCACTGCTCTCACCCAACAATACTATAAAAGCCTGCTATTCAAGGATGGAAGAAGCGTGAAAATATGCATTAAATGGAAGCAGGTCAGCAGATGCTATCAAATGTAGGCAAGTTAAAGAATGAATCTGTGACTAATAGAGAAGGAGTTGCCGGAGTCTTCAGCCCTGTCCTAATCTATCTTTTCCTGCCTATTAGTCTGATTATGGGATGGGGGGAGGGTTGTACAAAATAGTCATTATGCACTATTGTCATCCTTGAACCAGTTTTATGACCTGTATCCAAAATGTACCATTTTCTCATTAGAAAAGCTAAAATGATCCATTAATCTTTTCTGCTCTCTCACATTCCCAGAAGTTCTGTACTGTTTTAAGCAGAACTTTGAAAGAGGTGCAGTATATTGTAGATTAAAGATTGTTCATCAGATCTCTCCTCCCCACCTCTCTTTCTCCCTCTCCCTCTCTTTCCCCCTCTTTTCCTTCCTTTTGCTTTTCCATCTTTCACAAAAATAGATATAATAGAACAGGTTAACAGAATAATGCTTTTAAGGCTTTTCATTCCAGAGAACTCTTCAAATAAGTAAAATCTCTTAGTATTTTAGCTGATTGTGTTGCATCCGTATTATTTTGACCAACACACTTACCTATATTGAGGTCATAAAAACAGAATATTTGCATAATGATTTATATCCATGATAGGTAAGTAATGTTTTTGCAAATGGCTAAAATTAACTTTTATATTTTAAATAAATACATTGCAGAGAAAAGAAATACTTTTATATATTTCACCTGTAAAGCCTTTAGAAAAAAATTGCATGTGGCTAATGATGTATTTTCACATTTAAAAAATAGATGGGAGTAAAGTACATTTCCTTATCACAAATCTATTAACAGATTTCTAAGCAAATTTTAAAAGGCATTTTATTGATCATGAGTCATTAACAACAGGAACAATAGAATAGAAACAAGGACATTTTATAAAATTAAAGTATTATAGATAGACTCTACACTTTTCATAAGTTTCTAATATTAGCTTTCTGTTTTAATCTGTGTATCTGAATACAACTTCTGCAATACCAATTGTGCCTTATTTTATTTACGTAGTTGTAATCTGCTTCGAACCCTGGTGTAAAAATATGGGAATGTTATAATTGAAGAAAATATTTAAATTTGGTTCTGCTTGTTCATATGTGATTATAGAATAGATAATATTGTGATTTTTAAAGTCAACGTAGTCCAGAGTCATTGGAATTTGGAAGTATATAAATCTAATACATAAAATAAAAATCACAAAGAAAGATTTTTAAATAGATTCATAATGGAAACTATTTAAGCAAAACAAAATTTGGAAAAAATTGCTTTGTCTGTTCGGCTAGGAAATTGTATGTTTGGGGGATTAAATGTTCAGAGTTTGTTATATCATTTCCATCACCCATATTTTCTCCTAGCTTTCTTGAAAGCAGTTTATTTTTGGTCCAAAGATCCTATTTAAGGAAATGTAAAAAAAAATAAATCTCCTAACTGGAACAAGAAAAGAATTATAAAATATAAAATATAAATCTAAACTGAGCTGTAAGGTATAAAATGGGATAGAATATTGTAAAAAGTGTCACTGACACACATGTTTCCGAAATGATCTTTTCAATATTGATTTCAATCAAAATATTTTGCAATTTTATCTCGGTGCATCAAAAATGGGCAATTCCCTAAACTTGTACCTAACAGCATTTTACACAGGTTTTAATAATATCCTTTTCTCCCCAATGACTATATGCTAAGAGGCAGCTTTGTCTAATGGATAAGGCAGCAGTTATAAAGTGGGAGACCATGCCTTCAAGTTCCATGTTAACTATGAAAGTCAGCTGGATGACTTTGGGCCAGGCACTCTAAATGACTTAGCCCAAGTCATTTCAAACTGCTATTGTGGGGAAAATAGGAGAATGGTGTGAATATATTCGTTGCCTTGAGTTATTTGCAAAAATAATAAAGACAGGATACAAAAAAATTCCTGATTCTTCCTTCCTATCACCAAGCAGGAAGATAGGCCTCTTTCCCCACTCCCATTCCTGATCCTTCCTTCCTACCACCAAGCAGGAAGGTAGGCCTCTTTCCTGCCATGGCTGGGCCTGGACAGCTTTCTGGTGCGGTAACTACAGTTATGATATTATACTCCTTGAATCAGTAGTGGCTTAACACTGAGAACCAACCCATCACTAATGATGAGGAGAAGCCAACAAAATTCCACTTTGGATTGGTCGTCACCTGGGTCAACAAGGACCACGTCAGATACTATGGCTCCTGGACATCTGTTGAAAAAGGGGCTACAGGACTCAGTTGGTACTGCCAGGGAACCAGGGCATGCAACTGCAAAGCGACTGGAACCAAAGCACAAAACTTGGACAACCAAAGAAAATCAACAAATCCTCAAATATTACTACCCGGCAGACCCAACAGCCAGGGGATTTCAAAAAAGAATGATGCAACTGTGGAAGGAATAACACCCGGAAAGTGACATAACTGATAATGGATCAAAGGTATTTCATCATCTGTAATAAAGTTTTCACAGAAGTGGAAATGCAACATTTAGAAATATTGGCTAAAAAGAAAACAACAAGTGATGATGAACAAGCTGAAGAAATTGCTCCAACACCTGAACAAATTGACCAGCCAGTGAAAGAAACGAACATACAGGATGAAGACCCTCCTGTGCAACAACTTGAAAGTGTAGAGCTAAGTGATCTAGCAAAAATGCTGAAAGAAAAAATTGAAAACCACATCAAAGAAAATGTAGAAAGAAAAAGACTACCTACCATTTGCGAAGTGCATAATGAATGAGTGAAAGATCTGTTAACTGCTGTGAACAATGTTTTAACTTCCATCCCATCCAGCACACTATATGAAATCAACCAATTAATGTATAGCACAGAGGCCGTTATAACTGCAGAACTAGGTTATAAAATGCCAAAAAAAAAAAAAAAAATCCAACGGAACACCAAAATGGAAAATTTGACTTGAAAATAAATTTAAAAAAAAAAACTATAAGGGGATATCATCAATCGGAAATACTTGAAAGAAGGAAAACTAAAGAACAAAAAGCTGAAAAATAGTTTATACAAAAAATACAACCTGGAGGAAAAAACAATAACGGAAATTATGGAAGAACTAAAACAACGTGCAATAGCAACAGCAATGAAAATTGAAAGATACGAAGGATGAATAAAACAATACTGTGAAAATGTCCAGTTCCGAAGAAACCAATGCCTCTTCTACCGGTCCCTTGAGGACAATCGAATCCAAACTAATGTTCACCCATGTAAAGAAAAAACTTTGAACTTTTGGAAAGAACTGTGGGAAAACCTAGGGGAACACAACAACACTAACTCCTGGATCAAAGATATTCACAACAAACAACCTAAAACAAGAGGGATGGTGGCAAAACTAGCAAAGAAGGTCAAGAACTGGAGTGCACCTGGCCTGGATGAACTGCATGGATACTGGCTAAAACACCTGACCAGCCTCCATCATCGCATGGCCACTCAATTTGATCAAAGGCTTCAAAATTCAACAAGCGAAGAATGGTTAACAGCTGGTCAAACATACTTAATAATGAAAGATCCAGAAAAAGGCACAGAACTAAGCATCTATCACTCAATTACTTGTCTGCCAACAATGTTCAAACCTTTTACAAGGATTCAGTATTCAATCATCTGATGGAAAACAGTTTGTATCCAGTAGTACAAAAAGGAAATTATAAAAAATCAAGAGGAACAAAAGATCAGCTGTTCATAGATAAAATGGTACTAAGAAATGCAAAACAAAGAATAACAAATTTAAATATGGTGTGGATTGATTACAAGAAGGCATTTGACTCATTACCCCACAGCAGGATCAACTCCTGCCTGGAAAACTTTGGATTCAGCAAAAATATCTGTCCATTTTTTAAAGCAAATGTGCAAAAATGAAAAACAGTTCTAACAACAAATGGGGAGAACATTGGTTGTCAACATTAGATGAGGAATCTTCCAAGGGGATTCACTTTTATCACTACTTTTTCAATATTGCATTAATTCCACTGACAATAATTCTACGAAACACAAAACTGGGATACCAAATCTCAAGCCAACATGGCAAGATATATCATCTACTATACATGGATGACTTAAAAATATATGCGAAAAACCCCACTGAACTTATATCAATACACAACACAGTTCAAATGTTCAGCAGTGACATCAAAATGAACTTTGGACTTGAAAAATGTGCTATATTATCCATGCAGCAAGGAAAAATGGCAAAAACAGAAGGAATAGAACTGGGAAATGGAAATATAGTGAAAACATTAGCAAAGGATGATGGTTACAAGTACCTAGGCATACTGGAAGCAGATAACATCTTGAATGGAAAAGTCGAAGAGTCAACGCAAAAGGAATACATCAGGAGGGTCTGCAAAATATTAAAATCAAAGCTGAATGCTGGAAACATAATTAAAATCATTAATACATGGTCCGTTCCAGTGATACACTACTCAGCTGGAAGCCTCAACTGGACTTTGGCTGAACTGGAAAACTTGGACCAGAAAACATGCAATCTTTTGAATATGTACCACACTTTACATCCACAAAGTGACATCGACAGGTTGTACCTACCAAGAAAAATAGGGGGGCAGGGGGCAAATGCAAATCTATAAAACTGTAGAAGAAGAAAAATGAAGTTTGAATGATTATGTGAACCAAAGTACAGAAAAATTGATGCAGGCTGTGAAAACAGAAAACAGCATAAAAACGACAGAAACAAAGGCAGAATATAAGGAAAAACAACTGGATGACAAATTAAATAGATGGAAAACCAAAACTTTGCATGGACAGTACTTGAAAAACATTGAAGGAAAATGTGATGACAACTTGACATGGACAAGGCTTAAGATGGGAACTATCAAGAAATAAACGGAAGGTTTAATTCTGGCTGCTCAAGAACAAGCTAAACAAGCTAAACTACAAACTGGCTGCTTAAGAACAAGCTAAACTACAAACTAAAGCCATGAAAGCGAAGATACAAAAATCCACTGACAACCCAAACTGCCGACTTTGCAATAACAAAGTCGAAACCGTTTCACATTTAATATGTGAATCGCACAAACTGATTATAAAGCTAGACACGACCGAGTTGCTAAATTAATCCACTGGTCATTATGACCAAGTCAAAAATACGACTTGCCTGTATCCAAAAAGTCATGGGAGCACAAAGTGGAAAAAGTTACCGAAAATGAGAAGGTGAAGATCTTGTGGGACTTTCGAATACAGACAGATCGTCATTTGGAATACAGCATGTCAGATATCACAGTTGTGGAGGCCCAAAACGTACAATTTATTGACATCGTGGTACCAGGAGATGCCACGGTTGAAGAAAAGGAACTGGAAAAAAAATCACAAAATACTGCGACCTGGCCATTGAAACTACCCAATTATGGATGAAACATGTAACATGTAACATTATGGATGAAACAATGATACCCATTGTCATCAGGGCACTTGGTACCATGCCCAAGAATTTTACAAGATACATCAACAAATTGCAGCTTCCTGCAATAACACCAGTGGAACTGCAAAAAACTGCACTACTTGGAACATCGTATATTTTAATAAGGTACTTGGTTGATACTTAGGATGCTGAATAGCAACCCGTTTCAACCATTAGCACCAGTCAATGGTATTTGTGATGCATTTTTGAATGTTCAGTTGATTGAGTTTCATATTTAATGAATAACAACAACAACAACAACAAACTTGGTTATGGTTAACAATAGGTACATTAAACAAAGAAACAGAGTCACTAATCCTGGCTGCGCAAGAACAAGCTATCCACACAAATGCCATTAAGGCCAAAATTGAAAAATCCTCAATGCCAAATACAGACTTTGCAAAGAAGCTGATGAAACTGTTGATCACATACTCAGCTGCTGTAAAAAAATTGCTCAGACTGATTATAAATTGTGGCACAATTCAGTAGCACAAATGATCCATTGGAATTTGTGCAAAAATTATAATATTAAAACAGCAACAAACTGGTGGGAACATCAGCCTGAAAAAGTCACCGAAAATAAGATGGTCAAGATCTTGTGGGATTTCCGTATACAAATGGACAAAATACTGGCGCATAATACATCAGACATCACTCTGGTTGAGAAAAATAAGGTCACAATCATAGACATCGCAATACCAGGTGATAGCAGGGTTGCCGAGAAGGAACATGAAAAAATTGCAAAATACCAGGACTTAAAAATCGAAATTCAACGACTATGGCACAAAGCAGCAGTGGTAATTCCAGTGGTAATTTGAAGAATTACATTTGAAACAGTTAATTACATTTGAATTACATTTGAAACAGTTAAAAATTGACAAAATCACCATCAGTCAAATGCAAAAAGCCGCATTGCTTGGATCTGCACGCATATTATGAAAATACGTTATGATGTCCTAGGCCCCTGGATGGGGCCCGACTAGTATCCAATGCCAAATCCGGCGAAACAACTGGCCGCTGTGATACAATTGTATAATAATAATACAGTTCCTTGGGAAGGACTCAATAGGCAGACAGAAATGCCAAAACTAGTCTGAAGATTTGGTTGACCATGTGATGAACCATAACAATAATGCTGTTGTCTTCCTTTTGTCCCCAGACTGGGGAAAATTTGGATTAGATTTTAAAGTAGTATTTTCTTCCTTATTTGAATACCTTCAAAAGATAACATATAGTATGTTAGCCTATTATTCATTACTTTGCAAATAAGTAAAATTAGTACAGTGATTTGAAACTGAAGGAGTCTTGATGGTATAGGTGTCTTGAGGCATCTTGATTGTACTACACAGGGTATAATCTGTACTAGATGTTAGTTCTGATGCATCTACTATAGCTTGTCCCCATAGCTATTTCATGCTTTGCATCTCAATATAAAACCACTTGCCTTTTTTCTTTACTTGCTTAATTGACATTAAGATTTGGTAAGATTTACAGTGGTCCAGTTTTATTGTGAGCCTAAGTGTGCTTTGTGACCTAAGTAAATATTGTATTCTAAAAAGACTACAAACAAATGGTTCCATGCATTGGAGGTAGGGTATTATTTTCAGCCAGGGGACAACACTTCCATAACAATTAACATCATCAGTATCATCATCCTTTGAGAGCTGTATGTGACATTTTTTTTCCTGCTTTTTAAGAAATGTGGAGGAGGTGCAAGGTTTAACTACTTACTTTAAAACTTAATCTATGAAAAAAATCCTACTTTGGGTATGAACTCTCTTGGAACATTCTGTATGAGTAGGTTGCATACAAAATGTGTATAAACAAGTAATGTTTTTGAATTGTGCTGTTGAAAATTGCTATTTTGTTACTGAATTTCAGTGGTGAGATCTATAGCTCTGCAAGCCTCCCCAAAAAAGGTCTGTGGTCCACAATTGGTCAACAAATTTCAGATTGCACAATTCGATTGTAAGTGAATGGATTTCAATTTTTGCTTGTAATAACAGTAACACTTAGACTTATATACCGCTTCACAGTGCTTTACAGCCCTCTCTAAGCAGCTTTACAGAGTCAGAATATTGTCCCCAACAATCTGGGCCCTCATTTTACTCTCCTCGGAAGGATGGAAAGCTGAGTCTACCTGGAGCCACTCAGAATCAAGCTCCAGGAGTGAGCGGTGAGTTAGCCTGCACTACTTGCATTCTAACCACTGTGCCACCAATACAGCATTACTCTGTATTTATTTTCATTTATTTATATTTCATATGCCTGAACAACCTATCTCCTTCTGGATGGTGCACAATGCATTTTACATATATACAAACCACATTTTTAGCACTTTAAGATGAATTGTAGCATATGTCTGCCACACGAGCTTTGACAGGCCTCTACCCATCTAGTCTTCCAAAAACATTATACATATGGTCTGTGGAGATTCTCAGTCATCCATATCATGGTTGTCCCAAAGTGCCTTTTCAAGAAGTAACTGGACTTTCTGGTTTTTCTTTGAAGAGCTGAAGAAGCTTCTTGAATGAGAAGCAAAACATCTTTAAAAAAACCAATGCCTTATCAAGGCATTATAAAGTGGCATTAACACTTCACATGATCTTGATTCTATTCCTCTGTTTATGCACACTAGAACTGTGTTGGCTTATAATATATATATATAATAGGTAATAGAGGAATTTCAAAAATTTTAAGTGTATACAAGACAGTTTCTGAAAGATTGTTATATTTCAGGCTAATACTTTTTTTAAGTAAAGTGTTAAGAAAAAGAGAAAAGTGTTTTAATCTTACCTTAGATCTGCCCCCTCACTTTGTTTAACTCTCCCTTTAAAAATGTATTAGCTTGAAATACAGCATTCTTCTTTTGGAAAGTTCCTTTGATGACTTATTGAGTCTATTTCAACACATATTCTGTGACTTTATTGATAATTTAATTCATCAGTGACAAATATGAGCACAGGAGAGTGAAACAAAGAATGCGACCTTTATAACTTCTACTATGAATTCATTTATTCCCATTCAATGGATTGCAATAATACAGTACAATTTAGACTGAAGCACAGGATGTAGAATTTTTGCAAGTGATGGTTTCCTGACAGTAGAATTTGTAAATGGTACATGTGCTTTACTTGCTGACAAAATAGTAATAGAACAAATGGTAGCTTACTGTTTTTTCAATAGTCACAGAGTTAGGTATTGGTCAGGAGTGATTCGGACACTGAAAAGATAAACAAAACTGAAGGAGGAAAGGGGAGACATTTTGTATCTTCAATGACAATGGACTTCCTAGTTTTCCATTTTCTTTGGGCATTGCTTACTTAGGTACAAGATTTCTACTTACTGAGATGGCTGTTGGACTAAATTGGTACTCTGAAGAAAATAGGCTATTTTTTCTAACATAGAGAGCAGTGATAATTTATATTCTCTGGGTCAACAACAGTTCTAAAAAAGTAAAGCCTTAGCTCTGGAGAGAAATACACACAGTATTTGCTGCCCTAATTATTTAACTTTACTTATCCATTTAAAATTCAGCCCCAAGGCTGGTTAGCAAAACCAGTTAAAATGCAAGCATAATAAAGCCAAATCAGAATGCCCAATCTATGTTGGCCAAAGTTAAAGAGAAAAGTAAATGATATTTTGCAGTACTTAGTTGTGAAAGTAACCGTAATCTAAAAAGACAAAATGCACAACAGTTGAAGTTTAAAAAGTAGCTGGGTGGGGGTAAATATTTTTTACAATTTAAATAAATGTAAAAAATAAAAATTAAAAAATATATAATATAAAATAAACGAAACAAATCCAGGACTTTGATACCTCTACAATTATAACCCACCACAATTCTGTCTTCAAAATAATTACATGATTAAAATAAAGACACTCAGAGATACTTAGTTTAGTTTATAAATATTACAAATAAACGAGATAAAGTAAAATATGAATTTCACACAGACATACTTAGATGTGCGGATCTATATATGTATATATATATATAGTACATATTCATCCATCCATCCATCCATCCATCCTGTCCCCTTCCAATGAATGTGATAACAATTGTGCCTCAATGAGAGAAAGAAAAGATCAGATAAGCAATACTTCCTAACTAAAGGATAAAGGGCTGCTTATACAAAGGTTAACTTTGCTGGATTTCAAATCCACTTCCCTGAGTCAACAATATTGACTCAGCTACTGAACATACCAGAGAGATATAGAGCTGTTCCGAATTGTTGAAAGGACCCTGTGTAGAAGTGCTTTCAATTAAATATTTTAGGCTAAAACAGAGACAATTCACATTCACTCATAGGAGTGATAAATTATGTCCACACGAGCTGCTTAGCTGAGAAGAAAATTCTACTGGCTCTAGGTATACATTACAAGTCCAACAATACATTATACATAGATGATGAAATAGAACAAGGTTTTATTATTATTTTCTTTTAAATTGCTGCATCAATGTGAAATTCAATTTTTTTTTACTACCGATTCTGTGGGCATGGCTTGGTGGATGTGGCAGGGGAAGGATACTACAAAATCTCCATTCCCACCCCACTCCAGGGGAAGGAGACTGCAAAATTCCCATTCCCTCCCCACTCCTGGGGGAAGGATATTGCAAAATCTCCATTCCCACCTGACTCTGGGGCCAGCCAAAGGTGGTATTTGCCAGTTCTCCAAACTACTCAAAATTTACGCTACCTGCTGAATTTCACCCCTCAGCTGAATGTATTAATCATCTCATCAATGGAAAAAATGTCCAGAGTATAACCTTATACTGTTTTCTTAATAGTCATTTACTAAAAATAATTTTCACTATCTTTCACTTTATCATTTATATCATTTTTTTTCCAAATTCTCCAATAATGCCTTGTATTTCCATAAAACTTCAAGACTGCATTACATGTATCTAATAAAGTGGATTGTAATAGTAAAGATCTTATGGAATAATTGCCTCTTTAGTTTTTAAACGGTTGTATTACTCTTAAGTGTTTTTAACAGGTCTGCTCAAAATAGACTCATCTGGATTTTCATAAAAAATAGGTGTGTAAAGGTAAATGAAGGAAATAATTCTTAGCTCATACATTATAGCAATGTATTACACCGATAGGTTGTTAGCAACTACCCCTTCACAAAGTTACAAGATGACAGCAGTCAACAACATATTATATAGCTAGAATGAGGGCACAGAATGAAAATGCTAATTTTCACCTATCTTGAAAGCTATAGGTGGTCTTGGCATGGAAAAAAAATGCATTGCCTCCAAGAATGAATCTTTAAGGCATAGCAGGAGGCAGTTCTAACCAAGACTGTCACCATATGTGTTTGGAATTTCTTACACCATAATTAATAATCACTCTGTAGAGATGAATAATTTAATGCATCTTCCTGCACTAGGAGATACAGACATGCAGATGCACACCAGGAGGAACATATTGCAGTACTATCTTCATTCTAATCTAGATCAAATCCAAATAGGAGGTAACTTTGAAACAATCAAATACAATGAAACCAAAGAGAACATGGCCCATCTTTAAATATTATATGTAACATATGCTTTGATGCTACCTGATGTATATTAGTGTGTATGTACACATATACACATACATACATGCAGTGCATTCAGAAAGTATTCAAACCCCCTTCATTTTTGTCAATTTTGTTATACTGCAGCCTGATCCAACAGTTGTTGAAATTCATTTTTCCCCATTAATCTACACTAGGCTTCTGTCTAGTCCCATGATGGTGAACCTGTGGCACGCATGCCAGAGGTGGCACACAGAGCCTGCTCTGCTGGCATGTGCACTGTCGCCCCAGGACAGATCTCCATGGTGTTTCTTTTGTGAGCTTCTGTTTTCCTGCAAACGACGAAACAGAAGCTCATGAAAGAAAAAGATCTCACTTCTTGCTGCGCTGCCACTGTTGAGATGCCCCGCCTCCTGCTGGCCAGTTGGTCTTCGGGTCTCTGCTGTGCATGTGCACATGTCTGCACATGTGCATGTGCACATATCCACACATGCACATGTCCGTATCTGTACACACATTCGTGCATGTGCATCCATGCATGTCTGTGCATGCACAGGTCTGTGCATGTCCGTGCATGTGCGCGTCCACACACATGCACCTTTCAGTTTTGGCACTCGGTATCTACAAGGTTCTCCATCACTGGTCTAGTCACTCTGCCATAAAGCCCAGATTGGTGGACATCTGCAGTGATGGTTGTCTTTCTGAAACTCTGTCCGATCTCCACACAGGTTCTCTGCATCTCAGTCAGAGTGACCATTGGGTTTTTGGTCACCTCTCTTACTAAGGCCCTTATCCCCTGATTGCTCACTTTGACCAGGCGACCAACTCTTTGAAGGCTACAATTTTATTGTAGCCTTCCCCATATCGGTGCCTTGCAATAATCCAGTCTCTGAGCTCTGCAGGCAGTACCTTTGCTGTCATGGCTTTTGCTCTGCTACAGTGTGCATAGCCAGCTGTGAGACCAGGGGTGGGCTACTACCGGTTTGCCCGGGTTCTGGAGAACCCATAGCTAACATTATGGCTGGTTCAGAGAACCTCCAAATCCCACCCATGGCTCGACCCACCCACCTCACCCTGCCTCCCAGAAGTTTCCACATGGCTCATTTTGGATGCGAGATAAGTGCAAGGTGCATGCAGAGCCTCGGGGTGGGAGAAAAATGAGCCTCCCAGAAGTTCCGGAAGATCAGAAACAGGTCCGTTTCCAGCCTCCAGAGGGCCTATGGAGCCCAGGAGAGAAAGTTTTTGCCCTCACAAAGGCTCAAGGAGCCTGGGGAAGGCAAAAACACACCCCTGCCATGTTACAGGGCATGAACCAGGCCACGGACACCATTGCCACACCCATCCAGCAACTGGGCAAAGAACCCGTTGCCGAAATTTTTGAAGCCGAGCCTGTATGAGGATATCTGACAGAGAGGTGTGAACCTTTCCAAATCATGTCCAATCGATTTAATTTACTACAGGTAGACTCCAATCAAGGTGTAGAAACATGTCAGCATTGGTCAAAAGAACTGGGAAGCACCTGAGCTAAATTTCAAATGCTATTGCAAAGGGTCTGAATACTTATGCCAATCTCATATTTCAGGTTTTTTTTCTTTTTAATAAATTTACAGACATTTCTAAAATTCTGATTTCACTTTGTCATTATGGAAGATTAATGAGGGAAAAAATGGTTTTAACAACTGTAGAGGCAGGCTGCAGCATAACAAAATTGACAAAAGTGAAGGGGGTCTGATATTTTCTGAATGCACTGCGTGTTTCTGGGAGCAATTCAAAATGTTAGTATTGACCTATCAACCACTATATACCTTGGCATCTGAACTGAGCTTGAGAGGATTTGCAAGGAAGAATGGCAGAAAACCCTCCAATCCAGGTGTGCAAAGCTTCTTGCATCATACCCAAAAAGACTGAGGCTGTAATTGCTGCTGAACTGCCAAAGGTGAGGAAAAGACCGGAATATTTATGCCAATATGATATTTCAGTTTTTTCTTTTTAATAAATGTACAGACATTTCTAAAATTCTGTTCTCACTTAGTCACTTAGAATTCTGAATTCTGAATGATACAGTATATTCACACAAGCATACACATACTTACATAACTATACCTACCTACCTACCTACCTACCTACCTACCTACACACACACACACACACACACACACACACACACACACATAAAGTCACAACCCCTGGTATGCCCAAATATGGGAGGAAGTTCATTACTTCCATTCTCTGTCCATCGGCTCGTCACAAGAGACCATCCAGACAGAAACCCAATATTTTTACTGTTGCCTTTTGTTACATATGTGTTGTATTTGTGCTGATTATTTATTTATCAGCACAAATACAACATATATATATATATATATATATATATATATATATATATATATATATACACACACACACACACACACACACACACACACATAAATTACAGATACAAGAAGGCAGAGAAGAGGAATATACTATATATATATATATATATATATATATATATATATATATATATATATATATATATATATATATAGTATATTCCTCTTCTCTGCCTTCTTGTATCTGTAATTTTATCTTTGTCTTTTATTTAAGACATAATAGTTAATTGATTAAATGTTTAAGAAGTTTAATAGCATATATATGAATATATATGTATTCATAAATCAAATAATTGGACTCACAGGGAAATGTAGACAAAATTAGTGTTCTTTGACTCAATTTAACATAATGAAGTCATATAATTCTCACTAAAATTAATGTGAAGATCCAAAAAACGAACAATTTTCAGGTAGATAGGTGGGCATTTATTTGTACTTACCATATTTTTCACTATAAGATGCACTGGACCATAAGACACACAATAGCTTTAGAGGAGGAAAACAAGGGGAAAAAAATCTGCTTCTACCTCCCAGCATCCATCTGGTATTCATCTGGCTAGCGTCCTTGAAACAAACAGCCTGGTCAGATTCAAGTTTTTATTGCAGCCCCAACATGTGGTTCATCAGGGCTCTGCTCCATTTTGCCTACTCCGGTCAACTGAGCTGAGCTGCTGCTGCTGCCACTGGGGAACACTGGAGCCTTTGCAGCTGATTGGTGGTTGGATTGCCCCCCCCCAAGAATACTGCCAATCAGCTGTTCTAGGCAGCAGGGATTGCCACTGCCACTGCCATTTGCTTCTGCCGTTGGCTGGTGATTGGCGGTGGCAGTGGTAAATTGTGGTGGCATGGACAGAACAGCTGGTCTAGAACAGCTGATTAGTGGTATTCCAGGAGACCGATCCAGCCACCAATCAGCTGCCTGGCAGCAAGGGTGGCAGTGGTGACAGGCAGCGGTGGTGAATGCTGCCCCCGCAGCACCAACCCCTCTCCCTGCCACAATATTCGCTCTATAAAACGCACAGTTTTTATCAGTATATTGAATTTCTTCCATTTGAAAATGATCCTCATTAGTTTGAACAAAATAAAATGCTAACATATCAATTTTATCATTACTGACTTTTGAGGTTTAGCTTTCACCAGCCTTCACATGGAATACTTTTTCCACATTTGGATTTTACATGTTAAGAAATTATTGCAGGTCTGGAAAATATTTTTAAAAGGGGGAATTCCATTATTGATATGGATATGAAGTTCTACCATAAGGCCAAATTAATTGAGCATACATAATTAGTCAATATGACAACATGACTGTGTCCTTCGAATACTTCAGAGGTATTGTAAAATAAGTGTTTATTAAAGTTGGTTTAAGAAATGTACCACTATTTCCAAGGAAGATGGAGATGCTATATTAGTAGATTTTCTATATTGGCAGAAGTGCGGCTGGATTAATTTTAAGGAACCTTGCAATTCTACCTTCTCTATCGCAAGCATCTGATATTGAAATGAGGTTTGCAAATTTTACAGTTTGGTGCTGGGTTTAGCGCTTTAAGAAAAAAATTGATTTAATAGAATTACAGGATGGATATTTCACTTTAAGGGCTAATCCAAAGCATAATTACTATCATTCATTGGTCAATATGAGCAAACCCAAGTGGCTGTAATTTTTAAAAATTTAAACAGAATGGTATGGTAATTTTAGAAATAGTTTACAATTTGAAAGACTTTCAAACAGATAGAAAATGTTTAACAATAAATTGCTTTGTTTGTTGTGATTTCATTATTAATAAACATGGCTGGGTACATCATTATACTTGTAAAGATGATCTTGGGCAAATAAATTGTCATTGCAGGAACATAAGTAAAAGGATATTACTAGCTTTGGACATAATTATATCATATTTTCTGGGAAGATAATAAAGTATTTTCATTTGCAGTTTGTTCTTTAATACACAAAGTATACATTAAATATTTTGACTGTAAGAGTCTCAAAAAATTCTCCAGTCCTTTTTAGTACATCTCTGACAATTCTTGTACTCTCTGATTGGAAAAGAAAGACCCTTTACACAAACTATGCACCATTGACCTTTCCATAGGGTTCCTGAAGGAATCATTCCTTATGATGGGAGGTTAGACCTATCAGTCAAAGATGATACACTCCTGTCCCACCCTCTTGATTTCTACCAAGTGAAGTACACGTTGCTTAGCTTTTGTAGACAGCGTGTTTCACTATACAGCATGTCAAAAATTGAATAATTTCACAAAACCTTCTAGTCTTGACTAGGGAGACTGTATTTTGCATGGTGAAGCCATAGATTGCAGCCAGATTCTTTGCTTTTGTTTGTGTTTGGGGATTTGGCTGATATTGATCTATTAACCTAGCATTCAGAAGTCTCTAAAAAAGAACATTCAGCGCAGCTCTCACATTGTTCTATTGCATCAATGATCGTCTAGAACAGGGGTGTCAAACTCACGACCTGCAGGCCAGATGCATCCCGTGCTGGCTCTGCCCCCGCCCAGTTTAGTGAAGGGGGGGGGGAAAGTCCCAATACGTCACGTGACACCGCCATGATGATGCGAGTTTGACACCCCTGGTTTAGAACCCAGAAAATCTCCTATTGTTATGCTGGGTGCTCATATAATTGTTTTTATAACCCAGTCTACTCAGAAAGTATGGACTAATCCAATTAAACCAACAAAGTTGAATTAAAGTTTCTGTTTAGCTGTTTATTGTATCCTAGTCAGAATGAAAAAGTTAAAATGCAAGCTGTCTGGCTTAAAGGTGCTATTCTTTTTCCATCTCATGTTATCCGATAGTTTATGTAAGTCTGCACCCAAATAAATGCTAGGCACTATAGAAAAGAGGGAACTTTGCCATTCTGCAAGGCTTCTGATTTGCTGTTCTGATTCCTGCAGATGAAGCTTTAGGCTGTTCTGTCTGTCCCTGACTTCCTGTGTCTGGATTGGTTTGAGGTTGAGAGTGGTTTCCTGTTTCTTTGAAGCTCAGGGTTAGTCTAATTGAAAAGATATGTCTTGAAAATATGTGTCCAGTATGGTTAAAGAAACTAATCCAACCTTGGTGCTGATAGCTGATAGAAGGCCTCAAAGGATAATTAATTAAAGGAAGTGACTGAGTTAATGTCTGAAGACATCTATAAAAGTTGTCAGGTCCTGAATAGGCTTAGTGAAATCACTGGCTTTTGGTAGCAAATCAATAGGATAGAAAAAAGTACTATATAGTAGTAACATTTCACAGTCCTTTTGTGGCACACTAGTGTGTCTATATAGCTACAGAGAATAATGAGATTAGGGTAGATGGTAACAATACATATTCTTTAGTGTAAAATGGTTGTAGATATCTCCAACCTGAGACTATAATTAAAAAAGATTACTGGAAAAAGGCAGGGTCATTTCTAGTCTGTTTGAAGTGGTTTCATAAATGCTTCAGAAAATTCTTGCAAGTAGAAGAGGCATATGGTCTAAATACTAGACCAATAACAAGGAATCTTACTGTGCTGGTTTAGAAAGAATTAAAGCTAAGCTAAAATGAAGTGATTGCAATAGGAGGGACAGAGGGGGAAGGGAGAAGGAAGGTTTGTACCCCAACTCAATAGGGAAGCAGTATATAAAATCCCCAAATTGAGACTGAATTTGATATGACCTTTTTGTTTAGCTGTGTTGCAGCTGAAGTGGTTTTGCTAAAATCCAAGTTTCCATTGGCCTGATCTGCCAGAATTTTAATTTCCATGTCTTTGTTTCTGCGTTTCAGTACATACACTCCCGACTTGTGGTCCTAATGGGCTTTGCTGTATATAATGCAGCCTTTTGAAGGTCACTGGAGTTCTTTCCTCTTTTTTCCTTTTTAACTTGTTCATAAGAAGCATTGAGAAGCAGGTGCAGCTCTTTCAGTGTGGACTTTCCCGTGTTTCTACACAGCGCATCCAGAAAATGTGTGCCTGCAGGGTAAAACAGAATTATCAGTGTTTCCCCATGAGATTTCTGCACCTTGAGAGGCTACCCTCAACTACGGAACAGTTAGCTGCATGGCTGAGCACTGGCAGTAAATGCTTACTTCAATTGTGGCAACTGCCAGTCAGAAGAGGTGCATTTAATCTTGAAGGATAGATGTCTCAAGACATATAGCCAGAATTATACAGAGGCTTGGGATACCTAAGAAGCACTACTGGAGGAGTCTGTGGGAGATAAATATTCCTTCTCCAAAGGAATAGGGGGGCAGTTAAGTCAATAAAAAGTGATGCTTAACCATCACTCTTGTTGCTCTCTAGGTTTCTGATACATTTGGAAATTTAATTGTCAAAAGGGGCAGCAGGGATCAGAGGCTACGGCAACGAAGCTCTGGATAAGCAGCGTTCTGCCCTTTTTGCTTTTATAGCAGTTTTTATAGATGAGAAATTAAGTGTTAATTGCAAAATGCTAGTACGCAGCCTGATTTCATATTGTTCATCCAAGGGCATTTATGCCAACAATGGTTTCTGATGTTTAGACATACTACTTGCATTTGGAAAGAATTGTGGTAGGGACATGATAGAACCCAACAGCCTCCCGCTTCCATTTTATACAATAGTATCCCCTCCAGGAGTGGGTTCCGGCTTCTGTTACTGAGGTTTGCTCAGGGACTCGCTTTGTGCGTGCGCTTGATGCATGTGCATGCACACTGCGCATGCGTAGAAGCAAAAAACAAGATGGCAGTGCCTATGGCACCACCAATAGAACTGGTTCAGGAGCCTGGCTGTCTTGAGGCAAAAATAAAAAATGGCATCCGCCTTTTTCTGCATTCCATGTACAAAAGTAGTTTGGCAATTGAATCTTATTTTAGCTTAGGGTTAATATTTCTAGCAATGTGTTTAAATAAATGCTTTGAAGGAGGAGATGCAGCTATGGTGGCTGGAGAATTCTGGGAGTTGAGGTCCACAAGTCTTAAAGTTGCCAAGTTTGAAGACATCTGGAGTAAGCTGTTTAAATTCTTTATGTAGATCTGCTCTGGAAGGAAACATAATGGCCACCACTGTTTGATTAAGACTTTGGCATGCTGAATTCTTCCAATAAGAGTGTCCAAAGCCCATGTCCACTGTAGTATCCATATGCTGGATTTGATATTGTTTTCACAGGAACTGGTGAAACTAGAACAGACAAGTGGTGCTTTCCTGTATTATGTAGCATCTGCATCATCAAGATCCTGGGGGATGTTAGCTGGAATGGTCAGAGGCTTGCTGTGAACAATTTTCAGAAAAGATTGATCTGATCCACCCTGACTAGGACTCTCACGCTTGGAAGCAGATTATATGGAGGTATCCTATTTGTATTGACTCTTTTCAGTTTGTACAGCTTGAGGGGATGAGCATTGTGTAAAAAATGGTGGTCATCACTGGTTTGCTAGACCTTTAACTCTCTTGACTGATAAAGCAGTTCAGGACTGGACCATCATTAAAGGTGATAATTAATAACTCATTGAATGAATGGGTGTTAGTAGTTATAACCTACTATCTAATATTCCATTCCTGGATAAGGTCAGAGTCTGTTTTGGATAAGATTACATTTATCCAGAAATAGCAGGTACCTGGTTTGGAAATTGTGTAGACCCTCAGCAGTGGTGGGTTCCGGATCCCATTGCAACCGGTACAGTGCAATGGGACCGGGTGTCCACCACATGAATGTCCGCAGTGCATGTACACACATGCACAGCATGCGCATGCGTGCTTACCACCCACGATGCTCCATGATGCCTCTGCGACGCTCCAGCTGCTTGGCAGAGTGTCCCACAGGTGCTGTACACTCCGTGCATGTGCGTGGAAGCCCCAAAACCTTAAATACCTGTAATGAGCGCTGGTGGGTGGGCCCTCTGGAGCACCATATCAGAACGGTACCTGGTTCTCCCGGCAGGCACCGATACACCTGTACTGGAGCATAATGGTTGTAACCAGTGGTGGGTTTCAAAAAAATTTGGAACCTCTTCTGTAGGTGTGGTCTGCTTTCCGGGTCCACTGGTGGAACCTCTTCTAACTGGTTCGGTAGATTTGACGAACCGGTTCTACCGAATAGGTGCGAACTGGTAGGAACCCACCTCTGGTTGTAACCCACCACTGACCCTCAGTTTTGTATGTAAAAACTGTGGTGAAAAATAGGTTTCTATAACTCAGTCACTCGGTTAACTATGGTCACTTTCTGAGGTGGTTGTGATTATTGTTTATGTCTTGGTTACATCTTCTCTGATTACTGTAGAGAGCTTCATATTGAACTAATTTTAAAAAGTGTCCAGAAATTGTGATTGGTACATAATGTGATGGTTAGGCTGCTTAACCATTGCTTATAACACATGCATTGAAAGATCTGCAATAGATTGGTAATTGTCCATTGATACAGTTTAAGCTACTGGTTTTGATCTGCAAAGTTGCAAAATTATGGGGCTTACAAATTATCTGAGGGACTAATTCTTCTGCTATGATCAGGGGAAAGGCCCTTTTGAAGATCTCTCTTTACCTATTTAGCATTGGAAAACAGAACAGGACCCTGATCTGTGTAGCCTCCAAACTATATAGTATAGTATAGTCCTGATCAGTGTTGAAATTCAAATGTTTTTTGCTACTGGTTCTGTAGGTGTGGCTTGGTGGGCATGGCAGGGGAAGGATATTGCAAAATATCAATTCCCTCCCCACTCTGGGACCATCCAGAGGTGGTATTTGCAGGAACTATTCAAAATTTCCGCTACCAGTTCTACAGAATCTGTCAGAACCTGCTGAATTTCACACCTGGTCCTTGTGAAAATATTTTGGTCCTCTGCTCTCCAAATATTTAGGGAATTTTCTGCAAGTTTCTATTAGTTAGATTTTATTTTTAATGGTATTGATTTTAATAGTGCTTTGATTTTAGTTTATTGCTGTTGATTTTAGCTATGCAGCTTGTATTTTTATCTCATGTAAGCTGTTTTACATATATTACTTGAGAAATAGTCTATAAATTTAAATGAACAAGAAAGCTCTTCATCTCTTTATTCTAATGAAACTGAGTCTCTTGTATGCTATATATACATATGACTTTATTTACTAATAATTATATGCCACATTTTCACTACACTCTTAATACTTATCCTTACCCCTTTTCTGCATATATTTGTCTCACTTTAATTTCATTGACTCTTCTGTACTAAATTTTAGACTAAATTTTAATTTTGTGAAGGCATGTATGTAACCTCTTTTCATTTCTAATAAAATAAAATAAACCATGTCTCCCAAGTTTTGTTAGAAGAAGCAAAATTTCTATAGGAGAATCATATAGAAGTTGAAAAAAGCAATTACGCCACAGGTAATCTACTAGCCGTTAATACCAAATTGTTGTTACAATTAATTAATTATTTACTTATTTATTACAAATGCCTGAGTGGTATGGCAGCCTAGTGGTGAAGATACTTACTTATCTCCCACTGAAGGTTGAGAATTCAATCCTAGATAGCATGTTCCTCTCTCAAGGCACAAAGAAAAAATATCTGCTGCAAACTCCACATAGGCATCAGGAAGGGCATGCAGCTGGTAAATGCTTAGCTCCATCGTGTCTCCCCACATTAAAATACTTCAGGGTCATAAAAAAATATTACAAATGCCTCTATGTTGCATCAGTCATAATGATTCCAAGTGGCTTAAAACACAAGTTACTTTTTTCATATTACATTAAATGAAAATGTACTTTTCCCAAACAAAGACATGTATTATATGCTGCTTAATAATTTGCTTGATACTCTCCAAATGGCAGAAAAAATAATAAGTTATTGTTTTCTTTAGTATTTCACCTTTATGACTTGAGCTCTGCCTTTGAAAACTAAAATTTTCTGAGAAAATTAGATACAATGTTTCAGTTTTAAAAGGCTAGATTAAAAGTAGGCACTAAGTATATAACAATATACAAGCATGGTAGAAATAATATTAATTTAAAAGATCCATTGAATCATAAGATTTATGAACCCTTCTTACACAATACACAACAGTGATGACATAATTTTGTACATCATTTTGCTTGTTGGGCCATACCTTTTGCAATCTTGGTAAATACACAGAGAGGGAGGGAGGGATTTAAATGGATAACCAGTCCCAAGGCTAACCTTGGGACTGGTTATCCATCTAACTTTGCTGGGAGCATAAATTGGATACAGAGCCCAAAGCAATTCAAGGTTTTCATTCATGGAACTGTCCTTGGAAAAGACGCATAACTAATTGTACATTTTCCATATGGTGTATGTGTTACAAGATCACTTCACCAAGATATTTCACTTGTGCCAAATATTAGGTCAGAATTGGCTTGCAGTTTCTAAGAAAATGCTTTGTGTGAAATACACCCGTTAAAGAAAAGGAGGGAGGAAGAATGACATTGGACATATAAGCTAAACTTATAAAAGGCCAGTCTGAAACAGACCAAAGCTTCCTGACTCCCCTCTCTCTGTATATACAGACATGATTTCCCCTACTAAATATATTGGTCTATTTACTAGGGTACTTACCTGTTTAAGACGCATTGTTATATTAAGTAAAACAGAGTGCCTGAACTGATACATTTACTGAGAGCCTATTTGTTTTACTGAAGAATTTATTGCCGCAGTAATAACTGTCAGAGGGAAAGTGTGGTTAAAGTGCTTGAGAAGGGACCAACTGCATAGGGTATCCATCACACTATCGACTTCCTGACAGTGGTGTGGCGAACTCCTTTGTCATAAACTCAAGCACCCGGAGTCAAAACCTAGATCAATGAAAGGGGAAGCTTGTATCCAGCTTTCAGGGAGGGTATCTTTTCTCTTTGACCCATTAGGACAGAAATAACAGAGGCCTCCCTCCCCTTCACCTCCATGGAACACATCTCAGTGCAGCCTTGATTTATAACACGCCTTCTGGATAGCTGCTAGCTATGGCTTACCTTTGAAATGACAGCTGCGGTACTTTACAGGGGAAAAAGTTAATATGTGAAGTTTCCTGATTAGACCCTAATAAAAAAGCCAACCTCTGGAAGTTGCAAACTGAAATTTATTTATTTGTTTATCAAATGTAGAGACTGCTCATCTCACTCACTGAGAATTCCATTACAACGTGTAATTACTTATTGTCTTGGTATTCCCCTTGCTCTCACATCCCATTCCTCTTTCTCACACATTCTTTGCATCTATTATGGAAAATAGATGACTAGCTTTTAAATTATTATATTGACTTCATTGTATTTTCTTCTGCTAGTGAAAATTCAAAATGAAATTTATCCAATAAATGAATTTTCAGAATAAATTTCCTCATCTTTTGTTTAGACTCTAATTATGTATATACGATCATAATATTAATAATTGTAATGTCATGTCAATTATTGTTCTAACCTCAGTCCCTATTGCAATGTGAAGAACAAACAAAAAAGACTTTACAAAACTTTGTTGGAATGCAGGAATAATTAAAATGTGAAGTTCAAGATGTTGTGAAGATTCTTAAATGTTTGAACATTTATATCTTGTCTCGGGTAAAGGGATCAGTTCTCTTCTTCCATGATCTCTGGGAATTAACAAGGAAGAAGAGATGTAGGCTGGTTCTTGTTTGTGTAGGAATTAAGAAACTACATGCAATAAGACTCCTACAAGAGGCAGTTTTGTGTATTGGTTAAAGAATCAGGCTAGAATCAGGAAACCATGAGTTCTAGTTTCACCTTAGGCACAGAACCGGCTAGGTGACTGGACTATTCGCCTAGTAATGAGGCTCTCTCATCATGAGAGCCAGGGTGCAGTGGTTAGGGCGCAATACTGCAGGCTACTTCTGCTGATCACTGGCTGCCAGCACTTTGGCAGACTGAATCTCACCAGGCTCAAGGTTGACTCAGCCTTCTATCCTTCTGAGATGGGTAAAATGAGAACACAGATTGTTGGGGGAAAGATTCTGACTCTGTAAACGGCTTAGAGAGGGCTGTGAAGCATTGTGAAGCAGTATATAAGTCTAAGTGCTATTGCTATTCATCTTTTCTCAGCCATTTTTGAAAAATCTTGCCAAGAAAACTGCAAGGACTTGTCCAGGCAACTTTTAAGAATTGGATACATATGGGAAGTGGGGGGGGGGGGGAGAGTCTATATCTTTCTATTGATAATGTAAGAACTCACTACCATAATCAAATGTTGAACCAAGTGCATTACAGTCACCTGGCTCAACAAATTTGTGAGTTGTCAGCAGTGTCAACAGGATGTGGTTAAAAAAGTTGAGATGGTAGTCAATTAAATCTCTTGAAGGAACTTCTCTTATGTACCTTTCTCAGGTCAGAAGGTCTTAGCATTTCAGGCAGCTACAGTGTGATGGAAAACTGCATAATGGCAAACAACAATAATACATGCTACTACAGTAAATATATTACAAAACACCAAGATAAGTTCAGTAAAAATTCAGTAGAAAGTTCTGTAATCTTCAACAATAAAGAGTCTCAAAATACCAAGATAAATTCAGTAGAAATTCTATTGAGAATAAAATAACTAAACAGAAGTTTCTTTCATACAGGGAGAAAATGTTTGAAAAATTTCAGACTACCACTAAATTGCAATTACTGTCACAAGATTGGCAGAAACTAAATCAATGGAAAAACTCAAACCCTTTCACAACATTTACAAGCATTTGTGGGACACTAAGAGCACCAAAGCAAAGAGCAATATCTCCAGAGATTTTATCTTGTATTAATAATCCTTGTTTGTTTGCTTGTATGTATACGGATGGATAAAACTTGCATATATTATGTCTTCTGAGCTTGAGGGTTTATGTTTCCGTTTATATGTAATCAGTTAACAATCAATATATTTCAACTCAATAGGACTAAAATCCATTTGTCAAAGCCATCTGTAACTCATCCTTTTACTGACAAGTGTCCTTTTGTTAATGACTCCTGTTAAACAATAATGGGAAATGTTGATGGGAAAACCCCTATAATAATCATAATTGCCAGAAAATGTCCACAACTCTTTTTTCTCTACCAAGGGTAAAAAATCAGCTGGGTAATGAAAGACCTGCAAGGAAAGTTTAAACAATTATTCTCCAAATGCAACTGTTGAGGTGGATTTAGCAGATTATAAAATGAAACATAGTTTAAAGCCACATTTTGTGGCGGTTGTCTCTAAAGTTTTACTAACTTACACTGCAATCCCAGGTTCACATACTGAGAAGCCGAGCCGACTGATTTCAGTGAGGTAGAACAACTTATGATAATTTGTTTTTTAAGAATACAACCGGTACAGTCAGTATGAAATTTAGGTTCTCACAACTGCATAGTTTATGTGTGAAACTATATTGTAAAACTTTATTCTGTAATCATAGTAACTTTCCTGTTCCATAATACCAACTTTAGGGCAGTGGTGGGTTCTGGATCCCTTTGCAACCAGTATGGTATGGTTGCAACAGGGCCTGGCATCCACCACATGAATGTGTGCAGCGCCCGCATGCATCCTTACCTCTTCCGACACCTCAGCGAGCTTCCGTGATGCTCCAGCTGCTTGGAAGAGTGTCATGCAGGTGCCGTGTGCTCCATGCACATAAGCTCCGAAGAGCTCAAATAAAGATAAGGAGCTTGGGCGGGCGGGTGTACCCTCCGGAACACCATACCAGAACGGTACCCGGTGCTCCGGGCAGGCACCAGTACGCCTGTACTGGGGTGGACCATCTTCAATCCACCACTGCTTTAGGGTGGCATAAATGAAAAAAAAAAGGAAGCAAATATTTGACAACCATCAAATGATTATTTTGGAAATCACTAGGTTTTTCTATGCAAAATTCCACATAAACATATTTTATGATTATGTCTTATAAATCCATCACAGTGTTAGGTAAGGAGGAAACTATTTTGCGTTTCTGTTTTAGAATTATATCAGATCTAATGATGTATGACACTTTGGGCATGTTTTCCTCATAACGTGAAATACCAGTGAGTTCTGCTAGACTAATGTATAATCAATACATCTTTTACTGGTGACCAGAGGCCTGGTCATACATACAGAGAAGTCAATAAATAATAACTGAAGGTCATTGTCATGGCGACGCTAAGCTATTGTGTCATTTTGATTCATTTTAGAACTGACCATGGTTCTTAATGATTACTAATGTTCAATCATAGGACACATTTAAGCTCTTTGGGCTACTGATCTCTTATAACTCTCTATTCCTTCTATTGCCACCTCTCCACTATTATTCATATTCAACTGGAGCTTAAGCTATATTTTTCTCAGCCATGATTGTTGGTCCATATTAAGTACTTCAGTAGCAATTATTCTATAAGTTAAGATTCATAGTGGTATCCTTTATTCTTTGGGAAAGTGAATTATTATTATTTCCTGCTTGCCCCAAATAAATTACAAGCAATTATACAATGGATACCACCAAAATAATAGTGACACCACTTTTCAATATTTAGCACAATATCAGCAGCAATAAAGAGAGGTAGGTAGGTGCTCAGGATTTCAGTGAGTAAACATGGAAGCAAATGGAAATGGGAGTTTGGGGAAAAGCTGTGTTAATGTATGTTTAAGAAAGTTTGTTGGCTAGTTGAGAGAAGCTACGTGAGGAGGTTTGCCTTCACGCTGAGCACATGATAAAAATGAGTGGGATTTATAGCAGCATAAAATGCCACAGGTAAATGAGCTTTTGGGGTGAGGGACATGTTTAGTTTTGTTAGGCCTTGGGGGAATGTTTTGGGATATTCCAAGCCTGTGCAAAAGAGGCGATCTCCACTTGAACTGAAATGGAACCAAGTTGCTAGCACACAATATTTAAAAGTTGTCAGAACAAATATCTTTCAAAAAATTGCATTGCACCCTATTAAAGTCTTGAATGACTGTTCTAGTTCAAGTACCTGGAAGGAATTTGGAACCTGTTTATCACTTATAAAGTTATACAAAATTTGATGTAGGCCATCTTGCTTGCTTATTCAAAGTTTTCTTAATTCTCCTCCAAAATTATTTTATATTTCTTGATTCATCATTTAGCATGAATCATAAGCACTTATAATATCATGTTCTTAGGGCCATTCTTAAAAAAAAGACACAATATATAAAATTATCAAATTCTTGTTGGTTTGTTTTACTACAACGGCTCCTTTGAAAATGATATATTTAAAAGCCATCTAGAAAAAATGGAACAACTCATTTTAAGAACTACTGAATGCTTTCCACAAGGGGCCATCCTTGAACACCACTCAGGAACTACAGCTGGTCCAGAACACAGTGGCAGGAGTAAGCGATGCCAAGCCTTTCTAAGTCCATGTATTACCTCTGCTTTGTGAGCTGTGCTAATCATCAGTAAGCTCTAGTCAAGGTGGTGGTTATTACTTATAAAAGTTTATATAGCATCTAAAGAACCTATGTGTCCCATACTATTTCTTCATATCAGACAATCTGCCAGATTTGGTGTAGTGTTTAAAGAATCAGGCTAGAAACCAAGAGAGTATGAGTTTTAGTTCCACTTAGCCTTAAAAGCCAGATGTGTGACTTCAGTCACTCTTTCCCCCCAGCTCACCTCACAGGGCTGTTGTTATGGGGAAAATAGGAGGAGGAAGGTGTGTTGGGTATGTTCCTTGTAAAAATAATAAAGTCAGGAAATTGATCAATTGATCAATCAATCAATCAAATAATCTGGTAGCTCTGTTAAGGAATTGGCGAAAATAGAATATTACGATGTTTCCCCGAAAATACGACAGGGTCTTGTTTTCTTTTTACTTACAAAATATGGCCTTGGGCTTATTATAGGGGAGGGCTTATTGTTTTGGGGTTGCCGGGTGGTTGCTCCCTTGCGAACTGGCTCTCGAAGAGCCGGGCACAGTCTCACGAGTCACAAGCAACCGCCCGGCAATCCCCATCTCCAGCTGGGCAGATGTAGGGGACATCCCTAAGGCACCAAGCCACGTGGTGCTCTGCCCGCTCTCCAGCTCCCACGGCTTGGCACATTAGGGATACCCCCTAGGTCAGTGTGTGGAGTTCTGCTGGGCTGGAGAAGGGGTTTGTGTGAGAGCCTGTTCCGCCCCAGCAGGCATGCCTCCTAGCCTCAACATGTCCAGGCCCAGCTCTCCCTGCAGCTGACACTGCCACTCTCCGAGGATAACCTCTTGTCTGGTTCCAAATTCCCAAACTCGGCTGCCGAGTCTTCCAGCAGCAGCCGCTCTAGGAGTGCGCTCTATGGTTGTGGGCTGGCTGCTGGAAGACTCTCTGTCTGGAATACTCTCTTACAGAGTCTTCCAGCAGCCAGCCCACAACCATAGAGCGCACTCCTAGAGCGGCCACTGCTGGAAGACTCAGCAGCCGACTTTGGGAGTTTGGAACCGGAGAAGACGTTATGCTCGGAGTGCAGTGGCGGTGGCTGCTGCTGCAGGGAGAGCTGGGCAACTCCCCCCTCTGGCCAGGCAAAACGCCACTCCCCAACCTAGCAGTATCCCCAAAGGCGGCAAGCAATGTGAGTGGCATATAAATAAAATAAACGGCATATAAATAAAATAAACATTCAACATTCATTCTCCCCCCCCCCCAGGCTCCTGTGGCTTGGTGCCTTCAGGATACTGCTATGTCAGTGAGCGGTTGTCTGCCTGGCCAGAGGCAAGGGGGGGGGGGTTGTCCAGGGTGTTTATTTTCGGGGTGGGCTTATATTTTTGCCCACGTGAAAAATGTGGCAAGGGTTTAGTTTTGGGACAGGTTGTATTTTTGGGGAAACACGGTATTGTTTGCTAGTAAAACATTGATAACATTTTGAAGAAAAAAATATCTTAGGCTCTTTGGCAGGGACACAGGTGAACTGAAATAAACTATCACAAAAAGAATAAAGTTTTGCAATGAAAACAAGTGGAATACTAACATAAGAAGCAGTTCCTGCATATCTTTAACATAGTAGCTTTATTATTCCTCATATATAGACTATGAAATATTAGACAAATTACAGACTTTAAGTATAGATATAGTAAGTTGAATATGGGCATTACACGAGTTATTCAAGGAAAGCAAGTAGCTTGGATTAGACAATTATTCAATAGCTCTGCATTTTAAAGTAATAAAATGTAGTGAGGGACATTATTAATGACTAGATCAGTCTTCCCCAATACAATACCCTCTAGAGGGATAGAACTACTGTACAACATTTATAATTTTCAGACACTATATTGGCTGAAATTTATGGACGTGTAGTCCCTAAAGGGTGCCAGATTGTGGAAGGGTATGCTGGAGTAACTATTCTGGTTTTGAGTTAATCTCTAACTTTCTACTTTTTCTCTTACAGAAGAGATATGGAACAATTCTTGTATGTAGAAAGCTGATATCCATCATTTTAGGATCGTGTTTCATAAGCATCTGGGTCAAAAATCCAAGTCACATCAGTGACCAGTAATAAGGAAACAAGTTGGAGAAATAAATTGTGAAGAGATACTGTAAGCTTCTTTCTCTGTCATTACATACTTTGAGATTACAAAATCATGTCATGATATGATTAATTGATTACAGTAATTTATTTGGAGGGATGTTAGCTTAAAGTCCAGGCAATGTGACAGGGAATTTTTTTGTCTAGTCTAAGTCCCATTTATTGCTTAGTAATTGGTATTACTTAATGGAAGAGACACAAAGTGTGCTTACTGTTTTGGAAGATAAGCAGTACCACAGATAGCAAGCCAGATGCCATGAAGAGTTTTATAGGTGTTAACCAGTATCTTAAATTGCACCTAGAAATGTTTCAGAGGTACATCATTAACTGCTCACACTGCAGACCAGGTATACCAGGGGTGTCAAACTCAAGGCCTGTGGGCAGGATTCATCCTGTGGGGTGCTTAGATCTGGCCCATGGGACCACCCTGGAAACAGCAAAGGACTGTGATACCTTGGCCCAGGGAGACTGGCTATTGATCTACAGCCTGGGGTGGATGGCAGTGTGCTGGAGAAGGCTGTGGCAGCCAAAAAGAGAGCTCGCGAGGACCACTCACACATCTCGCATTCTCCTTTTTTGTTGGTGGAGTGCAAACAAAACAAACTACTAGCAAAAGTGGCATTTAATCACAAGGCAAGGAGGCATCAAGAAATGCTTCCCCTTTTCTATTTGAGCATTCAAGAAGGGACAGGAAAGAAGAAAGACAAAGAGGAAAGACAAAGAAAAAGAAAGGAAGATGAGAAGAGAGCAAGGCAGGAAAAAGAAGAGAAAAGGGGAAGAAAAAGAAAGAAAAACGAAGAGAAAAGGCAAAAGAAGAAAAGAGGAAAAGAAAGGAAGGAAGGAGATTATAATGAGAGGAAGGGAGGGTCTGAGGCAACTCCAACCTTAGAACTTGGCCACCACCAGCGCTGCTGCCCTTTCGCCTTTCTTCTCTTCTTGACCTCTCCTGGTGCTCTCCATCCTATTGCTGAGAATGATTTGGTTACAAAGCTGGGTCTACTCACGTGAAGAGGAAGTAGGCCTCCCTCTGACCCACACATTTTGTCCTCCCGTATACACCATGAGAAACCTGGCCAAGGAGTGTGAGCATAGCAGCAGCCACCTCAAGGAAGAGGTAAGTACAGCGGGCACTCCCTCAGGGAAGTGGGGCTGAACTGGGCTGTGGGGTCCCGGTGCCCTGGGAACTCAAGAGCTGGGCTGGGCACTCTGCTGCCTAGGGCTCTGAACAGCTTGCACTGCCATCCAGGGACCTGCTGCATGGCCTGAGAAGGACAGTGAGGTTCCTATGGAGGACAAGGGTTTTGCCCTCTTCCTGGTCTCATCTCCTCTGCTGGTGACAACAGATTCCCCCAGATCCACCCGGGCCACCACAGATGCCCCCAACATGAGTGACATTGATGAAGACTCTTCAACATCTTCATCAATGATTTGGATGAGGGAATAAATGGGGAACTCATCAAATTTCCAGATGACACCAAGCTGACAGGAATAGCCAACACTCCAGAAGACAGGCTTAAGATAAAGAAGGATCTTGACAAACATGAACATTGGGCACTATCTAATAAAATGAAATTCAATGGTGAAAAGAGTAAGGTTCTACCTTTAGGCAAGAAAAACGAAATGCACAGGTACAGTAAAGATGGTACCTTGCTCAATAGTAGTAACTGTCAGAGGGATCTTGGAGTCCTAGTGGACAACCAATTAAATATGAGACAGCAGTGTGCATTAGCTGCCAAAAAGCCAATTCTAGGCTACATAAACAGAGGGATAGGATCAAGATCAAAACATTGGTGTGTCTTATATTCTGGTGTGTCTTATACTCTGAAAAATATGGTAGTTCCAAAGGGAATCTCAATTTAGTGCAGCTAACACTAAATGTTATGGCAATTTCTTACTGTATAGAATTAAACAGAGATTAGTCTAATATATAGCATTGTAGTATGAAGTTCACTATTTGCTATTGCCTCTTCTATATAAACTGATTCAGAAACTGAACAAAGAAAGGATTCATCCTGTTTTAACTCCCCTTGTGGTAAAAATTGGGGCCAACGGATTTCCGTTTGGTCTATGTCAAACTTGCATTTTTCAGGAAGTATCATAATGAATCTAATAAAACAATGAACATGGATGTGGTGGATAATTTTCTCCACAATCTTTCCCTGGAGAGTGAGTCAAATGCCACCTTCAAATCTGGGAAGCTGTTATACAGGGTTCCTTGAGGTTGAGAGCAATATTTTTCTGCCAGGTAGTGGAAGATAATATATTACTCTATACTGGGTTGTCTTCCTGAAGCTCACTTGTCTGTTTGCCAAGACTTGCTCTTGTTTTAGCCATTCAGTATATTTGTCAAGCAGATGCTTAGCACATAATTTACTAATAACCCTTAAAAGATTGATTGGCTAGATATACTGAGGCAAGACTGAATATGCTATCAATATGCTAAACTTCCTGGTCAGAATTTACATTGCATCCTGGAACTGGTTTGCACTGGTGAGTTGGCAACCAACCAACAAAAGCAATGAGATTTTTCTCCTTGAATGCTTGTACCAATTTTGCTCTTTCTTAACTCTTTTAAAAATTAATTTCAGTAAGGTCTCATGTACTTTTTTTAGATTATAAAATTCAAGTTGAAGATGGTGACCACTGTTCCTCTATACTTTATAAACTCCAGCTAGTTTATCCTTGTCTTCTATGGATTATCTATCAAACTAAGAGGGTTTTATTTCGATTTGATTAACTAAGGAAAACTTAACTTTAAAGCTTTTGTGAATAGAAATGCTAGTAGTTATTTCAAATTTTCTTCTTATATTCCTGCTTATGTAAGGATTATTTAAATTGGAAGGCCTTGGAAAAAATTTAAAAATCAGAACACACAGTCTAATCAAACTCATTATGTCATCTTATTTGGGTATCTCCTTGGTAGCAGATTATTCTTTAGAACTTTCTGAAAGGGTGCAAAATTACGTTCATTCCTGATGGGCATAGGAAAATTCAGGGATTCAGTAGGATCTGATTAATCACATATGTTGAAAAGCTTTGAGCTACAAATGAAAAAAAGTTATATTCATAATTTTAGTTCTCTATATCAAACTTTGCTCTGTGCATATAAATAAAAAATTAGTAATAAGTAATTTTAGTAATTTTAAGATTCCTCTTCTGCAAACTCTTTCTTGAATTAGCATAATCCATAAATTCCCTAATTTCAGCACTAAATATCAACTGAAAAAAAAACCCTACATTTAATACAGGTATGAAAGCATTGTCTTTAAAATTCAATTCAAAACTTAAGTATAGGAAAGATTAGGCTAAAATGGGAGATGATGCTTCATGATTGCTATCACAAAACAGAGGGACAATTTTATCTTAAAAGTGATGACCAGGCAATTCATTTGCATTGCCAGCGCTCATGAAGTGATACATACATCATGCTCATCCTTGTTAATCAAGTTCAGAAGATTTATTAAGATAATATCATGGAAACGTATCAGCAATTTAGCTCTCTAATCTCTTGCACTATAATCTTTAAAAGGACTAAAAAGTAAGAAATGCTAGGTTTTGAACAGTACAATTTACCGAAGTATAACAAAATATTCTACTGAAGAATCAGCTCAGTTGAAATTGGTGACGGTCATTACTAATTTCATTAATTGAAGTCAAGTGCTAAAATTATTCGGAGGCAGAAATTACTGAAAATATCTGTGTGCTGACTTTTGCAATGACCCTTCTCTCTAGATGACCTCTGTCCTTAATTAGCATAAAGGAGCAGAATATCAGGGTCATTGCTGAAATTATAGATTGATAGTAATTTAGTAGCTGGAGAAATATAGATAGATTTGATATTTCATATTACCTGGGAAGTAATGTAGAAAAGTACGCATATACTGTATATCATTCAGCACTTATAAACATATTTTCCACTGCAGTGTGGAACATTGTAACCCAGGAAGAACTGTCAAATGCATAAAGTGGCTAAGTTTCACTCTCAGTCAAAGTCAGCTATCAATCTAATAAGATATTGTGAATTCAAGATCACTTTAATTTAGCAATCAATACACTTAATTTCACTTCATCTTGTAATTTAATCATTTTCTTTCTCCTAAGCTTTCCTGAAATTCCTCAAGAGCTTTTTGCTCTGAGAAACTGACAAAATCTAAGGTCAGAAATCTTGCCCCAAGCTTCTCAGCACTTTTTCAAAAACTACAGTGTATATATAATCTATATACAGAGAGCATGCTCAGAAGTGTTCATCGAAACCAGAAAGATTGAGTTCTCTTCTGAGGTTGTAGTGAAAAAATACAGCCTACCATGCTGAGTCCTTAAAGACATGTCGATCCTGACATGACTCAAGGTTGATTCAGCCTTCTATCCTTCCAAGGTCAGTAAAATGAGGACTCAGATTGTTGGAGGCAATATACTGACATTGTAAAGCACAAAGGTTTGTTAGAAACATGCATGAAATCTATAGATTGTCAGCCCTGGAGGTCATCTTTTTCTTTAGATCTTCAGGGCTGCCATTCTTGGTGGATGGGCATGCTGTGAGAACTGGGAGGGGTTGGTTTATAGCCACAACAACAACATTCTTTCGCTGGGTGTCAAAGATGTTCAGCCTGCACCTGGTGAGGTGTGACTGGGAAATAACTCCAGTTAGGATGGTGACCTGATTGGACCAAGTGATGGACACGTGGGTGTAAGGGAAGGGACTTTGAAATTCCTTTGGATGGGGAAAACCCGGGAGGTTTCAGATTCAGGTTTTCCCAGATGTGTCAATATGGCATCTCTAATAAAATGGAGTTTTGAGGAAATGCTTGCCTCAGAGTCTTACTTAGCTGGGGGTGTTACCTGGAACCCTGACATAGATGTTATATGCTAAATAAAATAAAGAAATATTGTGTGTATAATGAACATGTATGCACAACATGTAGCTGTTTTATATGGGCTTTGTTTTACCAATAGAAGAATGAGTTGAGCACAAAAGTCAATGACAAGTCAGTGAATAGTGATTTTGGGGAAAAAAAATATTGCAACACCATATAATAATTTGTGATTTTATTAAAATCCAATTCTTTAGAAAGCAATTTCAAAGTATAGGAAATTAGACTTGCTGGTGGACTCCTGGATTTTGCCCAAATCTTACAACTTTATTATATGACTTTTGTGTTTGGATAGCAAGTTATAGGTACAGTAATAGCAATAGCACTTAGATGTAAATAGTCTGTAGAGATTCTCAGTGATCCAATTCATGGTTGTCCCAAAGGTGCTTTTTCAGGAGGCAACTGGACTTTTTTCTTTTTTTTTCTTTTGAAGACGTTTTGCTTCTCATCCAAGAAGCTTTGGCAGAAGCTTTCAGCTCTGACAGGATAGTGGAGAATGGAAGGATTTGTATCAGTGGTGGTATTAACTTTTTTTTTACTACTGGTTCTGTGGGTGTGGCTTAATGCCATGTAATGGTGGGTGTGGCTTAGTGGTCATGTGACTGGGTGGGTGTGGCTTGGTGGTCATGTGATTGGCAGGCATGGCTTGGTAGTCATGCTCTCTAAAGGGCAGTCTTTGCTAGATAATCCTAGTGAATCCGAGTCTTGAATCAGTGCTATTATGCTGTGATTGTATAGACAACTGATGGCCCTGGTTAAATTTCTAAAGGACAGGTAGTCCTCAATTTACAACTGCAATTGAGGCCAAAATTTATGTTGCTAAGTGAGACAATTGTTAAGTGAGTTTTGCCCCATTTTACAACCTTTCTTGCCATGGTTGTTAAGTAAACGGTTGCAGTTGTTAAGGCACTAATAAGCTGTTAAGTGAATCTGGCTTCACCATTGACTTTGCTGATCAGAAGGTTGTATAAAATGTTCACACCACCCCTGGACACTGCAATGATCTTATACAGGTAGTCCTTGACGTACAACAGTTCATTTAGTGACCATTCAAAGTTACAACACTGAAAAAGTGACTGAGGACCAGTTTTCACACTTATGACCATTGTAGCATCCCTGTAGTCACATGATCAAAGTTCCAATGCTTGGCAACTGAGTCATATATATGCCGAGGTGGCGCAGTGGTTAAATGCAGCACTGCAGGCTACTTCAGCTGACTGCAGTTCTGCAGTTCAGCTGTTCAAATCTCACCGGCTCAGGGTTGACTCAGCCTTCCATCCTTCTGAGGTGGGTAAAATGAGGACCCAGATTGTTGGGGGCAATATGCTGACTCTGTAAACCGCTTAGAGAGGGCTGAAAGCCCTATGAAGCGGTATATAAGTCTAACTGCTATTGCTATATTTCTGATGGTTCCAGCATCCCGAGGTCATGTGATCACCTTTTCTGACAAACAAGGTCAATGGGGATGTCAGATTCACTTGACAACTGTGTTACTAAATTAACAACTGCAGTGATTCACTTAACAAATGTAGCAAGAAAGGTCATAAAATGAGGCAAAACTAACTTCACTGTCTCACTTAGTTTCAGAAATTTTGGACTCAATTTGGTTATAAGCCAAGGATTACCTGTATCAAGGTACTGGTACATAAATTCCAGATTCCATAAATTACACCAAATCCTAGGTCTTTCTTTCTCATCATATCCAACAACCAATTATTGCATTTGGAACAATACTGTGCATTAGAACTCAAACACAGCAAAGATGCAGACCCAGAATTGAATCTCCCAAACTGTTTTGACCTAGACTTCCTGATACAATAAAAAGCCCACGATTAGGTCCAAAAACCCTCTTTTTATTTCAAAGGCTGTGAATTATATTCATTCACAGCCGGTAATGAGTCCCAAATAATTGGAAAGAGTCCTACAGCAGGCTGCTAAAGTCCTTAGGGACAAGGCTGATAAGCACCCACCTTTATCTTCTTTGAAAACACTGCCAAAGACTTAATTAGCAATGAGCTTGGCAAGGCCACACGGAGCAAAGAGTCCAAATGGAGTTTCAGAAGGTAAACTGATCAGCATGAACCAAGTTGCACATGAGTCTTTGCTCCTCCTTTATGTCCTATGGGAGGGGCCAATCACCTCCATACAATACTCCTGAATCATCTCTTCTGTTTTAACTGTTCATGCCTTCTGGCAGCTCTGCGCATGTGTGCACTGGGAACAGGGGGAGCTTGTTCCTCTGCCTCGCTGCTCTCTGACTCTGGAGGCTCCGGAGGCAGCACATAACTCCCAGATGGCCCAGGCCCTCTTTCTGCCTCTGACACAGAGACCTTGTCTGAGCCTTCTCAAGACTCCAGGACTCCCCAACCTCCTTGCTGTTCCTCCCCAACCTCCTTGCTGTCCAAATATGCTGCCAGCTCCACAAGCCGTTGGCAGACTAAAACAAAAACCTCCATTAGATATGCTCTTCACATTCATTTTAAGGTAAGCATTTCTTCCTTACTGAGGCTGAAGTTACTGTCCCTACAATTGTCTCCCACATTTGAGAATAAACTTATACATGATTAAATAGTTAACTTCTTTCAAACTGCTTTAGGTCCTGTTGAGCGCATTGTCTTTTTCTGCACTGTACTGCAAATTTAAGTTCTTAGCATTTTGTGCTTATTCTGGGCATGCTTTGGAGTGGGGGCTGCCCCTGACACTGCTGCTGGGGGCACCGGAGCTCTTGAGCCCAGGGGAGAGGGAGACAACTGAAAGTCTTGCCATCCAGGGACTGCTGGTGAGGTGAGGTAAATTTCCAAGAAGCTGTGGTGGGAGCATTCCAAGTCCCAGCAAGAACTGAATGGCCCAACGGGATATGGGTCTGGTGTTAGATCGGTTGTAGGAAGGAACGGAGACGTCTGAGGTAACAGTAACCTTTTATTCAAGCAAGAACGGTTTGCAACAGTAACTGTAAGTAGATCGGGGGAGTCTCCGATATTGGACAGCCTTTTATACCTGGCTGTCAAACTGTTTAACCAATAGCCTCACGTATGACAGCCCGGCAACCGGCAGGCGCGCCTGATTGGCTAAGACGCGCCTGGCTGCTGCCGAGCTGTCATTCGTAAGTGTGAGGACTTACGAGGCTTCAATGCTTCTTCCCCCCCAGCTGTGCGCATGCGTTAGACTTGCGCACACGTAATCGTTGAGATACGCTGGTGAATGGCGGACACCCCCCGACCGCCGCAGTTGGACTGCAGGCGGATCTGGCTCTAGATGTCCCTGTAAGAGCTCCTCCCTTCGGGGAGTAGAGCTCCAGGTGACGTCAGAAGACCCTCCTTCTGCAACTGGTGAACGGAATGGAGAAGGTAGGCTGGGCGATGGGGGCACGGCCGAGGATGGCGGGGGATTGGAACTAGGCCGGTAGATGGCCTGTAAAAGGGGAGGGCTAGGCCCAGGGTGGCCTACTACATATTGCTGGCGTATTGCGGAATCGGCTTGAGATTGTGCGGAAGTGGCACTAGAGGGAGTATACCCTAAAGATGTGTAAGGCTGGCCTGCATTTGGAAAGGCCGGAGAATTTGGAACATTTGAGCGAAGTTGTGGAACCAGGGCTGGCTGTAAGGCGTCTATAGCCGGCCCCTGCGTGTCAGCTTGAGTGGTTGTTTCGCAGTTGTGGCGGCCCCTCAATTGATCCAGGTGCCTCCTCCAGATGGTACCGTCAGGAATTCTTGCCCTGTAGGAGACGGGTCCTGTTACTTCGATGATGGTGGCAGGCACCTATCGATTGTCCCCCTCATAGTTCCTAGCCCAGACTAAATCCCCAGGAAGGAAAGAATGGGAGGGAGAAGGAGGCCCCAGGTTGCCAGGCTGAACCCCTGAATAGAGTGGATGCATTCTATCCAGCCTATCGAGCCCATCAGCAGCTCCGCGGGGCTTTTCCGAGTCAGGGGGCAAGGAGTGGAGTGCTGTGCCATTAAGTACGCATCCACCCTTGCCTGCCAGTCTCCACGGTTCAATCGTCCCAAAGCCTCCTTGGCCGATCGAACCGCCCTCTCCGCCCGGCCATTGCTGGCTGGATCGTAAGGGGCAACCGGCGCATGGCGGACCCCTTGCTCGGCCAGGAATGTTTGGAAGGTTGTAGATGAAAATTGTGGGCCGTTGTCGGACACTACTGTGTCCGGCAACCCATGGGTTGCAAACAACCGTCGCAAAGCCCGCACAGTACTCTCGGCTGTGGTGGAGTGCATAAGCAACAATTCCACCCATCGAGAGTACGCATCGACAACCACCAAGAAAACCTGGTCGTGGAAGGGACCCGCAAAATCAATTTGTGGAGGAGACGTACCAAAGTTTATTTGTGATCGACTGATACACTTTCTATAGATGTAAAGAAAGATGTTGTACTTGTTTCAAATTAAAATTAATTTTTTTTTTTATAAAAAAAATCAATATGAATACGGGACCAGGGTCCATGGGGCATCTCCCACTCCCGGGAGGGAGAGGAGGGGGGAGATGGCCGGGACTGTTGACAGGTTACGCATTTGGAGACCCAGGCTTCGATTTCTGAATCTAAGCCTGGCCACCAAACGTAACTACGGGCTAGTGCTTTCATTCGAGATATGCCCGGGTGGTCTGCATGTAGCCGCTGTAAAACTTGTTGCCGGAGGACCGATGGGATGACCACACGGTCGCCCCAAAGAAGGCAACCAGAATGTAGGGATAATTCTAGTTGGCGGGCCTTAAATGGCCTGCATTCTGGAGGCGTGGCTTCAGTTGGCCAGCCTCTAAGGACCCAAGTCATTATCTGAGATAGTACTGGGTCAGACCTAGAGTGGGATGCGACATCGGTAGAAGATAGAGGTAATTCCAATTGAGCTATGGATAAGACAGAACGGCAAGGAACCGACTGGATGTCCTCGCCAGGAAGGGGGCAGCGACTAAGGGCATCTGCATGCCCTAGGTGCTTGCCTGGACAGTAGCAAAGGGCGTAGGAGTACGCCGCCAAGAACTCCATCCAACGGGTCATCCTAGGGGACAGAATAGGAGGGGTCGGCCTATCACCGGCCAGAAGCCCAAGGAGTGGCTTGTGGTTGGTGTATAGTGTAAAATGCCGCCCATATATGTAATCGTGGAACTTTTTAACCCCGGACACTGCAGCCAGAGCCTCCTTGTCTATCTGTCTGTAATTCGTCTCAGCGGAGGAAAGTGTCCGGGAATAAAAAGCTATGGGAGCTTCTGAGCCGTTGGGTAGGACATGGCTCAGAACTGCCCCCAAGCCCACGGGGGAGGCATCACAAGCCAAAGTCAGAGGCATCTTGTCACTATATTGTACTAAGACTGCCTCTGACGTCAGCAGGGATTTGACAGCTGCGAACGCATGCGCTTCGCGGCTGCCCCATTGCCAAGCCGCGGATCGGTCGAGCAACCGATGAAGCGGCTCGGCTAGTGATGTCTTGTGGGGAATGAATGGCGCGTAGAAATTTAAAAGGCCCAGGAACGCTTGCAGCTACTTTTGAAGGGGTGGGGTGATTTCCCTGGGCATCTATTTAGAAGTCCAGGAACTCCACTTGTGGCACAGCAAAGAAACATTTGCTGTGCTTCAATTTTAAACCCGCGCCCCTGAAACGGTCGAGGACCTTCCAGAGAACTTTGATGAGGTCTGAGCGGCTGCTTGCAGCGATCAGGACATCTTCAAAGTAGGGAACCATGCCAGGGAGCCCATGGAGCAAACGCTCCATGAGGCTCTGGAAGATCCCCGGGGCAACAGAAATGCCAAATTGGAAGCGGCGACAACGGAAAGCCCCCCGGTGGGTGACGATGGTTTGGGCAGCCGCCGCATCGTCATCCACAGGAAGCTGCTGGTAGGCCTGCGCCATATCCAGTTTGGAGAAAATGCAGCCCTGCCCCAGAGAGTGGAGCAGGTGCTGCACTACAGGGACAGGATAGGGGTTTGCCTGGAGGCCAAGGTTGATTGTCGACTTGTAGTCGGCGCAGATTCGAATGGAGCCGTCGGCCTTCACTAGAATCACTATGGGGGTTTCCCAACATGAATGGTCGATGGGCTCCAGTACGCCCTGCGCCACCAGCTTATCAAGTTCGGTGTCCACCTTTGGCCTCAAGGCAAAAGGCACCCTGCGGGCCTTCAGCCTGATTGGAGCAACCTGGGGGTCCAAGCTAAGGGAAATAGGAGTGCCCTTGTATTGGCCTAGTTGCCCATCAAAGATGTCAGCATAGTCCGATAGGACTGATGCTACATCAGAAGGGGGCGTGTCCGCTGTACTATGCACTCCGTTAAGGGATAGCCCTAGGGAAGAGAACCAATCTAAGCCTAAAATGGATGGTAGAGGTTTGAGGATGATTAGTGCTGACAGGACAGCAGAGTGAGTCCCATAGGAAACTCGTAGTGCATAAGAGCTGAGGGTGGGGATTTGAGACCCCTGATAGTCTCTTAAAATGGCGTCCGGCGGTGACAGTTGGGACTGTTTTACATTAGGGCAAAGCTTAGAAAAAATGGCCCAAGAAAGGAGGGATCGGGAGGATCCGGTATCGACCTCCATTAGGCAAGGTCGCCCCTCAATAGATATAGTTATGTTGATCTTCGTCGTACCCTCGGAAGCCAGGTTAACAGCTACTTCAGGAAGCGTAGGGGAGGCCTCTGAGAGATTGTAGCAGTCATCTTGGCGTTGTATTGGTCTGCGGGCTTGTGGGTTCTTAGGAGGTGGAGGTGGTCCGTAGGTCATAGCAGGATCGTTGGAAGACAGAGGCGGCAGGGAGGCTCTGCAGACTTGAGCTAAATGGCCCTTTTTACCGCAACGGCGGCATACCGCAGCTTTGAAAGGGCAGGTAGACCGGGGATGTGCGCCACCATAGCCTAGGCAAACAGATGAAGTGGCAGGAGATCTAATAAGCGCCTGAGCTTGCTGAGGAAGCTGACGTCTAGGGGAAGCTCTTAAGCGGTCCACTTGAGCGTGTCTGAGGTGCTCTGGAAGTGGAGCTAACTCATCAATTAAATTAGTGATGTATGTTGTTTGTTGTGGCTGCGGCTGCTCAGGAGCTGTTAGTGAAGGCAAAGCAGGAGAATTCTGTGAGGCCGGTAAACTGGCAGTAATGGTTATTTGAGTTAGGTAACGGTCAATTTCAGAAGAGGAAAGGTCTGCTAGTTCAGCGGCTTGAGCTTCATCAATAGTGTAGACTAGTGTAACTTTTGGTTTGCCTAAAAGACGGCGCCTTAGAAAGATATCTTTAAGGCCACACACAAATTGTTCTGCAAGGTTATCTTCGAGGTCTGGAAAATCACATTGAGCCACGGCGACTCGCAGAGCCTGTAGAAATTGGTTGACAGTTTCTGAAGGCTTCTGCACCCACCTGCGGTATGCGAAGCGACGAGCAATTTGTGAGGGTGTTGGCGCATAATAGGCTTGTAGCCCGTCTGTTAGTTCTTGCCATGTCAAATCGTAAACGGCCCTTGGGGCAGCAAATGACCTGGCAGTAGCGAACATCTCAGAGCCGCAAGCGGTGAGGAAAAATCCGCATTTTCTGGCTTGAGAGTAGCCTTGTCTGTTATTAGCAATTAGGAAGCACTCAAACCTTTCTAAAAAGGCTTCCCAAGATTCTCCGCCGACTCCGAAAGGAGCAAAAGCTGGCATGCCGGCCATCAGGGACTGTCTGAGGCGATTCTGGATGCAGCTTAGTAGTGTAAGGCGTAGTGAAATGTCCGGTCAAAATGCCTTTTAAGTCGTTTCTTGCTCTCGGTTACAGATTGTGCTCAGAGCTGGTTCCCCAGTCCTTGTCGCCAGTGTTAGATCGGTTGTAGGAAGGAACGGAGACGTCTGAGGTAACAGTAACCTTTTATTCAAGCAAGAACGGTTTGCAACAGTAACTGTAAGTAGATTGGGGAGTCTCTGATATTGGACAGCCTTTTATACCCGGCTGTCAAACTGTTTAACCAATAGCCTCGCGTATGACAGCCCGGCAACCGGCAAGCGCGCCTGATTGGCTAAGACGCGCCTGGCTGCTGCCGAGCTGTCATTCGTAAGTGTGAGGAGGTTTGTCAGTTTGCTGCCTCAGTGACTCCCTGGGCCAGCAGCCTTCCTCCCTGGCCCGATAACAGAGTGGAGCAATGGCTAAGCACCAGTGCTTTTGCTGCTGTTTGGTTTAGGGTGCTGCCAAATATGTGCTGGTCCTTCACCTGCCACTGCCCTAGCCCCCTCTGCCGGTGCTGGTCTGCCTGGGCAGAAGCCCCACTGTGGTAGGATGGGGCATCTCTGTGGCTGCTTCGGCACCTGACTCCCAGTTGCATTGGGAGCGGCGATGACCGTGCTGGCTGCTGGGTTTTCTAGGTGCTCACAGATAATACAGCTGCCACCACCACCTCCTCTGCTTAGTCTTCCGATGGGCCATCTGGTGAGGGCAGCTCCTGTGCCGCCACCCCCTCACCACTTGGAGCTCCAGTGGCAGATGAAAGGTGAGCTAGGTCTACCACTGGAAAATGTGCTGAAAGCTCATTCCTGCCTCCTCTGCTGGCCCTCTGGCAGGCCATCTGGCAAGGGCAGCCCCCCTGAAGCCCCCCACCTCTTGGTGCTCCAGGAGGCAGGTGGTGGCAGCGAGCTCTCAGCACTTTTTCCAGTGGTGGGAAAAAGTGCTGAGGGGTATCCTTGTTCAACTTTCACCCACTGCTGTGCTGAGTGCTCACCCTCGACTCCTCCACTTGACCCTCCAGTGGGCCATCTGGTGAGGGCAGCCCCTGCACTACTGGTGGGAAAAAGTGCTGAGGGGGATTCTCACTCACCTTTCGCCTTCTACTTGGAACTCACCACTTGGAGCTCCAGGCAGCAGATGAAAGATGAGCCAAGATCCCGCTCAGCACTTTTTCTTAACCTAACTCTAACCCTACCGAGGCCCATGGGAGTCATGGGTGGCTTGGCGGTCTCGCTCCCCACGACCCCTCTCCAACAGCACCACTCACCTGGGCCAGCTCATCTCATGATGGTGTAATAGCGGTCTTACAGAGCACCTGCATCTGAACGGAGCACCGGAAGCAGATGGGGTGTTCACAGTGGCCCAAGGCCACCAATTCCAGCCACCGGCATTGCGAAGGTGAGGCGGGTGAGCATCAGGCGAGGCAACCATGACAGGGGGACCGGTTTGGGGGCATGGCCAGCCAGACATTGCTACCAGTTCTCTGGCCTCCAGGAAATGACCACCACTGGTTTGGACAAACTGAATCAACATGGCTGAATACCACCTCTGATTTGTATAATATATTAATAATATAATATTACAAATATAACATGGCACAACACAACACAACACAACACAACACAACACAACACAACACAACACAACATAACATAACATAACATAACATAACATAACATAATCTTCCATTCCCCATTATCCTGTCAGAGCTGAAGAAGTGTCCAGTTGCCTCCTAAAAAAGCACCTTTGGGATTAGGTGTAAATACCCCTCCATAGTGCTTTACAACACTCTCTGGATGGTTTAAAATGTCAGCATATTGCCCCCAATAATCTGGGTCCTCATTTTACTGACTTCAGAAGGATGGAAGGCTGAGTCAACTTTGAGGAATTGCACAAATAGCATTTTCTGGTGTTTCATATTTCAGATTTAATTTATTTGTATGCCGCCCTTCTCCGGGAGGGACTCAGGGCGGTGAACAACTCAAAAGGGAAAGGGGATACAAACACAATACATATAATTAAAATACACAAGAGTCATACGGCCATACAAGTTGAGAGGGGAGGGGAACTCATCAACCCCAGGCCTGCCGGCACAGCCAGGTTTTGACGGCTTTCCGGAAGGCCTGGAGAGGGGTGAGGGTCCGAATCTCCGCGGGGAGTTCATTCCAAAGGGCCGGAGCTGCAACAGAGAAGGCCCTCCCCCGGGTAGTAGCCAGATGGCATTGGCTGGTAGACGGAACCCGGAGGAGGCCGACCCTGTGCGATCTAATGGGTCTGTGGGAGGTAATTGGCAGAAGGCGGTCTCTCAAGTACCCAGGTCCAATTTGACAACCATATTGGGGGGAATGCAAGGACTAGATTTAATTTCCATTGATTCTCTCTGTTTTTTCCCTTGTCCTATGGTCTATTGCCTGTTTTCTGGCTTAACTACACAGTTGGATTAGGGCCACAGCATTAAAAAAAATCCCTATCCAATAACAACAGATGAAGATAATGTGCTTTGCAATTGTCATGTTGTATAGTGGTGTCTGTGTGTTTTAGTACCTCGTTGATACAGTACATTTGGGGGAGAAAATCAGGGCTGATTACAACTTGTTAGCTTTGCCGCTGATCCAGTTCTATTTAAGAAAAAAATATGGCTTTATATTTCCCTCCCACTGATTTTCAACTAAAACAGAACTTAGTTGCCTGCTGATCCTGCTGGCTTTTTAAAATGAAAAACTTATTCTTCTTAAACTACTGGAAAATTATGTTTAAAAATCAGCATAATTTCATTGCCTTTTATTTCTGTCTGTCATGAAAACTGCAAGGCTGCTTTCTGGAGCAGCCCAATGTAATTTAATGTGCAAATTTAGTTATAGTTATGAATATACTGAGTGAAAAATATATTAATGATCCAACGGTATTAGTCACTGTACAGTAAAATTGGCTGCTTTCCTACGTTGGAAAAAATCTCTTTCTATAGGTGCCTCAATCTTTATTGCAGATAATTGTGCAAGATTGAGTCTTGGCAGGTTTTGTAAGAAATGAATGAATTCAAGCAATGTACCAGCTGTAGTGCAGCCACTTAAATTGCAGAGGGGTGTAGAAATTAATTCAAAGTGATGATATCACACAACCTATTATTTTTAATTGGGAGTAGAAGAGAATTAAGCCCTGGTGTTCAAGGTCTGGAGGAAAAAAAAAAACGACAACAGTTTTAAATTTCTAGACCACATGAACAGATTGAACTAGTTCCAGCATAAGTTCCTAGGGATATGGAAGATGTTTAGCTAGGTGGAATTAGAGAACAGGTTCAAAAGAGGTAAATTTATTCTGGTTATTTCCCAGTTGTTAGTATAACTTATTTGTCTTTCAAGAACAAAATTTCAGCAAAATGTAAGAACATTTGTTATTTCTTCTAATTGCCCAGGAAGATAAGTTTGCATGATTTAAAACTACTCCAAGGGTTTTCTTCATTCACAGAAGAACTACTTTTAAATTATACTTCTGTAAACTAAAATTTGATGGTACTTAATAAATATTAACTAAGAAAGTGGTCTTAGGTTATTGGATGGTCATAATGTCTATTTCCTGATTAATGTTTTGATGTCATTCTCAGGGAATGATTGCAAACAGAAAATGACAAGGATGGACCAACTGTGTGACTTAGTGTAACCATATGCTATTATCAGCATGTTGTGGGATAAAGCTACATCAGCCTTAATAACAGTGAAAGAATGACCAGAATCCAAAATAATGTTTGGAAAAACAGTTTGTGTAACTTAGCAAAGCTAAGTTACACAAACTGTGTATTTGCTCTATATTTGCTCACCCATGAAGCCACCTCACAATTTCGTTAAAAGGCTGTTCCAACAAGTGACCACAACCTGATGGAACTTACATTCAGTCATTTTGTTTATATAGATTTTGCTCAATATGGCTTTCAAAGTATGATGAAATATGGAACTGAATTGGTATATCCCATTTATAATAGTTTCATTTTTTTCTCAAATCAAATATTGTTTATCAGTGGTGGAATGCTAAAATCTCAAGCATGCAAAGTCAGATCAGGTGCCTATACTGAAGAAACAAGTGCATTCTGTAGGAAAAGTCAACATAAATGTATTAATTCTCACATTCTGGACATTAACTTTTTTCTTGTGAATTGAGCTCAGTGTTTGAAGAAATGTTAATCCATCCCATTTTATTATGGAATATATTTAATAACATTTTGAAATTTGAAGTTGTGGCCTTTTATACATTTTAGAATAATTGACATGGTTCTTTAGATCTTCAATTCATCTTCATTTCTTCTCTATTAGTTGTTAGTTCATCTACCCATGCAGTGACTAGGAAAAATGTAGCTTTGTATAAATTTTATACCACAATTTTTTCTGAATGTTTTTAAAATTGTCACACATGCCTAACCTTTTTAATGTACTTCTTTCACTGCATGATGTGAAGACACAACATTGATATGTACAGTAGTTTTAAGCAAACATTTGAAATGTTCTGTTTCTTTTTTTTGCCAAGTTTGCAAAAATCATAGCTATAAACTTGCCAGGCACTGCAAGATCATCTTGATATTAGAATTCTTATGTTGGATGCTAACCCATTGTTACTTTCCCGTTAAGATATGTATGTCTTTATGATTTTAGACGGCATTCCTACATCACTTTTTAATACTATAAAAAACAATTCAGGGGGATGGAGGGAAGAGAAGGGAAAAAAACCTGGCAAATCATCACCAATAAAGTTGACTAAAAATAATAAGCAAATGAAGCGAAGTCTAGGAGGACATGGTATTCATAAATGGTCTTCATGTAAATTTCTCTGTTCACTTTGGAAAATAAGATGCTGTACTAAGTATGCCTTTAGTTTTATCCAGTACATCCATTCTTATCAGCAGAATATATTTTTGGGGAATGAAAGGACACAATGACAACAAATATATTTAGCAATATTTTAGTGGTTAGGGCTGTATATTTAGCAATAGCAATAGCGCTTAGATTTATATACCACTTTACAGTGCTTTACAGCCCTCTCTAAGCAGTTTACAGAGTCAGCCTATTGCCTCCAACAATCTGGGTCTCATTTTACTGATCTTGGAAGGATGGAAGGCCGAGTCAACCTTGAGCCATTCAGGATTGAACTAGCAGTTGGCAGAATTGGGCTACAATACTACTTTCTAACCATTGGACAGCCATCTCTTTTTGTTCATGTCATGATTGAGATAAGAATGCTGCAGTAAAGCTGTGGATTGTAAGCAGATACAAGATACATATGATGTTAGATTATCCTGTTGGACACTGAATGGCCAAAGTTATTGACCAGACTACCTTCTGTTACCAAGAGCCTAATATGAACTGTGTGGTGCTTTCTCCCATCAACATACATTGGTTTTTATTTTCTTTCTCTGAGAAAAAAGAGCCTTTGTTTTTCTACCTTATTCTCAGGGTGTTTTACAATTTCTTTTAATGTGGTTTTATTGTTATTTATATTTTGTTACACACTGCTCATCCTCCCTGATGGTCTCCATTTCTTCATCATAAAAAAATCATTATGGCTGGAATTCTATTGAAATGTCTTTTCACAAGTGAAATGTGAAAAGCTATGGAGGATACGGAGCACTGGGAAGATGATTTGACCATGGAAGGTAAGACTCGCATAGATAATTTAGTTACCTCCTAAAAGGTAAACAAAAGAAACCCACTTCCTACTCAAAATAATTTCACTGGCATTTTCTTTTCCTTTGAGGAAAAAAAGTAATTTCCTTTCTATCAGTCTGAAGGAAAATTGAAAAACAAATGCAAAAGAAACTTTAAAGCACAGCATTAATTTAATGGAAAATGGAATGCTCTGTTAGTGTGGCTGAGTTCAGGTTCTCAAACTAGTCAAATCCTCCACTTTCTGCTCTTCATGTAAATTACATTTGGTTGAATACTTATTCTTTTCATTTGATTTGGCTGTTCTTGATTAGAGTCTTTTGCTAAATGACTAAACAGCTTACATTTTTTGCCATTTAGTGCTCTTTTCATCTCTGCAAAATCATTGTGGCTGGCTTCTCTTTGTTTGGCTTTTGGCTTGTTGCATACTTGATATCTTCTTTTAGTGAATTTTGCATCCCATGATATGTAGAGTTTGAGGAACAATGTTTACTATCTCCTGGCTTCAAACAGTCTGTCTATGGGTCATTCTGTATCTTTTAAAATCTATTTTATAGTTTTGAATTTCTTACTCTTGTTACAGCCTAATTTTTTTTTATTGGAGACTCAGCAAGATGCGTCAGAGGTGTGTGAGGAATTCTTCAAAACATGTACCTGCTTTTTTAATTGAACTTTTATATCTTATAAATATCTTATCCTTTTGGCTTGCAATAATCTGAAAACTTTAGCAATTCAGTTCTTAACCATAAACATACAGCTGCCTGTCACTTTTTAAAAATACTTATCCAGAAGCTTCTTATCTTCTTAATTATTTTGCACTGCATTTTGGTGCCACATACTACTTTGTCAGAAAAGAAGCAGTACTTCTTTATGTTTGAAACAAAAACAATAATTATATTAAGTAAATATCTTAAATAATAAATATATAGGCTGTGTATTAATCCTACATAAAAAAATCCACTATTGTAACAGTGAATTTGCTTTCTATGTAAGAATTCTTTCATTCAGCAATATCTACATAGGGAGGAAGAATGAGGAACCAGCAGTATTAAGAAAGCCCAAACACCATGACAAAAGGGAGAATTTATAAAAATATAAATGAGTACATGAAAAAGAACCAATTGTTAACCAGAATTACATTTTTGAATCAAAGGGGGAAAAAACTATATTCAGAATAGAGAACCAAGGGCAATAGAGATGCTTGAGATTTGAATTCAGTTGGAAGTCTTGAGAGAGGATTTGCTGTTGAATATAAGTATAGTGCTGAAAGATTATTGAATAATATTTTTCTCACAATAACAACTCTGTGAGGTCGTTTGGTGAGAGAGTGACTGGTTTAAAGTCACCCATTTGACTTTGGCTTTGGCTTTCATGCCAAAGGTGAGACTTGAACTTGTGGTCTTCAGTGTTCGGTGGACTTTATTTTTAGTAACTTCTAAAAAGTTTCTAAGGTTTATGGTTTTTCAAACAGCCACAATGAGTAGGACTTTAAGATCATCATGAAGAGCAGAAATGATGCTGTTTTGTTGATGATAATGTGCTGTTAATATTTCTTTACAGGTAGAGTAACAAGGAAAGTACCTTTTTTTGTTCTGTTTTTGTTTTTTTAATGGGATGGCAAGAAGAGATATGTGGTAACTTAATCCAATTTAATGCCTGCTATTATCAATTATTAAATTTACTTTTTTGAGCTGTACATATTGGGCTCACATGGTAAGATTTTTCTGGATAATTTAAAAAGAAGTTTAGCATGATTATAATTTGCTGTAGGACATTTATTGAAAGTTTGGCAGGATATTCATACTGCTATATAAAGATCTTCCTCTATCATTCTCTGTTCTGAAGCCCACACATCTGCTGTTTCCTGAAATCTATTTTTCTTTTCTATTTCTTTCTTCCTTCTGTGTAGCAGCTATTATTTCCTTATTTCCACCCTCTAATACTTCCTCCTTTTTCCTGGAACCTTGCTCCTTTATTAACTTGGATAATGCCTTCTTCCTCCCAACTATCATTTTCAGTGCTTTCTCAGTAATATATGTGAGATGGAATTGAAATGAGAGTGGAAAAGGACAAAATCAAAGAGGATAAATATCCTGGACCTTTCTCCTGCATTATAACTTTAGGAGCTATGGATAAAGACAATTAAAACATTTGATTTAATTAATTTGATTTGATTTGGGTGCTGCCTGACTCTAGAATGATTCTAAAGGCTTCACCTATGACAGACAGACAGTAACCTAAAAGGTTTCTTATACCTAATATTGGTCCAGCAGGCAGAAATGAAGCAGTGAGAGAAATTTGATAATGAAGATGCAACCGTAAAGAGGAAACTTTAACTGCTGTAATTAGTATGAGACCTTATTCCAAACACTGAATTTATTGGACTGGCCACATCTTTAGACAGGGTAAGGTGGCTTATCTCAGATAACCCAATTCTGGTTCTGTGGAATGTTGACACAGATTTAAATTGTGAACACAAACACCACAGGTGCTTTCAGATTTGGGTTAATGTCAGGGTTCCAAGTAACACCCCTAATGAAAGAAGGTTCTGAGGCTTGAGTTTCCTCAAAGTTCCATTTTATTAGAGATGTCATATTGGCACATCTGGGAAAACCCAAATCTGAAAACTTCCATGTTTTCCCCACCCAAATGAAATTCCAAGCCCCTGCCCAGCACCCACATGTCAATCACATGGCCCAACCAGGCACCATCCCAACTGGTGATGCCTCCAAGTCACACCACTCCAGGTGCAGGGCAAGATATCCTGGACTCTCTGAGAAAGGAATGTTATTTTGACTATATATCTTTTAAGATTTAATTATAACGGTCTAATCCTACACTATACATGTGAAGACATATTGGCTAGTTTATCTGAGCAATGCCTGGTTCCCCAGGCCATTCAATTCTATCTTTTGAGGGGAATGTGAACCACAGGTGATGGTTCATTGATGCCCCTCAATGAACTATATTGCTGTATTTTCATTGAGAGTTGAGGTAGGGAGAGACAATTTTATTATTGATTTCAAATTCTGGGCACATGCAAAACCTGCTATTTTACTGAACAAGGTGAAGCTTTCAATCCCTTTGGATTGAAATAGTGCTGTTTCATTTCTCAAAGATATTTGGCTTGGATATCCACTGATGCAAAGTTTCTGTGCAACTCCATTTCTCCTCCTCCCCCTCGTCTACCTCCTTCCCCTCCTCCTCCTCCTCTTCGTCCTCCTCCTCCTCATTATTATTATTATATACTTTATTCATTAAACATGATACTCAGTCAACTGAACATTCAAAAATGCATTACAAATACCATTGACTGGTGCTAATGGTTGATACGGTTTGCTGCCAGCATCCTAGGTATCAACCAAGTACCTTCTTAAAATGTATGATGTTCTGAGTAGCACAGTTTTTTTGCAGTTCTGCTGGTGTTATTATAGGAAGCTTCGATTTGTTGATGTATCTTGTAAAATTCTTGGACATGGTGCCAAGTGCCCCGATGACAATGGGTATCACTGTTATATGCTTCAACCATAGCTGTGTAGTTTTGATGGCCAGGTTGAGATATTTCATGATTTTTTCTAGTTCTTTTTCTTTGACTCTGGCATCTCCAGAAACAGCGATATCAATAAACTGTACACTTTGGCCCTCTACAACCGTGATATCTGGTGTGTTGTGCTCCAAATGATGATCCGTTTGTATCCAAAGATCTTCACCTTCTCATTTTTGATAACTTTTTCCACTTTATTTTCTCATGACTTTCTGGAAACAGGTAAATAATATTTTTTATCTAATGACCAGGGGATTAATTTAGCAACTCGGTCATGTCTAGCTTTGTAATCAGTTTGTGCGATTTTGCTGCATTCACATATTAAATGTGAAACAGTTTTGACTTTGTCATTGCAAAGTCAGCAGTTTGGGTTGTCAGTGGATTTTTGTATCTTCGCTTTCATGGCATTAGTTTGTAGTGCTTGTTCTTGAGCAGCCAGTATTAAATCTTCCGTTACTTTCTTGATAGTTCTCATCTTAAGCCATGTCCATGTCAAGCTATCATCACATTTTCCTTCAATGTTTTTCAAGTGCTGTCCAGGCAAAGCTTTGGTTTTCCACCTATTTAATCTGTCATCCAGCTGTTTTCCTTATATTCTGCCTTTTTTTTTGTTGTTTTTATGCTGTTCTCCATTTTCACAGCCTGCATCAATTTTTCTGTACTTTGGTTCACATAATCGTTCCAAAAAACTGCATCTTGAATTGAGTGAGGAGGTAAGAGACGATGACATTTTCTGCTCAGCTTCAAACAGCAAGTATCTTGAGGTAGCATGCTAAAGAACCTGGTTTGAGGGAAGAAACATGACTCCCATTCAAACTATAAAAATAAAATTTTACCCTGAAAGCTCATAGACTTGTGTAAATGTTTACATAATGTGTGTGAGAAAAATGCAAACAGCAACATAATATATCATATTGGGAAAACTGATCAACTCATCCATGGGATTTCCCAATCTGCAGACCAGGAACTACTACTTAGATATGCACATTGATCCATCTCCAAGTGTTCTATTACTTTAGATATTTTTCTGCTACATTTTGGTGTTCATGCTAAAAAATGCTTGAAAATGGTGTGTGGTATTTAAATTTTGCCATGTGCTATATCCTCTTACATCTATTCCTCTGCCTCTAGACATCAGTCACTACTTCTTTATAACAGATATCTAAACAGTCCCTATTTATTTATTTTTTCTTTATTATTTTTATTAAATTTATATGCTGCCCATATTGCTAACAAGCAGCACTGGGTGGCTTACAACATGATAAAAACAACAATATAAAACATTAAATGTTAACTGTAACTTTGTGCTTGTATCTAAAGACAATGAGCAAATGCACCAAGACAAATTCCTTCTGTGTCCAATCACACTTGGCCAATACAGAATTCTATTCTGTTCCGTTCCATTCCATTCTGTTCCGTTCCATTCCATTCCATTCTATTCAATATTGACATAAATAAAAATTAGCTAAGATAGGAACCAGTATGCAACAGTTTGGAGATGGATTTTTCTTTTTAATCCACTAAGTACCTCCAGTGCAGAATGTTCCTATTGGGGTCTCATAATCAGGGTTTGTGACCTTTTGGAAGGCAAAATGGGTGGGGGCAGATCTCACCTTGAGGAGTACGATGTTCCAGAGGGTGGGAGCCATGGCAGAAAAGGCTCTTTTCCTGGATGCTGCCAGCCAGAATAATTTGATTGAAGTGGTCTGCAGCATTCCCCTTCTGTTGGAGTGAGTACAGCAGGCCAATCCTATTGGACTGAGATGGTTCCTCAGATAGCCCTGACTCATGCCATAAAAGTTTAAAGGTGATAAGGAACACCTTGAATTGGGCATGAAAGCAAACTGACAAGATCAGCTCATATAAGACTGTATGTAACTTTTGCAAAAATGCAATTTCTTAGCTTACCCAAACTCATAAGGAGTGTTGAGAAATGGTTCATTTTAAAATAATAACTAATCCACAGATACAAATTTCTTCATAAATGGATGGAAAATACTTGAGCCCCCACCCCCCATCAAATATAATTTTAATCAATTTAACAGACTAATACAGGGAAGGAGTTTCTATTAGAACTGAATGCATATTAAACGGAGAATGGAATTTTATGGATGCATAAAACAGTTACTAATTTATAAAATGGTGATCAGATTTTGACCACAGTATCTAACGCTTCCTAAAATATGACCTGGTATATTAAAGTGGGGTGAATTCCTTCAGGCTGCATAATTTGGAATTCATGGAAATTTATTGCAGATTGAATTTTTTTTGAATAAATAATTTTCCAAGTGTTTATTGGAAAAGGGATATATTTTTCAAAACTGTGGAGAAAGATGGTGAAATTTGAACTAAAAATTCAGATTTTCATGAACAGAAATATATGAGAAAACTATGCTATGGGAGATACCTGTTTGTAATCTCTTGAGTGATCTTTAAAACTATTTTACAATGTTGTCCATATAAAAGATTAAGAATATTGTGCTTGCTTCAAATAAGCAAATCTTTTGTCTCTGCCTTTAGTTTTTGGAATACAAGATTGCCAATGCCAAATAAAATAATAAAACTTTATGAGGAAATAAGCACAGTTGTGAAAAATCAACAAGGCAGAAGTGGGTCCAGATTTCCTACAAAAATAGACTATACCTGGAGGAAATTTGTAAAAGATTTTGATTTTGATTACTATCATGGACATTTGGAGAAGTGCAAAACCATAGGGTTTCACCCAGCTGTAATCAATTATTTACAAGATACTCATTAGTACACAGTCAAAGGGTGGCATGCTCTAATTTAAATGTTGTGTCTGTAAGGGAATATAAAAAGGAATGTCATCTTCTAGGCAGTGTTTGTCTAGATCAAATATGCATGTGTTAGTTTTATAGATTGATGTCAATGTTGCATTTATTTATTTGGGCCAAGTGGTAATGATATGTAGGAAATTTTTTTCCTATCTCAAAAAAACCAGTATACTTGGAAGTTATTTAGGGAATATATAAGAAAACCAGATTTACTTAAGGCCGCTTCCTCCTCCCATTTCAGATAAGGGAGAATGTACTGGTGTGTGTGTGTGTGTGTGTGTGTGTGTGTGTGCGTGCATGCATGCATGTATGTATGTTTTCGTAGATTTTCACGGGTGTAGTATGCTGGTCTTGTTGCATTCGGGTCTTTTCCCATGTAAGATTGAGTGTTTTGGCAAAGTTTCGGCGAGGTCTCACTCACTTTCTTCAGGCTGGGTTTTGGGTTTAAAGCCTTGTCGGAGCTGCAGTCTTTCTATAAATCTTGGTGGGAGTGTGTGGAGTGCTGGCTTTGTTTCAGTAAGTGGAATGATTGGTTGTGTGGTTGTATCATGATTGGTAGATTGGTGCTGATTGGTGCTGACTGTGTGTCTGTTATTGTTTTGTGTTGTAATGGCCTGGGTGGTGGGTGGGGCTCATTTGTTGACTAGGGATGGTTTCCAGATGTCTGGTAGACGGGAGGTATTGTCACGTTTATTCATGTTCTGGGGGTGTTTCTCTATTTCAATAGCTTCCATAATTATTCTCTTGTTGAAGGGTACAGTTTCAGTTTAACCTGTTTCCTTCAAAATTAATTTCATGTCCTGTAGCTTTAAGGTGATGGAAAAGGAGGAAGTTTTTTTTATTTTTTTCTTACTGTGTTCTTGTGTTCTGCGATCTGTGCATTTATTCTCCTGTTCATTTGTCCTATGTATGTTGCAGGGCAGATTTTGCATGGTATTTCGTAGACTCCTTGGTTTTCTAGCTGGATTTTGTCTTTGGGGTTTCTTAAGATGTTGGCTATTTTTTGGTCAGTGTTGAAGGCTGTCTTGATATTGTGTTTGTGGAGAATTTTGCTGATTTTATCTGTGGTGCCTTTGATGTAAGGGAGGAGGGTGATGCCGTTGTCCTGTTCTGTGTCTCGGCTTTTGGGGGAAGCCTCCCTTTGGATTAAGTTGGTAATTGTTTTTCTTTGGAATCCATTGGAGATTAATACGTTTGTGAGAGTGTGTAATTCAGTTTTCAGGTGGTCTTTGTTGGCTAGGCATTGGGTTCTGGAGATGAGGGTCTTGGCTACAGAGTTGATCTGTGCAGAGTGTTGATGGGATTGTGCATTAAAGTAGTGGTTGGTATGTGCTTTTTTTCTGGTAGATGATGTGTCCTAGGGAGCCATTGGGTTTTTTGTAGATTAGGACATCCAGAAAGGGAAGTTGGTTGCTTGCTTCTATTTCCATAGTGAATTGTATTTTGGGGTGTAGGCTGTTGAGATGTGTGAGGAAGTTGTCCAGTTTTTCTTTCCCATGTGGCCAAATCACGAATGTGGCATTAACATATCTAAGCCAGAGTTTGGATTTGTGTTCAGATTTATCTAAGGCGTTAGTTTCAAAATGTTCCAGTATATGCTGATAAATAAATAAAGGGAGACTAGTATAGATCTATTTCAAACTATTTAGCTCTCATCAGCTAGCCATACTCTTACTGGGAATCGAACCTGGGCTGTTGTCTCGGTTTTTTGCGGGGAGTCTCATTTTGGGGAGAGATTAACCAGGTTAACCTCCAAAACTGAACACTTCAACAAGAGAATAATTATGGAAGCTATCGAAAATAGAGAAACATCTCCCACAACATGAATAAATGTGACAATACCTCGCGTCTACCAGACATCTGGAAACCAGCCCTGGTAAACAAACCACCCAGGCCATTACAAGACAAAACAACAACGGACCCACAGCCAGCACCAATCAGCACCAATCTACCAATCATGATACAGCCAAACATCCAATCAATCCACTTACTGAAACAAAGCCAGCAGTCCACAAATCCCACCAAGATTTATAGAAAGACGGCAGCTCCGGCCACGCTTTAAGCCAAAAACACCAGCCTCAGGATGGCGAGCTCGCCAAAACATTGCCAAGACAATCTCAATCTTACACAGGAAAAGACCCGAATTCAACAAGACCAGCATGACTGTACCCGTGAAAATCTACGAACACACACACACACACACACACACACACACACACACACACACACACATCTTGTCAAATGGATGCTCTGAGGTGGCACATCATCTTGCCACTTTAATTAACAGTGCTTTTGACTGATACGTGCTAATGAGGATAATGTACAATATCGAGGAAAGAACCCTGTGTGCTATATTAAAGGGACAGGTGCTGGGCATATTGAAAAGTTCAAGTTACTAAAAGGAAATGAAGTGACAATGACTTTGAAAGATGCAGAGATGGGAACATTTACAAGGGTTTGCTTTAAAAAGCCCAAATCTGTTTGTCGCTCTAATTTGCATGCTTAAAAGTGACTATTACTTATGAGATTAATTTATATACTGTATCTATGCCAGCATATGGAATCATGATGAACCCCAAGCCTAAAAAACAGAAGCAGAAAAAAAACCCTGTCACATGCAGTATATGAAGACAAGGATGCTGTTTCTTTCCCAATAGCTCTGAGAGCAGAAGAAGATAGATTTCAAGTGAACACTCAGAGAATACTCTGAATTGCTGTGGCAATTTAATATTTAAAAAAAAAAGATAACAAGAGAGGCTGAGATTTCTTACCCCTCAAGATCATGAAATAAAGGCCAAAAAGCCATCTGCTAGGGATGTACTAGCTCTGGCTTTCTCATGGTACAAGAGGTTGGCTGTCTATAAGGGCAACTTAATACCACTAGGCTTGAAATTTGAGACAATTTAGAACTATGCCGCCTTTGGTCTGACCTGAGCATAGTACACAAAATTATCTGCTACAATGTCCTACCTGTCAACAACTACTTCAGCTTCAACCACAACAATACAAGAGCACACAATAGATACAAACTTAAGGTAAACTGCTCCAAACTTGATTGCAGGAAATACGACTTCAGCAACAGAAGATCCCTTGAATGCACTACCTGACTCTGTGGTTTCATCCCCCAACCCCCATAACTTTAACCTTAAACTGTCTACTGTTGACTTCAACCCATTACTAAGAGGTCTGTAAGGGACGTGCATAAGCACACCAACGTGCCTACCATCCCTATCCTACTGCCTGCACTTAATCGTATCCATTTCCTGTATTCATAATCATGTTTATACTTATATCTGTTATCTTATACATGCTTGACAAAATAAATAAAATAAAAATAAATAAAACTTCCTTCATTCCATGCCTGCATAGTATGGAAGTTCACCTTACGTTTGACAAAACCTGCCCTACAGTTTGAATTAAAAGCTGTGAGTGGAGCAAAATGGGAAAATCAGAAGGAGATTCAGTAAGGTATGGGAAAGATGATCAAGCTGAAACACGATATTCGGTTTTAAAAATGAGTATTTATTAAATTTTTCTTCCATAAACTTAGAAATTTTTTTTGGGGGGGGGCAAGGCAAATAGACCACTGAATCTCTGAACTTCCTCCAGTTCATTAGCATTTAAGTTCAAGAGCAATCACTGCATATTTTTTCCTGCTCTGCATAAAGGCTTGATCTCTAGAGTTTCAAAGAGACTCCTGCAAGGTACTGAGTAACCTCCACTCTCTCAAAAATCAGTACAATAAGACCTTAGCCTTTTTTATTAGCATGCTATACTCCCTCCTTCCCATCCCTGGCCCCCAACGTTAAGATGCTGAAAAAGTCCAGTAAATATTCACATACAGCCTGAAAAAAAAGATAAGGGTTTAGCATGACAACTTATTTATCTGAAAGATATCCTTAAAGATTGGCTGAATCCTGTCAGGACTGCCTCAGCCTTACATAAACTGTTTATTTCTATGATCTTTGCTTGGAACAAAGTTTGCTGAAATATCTTATTTTAGCTGGAAGCCTCCTCTCACAGGGAAGCTAAGCATTAGTGTAGCAGCAGGTTAAATTCCTACTGAGTATTTCAAGTTGATTTATCATATTTTTCCCATGACCCTTTATTTTATTTATATATGTGGTAAATCAGCAAAAAGACAAACATCTTATATCTGTTATCATTTACTGCCAAAGGTATCCAAATACATTCTTTTGAGGTTCGGATTCTTTTAAAGAATCCAAATGGTAAATATTAGATAATTTTAAAGATGCTTTACCAGATTGCATAGTCTGAATGGCTTAAAATGGCATTTGCATGGCATTTGACATGTTATACTGCCTGAATGTGAAATCAAGCCCAAGAAAAAAAACTCTGAGCTTGTTGATCAGAAAGGTCGCCACTTTGGCGGTTCGAATCCCTAGCGCCGCGTAATGTAGCGAGTTTCTGTTACTTGTTACAGCTTCTGCTAACCTAGCAGTTCAAAAGCATGTAAAAAGGCAATAGAAAAAGAAGAACCACTTTTGGTGGGAAGGTAACAGAGTTCCATGCACCCTTGGCATTTAGTCATGCCGGCCACATGACTATGGAGACATCTTCGGACAGCGCTGGCTCTTTGGTGTTGAAATGGAGTTGAGCACTGCCCCTAGATTTGGGAACAACTAGCACATATGTACGAGGGGAACCTTTACCGTTAGCATATATATTTATAAAACAGCATGGAAACTGTAGTTAAATATTGTTTTGCAGGACCAGGGTACCTACTTATGCTCTAATGGAATTAATGCAACATTTTGCTATTTAATTAATAAAGCTAAGAATTCTGAGTGCTTTGTGACCTTCTACCTATGACCCATCCAAATTTATTGTTGTCTTTTCAAACCATGATACTGATATCGCCACTATTTTACTTTTTCTAGTCAATTACTTTTCAGCAGATAACTATAAAAATCCTTAAGTGCTTTTAAATTACCAAACTAAATAATTTTTTCAGTAGAATGATACTGCTGGCACTTATGTTGTTGTGACTCACTTTGACTGGGCAAATGCTGTGATTAGATTCAGTTTAATTATGATATCAAGCTAGATTTATGCACTTATACAGACAACTTCTTGTAACCACATAAAGTTTAGAAAGTAAATATATACAACCCCCCTCCCCCAGGGAAAGACAAACATTAGCTGAACTTAATTCCAATTCATGTTCATCCCAGCAGCAAATCACCGATAACAGAATCCATGATAGAATTGTCTACGAACAGTAGCCTAATATAAAGGAAACTATGGACTATAGGAAAAATCATTTCCTCTTTAGCTAGTGGTAAATGAATAGATTAATTTCTCTTTTCCCAGATTGATTAAAAATGATAAAATATCAACTGGGAGAAGTTTGCAAATATTGTTACATGTGTGTGCATATTGTGATATTCATACTCATATAATAGATGTATCCATTTGCAGGTAAAAAGCCAAAATGAAACTTTTTAAATAAATAAATAATCCTACCTCAAAGAAATTCATTCATTTCCACCTCATCCATCCATTTCCCAATCCAGTCATTCCCTTGCCCCTCCCTCCCTCCTTCCCTCCCTTCTTCCTCATATTCTAGAGAGAGAGATGTTCTTTCCAGATTTAGTAATAAGTAATTGAAGCCACATTAAAAATGGCTGTTCTTCCCCAGTGTTAGGCTAGCAAATAATTCAAGCTGAATTTAAAATGTAGGTGACTACATTCAGCTTTTGAAAATTATATATTTTTTTTTATCGGAGAATAGAAAAGCCTGAACCTTTTAATTCCATCTCTTCCCCAGAATTTATTTCCTCTCTGGTATATAATGTCACCTAAGAATATATCATTCCTACAGTAGGAGGTTTAAGTATGTTTGTAAATGAGTTGCAGAGCAGGAGGGTGGATGGAGGGGGGGGGAGGCTTTGACGAGGGCTGAAAACAGTCATTTTTACAAGAATGGCACAGTGTCTTAACAAGTCATTATCAGAACAATACATTTTATGGCTTTACTTCAGATAATGTAGCACCTAACATAAAACTTTTCAGAGTTAGTATTACCCTACCAGCAATACATCATCCAGTTGTAAATAAGGACAAAAGAAATATTTTAAGAGGATATAGCAAGGAAGAGAAGAACAGTACAAGCTTTGAACCACAAAGCCACTTAACACACTTAAAACATATTTAAGTGGATGGTATGGCTTGATTTGTCACCTCTGCATAAAAATGGAAGTCAAATTTCATTTTCAGTGAAATTGCTTTTAATTTTATTATCAAATAATGTAGAGTAATCTATCAAGCAAGCATTTCTGCTGAGATGAAGAAGGTTTTTTTTGTTTTTTTTTTTACTTATGGTTAAAATGTAAGATGCATTAGGCTCATTAGTGTTTCTTGTTTGCAATCAAGAAGAGAGGAATGTATAACATCTCTCTCCATCCCCCACCCAAAATTGCTATAGATTAAGGAAGAAATTTATTTTGGTACTGTAAAAGCTTAAATTGAATAGCTGTGGGATCAAAAATAGCATACTTCTCAATGACACTCAACAAGAAAAATCATGGGAAGGAAATATAGATCTCATGTCCTACTATGAGATTAACCACAGGGTTCTGGCCTCAATGATACAAAGAATATGAGATTCATTATTTATTTTGAAAACATTCATGGCTGCTTATCTTATGCATGAGAATCCTAGGTGCCTACCAACAACATTCCATAAATGTAAAATGAATGTAACCCTAAAAAATCACACTAAAACATGATATGCCACCACAGCACCATAATATGCCACCAACTCTACATTTATATTGGCTGGGCTCACTTCTCTTCTAAGCCAAGGTGAAGAGCTAGGATGAAAAGCCAGATCTTCACTGCCTTCTGGAAGGCTAATAGGCAGGGGCCTCTGAATCTCAGGAAGGAGGTTGCTTCAAAGAGCAGCCATGAAGATAGCAACATTTAAGGAAGGGATGTGGAATCTATCTAACCTGTCTGACCAGATCTGATAGGGAGATATGTGGCGAGAGAAGCAGTCTCACAAATTACCTGGCTTCATGACATTTAGGGGTGTAAAGATAATAATGAGCACCTTGAATTGCACCTGGATAAAATAGAATTTTGGCCTGATCTTAGTAGCATCTCCTTACCCTTTTTAAGTTAATTGACAGAATAATTAAGATACAGCAGAATATTGAGAAAAGTTCAGATCTTCAACTGCACACGCAGGGAGAAAGGCTAGTACCGTATGCTTCTTTTCCAGGGCTAGCAAAAAGACTTGTTGTATTCAGAGAGGCTTTCAGGGCATCTTTCTGTCAGGTCATCTTTCTGATGAGTGTTGTAAGATAGGAGAATCACTGAAAAACCAATGGATTAGCAATCAACAAGTAGAATAGTTTGCCTTCAGAAGTTATGGGTGCCCCAACACTGGAGGCTTTTAAGAAGAGATTGGACAGTCATCTATTAGAAATAGTATATGTCTCTTGCAAGAATAAGGGGTTGGACTAGATGACTTCAAGATACCTTCCACTCTGTTACTGTTTCTGAACTGCAGTCCTGTCTAGAGCTCACTTCCTGCCAGGTTCCACCATGTTCAGACCTGGAAAAGGTTCTAATTCCAGAAAGGAAAGAAGAGGACGATCAGTAGCAAGGTGAGTAGATTCAATTATAGTGTTGAATGCATCTTTGGAGGGGCCAAGTTGAGTACATACACACATTATCTATATGGTTATTAAGAGTCAAAAATGACTTGAGTTAAAAATTCATAAGCCATAAGGTCAATTGGAAAATAGAAACAAAGGAGAAAAAATTATGAAAACAATAGCAGAGGGAAAACTTTGATGGGCTTCAATGTTCAGGAGATTGAATAACTAGCAGCAGTCAAAAACAGTGTTGAACACAATATCCATAGGACATATTGAGATATTCAGTAGTTACTTAACAAGACTTGAAAAATTTAAATAGATAGAAATTCAAACAATGCATACATGTGTCTGAACTTGTTATTAAAGGACATTCTCATTTAAGCTTGTCTCAGCATTCGTTACTGGACGGAGGAAGGGGTCAGAACACATGTGGTAGGCAAAATTGGTTGAATTCCATTTGAAAGACTTAGTCCTTTCAGTGTCTCTTAAGTGTTGGGGAAATGAACCAGTAAAGTTGAGGATGAATTGGAATAACAGTGGAAAAGCTGGGAAGGAAATTCAAGGATAGCTGATAAGAAGGAAGAAAAATATGGAGATAAGGCTAGTTCTTTCTTAAGACCCATGATAGCCATGAGTAAAACAAGTGCAAATGAGAAAGTAGCTTCTTTTTAAAAATGTATGGTGTGTCTATTTGTGTGTGTGCAGATTGACTCCTGATAATGACCTGGATAAGTTCTTGCAGTTCACTTGGCAAGATTTCAGAAGTGGTTTGCTATTGCCTCCTTTCTAGGACTGAGAGAAATAATATATTTTTTTTGTATTTGTATTATTTATATTTGTATTTATTAATATTTGTATGCCGCCCTTTTCCCCAAGGGGACTCAGGGTGTCTCACAATTCAAAGGGAGGGGGAGACAAACCGAGTTACATATAGGACAATACATCATTAAAAGCACAACATTCATACAATTCGGGTACGGTGAAGGTCTTTAGCCCCAGGCCTGTCGGGACAGCCAGGTTTTAAGTGCTATGCGGAAGGTCTGGAGGGTGGTGAGGGTATGAATCTCCACGGGGAGTTCGTTCCATAGGGTCGGAGCTGCCACAGAGAAGGCTCTCCTCCGCGTAGTTGCCAGTCGACATTGACTGGCTGATGGAACTCGGAGGAGGCCTAACCTGTGGGATCTAATTGGTTGAGTGGAGGTAATTGGCAGTAGGCGGTCTCTCAAGTACCCAGATCCGATACCATGAAGGGCTTTATAGGTGACAACTAGCACCTTGAAGCGTATCCGGAGATCAACAGGTAGCCAGTGCAGCTCGCGGAGGATAGGTGTTATGTGGGTGAAACGAGGTGCACCCACAATCGCTTGCGCGGCCGCATTCTGGACTAGCTGAAGTCGCTGAATACTCTTCAAGGGCAGCCCAATGTAGAGCACATTGCAGTATTCCAGCCTAGAGGTCACAAGGGCACAAGTGACTGTTGTGAGAGCCTCCCGGTTCAGGTAGGGATGCAACTGGTGCACCAGGCGAACCTGGGCAAATGCCCCCCTGGTCACAGCTGACAAATGGTGTTCAAAAGTCAGCTGTGGGTCCAGGAGGACTCCCAAGTTGCGGACCCTGTCTGAGGGGCGTAGTATTTGACCCCCCAGCCTGAGAGATGGAACACTTGGCCAATTAGTGGGAGGGAAGCACAGCAGCCACTCAGTCTTATCCGGATTGAGCACAAGCTTGTTAACCCCCATCCAGTCTCTAACAGCTTCAAGGCTCTGACTCATCACGTCCATCGCTTCATTGAGTTGGCACGGGGCGGACAGATACAACTGAGTATCATCCGCATACTGGTGGTATTTTATCCCGTGCCGTCGAATGATCTTGCCCAGCGGTTTCATGTAGATATTAAAGAGTAGGGGGGACAGGACCGAGCCCTGCGGCACCCCATATCTTAGGGGCCTAGGGGTCGATCTCTGCCCTCCGACTAACACCGACTGCGACCTGTCTGAGAGGTAAGAGGAGAACCACCGTAGAACAGTGCCTCCCACCCCCACCTCCCGCAGTCGTCGCAGAAGGATACCATGGTCGATGGTATCGAAAGCCGCCGAGATAACTGCCGCAATGGGCTTTGTGCTTAAGGCAGGTCTGAAACTCATGATCACCTGGATTCCATCTTGAAGCTTTAACCACTACACCGGATTGGCTATGGTACCAATGCTATCATGTGATATATGTACTAGAGCACTGATGGCGAACCTCTTCAGCACCAAGTGCCTAAACCAGAATGCACATGCATGCATGTGCATGTGCCGGAGCACCAGAAACCTGAAGACCAGCTGGCCAGCACATGCATGCCTATTTTTGGGGCATTTTCAAGCTGTTTTGGGGCCATTTTCAGGCTGTTTTTTGGAAAATCTTCAGGCCATTGTCCGGCCATTTTTTGGATATTTTGGGGGCATTTTCAGGCCGTTTTCCAGTGCTCCGGCACCTGCAAAGACCGACTGGCTGGAAATCAAACTGGAAACCAAAAGAACAGCTGTGATGGTGCACGTGCCCACAGAGAGGGCTCTGCATGCCACCTCTGGCACACATGTGAAAGTCATAAAGATATAACATTTCCATTACAGAAATATCAGCTCCTCTTTATTCTGTGTTGGACAGATCCAGCCTTAAATATTGTGTTCTATTCTGAGCATCAGATTTTAAGAATATGGAAACCAGAAATACCTGCAGAAAAGGATAACCAAGAGGATCAAAGAACTAAACCTTATAAGAACATCATACATGTTTATCCTTAGGATGACCGATTGTGATTTAGGATGGTACTTATCAAATAGCTGGAAGGATGACCCATAAAAGAAGGTCGTCATCTCAGTCACTGTAGGAAATGACCAGAGGGCAGGGTCAAACATATCATAGTTTGGAGTCACTATATTCCCACAAGAGACCTAAGACCAGCCTGCACTATGAATTCCATTGACTCTCATCTAGTGCCAATTTGCTTTGATCTTTAGTAGATCAGATTCTTGTGTGTAGGTAGAATGGAATCAGTTTATAGTATTTTTGAACTCTGTTCCAACTCCTGGTTTCTTGCACTGGACAGGCACAGAATAATGCTTTTAAGCTTCAAGAACGCAGTAAGTAGTTCAATTATGGAACCAATTAGAAGTCCCTTTCAACAGATGCATTCAAACAAATGTGAGGTGACCATCTATCGGAGTTTTTAATCTGGATTACTGCCCTCAACAAAGATTTAAATCTGATGGCCTAAAAGGCTCCTTCTACTCTCGTCCTCTATGATTCAAGTGATATTATTCAGATTTATTTTACACAATGTGAAATTCTATTATGAAATGTGAAGAAGTGTGTTTGCATTTGCGTATTAATCCTCAAAATGTACAAAACATATATTGATTGGCTGAAAAAAGGTTAAATTAAACCCTCTGGCATCTCTGTTAGGGGGTGCTGTATGTCCTTGGCTACAAAGCTTTTAAATTTAATATTATCAGCATCTACATTTTGATTTCTGTTGGTTTGTTTACTAGTAAAAAGCATTTATAAGAAACTAAGTTATTACATTTTACTATTTTCCTCCTATTCTCTTTAATGTCTATATTCTGAAACATTTGTTAGTAAGTTTTTAAACAGCAGGTGTCAAATGCTGAGATTGAGTGTAATAATCATAATGATTTGAAGAAAACATTGAGCTCCATGGAAATAGCAATAAAGGGGAGAAACTTAAATATACCTCTCTCCTAGGATGTTGCTGTTTGCAAATGCTTAATAGAACTAGATCTTGTATTTTTTTTTCTACACCACCTGAAAAAAGCAACATATTATTTGTATTGTAAATGTTATGTTTTAAAAACACACCAGGACTCCAATCTAACTAAAGTTATTCAGGCTTAAACTCCATTCCAATCAATTGGGGACACATTAATTGTATTTCATATTGATTTTCAGTGTACCCCCCACCCTTCCATCAACACTGAGCTTGGACAAAGCTGACAATATTGGGTTTGTTTATTTCCTCATTTCCCCAATCTCTAGAAATATTTGTTTTGTCCTTTTTCTATATCGGTGTTTGTTTTAAAACAAAAACAAAAAACTCAACCCACACTAACATTTTAAAATGTTTTCATTCATTTATGCCTTTATGTATCCATATTTTTCAAATTATACATAACTAAACTATTTTCATAATCTCTATATGTGTGTTACATTTACTTAATATTCATAATTTGTTTGCTGCTTTACGAATAAAGAAAAGCATTAACAATTTAGAAAATAATACATTTAAATTACACTTTTTTTCAGTTTGCATATGGGAAATGTACTTTATATTAAGTTTGTCTTACCATTTTATTTCCCAATATTTGGTGAAGCTACTCCAGATAAGTGGGAACGATGATATTAATTCCTTTGGACTGGAATTGGAATCATACTTACTTGGGAATAATTCTCATTGAAAATAATAAGATTTATTCAGATCATGTCCAGCATGTACTTTCTTTTCTATTATAATTGTCAAGCTAAAATGATATTTGGATTAGAGCATCATTACCTGCTATGAATAGAGACTTAAAATACATAATATTTTTAGAGGACTTTTCTGTAATTAGGGAAAGACTGCACTCTAGGATACTGCTAGACCAATAATGATTTCTGTTTGTATAATGCCTGTGCAAATTGGCTGCAATTTGTACTTTGCTACTCATCTCATCAAAGCACTTTACATTGCTCTGACTGCCTTCTCTGGCACATTCAGAAGCCAGAATATGGTTCTGCAGATGATGTGCCAGAGGACACGATCAGTGGAATACAAAGCCAAACAACACAGTGGCTTTATTCCACTCTGAAGAAGCAGGAGTTTCTGTTGCTTCATGAAGCACCTTTGATGTTTCACTCAAAGCCTCATCACAGGGAAGCATCCCTTTCAACCTTTCCACAGGTTTAGTTTATACACCAATTTCAAATGTTCAAAACGGTCTGTGTGTATTGTTTAAAAAAAAATGTTACTGTACGCCAAGTAATTATATGTTACTTGAGTAGAGTCCAAAGAGATGACTGAGATGCCTTCAAAAGCTGATCCCTAGAATCTAGAATTGCACTCAGAAATGTTTTGGAAGTCAGCACATTTCATGTAGCAGTGGGATTATAGGAATGTACTGTGGTGTGCCCAATAGGATATGTGCCACTGCATTCTGGCCAGCTGAAGTTTCTGAATGCTTTCAAGGGCAGCTCCATATAGAATACATTGATAGTCCAATTGACCAAGGTATGTGTGGACTTGAGGAGTGCCTCCTGATCTAGGAATGGTCATGACTGGCACACAAAATTTATTTTTTGCAAAATTCTGACCACAGGCAATGCCTGATGATATTTACTCATGACTTGGTTACCTTGCATTTAAATTATTGTATTTCAGTCTACTTAGAGCTGCTTTTGAAGACTATTTTGAAACTGGTGAAGAATAGAGTATCCTGCATGTTGGCAGCTGATAGTCATTAAATCAGAATAGCTTATATTGTAATGGGCAGTAGAAATAAACTTGAAGAAGAGCTGCTACTAAGGCATTAATCATAAAAGAAATTTAGTCTGGGCCATACTGTAAACATTACAGGACATTTCCTAGTTTTCACAGAGAGAAAGAGAGAGCGAGAGTGACGGAAGAAATAAATTCTGAGTTGTAAAATACTGTTATTATAATCTTATAATACAACTAGTATTAACATGCATGGCTTTGCTTTCCTGTTCCTAATATACAGTTATATTGGGACAGCATATAAGTTTTATCAGTAGGTTTCCTTGGGATCAGCCTGAGATCAGACCATACACTTCAATGTTTGCTTTGTAGAATACTATTTTGATGTCCCCCTTTTCAATGTGAAGCATGTGCTAAAGTGAGAAAGCATGGAGTAGACCGTGAGAGCCATTTTAATGAAATGCATTAATATTTTATATAGCATTCACACAAAATGCAATACCACTGTAACGTCTTAGGTTTCTGTAATGCCTGTTGTCCTGAAGTCCGTGAGTTATACATGGAAGTTTATTTTGGCTTGCATGGAAATTTATTGAGCTTGCTACAAGGCTGGAGTATCTAAATGCCATTGCAACAGAAATGAGATGAAGCCCAGGTGGCATATCACTCTATATGTATGCAAATCTATTTAGCTACCATGTAAGTATGTGCTTGGCATTTGATGTGTCCATAGCAAATCTTTAGGGAATATCGAGCTAGATATGGAAGTGTCAGTAAGGGTTGTGAGGTTAGATATTACAGCTGAGTGTACATTAGATTTGTTTTCTCAGAAATGTTTATGTTTTTTTGTCATTGAGAGCTTTTGATATAATTTTTAATATACTATTATATACTCATATACTCAGAGTGGCATTTACAAGAAGAGAGAGAGAGAAAGAGAGAGAGAGAGAAAGGGAGGGAGGGAGGAAGAGAAAGAGAGAGGGTGGGAGATTTTGAGAGAGAGAGTGGGGGAAGAGGAAAAAAATCAGGCAGCAGCCATGGCCAGGAAGTTCTTTTCATAACTTCATTTTGTGTTGTAATTGCACCTGTTTCTACAGGCCCTGGTCCCAGTCACTCATGCCTTAGTGACTTCCCAATTGCATTACTGCAATGTATTCCACTCCTTTGAAAAACTTAAAAGCTGCTGCTAGTTTATAAATAATTCACAGGTCTGCAAAATAATTTTTTTCAAGAACTGTTTTGGTTATTCCACGTAATCTTTATGTTTTTTGGTGCGCTGAATCCAAAAGTGACCTCCATTTTGTCATAGGACATCACCTTTCCTGACAATTTAGGTAACTATGTTAAATAAGGCAATACCTCAAAATAAATGGAAATAGACTTATAAAATTAAAGTTTTATTACAATATTTTCATGAAAATCCTTTTCTGAACTGAAATGAGCTCACCTACAAACACTAAACTCGATTCTTCTTCCTTGTGAGGCTCCTCTTGGTGCCTTTACGCTTGTGAGTAGCATCTGGAATGTCTCCCTGAAGCATCCAACAGTAGCCTGCCATCATTGTAATGCTCCATTTTCCCTGATATCTCCTTTCCATCTCTTTAATGTCTTGGTGGAATCGTTCATCTTGTTCCTCACTTACAGCTCCCAAATTTTCAGGAAAGTAGTCAAGGTGGGACTGGAGGAAATGCACTTTCAAACTCATCAGGCAACCTAAAGCTTGAAATGCTTTCAGCATTCTTCTGATGATCTTTTTGTAGTGAGGATCTTTGTTATTGCCTAAAAATTTCTGTACGACTTCTTTAAATGCAATCCACCCTTCTTTTTGAGGATCTGTCATGGTATTGACAAACTCTTGATCAACTATAAGCCTTCCAATGTCTGGTCCGACGAACACACCTTCCTTCAATTTTGCCTCCGACAGGCATGGAAACTTGGTGGCCAAGTATTTGAAGCATTCTCCATCTCTTGGAAGTGATTTTACAAATTGCTTCATCAATCCCAATTTTATGTGGAGAGGTGGTAGAAGAACTTTATGGGAAGGTACCAAAGTTTCTCGGAGGACTTTTTTTCACTGACTGTTAGCACCCTCGACTGCCAACTCTTCTTGGTCCAGTGATTTTGTTGGTCTCGACTGTCCCATAGACACAGAAAACAAGGGTATTTGGTATACCCAGCTTGTTGCCCGAGCAGCATGCACAAGACCTTCAAGTCCCCACACACTTGCCAACCATGGTCTTCATATTTAAGTTTATGAAGAACCAATTCCAAGTTCTCATAGGTTTCCTTCAAGTGTACAGGTATGGAAGGGTAAAAACCATTGTGGAGTTAAACTGCTTTGAGACTTCTTTTTGAAGAATCTATAAAAAGACACCATTGCTCTGAATCATATTGGATTTTAAATTGACCCATCAGACCCATTGACCCATTTGACATCGATGCAATAAACCAACTTGTCTTCCTGGGTGAAGTAAGGAACGAACTCCTTTTCACGATGTCTGAACCATGAAGATGACACTCCTGGCAACAATAAATTCCTGCTTTTCAGCCTTGATCCAAGTAACTCAGCGGCATCTTTGGGAAGATTCAAGTCTCTTACCAAATCATTCATCTCCTCCTGAGAAAAAAAATTTGGTCTTGTATCATCTTCAAAGTCAGAACTTGATTCATCATCTGGTTCAGGTATGACTTTACGTTCATTGCAGCTAGGTATCTCTTCTAAGGTAGCAGGGGGTTTGGGTACTGGTATATCTGTGCCATGGGAGATGGGACGAATTGCTGAGTGAAGATTGGGGTATGAAATGGAATGCTTCAATTTGGAATTAAATCCTTTCACATAGCATGAACAAAAGTAACAGTCATCACTATGGTTCTTTTTTTCTCGCCATACCATAGGAATCCCATAAAGGAAAGATTTTTTCTTACCCTTGAACCAGTTTCGGAGGTCCTCAACACACCGTTTGCACACTTTATGAGGTGCCCAAATTTTATCTTGATCTCCAATTTTTAGTCCAAAGTATGCAAAGTATACTTTTTTCACAAAGTCTGTAATATTCTGCTTTGCTTCAACACTGTATATTCACCACAGATGAAACAGAAACTGTGTGACGAATTAATACACTTATTTATTTATTTATTTTATTTATTTATTCGACACATTTATATGCCGCCCAATCCTGAAGGACTCAGGGCGCCTTACAAAAATAAAGAGAAAAAACACATAACGAAACACATAACGAAAGAAACAGTTTACAAACAGCACAAAAACTTTCACAGAGCCATAACATAATAGTTGAAGAATGACGAGCTAACATGAATTGTGATGAAAAAACAGCCTAGAACCAAGAACCTGATGATGATTTGTGCACAATTGTGGCATGCAGGAGAGAGCAGCTTTGTGTCTGTCACAGTGCTGGCCACGCTCCCTGCACTGACCGGAGATGCTGCTATCTGCCCTTTGTCGCCCTCCCACTGGATTATTCAGGAAAGATTAATCCCTTCTACCATTAGAAGCACAGACTTAAAATTTGCTTAGCTTATGTATATATTGCTGACCATCAGATTTTTACAGTGCTATATTTTTTTTACATAACTTGGACAAACCCTTTAAGGTTTTTTTTGGCATTTTATATCTTAAATCCACTTATGTGAATTAATTAATAGTAATTTGGACTTTAAATTTAGTTAAAAACCCATAATATAAAAAAATACCAAAAATTAAAAAAAAATGATAAATTTGAACACAATTTTGCATGGTGTGGCAAATCATGATGTCTAGGAGTTTTTTCAATATTTTATTTGTTTTCAGCACACCAAAATACATGGAAATTAGATGAAAATAATCAAACAGCTTTTTAATCGCAGACCTGTGTTATGAATGTGCCTTGGTATGTCCATGAAACATTATTACTTTGCAAGCTACATTGGCTTTAAGCTTCTGGATACAGTCCAAGGTGTTGGTTGTGACCTACAATGCCCTTCATAACATAGAACAAAATTAAATGTGTGGGATTGCTTGTGTCCCATTAATATTGTTTTCCCCACCAGATTCAACAGGTTTGGAATGTTCTGAATCTTTCCCATAAAGCAATGATTTCTGATGAGATCCAGGAAGTATATAGTACCTTCTCAATCCTATGGAACTGCTTGCTTCCTCAGGTTTGGATGGCCCCAATCCTATTGGCCTTTTGTATACAACTGAAAACCTGTCTGTTCCTGTGAGCACTGGTCACGTTGTTGAGTTAGTGTATCTCTAAAGGCTATTGCAGTCTATTGATTGGGGTCCTTGGTTGTCAATCTTTGAATTGCGTTTATGATTATTTTTAAGTTTGTTAATAATATGCTCAGAATTGCTAGTGAACTAAATAAACCCTGCTCTTTCAAACCTTATTCCATTAATTGTAAGTGTTAGAAAGTGATTATTATTTATCCCAGGGGTGGGTTCCTATACCAGTCAGTACCAGTCGCTGTGCTCATGCGCAGTTGACTAAATATTGTTCTGTGCATGTGCAGAAACATGCCAGCAATGGCATAAGAGATCAGGGAACCGGTTCGGGGGCATGGTGAGCTGGTTCTGTAACCCAGGCCACAATTCCACCATCTGTTTGGGAGCAACCCACCTCTGATTTATCCTTGATAAACAAAGAAACTAACTGCAGCAACTTTAAGATGCACGGCTGGGAATTCTGGGAGATAAAGCTATTAAGGTTGAGAAACTGATCTAAATGGAAGCCATATAAAGGAAGGCAATTTAGGTTTTGGATGATCGTAATTATTTCAAAACTTATTGTCATGCAGCAATTGTATTTAAGGGACCTCCTCTATTTCTGCTGCTGAACCTGCCCTGTGGAACATCATTTTTCCAAAGTTAGGCTGGCCCTCACTTAGGTGTCCTTCTGAAAAGATCTAGAGATCTTTCTTTGCCATCTGGCTTGGGGGATGAGACAGTGTGAAGCCCATAAAATTGATGTACCCTTTTTGAATTATTATGCTTTCTCAGGGATTGTATTGTATGTCATTAACTGTTTAAATGTTTTTAATGCTTGTATTGCTTGTATGGCTATTTTATTTTTATTTTGGAGGTATTGTTTATGTTTTAATTGTAAGCTTCTCAAAGTCATGAATATGAGATAGGTGTCTTAAATAAATAAATAATAAAATGTTGGTCATTTTGCTCAGTAGATTATCAGGAGTTAAATGAAAATGCTGTGTTCATCACAGTGTGACATATATAACACGTGTTTGTTTCTATATCCTTCTGTCCTCTTCCTTCATAAATATCATTTGATGCTAATTCAATTGTTTTTGCCAAGCTTGATAGAGCTTGTTATCTTGCCTGATTGACCTAAAAGACATATCTGACATGTTTTAAATAAAACAAGGATTGGTTAATAAACAAGGTCTTATCTCTGCTTGGTGAAAGAGATTATAACCACAAATGGTCTTTAATATTCCTTGAAGATCCATAATTCATGGGAATATAATTAAATTATTATTTTGTATGATGTGTAATTAACAAAGAAGATTGTTCTTCAAGAAATGATCTTCCATCATTGTAAGATTGAAGACAACTTTGCCACAGTGTCATTTGTTCAGGCTGCTGCACATTTTTGAGAAATTAGATCCTAGCTACTTTCAGATGCAGAAAAATGGACTTAATAACTTAGACACTTTAATATTAGATTTTCATCCAATTTAAAAAATAAAAACAAAAGAACCATAAGCCTACGTGGCTAAAAATATAAAATCATATTGTTTTGTATAGTCATTACATACTGCAGTGCATTTCTATTTTGAAGTAACAATTTCTAGCTTCTTTTCTGCTTTCCTTTTCAGAAATATATACTGATTTTAGCACAATGTTTGAATCCTAACTTGTCATTTTTATTACAACAACCATCAGAACCGCAGAAAACAAATACAATACAAATATCAGAAAAACACTGTCAATGCTGGAGAATAAGTTTCTTTGAGTCTTCTAAGAGAATGTTCCCTTTGTTTAGGATGTAATCCATGTATATATTATATTATTGATAATTGACTTCAGGAAACTAGTGTAAGCAGTTGCTGGCTTTAGAATTAGTATCATAGGGTGATTATAAGGACACAATTATGCTAAAGATTACAGTTAGAAACAATGAAAATAAGTCAATCTGATACATACATAGTTGAGTCCCACTTGAGCAGAAACTTCAACTGTTGCATAAAAATAAATGAATGTGAAAATTCCACAACTTTCTCTAGGATTAGCTTGGATCATATTTAATTGAAATAACGTTCTTAATTTAATTTTATTTTGCTAGTAAGCGGCACTCATTTAGTTTAGCTTTCTACAACTTGCTTACATCCAGATTGTAGCGACTTCCAGAGTTCCCACCCAAGCATTGTAATTTGCCACTAGTAATTAATTCTTATCCACTTTAATGCATTACAATCAAAGTTAAAAAAACAACAACAACTGCATCATTTGGGAGTGATACGTACAAATATTCTGGGTCTCCTATTATCTTTTTGTTTCAAAACAGTAAATCTAGTAATGGTTTATCTATATGCAATTTTAAAAAAATCTTGTTCAAAATTAAAATTGCTGCTAAGAAACAAATATTTATATAGTTTAGCTAATCATTGTATTCTATAACGTTGAAAATTATGCCATTCTAGGCAGCACCTTATAGATTGTTTTCACATTGAAAAACTGACATGTTTTGTTTCAGTCCCTCTGCCTTTTTATTATCATATTTTATTACATTATGGGGTGAAATAAAAAAAATCTTACCTTAGGCTACTGAATGCATATAATTTCCCCCCTTCCTTTCCGTGCAGGTGTCCCTCGAGGTGCATCATGTTACAGTCTCACACTCCTTTGTCATATCTTATTGTTTTCTTGTTGATTGGGCTCACATTTTGAATCCTGACGAAGGCGGCTCAGTCTCAGAGTATCAGCACCAGTTTGTGCTAATGCAAAATGCCAGGGCATCCTTTCTATAGGCAAACAAAAGATACATCTCTTCCCCCACCCCAGAAACAATCCCATGAAGGTTCAAAGCTTTCTAAAATAATATCTCGAAAGAAGACTCGGGACTGCTTTAATATAGAAGCATAATTGTGTGTTTGAATATGAAAGACATGGTATGTTTTTAGCCCTTAGATAATACAATTATCTACACTTAGATAATACAGTTTTCAAGGAAAACCTAAAGTTCCCAAAGTAGGATTAGGGAAGATTTATTCCCACCCAGCAACCCTTGACAGTTCATTTGTTTATGGCAGGCTTGAAAGCCGTAGAAAGCAGGAAATGGCTGAAAATGGTTTCTTTCTCTATACCGCTTATACTGTATGTATCTTATCGCTACAAATGCCTAGTGCAGTGATGCCGAGCCTTTTTCCCCCTTGGGTGCCAAAAGCATATGCAGATGTGCTATTGCACACACGAGCGTGCCCACATCTGTAATTAAATGCCCTCCTGAGTTGTGCCCACCTGAGCATGCACGTGCAATCCTCTCCCCCACTGCCACCCCCACATGCACGCATGACTTTCTTGGAGCCTGGGGAGAGAAAAACGACTTTCCCTGCCCTCCCTGGAGGCCAGAAATGGCCCATTTCCTGACTTCCAGTGGGCCTGTTGGATCTGTTTTTTGCCCTCCCCGGGCTTCAGAAGGCTTTTCTGAAGCCTGGGGAGGGTGAAAATGGCCTCCCGTACGCTTCAAAGGACCAAAAATCAGCTGGTCACCAAACACATGCATGCTGGAGCTGACATAGGGCAATGCCTCATTTGCCCTCGGATATGGCTTCATGTGCCACCTGTGGCACGCATCCCATATGTGAAATAATAATATGAGCAATATTACAATAAGCAATATTCAAAGCAATATTTATGAATGGAACTGTCGATTCCTGTATCTTGGTATAGTCTTGAGTGTTGTGGCTTTTAGGATTTTTAGACGAACTGTACCAGGAATTACAAAAGATCAAAGTTGGGACTGTTGCCTTATAAACAGGGGTGTGCAACTCAGCAGATGCAAGTCCAGCAATCTGAATTTGCAATTCGAATGATCAGGCTTCTTCAGTTCACAGATTTGATTAAAGAAATGTCTATGCACACATGCACAAAAGTCCATCAAATCTTCCAATTAATTCAAAGACACCTATTTAAATGTTTTAGCAATTTGAATCTAAGCTTTAGTTTAAGGGGATGAATCAGTCAAATTGCCTTTAAATTGAAGCTTTGCATAAGCAAACAGGGTAACATGCTGTGTTACTCAACTAAACTACGATGTAGCATTATGAGGTGAAAAGGAGGAAGTTTTAAAATTCAATTATCTCTCATGAATGAAGGTGAATGTATGTGTCCCAGGATAATGTTACAGGATACAATCAGGGTTGGTCACTAGGACCAGAGGTTTTGTTTTACGAACGTTCAGACTTGTGCTGCATCTCATCTTCAAGCTTTTTTCTCTAGCAGCTAGAGAGAAGATCCCTGAAGATGGGCTACAGCATGAATCTGAAAGCTCAGGGAAAAAAAACCCATCTGGTCCTAGTGACCAACACAGATTGGATCAATTCATTCCTCCCCATCTCTCTGCCTGCCTGCCTGCCTGCCTGCCTACGTGCCTGCCTGCCTGCCTGCCTGCCTGCCTGCCTGCCTGCCTGCCTATCTATCTATCTATCTATCTATCTATCTATCTATCTATCTATCTATCTATCTATCTATCTATCTATCTATCTATCTATCATCTATCTATCTATCTATCTATCTATCTATCATCATCATCATCTACCTACCTACCTACCTACCTACCTACCTACCTACCTACCTACCTACCTATCATCAAACCATCTGACTTGATAGCAATTCTGGGTATCTTTCAATGAACTAGGGAAGAAAAAAAGGAAGAATGTATTTGAACAATTTGTAAGAAGATGGGGGTATCAGTAGAATTTCTGACACCAGGTTCCAACTCATTCCTCATGCACAGTTATTCATTTAATACAGGAGTGGCAAACTCATGGCAACATGTCACATGACGTATCATGACTTTCCCCCCTTTGCTAAACTGGGGGTTGGTGTGGCCAGCGTGTGACACATCTGGCCCACAGGCCACAAGTTTGACACTCCCAATTTAACATTTCTCTATTGATCAAGACCTTGTGAAAAATAAAGTCATCCCACTTATTATAAGATACTATAAAGTTTATGAAGAATACTGCTGGGGACCTATCATAGCGCAGTAACTTTTTCGTATCTGTTGTTAAGTTACAAACTATGCTGCATTCTACTCTGTAGGCAGCCATTTGCAAACTTGCACTTTCCAGAACGAAGAGTTCAGCCTTATAATTGCCAATCAGCATGGGAATGGACCTATTAAAGGGATAGATTGCTTTATATCTGGTGAAGAGAGAATTATATTTGAGGCAATATATGGCACAGAGTTAGCTTCTCCCCATGTAGGGGTATTTTCCAGTGGTGTACAAGATGACGTTGACATACTTTGCCACTGATGTAGCAACAGCTAATATAAACAACTAATTATTATGGATCAGGCTGAAGACACATTGTACTCTAAGGATTTATATGCATAATTCCAATTAATGCTTTTAGGTGTTATACTCTTGATTGCCATGGGATCATAAATACAATTACAAGGAAAATGTACTTATAATACAGCTCAATTTCCATTCCCTTGAGTTTTCATGGCATCAATGTTCCTTAGGGCATAAGTCTGTACTCATCATATATGTTGATGCAGATATAAAATAGTGAAGAGGATTCTCACTAAACATATTACCAAGGAACAAAGCTCACATCTAGACATTTAAGTCACCACTTTTGAGTTGGATCAGCTTCTCCAATAATAGATAGGGTAGATTACGTTATATCTAATTATTGGCAGGTTTTTATGTTGTCTTCACTTTTCCTTATTTATCTGTGAATTGTTATTATTAGAATTCATGAAAATGCATATTAAATATGTATTTTAGCCAGATTTTCAAAGTAAATACATAACATATGTGTTTAGCTCAAACATGCCATTTTATTTCCATTTTATTGACTTTCAATCAAAAAGTGCATTGTAATCAAATTGGGGTACAAATAAATAATATAGGACAATTGTGTGTGGGTTTTGTGTGTGTTAAATTTCAAGTTGTTGTACTGTTTATGTGTACAAATAACCAAAGCATTTCTGCATTCCCATCTAATATCCTAATTATTTTTTGTAAAAGATTATTATATAATAAACTATATATTATCCCCAAAATATTTTTTCCAGAGAGTAAGTCGTGTACCAAGTTTGGTTGAAATTGCTTGAGACATTCCAGAGTTACATACAGACGCAGAGAGGAACATACACACACGCAGCCATATATATATATATATATATATATATATATATATATATATATATATATATATATATATATATATATATATATATATATATATATATATATATATATATATATATATATACACACACCCATAAAACCCCTTGGGGTGTGTGTTTTTTAAAGATACAGCCTGTTGTGCCTTAAAATGACTTCAACTGTAGTGCGCAGCAGAGTTGCCATGGTAATGGCTTCACAGTACTCCAAAAGGGGGCTCCCTCTGGTAAGGGGGAAAATCCAACATTAGAAATTATGTTTTGTCCAAACATTTTCCCCCTATAAATAAATACCTGGGCAACACCGAGTCATTGGTTAGTAATAGATAAATACAATTGTCAGGCCTGTAGCCGGTTCCTGTTAGGATCTTTGGCCTGCCACATTCTCTCTCTTTACTATGCTGTTTCATTAGTGTGGAAATGGAAGGGGGAATAGTAAGTTTAGTTTAATAATTTAGTTTAGTTTAATAAAATGTGTATGCCGCCCACTCCCTTGGGACTCTGGGCGGCTTACATACAGATAAAGAAGCATATGAAAAATTTAAAATAAAAGATACAATTATTAAAATTCCAAATCATCCATTCCATCTAAGTGGGGCTGGATATTGATCAACAGCCCCAAGCCTGCCGGAACAGCCAGGTCTTGGTGGCTTTACGGAAGGCCGGGAGAGTGGTAAGGGTCCGGATCTCTATGGGTAGATTGTTCCACAGGGCCGGCGCAGCCAGCATTGTCCGGTCGACGGCACCCAGAGGAGGCCCAACCTGTGCGATCTTGTTGGTCATTGGGAGGTAAGTGGCAGGAGGCGGTCTCTCAGGTAGCCAGGTCCTAAACCATGTAGGGCTTTAAAAGTAACGACTAGCACCTTGAAGCACGTCCGGAGACCAATTGGGAGCCTGTAAAGGTTCGTCCACATCCCTCCCTTTCAAGAGGGAGTGGGCTATCCTAAACAGGGTGGCTGGGCGAGATTCTGCAGATGCAATAAGAACGGAAAAATGCACACATTTTGCCAGTCGTATCGCCACTAGATAAGTCCTGATAAAGGCTCTTAATTGTGTTCGGTCGGATTCAGAGTTACTAGCCCTCCAGCGTCGCTCTAGGCATCTCTTTTGGCGCTTCATCTCCCGGAGTTCCTCAGTAAACCAAGAAGCCCTCCTGGATCCACTGCCGCGGAGAGGCCGTAAAGGTGCAATCCAGTTTAGAGCCTCCGCTGCCGCTATATTCCAAGCAGCAACCAAGGACTCCACCGGACTGAGGGCCAGAGAGTCAGCTATCTCACCAAGTTCTGTCTGAAATCCCATAGGGTCCATCAGGCACCTGGGGCAGAACCACCTAATCAGTTCCCCCTCCCTACAGTGGGGGATTGGTTTCCGAAAGTCAAGCCTCAGTAGGAAGTGATCTGACCATGACAAGGGCAAGATCTTAATGCCCTTCAAATCTAGATCACGTCTCCACTGCTCCGAGAGAAACACGAGGTCGAGCGTGTGCCCCGCTGTATGAGTCGGACCTTGAATTACCTGGGTCAAGTCCATGGCTGTCATGGAAGCCATGAACTCCTGTGCTCCATCAGAGCGTTCGCCGAGCGACAGCAGGTTGAAATCCCCCAGCACTATAAGCCTGGGGAACTCAACCACCAGCTCGGCTACTGACTCGAGGAGCACAAGCAGGGCTGTTGTAACACTGTGTAGAATGTGTTGTTTTCAAAATTAAAAAATTCCTTTCTAGAAATCAAGGTCATTCTTTGTCTCTGCACTTCTCACCGGAAGTGAATGGGTGGAAATGCCAGCATGGCAGAGGAAGATTGGACCATGTGATGGGCTTGTGGGTGTGGGGACAAGATAATGAACTTTCAACTGGGTGGACAACCCAGGAAGCTTTCAGATTCAGATTTCCCACAGATGTACCAACATGTCTTTCTTATTAAATTGGAACTTTGAGGAAAGTGCTGCCTTGGACTCTGATTTAATTCTGGATGATATTTGAAATGCTGACAACAATATTTTCATATACATATGTATCTACATATATCTCCAAATGTCCTAATGTATATATTTCCAATATTGGGAATGTGCACAGGAGGCTAAAAAAAACCTTTTGGAAAGGTGACTTCAGGTGCGCTCAATCATATGCCACTGAAGGAGAATAGATAGGAAGATACTTTTCTGTCTTTCTCAGAATGCTAGGATTGAGTCACTGTTACTTCTGTGGCAGGGGAAACAAATCCCTGGGTATCAGTTGCAGGGAAATAAGATTTTGAGAGTGATCTGTACCCTCATCTAGTAGGTGTGAACATTCCAAAGGTACCTAATTTGATATTGGAATAAACAAAATTCTGGATTAAGTGGGGCCTTGATGAGAACCAGCAAGTCATTTTTTTTTCAATTCTAAAGCTTTCAATTACACACCAATATATTTCCTTCTAATGTGATTCATGGCCAAAATATTGCATCACTTTCTCCTTAAGTCCATGTTTTAAAAATTGGCTTTCATTCTTTATTTACCTTTTTAATCTCAAATTTTAAATGTCTATTTTGATGATGCATCATAAATAAACAATTAAAAACAGTATAACTATAATCTCTGACCAATGAACTTTTCAAATCATGTGATGGTTATCCATGGCCTAACCAGATCAGGCAACATTCCTTTCCAGTTTTTTTAAAAATAGAATAGAATAGAATAGAATAGAATTCTTTATTGGCCAAGTGTGATTGGACACACAAGGAATTTGTCTTTGGTGCATGTACTCTCAGTGTACATAAAAAGACAAGATACATTCGTCAAGAAACATAAGGTGCAACACTTAATGATAGTCATAGGGTACAAATAAGCAATCAGGAAACAATCAATATCAATATAAATCATAAGGATACAAGCAACAAATTTACAGTCATGCAGTCATAAGTGGGAGGAGATGGGCGATAGGAATGATGAGAAGACTAATAGTAATAGTAATGCAGCCTTAGTGAATAGTTCGACAGTGGTGAGGGAATTATTTGTTTAACAGAGTGACGGTGTTCAGGAAAAAAAAGTTCTTGTATCTAGTTGTCTTGGTGTGCAGTGCTCTATAGCATCGTTTGAGCGTAGGAGTTTGAACAATTTATGTCCAGGATGTGAGGGATCTGTATTATATGACACTCAAGATTCCTCAAATCATATTGATTACATTAGTTGGCACTTTGTAGAAATTCTTCAGTGTGATGTATCACTTTAAAATTTGCTGATAGGTGTGTATCTATACCTATTTCAGGTTTTCAAAAATCCAATTCCTATTCTTCCCCCACCTCAAAAAAAAATCATTTTTTATGGGGGGAACCCTAGTGCCATCAATAGAAATCAAAGACTGTGAAACAGAACATAGTTCTTGGTGCAAAAGACTTGTTTACTCTAAAAGCCCTTGTTCAGAAGAAGGCTAAATGATGTGGGAAATAAGTTTTCCCATTCCGATTTTTTCAGATGATTTATCCAAATCCAAGAGTATTTTAAATCCACCATCTGGGACTATACTAACAATTTGCAAATCCCCCAGTGGAGTTTCAAACCAAAGTTGGTAAACATTGAGGTGCAGTTGTGGGGGAGATTTTAGTAACTTTGTAAAATGTAATATAAATGTCTTTATAATGCATGTTTTTGGCTTCTGCCATTGTTAATACTTTGCTTGTTTTCTTTATGTATTTATACATTTTGCTTTGGAGAGGAAATATTTCCTTATTGCAAGCTTGATTGATGCAGTGAGCCTGCTTACTTTCAGATAGGGATGGTGAAAATGCTGGCCTGTGTTGGATGACTGTTCAAAATGGATACTGTAGAACGATTCCAAGCTTTAATATTTCTTACAGAAGTTTGGCCTTACAAATAATTTATTTTGTGAAGTGCAAATTTCTTCCTGGATAGAAATGATTTTGATCAGAAAGTGAGTTTCCTTCCAAGGTGCTGCTTATTAATATTATTTAGCCACTGCAGTTTATGAACACCTATTTTTTTCTGTCCACTAGCAGCAGAACCATTATATTAGGAAGCCAGGTTTCTAAAGGAAACCATATTATATATTTTGAAAAAGAATATATTTCATATTATATATTTTGCTTCTGGTAATTAAGGAAATATCTAAAGCTGCTTTATCAGATTCTTGAATATTGTGTTTTCCAGGTACCACATTATTTTAGCTCTTATTGACATAAATACAGTATTTTGGGCAGAAATATTTAAAATAAGAGCCAGTTTGGTCTAATAGTTAAGTTACCAGGCTACAAAGCAAGAGATCTTGAGCTGAAGTCCTGCCTCAGTCATGAAAGTCAACTGAGTGACCTCGGGCCAGTCACTCTCTCTGAGCCCAGCCCACCTCACAGAATCATTGTTGTTCTGAAAAAAATAGAAGGACAACAGTATATGGAATATATTCACTGCTTTGAGTTGTTTGTAAAAATAATAGAGGTGAGATACAAAGTAAATAAATAAAAATAAATAAAAGAAACACAGTGATTGCATCTTTGAGTACAGGATGAGCCAAGCCCAAACATGCTAGAGAATCTATCATATTTTGAAAGACACATCTAATTTTCCCAAAATTCTAATATAAAAATCATGCTTTAGTCATATACAATCTTGCTCAATGCTCATAAAATGTAACAGAAGCTTCATGCCATTTTGGTTATCTGGGAGGGAGGAGTAATACCTACGGTAGAATATATGAAAATACCTGACTTCTGAAAAGAACTCTAACCTGTACCTTTGTATATCATGCATCTGTTAATGTCCTCTCCTATGTGAGTGTAAAAGATAAATGTTGGATTCACCTCTCCTTTACATTAACCTTTTAATATACATATTTTTATATTCACTGTTTTTAATGCATTGCACTTTTATTTCTGTCTTTTAATAATTAATAATTACTGATTTTGATATGGAATCTTTCTATTTTAAACTAATGAACGTTTGCCTAAGCAACTGAAAGGGTTACCAATTTTGAATTTTGAATGGCTTCTACATAGGAAATAAGTGGAAATAATCAGGGTATACCAAACAGAGATTTTATCCCACGTTGAATCAATCCACTGCTTTATCAAAGGCTATGCAAATGATTATGTTGTGAAACGTAATTGCTAAAATGTCTTTAAACAGAAAACAAGGGTACTAACATATCAATGAAGATTCTGAGTTATCCAGGTAAAATTGTCTTGAAGTTGAGTCATGGCAGCTGGACTTATTTTCTCATTAAGACATTTTGCCATCCATCCAAGCAGCTTTTTCAGGTTGAAGAAGTTGATTAGGGAAATCTGAGTAGCAGAGAATCATTGGAATGTACCAACTCCTAAAATTCTTAGGGGTTCTGCACCAATCTCAGGGTTTTCTCCCCAAAGTGCATGGCAACACATGGAAGAAAACCTGAGGTTGGTGTGGGAATACCCATTAAGAAATTTATGAATTAGTACATTCCAGTGATGCTCTGCCTACTCAGATACTCCTAACCAACTTGTTCAGACTGAAAAAGCTGCTTGGATGGATAGAAAATGCATCAAACCAACAAGAAAATAAGTCCAGTTGACACGACTCAACTCTTCAAGAAATATAGCTTTGGATATTGCTTGTAGTCCAAAATTCAACTCATAAATGTCATCTGCCAAGGAAATCGGGAAATTCAGGCTCTTCAAATGAATATAAAGGTTTGTTGCAAGCTTAAACTCTCTATAAGAATCTGAACTACTAACAGTGAAAGCAATTGATGTAGATAAGACTCAATGGAATTCAAGGTGGATTGGACTTAAATCTCTTGGAGATGCAAAGGGACTCAAGATTGATGAAACATTTGACCCCCTCCCTTGGTTCAGCCTGACTCAGCCTCCTACATCAACCAACCAGTAAAATCCCATATATTGACACTATCCCCAGGGTAAAGCATTAACCAGTACATAATCACTTGCCTAATAATACTGACTATTGTTTGCATATAGTTGAAGTTTTAAAAAATTAACCTAAAATTTGTTGAGAACATTGGTTTTTGTGGAAAGACCCAGAAATTATATACTGGATTTACTCCTTCATGGAATTCAAAGCTGTATTCAGTACCTTTTATTTATTTATTAAACTTCTATATCACTCATCTTGCCTAAGGTGACAAGATGTCCCGATTTCAGTGGGACGGTCACGCTTTATAACAATTTGTCCCGTGTCCCGGGCCATTTTTAAAAAGTCCCGATTTTCTGGCTTCATGTTGAAAGCCCAGTGGATTTGCTTAAGAAATCATAACGGGGGCAAGACAAAAGACACCCTGTCTAACCTCTCTCTCTGTCTCAGTACTTTCATTGAAGATATTAAAACTTTAAAGCAAGAAAACGGACCCCTGCCCGCGCCCCTTTTACCTCATTTTATAAGAAAAAATGACCAAGAGCCATAGAGCCATAGAGATCTAGGAAATGCTTGGCTAGAGGGGCCGCGAGTGTTACTTCCTGGATTTTTTGGAGGGGAGGGGCACGGAGGTTGGAGATCGGCTCGTGTGGAACAAAAAATGGTGGCAAAATATTTCCCTGACTAATTTCACCATTTTAATTTGATCAGTTCTTTGTATTAACATCTACATCATTCTGGATTGACTTGTGCCTGCTGGTAAGTGAGCTGGGTTTTTTTCTTTTATTTTTTTAATGTATTTTAAAATAATATTTTATTTATTGTGCATAGGATTTTTTAAAATAGCTTTATTCTGTGTGGATTCTTTTTTTAAATTGTCTTAGACTATTTAAAAAAAGATTCTATCCAAAATACAAAATACCAGCTGCAGTTATTCACTTAAGAACTGTGGCAAGAAAGGTGGTATAGTGACCAAAGTTACAATGGCATTGAAAAAAATGACTGGTGACCATTTTTCACACTTAGCGACCATTTTCACACTTAGCGACCGTTGCAGCATCCTCATGGTCACGCGATCAAAATTTTGATGTTTGGCAACAGATTCGTATTTATGATGGTTTCAGTGTCCTGGGGTCATATAATCACCTTTTGACAAAGTCAAATGGGGAAACCAGATACACTTATGTTACTAATTTATCAGCTGCAGTTATTCACTTAAGCACTGTGGCAAGAAAGGTGGTATAATGGGCTTAGTGACCAAAGTTACAATGGCATTGAAAAAAGTGACTGATGACCATTTTTCACACTTAGCGACCATTTTCACACTTAGCGACCGTTGCAGCATCCTCATGGTCACGTGATCAAAATTTTGATGTTTGGCAAGAGTTATAATTTATATTTGTAAATTGTAGTTATGTTGAAATAAAAAAAATTACAATACTATTTTTGCGTTATATGAAATTTTTTGTTGCTCCGTATAAAATATTTAATCAAGCCCCCCCCCCCCCCGCCCCGGTCAAAGGTGTCCCTCTTTACCAATCTGAAAATCTGGTCACCTTAATCTTGCCAAAAGTGACGTTTCTGTTTCTGTTGTGTGTTTACACCTATATTTGTGCAAATATATAACTGAAATGCAGCCCATGATCCTAATTGCTCACATAGGCTATGTCACCTCAGTATACTAATCTATATTTTCTAAGAGTGCTTTGCTGTTTAGATTGCATATTCTATGACCAAAACATAATCTTTGCAATGTGTTGGAAAGTCTTGAAAATACACTTGTTTCCTAAATTTAGAGGAACTGGCCAATTCCGAAGCAATATCTGATATCTGTACCGGCTGACAGGAAATGATTGAGACAGAGATATTCTTGCTCAGTCAAAAGATAGATCATGAAATCTGAACTTCGTCTTAGCTGCATTGCTCCCTTGTCTCCATTCAAGGTGTTTAGGTATCTTTTTTGACCCTGGATTTATGAGGAAAAAAAAGAAAAGAAATTAACCTGTTTTACAAATGTGTCAAAGACAGATCTATATATCTTGATAGATTTGGTGTCCAGGCTGCTCAGATACATCCTCTATCAGAAATAGTAGATTGCTTCTCTGACAACATTAATTTCTGAAGATGTCAGATCATGCCAGAATGGCATATCAGTTAATTATAGCTCACCTGGATAACAGTGGTGACCTTTATATGCAGCTTTTGTTCACTTTAATGTTCTGAAACTTCACCTGTTCTAAAATCCTGCATTTACAGAAGTAAATGAAACATGAAACTCCTTTCCAGAGCCTTTCTACCGATTAACCTTCTATTTTTAAGCAAAATTCAAAGTATAAATATATCACTTGGAAACGGCAAACTACTTAAGGAGGTGGCATTCTCCCAACTGAGATTAGTTGGGCTTAAGACCTTTCTCTTGATCTCCTCAATCCACATCAGAGGCTCATTTGGTAGAAATGTGAGAAAGTATTTGCTTTCTTGTCCAAGGTAGATCAGAGTTGATTTTACTTTGTTCTGTTCTCAAAACAGGCATATTATTCAAACAGTTATTAAAAACATTAACCGATCTATCTGTTGAATGATCATATTATGCTTTTTTTGCCATATTGATCTGTTTTAATCTTTCAATTGATTATGTTAGGTTTAGACATGATAACTATTTTATGTTGACTTTACTTATTGTGAGCTGCTCACATAAATCTGGTATCGTCACAAGACAAAACGAAATATTAGTATTTTCAAAATAATACAGCCATAAGTGACATTCTGCCTCAGCAACAAAGCTTACTGTAAAAGAGGAGAGGCCTAAATGCAGGAAGAGAGAGAAAAGATATGCAGTATTTATTATTTAACCTTTAATTTGTTTTACACTTAATCTTTCCAATAACAAATTCCTGTTTCAGGTAACTGTCCAATCCTATATAAATATAATTCTATTATAGTCAATTTGAACTCCCCCACTATTTCAGTTTCTTAAAAAATAAAAGCAACAAATCAGGAGAATGGCTATAATATTGAAGTATTTATTAGGAAATCATCAAGTACTGTACTTACAACCCACACAAAAACACAACGTTGAAAGAAAACTACTGTGATCTTGTACGATTAGCATCACTGTCATCTATTAATGCCCTTTTTTTTTTGCAACCAATGTAATAATGGAGTAATTGTGATGATAATGAGAACCATTATACAGTAACAATAATGATACATCATCAATTTTATTTATGTACTAATTTTCCTTTCAAAAGCAACACATAGACTTCTCTTCATATGCTTATTTTCAAGTGGGAACAAGTTAGAAAGAGCACAAACTTATGTCTTTGTGTCTAGTTCTTTTCTTAGTCAGATATCCTGCTGGCCAGTCCCAAATGCAGTCTTCCTGGATTCTATTTTCTTTTTGTTTTCCTGGGGTAACTATCGTTCCTTACTGGGGACTTTTTAATGACTTTATTTTTGAAAATGTAAGCTTTCAGCTTCCTTCACTAGTCATGTTCTGTATCTTAATTATTGCCAAAATGATACAGTGACTTATTATACCAGGTACTAGTTGTTCTTACAAATGAACAGCATAACAGTTCTATACAGGTTGACTCATACTGATGATTCTACAAAGATACAAATTGATGCCATGTAAATTGTTGTAATTTGTTGATTAATAGTTCCACTTATATTCTAGTATCTTTGACAATAAAAAAAAAATCAGGAGTGTGTTTTGGGAAAAAATGTGCAACAATCAAAATGAATATTATTTTATTCGATAATATGAGGACCTACTTCCTTTGCAGCAAATGTTAGATGATATGATGCAAAGAGGAGAATGAGTCAGAACAGAACAGAATAACAGAATTGGAAGCAATTTTGGGGGTCATGTAGCCCAATTCCCTGCTGAAGCAGGAGACCTATATCATTCCAGACAAGGGGCTATCCAGTCTCTTCTTAAAACCCTCCAGTAATGGAGCACCCACAACATCTGAAGGGAAGCTGTTCAACTGGTTAATTGTTCTAACTGTCAAGATATTTCTCCTTAGTTCTAGATTGCTTCTCTCCTTGATTAGTTTCCCTCCATTGCTTTTTGTTCTGCTTTCAGGTGCTTTGGAGAATAGCTTGATTCCATCTTGTTGCAACCCGTGACATATCAGAACACTGCTATCATGTCACCTCCTTCTTTTCATCAGACTAGACCTACCCAATTCCTACAAGTATTTGTCCTATATTTTGGCCTCAAGCTTCCAATCATCTTTGTTGCTCTTCTCTTTACTCTTTACGGAGTCTCAACATCTTTTTATACATATATTCAAAATGGGATACAATATTCCAAATGTGGTGTTACCAAGGCAAATTTGTTTACTTATATGATTTATATAGATATCTTTCTCACACAAGTGAGTCTGGATAGCTTATATGGATTAAAAATGATAACATCTAACACCAGAGAAATAACTCTAGAATCCAATAAAATGGCTTTGTTTGATAGAAGGAACTCACAATATTGGAACTAGAGTTCGCGTTTAATAAATTTTTATGCCGCCCAATCCCGAAGGACTCCGGGCGGCTTACATAAAAACAATAAAAGGAATACTAAAAAGTTTAAAAAGTAGAAGAACTGGTGGAGGCAGGCAGAAACAATGGGAGAAAGGTGGTCATGCAGTTAGCATGGGCCTATGCCATGTAACAAATACCCAGGTAGTACATATGATAGGGAAAATAGAGGAATGATTGCAAAAAAAAAAAAAAAAAAAAAAGAGCAATGAAGGATCTGGAGATTATTTGCATCTTGCTTGAAAACTTTTAACTAAATGGGGGGGGGATGAAAGAAAAAGCTTTAAACGATGAAGATGCTATTAGAAAGGTTTGGCAGTAGGTGCTCTCACTTGAGAAGTTAATGTTGGTCAAAAGTAGTGAAAATGGCTATGTATACTTATGACAGTGCACATATTTTTGGAAGTGAGAATTGACAGAAGAAGGGTAAAATGTAAGTTAATGCTGTGGGAATGGATTAATTAAGAATCATGTGTCCTAAAACAAGGAGTGATTGGGTCAAGAATGAATGAGTGCTGAATGAATGTAGACTGAATACAACTGTGAATGACCAATATGAAAGAAACATATTGAAGTGCTTGAGCCATACTGGGGGAATGAATGAGGACTCAAACATGTGAAGGAAGAGTGAATGAGTTGAAAGGAAGAGGAAAACTGAGAACATGTGATTAAACAGAGTTGATGACATCTTGAAAGGGGAGAGAGTCAGGTTTAAAGAACAAAAGACAGTATAGGAAGTAGTGAATGAACGTGGTGGCAGTACAGATGGTTTTCAAGGACAGAAAGGTTAAAAGAATTAAAGGAACAGAAGGTGCTTGTGTAAATTAAGTTTAATTTTCTTCCCACCCCCCAGAATAACAGATAACACAACAATAGAGTTGGAAGAGATCTTTGCGATATTTTAGTCCAATCCCTGCTTAATCCTATGTCATTCCAGACAAATGGCTGTCCACTCTCTTCTTAAAAACCTTCAGTGATGGAGCATCCATAACTTCTGGAGGCAAGCTGATTAATCATTTTCACCATCAGGAAACTTCTCCTTAATTCTAGGTTGGATCTCTGATAATCTTCCATCTGTTACTTTTTGTAGCAGGTTCTTTGGGCAGTAGGTCAACCCTCTTTTCTCTGTATCAGCCCCTCAAATATTGGAAGGCTGCTTTCATGTCCCTTCTACTCCTTCTTTTCATTAGCATTTGTTGTGGCTCGGTAGGAGCCTTTGGAGCTGCTATCAGTGAGTGGTTTCAGGATGCTCACAGGAGAAGATAACAAGCAGCTGTGGCTTGTTAAGGATCTCCTCCTGTGGATAAAAGACTGATGATGCCACGCCTTAGTGGCAGAAGTCGTCGTTCTCCATTCGTGTGTAACCATTGAGAGAAGCATTTAGCTAAGTGTCTTGATTCACGTAATTCTGTTTGGTATTTAGTTTGAGTGAAGATTTTTTGCCAGAGCCTTTTATATATGTTTATTTTGGGCTCACGAGCCGGGACTGATAAAGACATTCCTTTGCAAGCTGTGTCATTTCTGAACTAGCAAAGAGGGGGTTCAGAACAGTATTACATATACCATGTTTTCCCCAAAATAAGACCCAGTCATTTTTTTTCTTTTGGGCCCCCAAATAAGTACCATGGCAAGCCTACAAATAATATGTCCCCAGTACATCTGCAAAGAAAAGTGGTATGTCAGAAAAAACTACTAGAAGATAGTAGTCTGCTATAGGATGAATGGATTAACTTTTCTTTTCTATTTTATTGTATTTTGATTCAATTTCTATAGCTGTCCATCTCAGTCAATAATTCTGGGCAATTTAAAATTAAAACATATTACAAATAAAATACTAAAAATACTTTAAAACAATGAAAGCCAATAAAAGCCAACAAATGAGTTAAATGCAAGATAAGAACAAGAGTCTCTTCCACTCTTATCCCTATGAGCCACTCCTTTAAATTTAAGCAGTTCCATCTATTCTCCATTCCTATTTTTAATTGCTGGGATTCCCTTTAAGATATTCCATGTAGCATCATATTTTGATCTTTCTTCAAATAGAAGTCCTCATTCCCACACAGCCTTCTGTTTAAATCCCTAAGGCAATCATCAGCATGGAATAAGCTTTACCATAGCTGTAAATGGATGTCCTTTGCTGCAACCAAATATCCTGTCTTATGTCTAATCTTCATGATTTCATTGAAACATCTCTATAATGCCCCATCTACATGCACAGGCTGGCATTCTATGAGTAATATGTATATGCTAGGAGAATAGTATGTGGTAGGGAGTATCTTATATTTCCTACAAGATTTATGCTAGAGTCTTTGGTAAGTTTGGCAGTCAGAGGTGCAGTTTAAAAGATTTGACTTTTTTTTAAAAAAATAATCTATAAAGCCTCTGCACTTTTAATTGCTGCATGACAGATATAAAATAAACAGCTGGCAGTCCTATCTGGTGTCACAGCACAAGTAGATAGGAGACCATTTTGATATTTTTTGAAGGAATTTCCAGCAATCCATAACTGCTTGAGGTTTTTTTTTAAAGGTTTTAAAAATATTCTGGTTGTGGCACCTTGAAGGGCTTTGACAAAATATTGTGGGAGAAAATGTGCAACACATACATATAAAAAATATCTGTGAAGAAAATACTGTAGGTTGTGTTGAAATGTCTCCCACTTGTTATTTTGAAATTTTATGATGGTTCTCAGCATCCGTTGCCTGGCTTCAAAATGAAGATACTGGATATCATAGAAAGATATCACCTTAACCCATATATTCATGGCTTAGATATACTGATCTCATCTCAATAAACCATGCTATAAGAAAGATCAATCAGCATATATTATTCTCCCTTTTTTGTGCCTAAAATTAGGGCAAGTAACCTGAACTGTAAAATCTCAATTGTTCACTAGATGGCAACCAAAAGATAAGAAAACGAACAGTTTGCTGCCATCTGGTGGATATTCAGATTTTTGCAAATTTATTTTATATATTAGTAGAGTGTTAAACTCAATATATAAAGTATTGTGGAAAGTTATCATCCAGTCCTCTCCCAGAAAAATGAAATATACTGGGACATATTGAAAAGGCAGAATATTTCTCTGGATGTGAAAAGGAAGAAACATGTTTTAAAAGACAGAATAGCTCCCTGCAGCTTCCTCCCCAAACCCTTTGCCAATGAGCCATTAAATCCTGAGCTAGTCCACTTTACATAATAAAGAGTTTGCCCCTTCAGCTTCAGGGGATGGGATAAAGGCATGACTAGCCTTTACCCACTCACCACATGGCATCTGAGAACTCAACCAAACCTGGATTCAAAACGCAGCCTAGAGAGTTGCCCCTGCATGGCCCCATGGGAGCCTGACAACCAGTTAGAATACAAGCTCAAGATGAAAGGCCAGAGAGGGCATAAAACCAGGGACTCAGCATCTCAGTTGGCCCTTCTCTTCTTCTCCACCAACAGTGGAGCATGTGATCACCTTTTCTGTTCAGGACTCAAGCCATGTGGTCCTGTCCACCAATAAACCATCTTTCCAAGCAGCCTCCATGTCTCCAGTGTCTTTTCCCTCACTTGGAGCCAAACCCAGAAGGACATTTCTTTCATCAGTATAAACATAAATAAAATAAATATATTCCCTTCTCACCCCTTGGGTGGTATATGTCTTCCTCAATCTTGAGTCCTATACCAAAAGTCGGGGAGTTTGAGGGGTCTGTATAGTATCTTAGCTGTTCCCAGCACTGCACTCTTCTGAACCAAGAGCTTTGATGTCATTCCTGGGATCTGTTGGAGCCATTGTCCCAGCTTAGGAGTCACAGCTCTAAGTGCTTCTACTGTCACTGAGACCACATTGGCTTTTACTTTCCTGATCCTTTCCAATTCCTCCTTCAGGCTCTGCTGCTTCTTCAGCTTCTTATACTCCTTCTTGATGTTGCTGTCACTCACCACTGCTATTTGGGGGGGGGTGTCTTGTTGATTGGTTGTGTTTTGTTGATTGATTAGAACCTGCTTGTCTATGGGGTGACTTAAACTCTAGATAGAAAGCAGAATTCAAAATCTCTATGATTGCCTGATCTTTGTTCAATGAGTCTAGGCTCCATCGTATCAAGTTTTCACAGTACCCTGGATGTAGCATCCTTCCATATTATTGCAGTAGATTAAAACAGGATCTGAACCTGTCATTTGGTCTTGTTTTTGAATGGCGCAACTTCCATATAAATCTGCTTCTGCCACAGCTGATTAGGAGAACTTGTTTGATGAAGTGATATTCTGTGATATTGTTGTTCAGTATCTGTAAGGAATACGTATAAGCCAATTTGTTGCAGTGGTTAAAGGCACAAGGCTGTGAACTGGGAGACCATGAGTTCTAATCCTGCCTTAGGCAGAAATATACCTAGGTGACTTTAAGCCAGTCTTTCATCTTTAAGGGAGATTGCAGGCAGTTGCCATGAATAAAAAAAAATGACTCAAAGACACACACACAAAACAACAGGAGATCCAGTAGCCCATCTCAATTTGCTTTGTTAAGTATTCCATCAAACCTTGAATGTTATCTTTGTCTATATAACATTAGAGAGGTTCGTGATTAAACTTATCATGGATTGGTTTTTTTAAACAAAATACTTTAATGTACATTTAAATATACTCATTTCTCCAGCTGAATAGTAATAAGAAAAACATTTGTGTTTTACACAGAATTAAAAAAAAACAAAATAATCAGTGTTGATTTAAGTATATTGACCCATATGAGTTTTGGAAGTTATATTCTACCAGATCTATTCTTCTGTTCTTGATTACTATCATATCAATTTGCAACTTCTATATTTGGAACAAACTTCACGCATGAGGGGAAATATCCATTTCAGTGATCTTTGAATTGGCAGTACTATATAATGGAGCTCATTTACCCATTCTGTAGAGAGCCAAATGATAAAAAACCCAAACCTTGATTTATATGAGAGGCCTAAACATAAATAAATATGTCATATGCTTCTTTCCACCATTGTGAATAGGTCAAGAAAATGGCTTCAATTCTATTTTTAAACGATTTCCTCAACCTCCTTATTTAGAGAGGAATATGCTCTGCTACAGAGTAGGCAAACTGGTAGTTGAGTGTATTTATTTGTATTTATTAGTTTGTCAAACATGTACAAGGTAGCAGGTATAAATATAAACATGGACATGAATGAAAGAAATGAATACAAATAATGGAGACAGTAGGACAGGGATGGTAGGCACGCTGGTACACTTATGCATGCCTCCTTTATGGACCTCTTAGGAATGGGGTGAGGTCTATGATAGACAGTTTAAAGTTGAAGCTGTGAGGGTTAGAGGATATTACAATGGAGTCAGGTAGGGCATTCCAGGTGTCGACCATTCTGTTGCTGAAGTCATATTTTCTGCAATCTAGTTTGGAATGGTTTACTTTGAGTTTGTATCGATTGTTTGCTCATGTATTATTGAGGTTGAAGCTGAAGAAGTCATTGACAGGTAAGACGTTGTAACAGACAATTTTGTGTGCTGTGTTTAGATCATGCTGCAGGCGGCACAATTACAGATTGTCCAAACCCAAAGTTTCAAGTCTAGTGGCATAGGGAATTCTATTGTGAGTAGAGGAGTGGAGTACTCTTCCCATGAAGTACCTCTGGAGTGAGGGCTATTGCAGTGGTGAAGAGAGATATGGGCAGTTCTCAACATAAGAGCAGTTGCTTAATAATTATCAAAGTCACCATAGACTCCCTAAAGGTACTTACTACAAATCAGTTCCAAAGTCCTAATGGCCACCCCTCCTGCAGTGGTCATATGACCACATTTCAGGTGCTTGCAACAGGCCCGCATTGATGGCTGTTTGCAGTGTCTCACAGTCATGTTTCTGGAATTTATGATGTTATGATGTTTTGCCAGAAATTATTTCCATCAAGTTTCTAAAAAAACGTCACATTAGCCACCAATAACAAATGTGGTGTTCATCTGGCAACAGCAGTGTTTTGTTTAATGTCTGGGTAAGAAAGGTCATAAAAGCAGATTGGTCACATGGATGATCTGATTTACAACTGTCATAATTTACATCGGTGATGAGAAGGTTCCATTATGTTCATAAGTTGAGGACTTCTTATAGGAAAGAGGTACTGGAATGATTCTTATAAGAACTAAGTGGTGGTTTTGTCCCTTGGAAAATCTTTGTTGTTTAGGTTCCACCTCTGAGTTTAATAACTTTGGAAATCACCATATAACTTTAGGAAAGGTGTAGAGTGTTTCGAACAACATTTTAAAAGTAAGAATCCCTTTAAAGATGGACAATGCAAGCAAAGAACATGGAATCAGAAGGTAAATTTCTACAAGTATGCTAACATTTTTAGGGGCTATTATTCCAAAATAAAGACTGGACTTTCAGTGAAGTAGCATTTTCAAATGCTCCACTGACACACAAGTTTACTTTGTCCGGGCATTTTTTCCTTTATAAATTATGGACTTAACACTTCAACTCACAATATGCTGGCAGCGATGCAAAAGAAAATGTAGCCCAATTCCATCGTATTTTTATATCAATCTAGCCTTAGGTGTGCAGAGATCTTATGTTCATCAAGTGTATTCAAGTATGCATTTTAAGACTAGAGCTTTTGCAGAGCTAATTTTCCTTGTCAAAGCAAGTAAAAGCAATTATGCAATGTAAACATGCGATTTCTTTTCATTGGGTAGACTGTATTTTTTGTTAACCCTACATTCTGAAAATGTACCTTTAATTTCAGTGGAAAAAGCATTTCTTCATGTAGAAAGAATAGAAGGTGAGTACTAGTGGAATATGGTTTCCATTACCACAAATGGAGTGGGGTGGGTAGTTTGGGTTGTGTGTGTCAAGGGGATTCTATTGGCTGGTATCACAAATTCTATGGTGTGTTTATCCCACTATTCAGCATTTCTACAGCAGGGGATAATTTCTTTTTTTTTAATATTGAAAGAAACAAATTGCTAACATCCAGCATGCTCTGGCACACAAATACACAAATACACCACATACTATATGGAAACATTTATTTATGGACCAAGAAAAAGCAATAAAGTAGGCTGGAGGAAATGGCCTTGTGTTGAAGTCAAATTAAAAAGAAAACAACAACAAACAAAAATGAACATTGACTTTTCCAGTTAGAACAGGGAGGGAGCGTAGCTCTCAATGTATAACCACAGGGCTGAGTTAGCACATTGAACATTGTGGGTGCCTTTTTTTTTTACTAGCCATGCATGAAATAATAAGAGGAGAGTACCTCTGAGCATGCCCATAGGATTATGGTTCACTTAATGGTTTGGAACTTCTTGCTTTGTGAAACCTTGGCTCTTGTTTCAAATCTGCCAGTTCACAAAACTCACACAATTAGCTGAAAATGCTTCTTTTCATTTGGATCCTATACTTAGATCTATGTCTTCTTCTTCTTCTTCTTCTTCTTCTTCTTCTTCTTCTTCTTCTTCTTCTTCTTCTTCTTCTTCTTCTTCTTCTTCCTCCTCCTCCTCCTCCTCCTCCTCCTCCTCCTCCTCCTCCTCCTCCTCCTCCTCCTCCTCCTCCCTATTACTCCTAACCATAACATACAGAATGCATGGCTATTTATATTGCTATAAACCTTTCCGAGATCAGGGGACACATAACAAAGGGATCTCTCTGTGCTGTGGCATGTCTGAGACAATAATATGACATGATCAATCCTCATGCTGGGGAGGATAACCTTTTAAAAAACAATTTTATAGAAATTTATTCTAGAGTTTACAATGTTTATTTCCTTTCCCCAAATTAGCAGAAAACTATTTTGATTTTTTTTTAATGGGAAACAGCATTTTACCTGAGTTGTTGGTTTGGGTCCAGACACAACCTGCAGGTGCTGGATTCCTTATTTATGACAGCTTCGACTTAGAAAGAATATTTATTACTTCAAATGCATTATTTCTTCTATTTCAGACCTTTACATCCTTTATCTTGGTTTTATTTTTAGTGTTTTAACTGGTGCTAAGCAGGAGGGTGGGTTCCCCCCTGATTTTTCCTTCCTTAAATTTAATGAAAGAAAATTGCTTTTCATTTTATTTTTAAAAAAGAAAAGAAACATTTTAATGTCCACTCTCTCAAAACTGCAAGTTCTTCAGAGGAGATCATTAATTCATATATGGCATATTGTTTAATTATGTCTTCTGCTTTATGGATTGTCTAGTACAATATTTTTCAAACTTGACAACTCTAAGATGTGTGGAGCTCAGCTCCCAAAATTCTGGCTGAGAGTTGAAGTCCATTCATCTAAAAGTTTCCATGTGTGACAAACTTAGCTCTAGTGAATCCTGCACTGAGCATGGAGCTGGGAAGGATGACCTCAAGGTCTATTTCAACTCATACATTCTTTGATTTACCTACCACACCTTATTTCATCTTTATTTTATTTTATTTTATTTATTTATTTTTTATTTATTTTAGATAATTTATAATTTATAGTGTAATTGATCTGTTCTTCACTCTTCATGCCTTATTTGGGTTTATATTGCCTGCTGGTTTATTTTATATTATATATAAAAGCATGATAATAGAAAGGGCTGCATTGTGTTCATTTCTATCATTTAAGCCTCAATGACCAGTTTGATGGAGCATGTCACAGCAGCCAAACATACGTCTTACATTTTAAATAATTAACTAGAGAGCCCGAATAGCCCACTGCTATATATAGCACCAGGAGGCTGGATTGAGTATCAATCACTCAGTCCATCAAAGTGCTAAGTACATCATCTGGGATCCATAATTCATGCAGAATTTAGAGTTGCACTTGGGCACTTTGTTTCTTATAGGCAAATGTCCCCCATAGTGATTTTTCTGCTTAATCTGAACAAATATATATGAATGACATGAAAAAAGTGAGTTTAATTTTTTTATGGGGGGGGGGTTGACTGTGGTACAGAATGACATTTCATTCCACATGTCTTCTCTTCTCACCTTACTAACCTTTGGGATATATGCAGGGGTGGGATCCTACCTATTTAACACCCAGTTCGCTGTTCATGTATGTGCCGTTTACAGAGAAATCACCTTCCGCATTACTGCTGGGGAGGAAAACAGCTGAGGCATGGCAATCCACTCTGCCATGCCTATCAGCTGGGCTTCATAAAAAGGAATATAGGTGAGTATAGCACAGCAGTGGGTAGGCGGGTCCAGCTGAAAGTTGGAGCAATCGGTTCGCCCAAACCAGTCTGAACCAGTAGAATCAGTGCTGGGTTGCTAACAGGGGTGGGATCTGGCTTCTTCTACTGCCGGTTTGCTCAAGGACAGACTTTGGACACACGCACGCTTGATGCACGCTATGCACAGTAGGTAAAAATTCTTCTGCACATGGACAAAAGCAAAAAAACAAGATAGCAGGCCTATGGCGCCACCGATACAATCGGTTTGGGGGCGTGGCTGACCGAGTTACTACCTACTTGGCTGAACTGGGCCGAACCAGTAGGAACCCACCTGTGGTTCTAACTGGTTTAGTACCAGTTTGCTCGTGCTCATATGCGCGCTCACACAAATTTCTGCACATAAGCATAAGCATTCAGGCAGGTGGCCGGAGTCTCCCACCACTGCCACTACCGGTTTGACTGAACTGGGCTGAACCAGGAGCAACCTACCTCTGAGTAGAATCCTACCCTTGGTTATATGGAGTGGCTTGGTTCTTTGTTGCACAGAAGAAAAGGGGTTTTCCTCACTGAGGTGAAGACAAAATCTGTTTCAATGAAACATTTCAGGAGAGCTCCCAGTCTGAATCTATTTCGGTAGCTGGAAAAGGCTTCTGCATATGAATTTCTGCATCTAAGCTTCTTCTGCACTTTTCAGTGTGTGACCAGAACCCCTGCCCAGAAATAATTAGAAGAGCTCGATTCAGGCTGTGAGAGGAAAAGATATAGAAAAAAAATGGCTACTTTGCATCACAGATTGGTTCAGTTTCATGACTCAGTTGAATCTAATCAAACCACCTCATTGAAGCTTTGCAAACCCCTTGAACAATACGTTTCTTTGATTTATTTTGAATATCAGTGTTACAAAAAAATGGCAGCTGTTGACTTTGTGCTTGCCCTGCTTCAATTTCATGCTTGCGGCTGCCATCTTCACCTTTTTGCTCCTGCTGCCCCATCACTTTCCTGTATGCTTTTTCAGTCTGGTGACCTTCATATTTATTTGCACAGAATTTCCATAACCTACAGAAAGCAAAGGGTAAAATCCTTGTTGTAATCGAATACAGTGTTTTCTTAGCTTCAACAATTTTAAGATGTGTGGACTTCCACTACCAGAATTCTTGAAACCTGCTTGATGGCTGGAGAATTCTGGGATTCTGAGCCTTGGTGGTGCAGTGGTTAGAGTGCAGTGCTGCAGGCTACTTCTGCTGCCTGCCGGCTGCCTGCAATTTAGCAGTTCAAATCCCACCAGGCTCAAGGTTCACTCAACCTTCCACCCTTCTGAGGTGGGTAAAATGAGGACCCAAATTGTTTGTTTGTTTGTTTCGTCAAGCATGAATTAGATAACAGATATAACATAAACATGATTATGTGTACATGAAATGAATACAAATACAAGGGAATATTAGGATAGGTACGGTAGGCATGTTGGTGCACTTATGCACACCCCCTAAAGACCTCGTAAGAATGGGGTGAGGTTGACAGTAGACAGTCTAAGGATAAAGTTTTGGGGGTTTGGGAAAGAAACCACTGAGTCAGGTAGCGCATTCTAGGCGTTGACAACTTAACTGAAGTCCAGTGGTGGGATTCAGCCAGTTCATATCACTCCGGGAGAACCGGTTGTTACGTTTCTGAGCAGTTTAGTGAACTGGTTGTTGGAAGATACCATTAGGGTACAGAACTGATTGTTAAATTATTTGAATCCCACCACTGATGAAGTCGTATTTTCTGCAATCAAGTTTGGAACGGTTTACCATAAGGTTGTATCTATTGTGTGCTCGTGTGTTGTTGTGGTTGAAGTTAAAGTATTCATTGACAGGTAGGATGTTATAGCAGATAATTTAATATGCTATGCTTAGATCGGTTCGAATTGTCGGATCGGATTGTTGGGGGTAATATGCTGACTCTTTAAACCGCTTAAAGAGGGCTGTAAAGCACCGTAAAGCGGTATATAACTGCTATTGCTATTCTTAAAGTTGCTGAGAATCAGAAACACACATTCAATGCATAATACCAAAAATGTTGTTTTACTGTAACATTCATACTTTACAATTACATTATCTTGAATATATTTTTACAGTATTCTTGATCTTCAGAGGGCTTATATATTTTGGGAATTTCCTGCAGTCACTAGCCCACTGTCAGAGGCTCAGCAGAGGCCAGAAGGTCAGTTCTGATCCCCCCCCCCATATAATTTGGTAAATCGCATGTAATCTACAATGGAATATAATCCCTTCTTCTCTAAAAATGTATATTGGAAGCAATATACTTCCTTTTACCAAGCGCCAGGGTGTTGATCTGTTCACAAAAGCCAACCATAATTACAGCAATAATTTCTCCATTGCAGCCAAAGCTTTTTATTTAGGGCAATATACAGCCATGTGCAAGAGGCCAGGAGAAGGCCCCATTTGAGACACTTAAATCCCACTTAAGCCCTTGAAGGCTTAACTAGCAATGAGACCTTCAGCTGGTGCCCAAGCATTTCAGCCTTAACAGAGAACTGGGCAGCCAGTACAGGATTCTCATGTGGGAATACACTGGAGTGCACTGTAGTTGGCATGTCTCTTTTAAACTACTCCCTCCTCTTTTTTTTTGCTGGCTCATTGCCTAGTTCTGCAGGAAGGAAAAATGTCAACTTGCCAAAAGCATCTTCCATTTGCATTCCAACCCATTTGAAAGACCATCCAAACTAAACAAAAAAAAATTAAAGGGGAGAGGCAGGGACTTGTCCAATTTCCTGCCTTGATCCCTTAGGGAAACGGTTTATTAGTGAGCATCATTGCAAAGGCAAAATGGAGAGGAATATATGAATGAGAGAAAATGGGAGGAAGGGAGGAGACAGACAGGCAGGAAAAAATAATAATCTAAATCACCAAACTGACATGAAATTTGAAAGCATAGAAATGTTATTTATATTTAAGTCTGGTTCTCCAAGTTGTAAATATTAAGGATTTAAACATGGCTTGGACATCAGAAATGAGAAAAGGAAAGGAAATAGGGCAAGGGTTTGAGGTGGAAGAGCAAAGGGCATCTTGTTTAAATAAATTTTAGTTTTAAAAATCCAATATGTTCCCTCTTTTGGTTCCTGCTTGCTGTTTTTTGTGTTAAACCATAATGCTCTAAATAGTTCAATTGTGATTTGCTGAATACTGTGTGGTATGGAGAAATATAGCTTGTGCTGCATTGAACCATGTTTTATTAATAATTTACTTATTCTTTATAACAGGTGTGTCAAACTGGCAGCCCGCGGGCCGGATACGTCACATGCAGGCCATGCCCACCCCAACTTCGCAAAGCGAAAACACATTGTGATACGTCACGTGACAGCAACTTGATGCGACATGTTTGACACCCGTACTATAATAGTTTTGTGTCTTCACAACAATCTTGACTACTGGCTATTGCCTGGAAAGATCCCTGCAATTTTTTTGGCAGCACTGTCAGAACTGATTTGCCATTCCTTGTTTCCAGGCAATGAGAAAGAGTGACAGGCCCAAGGTTGTCTAGCTGCCTTTGTGCCTAATGTAGGATTAGAACTCAGGATCTTCTGGTTTCTAAGCATGTTGCCTTTAACTATTGCTTATTCCTTAGGTAAACAATAATACAGAAGCTGAACAACTGTAGCAGAGCTGAATTACAAATGAAGTCATTTGCCAGTTTTGTGCACATTTATTCCCTTTTATGTTTTGTGCTGTTTCCATATCATTTTGAGATTATTTTTTTTAAGAAGCTAGTCTTTACACTATTTTAAACATAGTTTAAAACTACACATTTTCCTACTAAAATATGCATCTTTTACACATTGGAGATAAAACTGTGTATTTGTGCGCTTTATCCTACAATAATGAATTTTATGACTTGGAACAAATGATGGTATTGCTAAATTTAGAAAAATGTGAAGAGTGAAGTGTGATACAGATTTGTTTGTTTAAATAAGTTAGGACTGAGCAAAATCTTTAAGAATTTCTACAGTAGTTACTATGACCAAACCCTTTCCAGAATGTGGCTTTTGTTTTTCTACATACACTAAAGAAGACTAAAATTCCCTCAGGTGGAGCTTCTCCCAACACCTTGTTGCGATGTTTGTAGAAACTGCAGCTGCTGAATGTTGCCCTGGTTTCAGAAAAGTCCTCATATGTGGAGAGAGTGCTGTTCTTTGGGGAATATGGCCAACAGATAACATCAACCGTTCCTTTTCATTGTGGACCTTAACTAACTGTTAAATTGTGCATTAAAATATATTGCTATCGAAATAAGTGCCATTTGATTAATTGATAGGACAGCATAGGTTTTACTACTGAAGAGAACAGTCAAAAATCAAAAATCAAGATGGTAGTTAAACTCATACAACTGAAAACCAATAATTTCCTGTGTTGTGATGCATATAAAAAAGGGTGGGAATTTCAATCACATCAGCACAACTGAAATCTTAACTTTTCTGATCATTCTGCAACCGTTCTTTATATGTTTTGCCTCCAGTCCCCTAATCATCTTTGTTGCTCTTCTCTGGACTCTTTCTGGAGTCTCAACATTTATTTTACATCGTGGAGACCAAAATTGAATGCAGTATTCCAAGTGTGGCCTTACCAAGGCATTATAAAGTGGTATGATCACTTCAGGTGATCTTGATTCTATTCCTCTGTTTATGCAGCCTAGAACTGTGTTGGCTTTTTTTGGCAATTGCTGCACACTCCTAGCTCATATTTAAATAGTTATCCACTAGATCCTAAATGTAGAACCTTACTCTTTTCACCATTGAATTTCATTTTGCTAGATAGCACCCAATGTTCAAATCTGTCAAAATCCTTTTGTATCTTAAGCCTGTCTTCTGGAGTGTTGGCTATTCCTGCAATCTTGGTGTCATCTGCAAATTTGATGAGTTCCCCATCTATCCCCTCATCCAAGTCATTGATGAAGATGTTGAAGAGTACTGGGCCCAAAACAGAACCTTGGGGTACTCCACTGCATACTTCCCTCCATGTAGATCCAGTTCCATTCTCGATAGTTCCATTGAGGAAGTGTGAAAATGTTGTTTATCAAAATGTTCTTTTTGGAATTTTATGTGAGTTTTATAAATAAGAAACAGACTTTGTGTCTAGTTGTGGGGCAAGAACAGCTGTGAATTCAGGAAAGGGAAGAAAAAAGATGAAGTATGTTAAAGCAATGAACACATATGGAATAATATCACATTATTCTCCTCATTTACAGGAAAATCCTCATAAGGTCTTCCCAAACCTGGTACCTTACAAATTTGCTATGGCTAAAATGTGAACATTTTCCTCAGTTCCAACACAACTGCAAGTTACCAGGCTGAGGAAGACGTTTCTAACATTTTTCTAAGAAATAGGATCAATTTATTTATTTATTTATTTATTTATTATTTATTTATTTATCAATTATTTAAAAGATAATAGGCATAAGAATAAACATGAGTTTGAATGAAATTCGTACAAATCAATGGAGACAGTAGAACAGGGACGGTAGCCACAATGGTGCACTTATGTACCATCTTACTGCTTTCTATGGTGTTTCCTTCATACAGAATTTTTTTGCAAACTCTGGTTGGACGTCTTGATGGGGAAGATGTGCACACAAAGATCTCAATCTTCTCTTCATAAAACAATCCACTAAAAGGTTGTGCCAAAGCTTTTCTTCTGGGAGGGAGAGTGTACTCTGGCTCAAGCACTTTGTGTTTTCCTCAATGATTCCCTAGTGCATATCTGGCAAGATCTCAAAACATTCTTAACACAAATTGTTTTTGGTCAATAAATAGCAGAAGAGAAGTGTCCTGGAAGAAAAGATTTATTGCAAGAGTGATACAAACACACCCATAAATCAGAATGAAATGAGAGTGCTTTCAGGTAGCAGTGCTGACATTTATGCAAATCTTAGTAAAGGCAAGAATACATTTACAGCACACTGAATAATGCCTCATTTTTTTATGAGCAACCCCCAAAGCTAGTTTATAAACAAAAAAAAATGTCACGGAAGACATTTTTTTTAAAAAAACTTACATAGTATTTTTCTTTTCTGAGCTAAGTACAGCTGAAACAAGGGCTTATTCGCACTGCCAAGTTTTTCCATTACCAGAATGGGACAGCGACAATTTCTGGAGGACAGAATGAACAATAAAATTATATTAATCTCCAGTCAACACTAAAATGACCCCAGAGCACATTTTTCTGCTCCAATTTTGTAGTATAGTTTTCCATGTTATGTTAAAGATGACATGTTAAAGAAGAAGAAAAAAACCTTAGGAATGACATGATAGCTGTCTTCCAGTATTTGAAGGGCTGTCACATGTCACAGGGAAGAAAAGGTCAGTTTATTCCCCAAAACACCAGAGGGCAGGACAAGAATCAAAAGTCGGAAGCTAAGTCACAGGAGTTTCAACCTGGAACTGACAATGAGAACAATTAGTCAATGGAACAGTTTGCCTCTGGGAGTTGTAGATGATCCATTGATGATGGTTTTCAAGAAAAGATTGGAAAACTATTTGTCTGGAATGAGGACTCCTGCCTTGGGTGGAGAGCTAGACTAGAAGATTTCCAAGGTTCCTTCTCGCCCTATGATTGTTGCTTCAAGATTACAGTCCATCTTGGATATTATGCTTCAGTTGGCCACTTTGCAGTGGAAGAAATATCCTTCAACTGAATTAATGTTCACCATAGGGTTTTAGAACATTTATCATAAATACTATAAGAACACAGTTGATGGAACACTTGCCCTACCATAGAAAGTGGTTTCACTAGCAGAAACATTTTTTATTTCTATTTTTCTGAATTAAAAAAGTTCATCATTTTACTATTTCATCATGTTTTACAATCACCCTGGGTAGACTATTTTGCCCTCAGCTCTATATCAATAGGTTATTTAGGCTATTTGGGATCTGAGGATTCCAACCTACCTACTTAAAGAGCCGAGGTGGTGCAGTGGTTAAATGCAGCACTGCAGGCTACTTCAGCTGACTGCAGTTCTGCAGTTCGGCTGTTCAAATCTCACTGGCTCAGGGTTGACTCAGCCTTCCATCCTTCCGAGGTGGGTAAAATGAGGACCCAGATTGTTGTTGGGGGCAATATGCTGACTCTGTAAACCGCTTAGAGAGGGCTGAAAGCCCTATGAAGCACTATTGCTATTGCTATATGAATGTCACCACATATATATCTGAGGCAGCCTCCAGATAGTGTGTTCCCTATTATACTGGCTTCAGAACTTTCATGCCCCAGAAATCCATGAGATATGGAGGGGCAGCTTAAGGTGACTTGGTCAAAGACTGTTACTTGTCTGATCTCAACTGGTCAGGCACGTCACAAATGTGCTTTTCCAAAAGGCAATTGGACTTTTTTGATTTTTTCCTTGAAAATATTTTACTTCTCATCCAAGAATCTTCTTCAGTTCCCTTGAAGCTTCTTGGATGAAAAGTGAAATGTTTTCAAGGAAAAGAAAACCCCAAGAAAGTCCAGTTGACTTTTGGAAAAGTATCTTTGGGCCAAGCATGACCTGGATGATTGAGAATCTCCGTAGACATTTGATCTGGCAGATCTACAATAGAACTGCCGTCTTCAGGCAAATCATTGGGTTTGGCACTTTTTGCAGAATCCCAATGTCTCCACTTCCCCAGTATGGTTTGTTTGTCCCATCAACTCTTTTTCCCCCTCAAGTTAAACAGTACTAATCCCTGCAATTAAGTAGCCTATCTTTGGTTAACCACATAATTTAAAATATAATGGAAAGATGGATCTTATATTTCTATAATCTGTGTGGCAAGAAATTATTTCCCCAGTGATCACTGCTTCCTGCAAAGTCTTGGATCTTTACTTCCTCTTCTCAGTTGATGTTTTATGTGTGGATAACATTAGGCAGGGGTTAGAGAATCATGGCCTTTAGAATGTCATGCATTAAAGCTGTATGGACAAGTAGTGCTGCTTTTGGGTGTTATGGTAGCTGTTTTAGAAGGGTATAGCGTAATGAGGCATAATTTCCTGTCAATTTCATGACTGAGATCGCAGTGCAGCATCTGTCTGGATGTGGCTTGAAAGGTGATGGTTTGTTGAAAAGTAGATATCTGATTTAATCCTTAGATAAGTGCATTCTTGCACTCCTCCTAAATTCCAGTGCTTCAGGACCAGATTGTCAACTTCAGTTGTGTCCTTGAAATGCAAAAGGGGTGGGGGGAGCTGTTAAAATGTACTATAAACACATCACACTTGGGAGACAATCTCTTGACCTGTAGAGATTGTTGTCACTATTTTCTATATCTGATTAATAGGTGATTACTGTTGTTCTGAGAGGGTCTGGTATGCAACTTAAGTGTAAATGAATTGATGGATAGTGCAATTTATCCCATTCATTTGCCTAGCACTGGCATCTTGAGTTAGTATAGGTATAAGAGCTAGTCTGAACCAACAGGCTGAGCCTATTTGCTATTTCTGAAGAGGACAACTATTTAGGAAAAGAAGAGGAGATGAAGTAGAAGAGTCTCAAGTTTCAAAAGGTGCCTTTTGCTGTTGCAACTATTATAGCTTCTCAGGTTATCAACACACTATGGGAGAAGATAGAACTTAAGTTCCAGACATCAAGATGCCAGCCGTGAGAATCAAGGACGTTTCAGCAGGTGTTTACCAGAGCCAAAAGACTTTTTCACAACAATACCAGGAGACATCATTGGAGAATGTGACCTGATCTAATAAGGGGAAGGGAGAACCTGAAATTTAACTGTGTGTGTTTGTGAGGGAAATGGTTAGATCTAGTTTTGCCCTCATCTGTGCCGAAATGATGTACTCAATAAAGTTTTGCATTAAGAGATTGGATCATCTTGGCTGTGCTTGCTTTGGTTAGGTTCATCAGTCAGCATATGCCTTGAATTGTGGTGAGTTGACAAAGAGACTTCTACTGTTTCCTTGAGCCAATCCATTCATTGAAAAGGACAGTTCATTTTAGACATAGGCTTCCAATTGAAGATACCACTTCAGAGTAGAACAGTTACTCTTTTATGCTTTTTTTAGTCTAAACAGTTTCTTTAAGCGTAACAGTGAGTAGATCATGCCAAAGACTACGGAATTAAATCAGCCTACTTTTCCTATAGAAAGAAAAACCTTTAGCACATTTTTGTCACCAGCTGTCTATAGTAGATTTGACAATGTGGGGAAGAACCATAATTATGGAGAAGAGAGTGGGAAGCCAGGATGAAAACTATGAGATCTTCAGGCCCACACATCTACCAAGCCTGGACCCATTTCTACATTTCCTTATTGTTGTGCTACATAACTGGTTATTATTAGGGGGAAGAGAAGAAAAGAGAGAAAGAGAGAGGAGAAAGGGGGGATTTTTATGTCATCAAGTCTTTTTTTTTACTCCTAGCAACTACATACAGTAGATAGATCTCCATGATGAAGAGCAGGCGTAGAAACAGCAACCTTCTGAGTTTAACTCCAATTATATGTGGATATACATCTCATTATACATCCAAAGCAAAGCTCATCACATACGTCTTGAGTTGAGGTGAGTCAGAACATCTAGATAATTTGTTTGATATATTTTTGAATATATATGAATAAATTACAGGAAAGAATGACAATGCCATCATCAGGAATGGAAGTTCATCAGTGTGTCACACAGCAGGTCTCTTAATCCCAGAGGCATATTTAATTAGGCCACATTGAATGAGCAGGATGAGAAGAGGATAAAAATACTGCTGTAAATAATTGGATGGATCTGAAGCTGGACAATGTCATTTCTCAGCTTATATCATGCCAGCTCTGGCTCATTTATCTTGCAAAGAAATAGATAATGTAAAACCCAATCACACTTGGGTTGTATGGATTAGATTAGAATGGTGGATACACAGAAACTATAAACCTATGCTCCATATCATAGGAGGCTATAATTGGAATTAAAGCAGGGATGCATGTATAGGTGGATTTTGGACACTTTTTCAAAACAACCATTTTCTACATTTCTTTGTTATCATCTCTTTGTAATAAGAGCCATGGTGGCACAGTGGTTAGAGTGCAGTAATGCAGGCTACTTCTACTGCCTGCTGGCTGTTTGCAATTTGGCAGATTGAATCTCATCATGCTAAGGTTGACTCAGCCTTTCATCCTTCTGAGGTGGGTAAAATGAGGAGCCAAATTGTTCGGGGCAAGAAGCTGATTCTGTAAACAGCTTAGAGAGGACTGTAAAGCACTATGAAGTGATATATAAGCCTAAATTTTATTGTTATTGCTAAGCAGTGATGAAGCCAATGCAAGCATGAAGCAGCCCTATATTTTATCATTTGTGGGTAATTTTCTTGTTCTATCAGAATCAAGTAACTTCTTGTGTATCTCATGCATATTTCTTGTCGTTACTCCAGTATCCTGACATATGTATTAGATGTGCTGACAGTAAACAGGAAGTTATCCAAAGTTGGGGAAGCGGGGGGGATTACAAGGTAGCATGAGCATTTACATTGCAAAGCTGACAGCATTTCAATGATTTGGTGAAAGAAAATGTGGTTTTATGTGTGAAAATGTTTCTTGTTTCTATGCTAAAAGCAATTTTCATGCATGCTACAAACGTTGTATTTGATAACAAGTAACAACAGAAAATATACTGAAAAGAAGGAAATATTATGTTATTTTAGGTTCCTCTTACAGAAAGAATGCTAAACTGTAGTTTGAATTTTCTTTAAATGCACCTGAGTGTTACTTCTAAATCATCTAAATAATAAAACAAGCACCTTGAATTATTTTGGATCTATAGTTCCCTTGGGAATTCTGTCTTCATGGAAACCATGTCTCAAATATCATTCCTCTCATTTCTTTTTCTTCATCAATACCGTTCCCTTCTATAGACCATGTGAAAGGGAAGCATGCCTCCTTGAGGGAGATGAACAATCATCTATGGATATTCTCGGTCATCCAGGCAGGGCCGGATTTAGATGAAAAGAGGCCCTAGGCTATTTCACTTATGAGGCCCTTTCACCTCCCATTTTTAAGTTTGTAAATTACATGAGAGACAATAAAATACATCATTACTGTGATATATCAATATATATCAATATACCGTATATACTCAAGTATAAGCCGAGTTTTTCAGCCCACTTTTTGGGCTGAAAAAAGCCGCCTCGGCTTATACTCGAGTCAGTGACAAATTTGCCCGAAATGGAGGAGAAAAAGGGGCGGGGCCATGCCGCTGGGTGACGCTCGTGAATGGCCCGGCGCCCCTGTGAGTTTCCCCTCCCTCTGTATCAGTTTGCTGTGCAGCGCGCACCGCACCATCCCCCCTCCTCACGTTCTAATGTAATGCAGGGCTGTCTTACGATTCCCCTTCCTCCCCCTCCTGCCGCTCTGCAACGATGTCCCACCTCCTCCTTGTTATGGCAAGCAGCCACATAGCGATGTCCCACCTCCTCTGGTACAGTGATCCAATGATAGGAATCACTGTGCCTTGTGTCATAGGAGGCGGGACATCGCTCCCGCGGCTGCACGGGACATCATTACCGGTAGCTGCTGCATTTCCCACCCTAGGCTTATACTCGAGTCAATAACTTTTCCAGTTTTTTGTGGTAAAATTAGGTCCCTTGGCTTATATTCAGGTCGGCCTATACTCGAGTATATACGGTATATAGCTGGCCTCCCGACGGAGGGCGGCTGTGCTCTGCGGCAAAGGCAGCGAGGCCAGCCGCCTCCCCTGCTGCGCTCAGCTGCCCGACGTGGCCCCCTCGCCTCACCTGCCTGGCCGCTGGTGGGCTCCGTGTCGATGGGGCGACTACTGGGAGCAGCCGCGCCTCTCGCCCGACCGCCAGTGCTGGGAACGTGGACGGCCTCCCCAACTGCCGCGGTGCTGGAACGATCTTAACCAATACATTTTTATGTTTGTTTATTAGTCATATGCGTAGAATTTCTCCTTATTTTCGGTTCAGTGTTTTAGTGTTCACTGTTTTTAGAATAGTGTAATTTTAATTTTGCTAACAATTTGAATGTAGGCCCTCTTGATCTTCAGGCCCTAGGCTGAAGCCTAGTTAGCCTGTAGGAAAACCTGGCCCTGCATCCAGGTCATGGTTGTCCCAAAGGTGCCTTAACACTTTGTGATGCGGACAACACAAACTCATCCCCAACATCCTGCAGAAAGCATAGCTCCACAACACAGTCCTTTCAGCAGTTCCAAGAAGGCTCCACACCCATTTGCACTACTCAGGCGACCCTAAGGACACATACAAACCTCAAAATGGCCTCGACAACTCTCTGAAAGAATGCAAATGACCAGACAACTGCAAGGAATATCAATCCTTCCATTCAACCACCATCTAGTCAGAGCTGAAGAAGCTTCTTGGATGAGAAGCGAAACATCTTCAAAGAAAAAAGAAAGGAAGTCCAATTGTCTCTTGAAAAAAAAATCTTTGGGAGATGAGCAGTCTAGAAACATCAATATATATATATATATATATATATATATATATATATATATGTGTGTGTGTGTGTGTGTGTGTGTGTGTGTGTGTGTGTGTGTGTGTGTAAATAAATAAATATAAGATGCCTATGTATATGCATTCAAACACACATATATTACACATATTGGATTTTCCAAGAAATCTACCTAAAGAGTTGAATTTTGTAGAGCTAAAGCATATCTAGTTGAATATGCCTGATTGCTCTCATATTTTCCCCATCACAATGTCCCTGTGAGATGGGTTGACAAAGAGTGAATGGCCCAAGAAACCAAGCTGGCTTTCATACTTAAGGCAGGCCTAGAACTCTCAATCTCTTGATATCTAGGCCAGCACCTTAACCCCTATACTAATAGCTTGGTTGAATGGTATCAATCATGGGAATGGCTTTAGTTTCATAGATATACAATATAAAAATTTTCTTTCTTTTTCTTGTTAATTAGCTACATTATGAAACCCACTGCAAAGGTCACCTCTACTTGAGATTAGAAAGAGATATTTGAAAGAAAATATTCAGCTGCTAAGAGTATTGGCTATTGATAGCTCTCAGCTTTGGGGGCAATATTAGATTTCGGGAGTAACAATGAAAAGATTGATCTTATTACATTTAACTTGAACAAGATTTAGGAAGCATTCATTTAGTTCCAAAGTCCAATATTCTCTCCAGCAATTTTCCTTAGCAATGCCTTTCATATGTTAAATATTTTGCACATTGCAGAGCAGGAAATCTAGTTCCGTCATTAAATATACTGAATATTTAATAAATAATAGCTACCTAAGCTGACATACTTGCGATTTGAACCATATGTTTTATGTAGCCACATCTCATTTTTAATATTCTAAAGACTAGGGGTATGAATATAGTTCTATTTATCTATCTATGAACATATATACTAGTATTTGAACAGAAAATAGAATCAATTCATCAAATGTCAGATTTTCAGAGATTAGTATAAAGGAACATAGATATCTCCTACTAGATGTACCAAGTTTTTCTGTAATCTAACTCTGGGATCAGAACGGTTGCGAGAGGTGGGAGTGGGAGGCACCGTTCTACGGTGGTTCTCCTCCTACCTCTCGGACAGGTCGCAGTCGGTGTTGATTGGAGGGCAGAGATCGACCCTAGGCCCCTCAATTATGGGGTGCCGCAGGGTTCGGTCCTGTCCCCCGTCCTATTTAATATCTACATGAAGCCGCTGGGTGAGATCATACGCCGGCACGGGATTAAATACCACCAATATGCGGACGATACACAATTGTATCTGTCCGCCCCGTGCCAACTCAGCGAAGCGGTAGAAGTGATGTGCCAGTGCCTGGAGGCTGTCAGGGTCTGGATGGGAACGAACAAGCTTGCACTCAATCCCGACAAGACTGAGTGGCTATTGATGCTCCCTCCCAAGGATGGTCCAGCTATTTCATCTCTCAGCCTAGGGGGTGAAACTATATGCCCCTCAGAGAGGGCCCGCAATTTGGAAGTCCTCCTGGATCCGCAGCTGACACTAGAACATCACTTGTCAGCTGTGACCAGGGGGGCCTTTGCCCAGGTTCGCCTGGTGCACCAGTTGCGACCCTATCTGGACCGGGAGGCCCTTTGGATGGTCACTCACGCCCTTGTCACCTCAAGACTGGATTACTGTAACACGCTCTACATGGGGCTGCCCTTGAAGAGTGTTCGAAGACTTCAGTTAGTCCAGAATGCAGCCGCGCGAGCGATAGTGGGCGTACCTAGGTACACCCACGTTACACCTATCCTCCGTGAGCTGCACTGGCTTCCCATTGGTCTCCGGACACGCTTCAAGGTGCTAGTCGTTACTTTTAAAGCCCTTCATGGTATAGGACCTGGCTACCTGAGAGACCGCCTCCTGCCATTTACTTCCCAGAGACCCATAAGATCCCACAGACTAGGCCTCCTCCGGATTCCATCTGCCAGTCCACTAGCTGGTGACTCCCCCGGGGAGGGCCTTCTCTGTAGGTGCTCCGGCCCTATCGAACAATCTTCCCATGGAGATCCGGACACTTACTACCCTTAGGGCCTTTCACAAAGCGACCAAGACCTGGCTGTTCCGGCAGGCCTGGGGATGTTGATCTTCCAGCCCCATTCTAAGCTATGAATGTTGTGGATTTTTAATGTTTTTTTTTAATTTTTGTATGTTTCCCCTTCCTTTTTATCTGTAAACCGCCCTGAGTCTCTCGAGAGTGGGCGGCATACGAACCCTATAAATAAATAAATAAATAAATAAATAAATAAATAAATAAATAAATCAGTAAATATTGAAGTATTTGAAATGTCCCCAGTTGGCACTCACTGAAACAAAATCAAATAATCAATTAAATGTTTTTTTAAAAAATATCACTTCATTTCTGAAATATCATAAAACTCACATAACTTGTAGATGAAATCTCATAATAATTTCAGAACATCTACTGTAAATTTTACATGATTGAGATGCTAATGTAAAAATCATGTGATATTTTTAGGATGAAATTTCAGCTCTTTACATATCCTTCCTTCCTTCCTTCCTTCCTTCCTTCCTTCCTTCCTTCTTTCCTTCCTTCTTCCCACTCTCCCTTCACTTCCCTCCCTTTTCCTTTTTTCTTTCAGTTTTATTGTTAACACAGATAGGATGTGTATAACAACACAGATGGTATTGGCTGCATGAAAATATAGCTAATCCTAATTCTGCAGATTATTTTAATAATTCCATATACCATAATCTGAATTGCATATAAACTTTTTGTAACTGAAAATTTAAAAGAAAAAAGATGTTGCTTGAAAAGTTAATACCAGTGATGCGTTCCTACCAGTTCAGACCGGTTTGGCCAAACCAGTAGTGGTTTGGCACCTGGGTCGTTGGAACCAGCAGGGACCCAGGCCTGCCATGCCCCCGAATCGGTTCTCTGGGTGGATCCATAAGCGCTGCCATCTTGTTTTTCACTTCTGCGCATGCACAGAACAATTTATATTGCACTGCGCATGCACGCATGCACGCATGAAGCACACACACAAGCGAACCGGCAGTAGTGCCTGCCAGAACCCACCCCCTGGTTAATACTGATCTTGTAAAACTGAACTGAATAGATCTGAATTTTACTGATTACAGTAAAAGAAATAGGTTAAGCCTCGTGTCTAGAGAAAGAAGAAGTAAACCAATGTAATTTTTCTGTATATCATTCAACCATGATTCATTTTATAGTAAGATGCCTTCCTCAATTAAGTAAAGTGATTGAAGTTGATCTTCATTGGTAATCAAATCAGCAGGCTCACTCAGTTTTCCTTGTGGTTGTTTCCATTACAACCAAATTTTATCTTCAATCCTCACATAGCTTCCTTTTTTGTTTCTTGTTTAAAACTTCTATAGTTTTTGACAGCCAAACAGCAGAATATTTCTCAAAGTAATTATCACACTACAGATTGGTTTGCTGAGAATCCCAAACATGGACTTTTGTACCATTTTTTTTTCTTATTTCTTTCATAGCTATGGTTGTAAGCTGAACTGCAGAATTTGATTTTCAGATTTTGGTGTTTGTCCAACCATCAGTTTCTAATCAAATCGTACTATTGTTTTTCATTTGCTCTAATTTTTTTTTAATAATGTGTCAATGACTATATGAACAGATGAAAGTTTGAAGAAGACACCCTTGTGCATAGGCTGACAATAGCAATTTCAGTTGTCTGGAAAAAAATGGGTGATGGAAATGGACACATACATGATTTTTTCATTTATATTTGTGTGCATGCCTATGCAGAAACATGAAAAAAATACAAACACACACACATATTTTGTTTAACATTGTGCTTTTATATCATGGCCTCTACAGTAGCTGATCAAATATGTACTTTATTACTTTTAGTAATGCTGCAGCTTTAAAATGACTCCACACTATTTACTGAACCTTCTGTTGTATTTTTTTCAAAATTCATTGGAAACATTTTGAATGTTAGTACAATATATTTTGCTAACTGAACTATTTTCATTGTTGATTTATCAAGACTATCACTATTGGAAAGACCAACTAGGTTGGATAAGTGAGATAAATCTGTGCAGCTTTAAATTTTTAATTTATCTTCTGTTCTAAAGAGATGCCAAGTTATTAAGGGTTATTAAAATAAATTGAGGGCAATTAGGATTGTGGATCGTCAGGGTCAGAGTGATGTGTGTGCGTGTGATATAATATTATATAATATATATATTTGAAGTGCATCTCTAAATTGGTCTAAGCCACATTAAAAAAAGATGAAGAAGAAGAAATAATAAATCACCAGCTTTAATAAAAATGTTGCAATGAGAAAATAGTTGACAGTTTTGCTGATGCTGATGAGACAGAACAAGATTTAGCTTGCTCCTCTAGATTACCTAGCTTGTTTTACCTATCACTATTTTTTTTAAAGTACCTACTGGGTTTAGAAATCACTTGTAATACTATGCACAGTTAAAAAGGAGTCATTTGCATTAAACTTATGCACCTTGCTTCTGAGTGAACAAGTTTTAGGCCAATGGAGTATCAACTATACTTGTAAAATCAACCTTTTGGAAAGCAGTACTTTACCTTATTAGAGAGGAGTAGCTTATTTGAATGTCTTCCTTTGTAACAAAACTCTTTTCATAAAGAAATGAATGATCAAGAACAAAAATAGGCTGAAAGTTTATCTTTGACATGCTAACTTTCCTTCAATATTTATGCAATATATTCCCCCAGATTTTCACATTTTTTTTTCTCATGGATGAAATTCCTTGAGTGAATCATAGTTTATATGTCATGTCAGATGGATCTTTAGCAAGGTTTAATTGGAGATTTAAAAAATGTTACGATATTCAGCATTTATTATTTAGTTAGCTAGCAATGCTGTTTACCACACTATCCCATGCCACTATCTCCTTTCTTCCAGTCTCTTAAATTCAGTTAGCTTTCTGTCATCAAGAATGATCTGTGAATGATCTTTCTTCCATTTTTTTCCCTTCTTCCACATAACGTTGCTAATACAGGTAGTCCTCAACTTACAGAAGTTCTAGTGACCAAAGTTACAATGACACTGAAAAAAATGACTTATGACTTATTTTCACACTTAACACCATTGCACTATTCCCATGATCATGTGACCAAAATTTAGATGTTTGGCTACTGACTCATACATATGACGGTTGCAATGTCCTGGGGTCATGTGATCACCTTTTGCAACCTTCTGACAAGCAAAGTCAACAGGGAAGCCAGATTCACTTAACAACTGTGTTACTAACTTAATGACACAAAGATTCACTTAGCAATGGTGGCAAGAAAGGTCATAAAATAGGATAAAACTCACTTAGCAAATGTCTCACTTAGCAACAGAAATGTTGAGATCAATTACGGTCGTAAGTCAACTACCTATATCTATGTATTGTTTTAAATATTTCTGTTCAAAATCCAAAGGGAATAATGTGCTAGAAAAGAATGCATTCAAATTGGCTCTTTGAAAAATATTAAGATTTCCATAACAGTGAGATAGTTAACTCTGATAGAGACTGAACGGTTAGTTCTCATGAGGTTTGTTTTTTAAATCATCAACATAATTCTCAATATTTTCCCCAAATCATTGTTTTATTCCCTACAACTCTTTGCAGAAGAAGAGAATAAAGATTAAAAAATGGCAACATATCTATCAAAATGTTGCTGTATTACAGCTCCCAGCAGTCTCAGCTGACATGACCAAGGATGAGTAATGTTCTAGTAAGCCAACAGAATTACTTTCTATAGTCTGGATTCTATGGTTCGGTTGGCATTTCCTTGGTCTTATACTTTTGTTCCCATTTTGTTGGCAGATAGGATTGGCTCTCGGTCTGACAGTAACAAGATTAGGTGCCTTTTGGAGATGCTTTGCATAGTGTGGGATCCCTGCCTCCCTCACTGAAGTACTGGGGAGAAAGTCTAGTGAGAAATATGTAAAGAATTTAAAGTTTTGCAGTATGAATGACTCTACTTATTCATGTCTAGGGTAGCATAACTTTACTTGAAAAATCTGGATGATGTCTGGATAAAACCCAAAAGGTAAAAAGAAATAGAGATTCAAAAATTGATTGACATTTAAAGGTTGTTCAGATTGCATTGTTGCAATCCAGATGCATTGCATATCCATATATACAGTCCAGATGTCTTCATGCCTTCTCCCAAACTAGTGGGGCAAAAATACAGAAACTCACAAAGATCCAAAGTAATCAAAAAGTCAAATGAAACATAGATAATTTAAAATTTAGATAGGGTTGAAACTGTCATTATTGGCTAGGCCTTTGAAAAAAAAAGTTTGAAGAATCATGGGAATACTGTATAAAAAATTATGTCAGAAGTTCAAGATGAGAAGCCTGATTCTAATAAAAGAATGCACAGGAAAATAATAAAAAAATATGTTGCTTTTGCCACCAATTACAATTTATTGCTCCAGGCCATTGATACCATTTTCTGACACGCTTTTCCATTGATTCATTTTAATAGCGAAATTGCTCAACTATTTTTTAGTGGGGAAAGAGATTTATTATATTTCTGAATGTGATCATGTCATTTATTTACAGTATTTTGAAATATCACTTAAATACATTTAGAAGTAAATAACATAAGCATCGACCATGCAAAAATAAGGTAACAATAATTAAATCAGGGAAGAGCAGAAATATAAGCTTTTCATCATGTGTACTATGTCTGATTCAATTTGATATAATAGTAGCAACACTTGTTATTTTTCATAGACCTTTGATCTATCTTCAGTTTCTTAAACATCTCAAACTCTTATCAAAATTAGGGCCCTATTCAATTACTATTTAATGGGATTGAGTGTGTAATGCTGCCAACAGCCTATGTAAGAGAGGAAAGTAGTGAAACTACCATGCAATCTGCATGGTTTTATGAAATACATTCCAATTTAATACCAAAACAATAAAATAGTGCAGTTTTTATTAATATAGTGAACACAGTAGTGTGCACCAGGCTCTTCCTTTTAACTTCTTTTTTCCCCTTGAAATATTTTATTGGGGTTTTTCTGTAGGAAGTTCAAATCCACCCCTCTCCTAGAAAAATGAAATATCCTAGGAAATATTGAAAAGACAGAATATTATATTTCCCTTGATCAAAAATGGAGAAACATATTTTAGGCAGGAAACAAACTTACTCTTAATAGCCTCTACCTTTGTCAAGGTCCATTAAAAAGACCTGTGCTAGCCTACTCTACACAACAAAGGTAGGAATAGCCTTCTACAGAAACTCACCACATGGTATCTGGGAACTCAACCAAGCTTGGGACTCAAAAGACAGACAACCTACAAAGTTAGCTAAGCTCCCCCCCCCCAGGAATCTGACAACCAATCAGAATACATTTCTTACAGAGGAACAGGAAACAGGTGGGGCCAAATAGAGAGTATAAAAAAAACCACCCAACATCTTGAAGCATGTGATCCCCCTTTTCTGTTCATGGATCAGACATGTCCACCATTAAACCATCTTTCCAAGCAGCCTCCATGTTTCCAGTGTCTTTTTTCCCACTTGGAGCTGAACCCAGAAGAACATTTCTTCCAACATAACCTCATGTGATTGTTGAGAAGTGGCAAGACCCACTTCATTCTGCTATGTATAAATCACAGCCTTCTTTCTTCCTTTGTGAGGAGGTAACTAAATAATGCAGCCTTTCAGGTTTATAGACTTGAAGAATTCCCTGGCCAATATAGCTGCTGCTGAAATTTCTGGGAATTGAAGACCTCATACTTGGAGAATGCCTAGACCTAGAAAAGCTGGGCTTCCCTGCACTTTAATTGAATTGTGGGAAGCCGGGGAATCTAATAACTATGAATAGAAGAATGTATAATAAGAAACAGGATGCTCACAATAATATTACTTGGCCATCTGATGACTAGAGTCAGCACATGAACCTCACACCTCACCCACAAGATTAATTTTGCTCTAGGATTAAAAAAAAAGAAGATAAAGGTAATTCCCTTCCCATCAAATTGATCAAGAATGGTCAAAATATATGAAAAGGGTTTCAGTGAAACACTAACCTCATATTTAATTTGGCAGGATTTAAATGCATGTGAAACTAATTTTTTGATCTCTTGCCCATCTCCATTCTAAACAAACTAGATGAAAATAGCTTGCTGCCACCCCAGGGTGTGATGATACTGTGAGATACTGCCATTCATAGTATAGTGGAAGCCCTTAAAAATTCTGGCCTGGAGCCTAATGTGATGTCTTAATTCCTTCCAAGGTTTCTTTTCTTTCTTTTTGTAAACCTCAGCAATTTGGTACATGTTATAACTGATACAGTTAGTGATATATGCATGAAGGAAACAATACATCAGTTAAGCAAGGTAGTTTATTCTATGATAATAGTAGTCATTCCATTGATATATCAAATTATTCCTGGTTCTTTCAGTTGTTTCCTTCAGTCCAAGGAACGATGAATGTTCCTTTTGAATGAATCATGGACTGAAAAATGAGGAGCTAATGATCTTAAACCAGCTTTGTAAGGTATCATTGAATGTGTTCTTAGATCTGTCTTCAGTTGAAGAAAAGAATGGAATATGCAATCACTTAATGAAAGACATTGTAAAGACTCTGGATTTATATCTGCATTAATACTCCTAGTTTGGCATTTTTCATCTGGCAAAATAAGACTTTCTGCTCCCCAGACTTCCAGTTTCATCTTCTTTAGCTCAACTCAGTTTCATACATATTTTCCAGGGTAAAATGGCAACCTAGAGGCCCATATAATATCTCATAGGGTGTCAACCCTGAAGTGAACCTGGCTGAAGCCATCTTGTGCTGCCTCATAATTGCCACAAACTCTCGGGGGGGGGGAGGGAGGGGGGAAATAGATAGGCTTGCTAATAGTCAAAACAAAAAGGTTTCTTGTGGGAACCAAGGTCATCCCAACAGGTGGCAGTTGAGAGAGGAGAGGAGTGACCAAGCACCCTGCCAGCTATTCACATTGGACAATGTGACCGGTGACATCTGGGGAAGAAAATATTTGCTCTTTTAACTAGGGAAAACATGGGAACTTTTAGAGTTGGTTTTCACTAGCTGTGCCAATAGGATGTATCCAATAAACATGTTCTTTGAGAAATCTACCTGCCTCGGAGTTCTGATTTTAGTGGATGTGTTACTCAGAAAGCTGACATAAGGATTATTCTCCTCAATTTCTAACTAATACAGTACTGCCAGAATAAGATATTGCAGCTATAAAATGTACTAGCACTTTCATACACATATACACATAAAACAATAACATTTTCTTCTTTGCCACCATACAGTGTAACCATTTGCTATCATAGCACCTGGGCAGAGGGTATGCCATGTGCCAGATCATTCGCAAAGTGAGTAGATAGCTAAATGCATTATCCCATTTCCACATCCTTTGACACATCTATTAGATGTGTTTCACATTTTTATGAAATTTTCAGAAGTGTGAATGGATGAATATTTATGATACCAAGTACTCATGTATTTCTTTTTTAAGAAAACCGATTAAAAAAACCTTTTGACAGGGACTCTATTAGCCATGGGGGACGGAGAGGGGAAAATGACACGTGGGCTTAGAAGTGTCCACTGTCTATCAAATCTGCCCATCACTGGAGAATACCAATTCTCTTTCTCTCTCTCAGCCTTAATGTGCTTAATATTAATATCATTTTGATGTTTCCAGACTGTTTTGATATAATATTTTTCCAAAGCATTATAGGAACCAGTATAGTAATGATAATGGTGCCCAGTTCAAGTTTCCACTTGACCATAGAGCTCATTGCATGATTTTGGATCCATTAAACCCAACATAAGTTTATGGATTTATTGCTGTGAAAATATGAGCTCTTTGAAAAAAAAGTATATTAATAAAAATAATAGTAACAATGATAGTATCATCAATACAATTGATTCCTGATTGTTCATCATGCTGCACAGTAAATTTGAAGTCAGGAACCCTAGGTATTAAATAACAGACAATTCTGTGGAGTCCTTGGTGCCCTCTGAGCTTGCTTGTTTGCTTGCAGGCTTTACATTAACCAACTAGATAACACCATCAGTGCTAATGAGGGTGGAGCTTGTTCCCTGTTTATATATGGTAGTGTTGGTGGGGGTTTTCTCCTTGGTATTTCCTTGATTAATGTATTGTTTTCTGCATTGTTCCCAGTAAAGAAACTAATCAATCCTTAAGAACAGATACTCTTTTCTATTAGCAGTCAATTCAAATCTTGGCAGTTCCCATAACATTTCAGGGTCTACTACTGCCTCTTGCTGAAACAAGTGACAAATGTAATGTAAATGCCTCCTTGATGTTTTTTTCCCTTCTGTCCAACAATAATAATAATAATAATAACAACAACAACAACTCCGCCGTTGCCGGTCCCAAGCCCGAATGAGAAAGGAGGAGGGTTGGGGTCAGGTTGGCAATTGGCCCCATAAAAAAACCCCACCAACCCATACAATATGGTGAAAGAATTGAATAAAAATTTTATACCGCATCGGTCGTCACGCGGGTTAACAAGGGCCGCGGCAGATGTTGGAGTCCCTGGACATCCGTCGACAAGTGGGCTACAAGTGGACCAGCCAACAAAACGACAAAAATATAGTGCAGATGAAAACCGTGCCATAATGGCCTGTTACTACAACTCAGAGCCAGAAAAAAGAGGTTATTTAAAGCGAATGTATGAATTATGGAAAGAACAATATCCAGATTCAAATGTTAGTGAACAACGACTAGCAGATCAAAGACGATTTATTATACGGAATAAAGTGTTTAGTGAAGTTGAACATGAGGAAATTCAGGCAAATTGCAAAACCCCAAAAACAATATCACAAGCGGAAATAACTGATATTCAAGACACAACTAAAGACATTATAGTAGAACTCCCAGAAGAAGCTCTCGGGGAAATAACACCACCACCACTAGAACCAGTTATCACTGAACCAACTGATGAACTAACTCAAAAACAAAAAGAATTGAAGGATAAGATCATGGAGCATTTTCTGCTTAATGAGGAAAGGCAACGTTTACCATCACTAAAAACTGTGCCTAAGAAAATTTTGGCCCCTATCATGAAAATGGTTAATGCAGTGTTTTCAACAATTGAATCGGGATCCATCTTGGAAACGAACCAGTTAATGTATAGCACAGGTGTAATAGTCACTAATGAACTAGGCATTAAAATCAAAGCACCTAGTCACACAACAGAAAAAGCATCAAAGCCAAAGTGGAAAATCCGATTAGAACAAAAAGTCAAAAAATTAAGGGCAGATGCTAGTAACTTAAAGAACATGCATGAGCAATGGCTTAAAAACAACAAAACCATAGATCGGCTAATCAGAAGATATAGATTGGATACAAGAAACATCAATGAAGATGTAGCAGATAACAGCAACAGCTAGAAAAATTGAAAGATATGAGGCACGAATCATCCAATATAAAATCAGCAATTTCGATCAGACCAACGGCGTTTTTATCAAAGTCTTAATGTGAATGGTGATACCAAAAGTGAAAAACCAGAAAAGCAGGCCACAGTTGAATTCTGGAAAGAATTGTGGGAAAATGCAAAGGACTGCAATAAGGAAGCAAAGTGGATACATGACTTTGAGAAAAACATTGGCAACAAACAAATGCAAGTATTAGAAATAACAACTGAGATGGTCAAAAATCGAGTAAAAAAGGAAAAGAATTGGACATCACCTGGAAAGGACCAATTACATGGTTTCTGGCTCAAATATCTGACCAGTTTACATGCAATATTGGCCAGGCAACTGAATGAAATTTTACAAAAGGGCCAAATTGATGAATGGTTGACAACTGGAAAAACATACTTGATTCAGAAATATGCAACTAAAGGAACAACACCTGAAAACTACAGACCAATAACATGCTTGCCAACAACCTTCAAATTACTCACAGGCATTATTGCAGATAACATGATGGATTATTTGGAAACAAACAATATCTTGCCAGTAGAGCAAAAAGGTAACAAAAGAAGGAGCGGGGGCACAAAAGATCAGCTCCTAATTGATAAAATGATATTAGAAAATTTTAAGAACAGAAAAACGAACTTGAATATGGTCTGGATTGATTACAAAAAGGCATTTGACTCACTGCCACATAGTTGGATCATAAAATGCTTAGAAACAACTGGCATTAGCAAAAATATTACATCCTTTACTGAAAAAGCGATGAAACAATGGAGAACTGACTTGGCAGTAGGGAATGAGATCTACGGAATGGTTAATATCAAGCGAGGAATTTTCCAGGGTGATTCACTTTCACCTCTTCATCATCGCAATGATCCCACTATCAGTAATCTTAAAAAAAAAAATGAAATTAGGCTACCAAACAGCCAAAGAAGCTGAAAAAAATTCGCATTTACTATATATGGATGATTTGAAACTCTATGGAAAGTCACAAATAGAAATCCAATCATTGACAAACACAGTCTGAGTATTCAGCACCGATATTTCAATGTACTTTGGCATGGAAAAATGTGCCACTGTATCCATAAAAAGGGGCAAAATCACGGCATGTGAGGGAATTGAAATGCCCAATGGCCAACTAATTAAATGCAAAGAAAATGAAGCCTACAAATACTTAGGCATTCTGCAGTTGGATAACATCAAGCATGGAGAAGTAAAAACTATTGTCAGGCGAGAGTACACCAACAGAGTTAGGAAAATTTTGAAATCTAAATTGAATGGTGGAAATACAATCAAGGCCATAAATACCTGGGCAATACCAGTTATAAGATACACAGCTGGTATAGTTAACTGGACACAAGCTGATTTGGACCTTTTGGACCGAAAAACCAGGAAACTAATGACAATGCACTACAGTTTACATCCACGTGGTGATACTGATAGACTATACCTCCCGAAAATCAGGTGGCAGAGGATTATTACAAGTGAAGCAAACAGTTGAAGAAGAAAAACATGCACTGGCTGATTATTTAAAAGAAAGTCAAGAACATTAAAGAAAGAAACGGAGTCACTAATCCTGGCTGCGCAAGAACAAGCTATCCGCATAAATGCCATTAAGGCCAAAATCGAAAAATCCTCTGATTATGCCAAATACAGACTTTGCAAAGAAGCTGATGAAACTGTCGATCACATACTCAGCTGCTGTAAAAAAATCGCGCAGACTGATTATAAATTGCGGCACAATTCAGTAGCACAAATGATCCATTGGAATTTGTGCAAAAATTATAATATTAAAACAGCAACAAATTGGTGGGAACATCAGCCTGAAAAATTCACCGAAAAATCAGATGGTCAAGATCTTGTAGGATTTCCGTATACAAACGGACAAAATACTGGCGCATAATACACCAGACATCACACTGGTTGAGAAAAATAAGGTCACAATCATAGACATCGCAATACCAGGTGATAGCAGGGTTGCCGAGAAGGAACATGAAAAAAATCGCAAAATACCAGGACTTAAAAATTGAAATTCAACGACTATGGCACAAACCAGCAGTGGTAATTCCAGTGGTAATTGGCACACTGGGTGCTATTGCAAAACCACTGGAATTACATTTAAAACAGTTAAAAATTGACAAAATCACCATCAGTCAAATGCAAAAAGCCGCACTGCTTGGATCTGCACGCATATTACGAAAATACGTTATGATGTCCTATGACGCCCCCATGGGTGGGGCCCGACTAGTAACCAATGCCAAATCCGGCGAAACAACTGGCCGCTGTGATACAATTCTGTTGTGATGATGATCATAATTATTATTTGTAAAAAAAATTGTGCAGACTGATTATAAATTGCAGCACAATTCAGTAGCACAAATGATCCATTGGAATTTGTGCAACAATTATAATATTAAAACAGCAACAAACTGGTGGGAACATCAGCCTGAAAAAGTCACCGAAAATCAGATGTTCAAAATCTTGTGGAATTTTTGCATACAAATGGACAAAATACTGGCGCATAATACACCAGACATCACACTGGTTGAGAAAAACAAGGTTACAATCATAGACATTGCAATACCAGGTGATAGCAGGGTCGATGAGAAAAAATGTGAAAAAAATCGCAAAATACCAGGACTTAAAAATCGAAATTCAACGACTATGGCACAAACCAGCAGTGGTAATTCTAGTGGTAATCGGCACACTGGGTGCTATTCCAAAAGCACTGGAATTACATTTAAAACAGTTAAAAATTGACAAAATCACCATCTGTCAAATGCAAAAAGCCGCACTGCTTAGATCTGCACGCATATTACGAAAATACGTTACGACGTCCTAGGCCCCTGAGTGGGGCCCGACTAGTAATCAATGCCAAATCTGGCGAAACAATTGGCCGCTGTGATACAATTCTGTTGTTGCAAATAATAATTTTATCCTACTTTTTAATACATAATTCAAGGAATTGACTATATCTAATTCTCTGCCCTCCTATTTTTATATTCTTCTTCAAGGTTGGGGAATTGATTTTCTCAAAGAGTCATATGAGAAACTGGGATTATTTTGGAGAGCTGATACCTGCCCTCCCCCCATCACCTCACCACCTCTGCCATGGGCTGGGCAGGGACAGTCAAAAAGCCGATTGTGACCCATGGGCTGTAAATGCCCAGGTCTATTCTCCTGTATGTTGTATATCAAATACCACATCTGATTTTCCCCCACATCCTTGCAACAATTTTAATTGCCATTTTCTATATCCTTCCAAGTTCTAGAATATATTCTTTTGGAGATTCCCCCTTTTACTCTTTCAGGATTGTAATGTAGGATTATCTGATACAATAAGGACTAGTTTAGGATCATTCAATATACTTTTGGATGAATGAGGATTTGAACCAGCCTCTCATACTGCAAATGAAATTTAGCTAGATGACTCACTATATGCTTTTTCTATAGTGTTTTAGTTCCCCCTCAACTTCTGACCTGGCAATACACTCTAGGCCCATAATGGCAAACCTATGGCACCAGGGGTGGGTTGCTGCCTGCATTACTGCCAGTTTAGTGCGCACACAATTTTACATGCATGCGCTCATTTCACTCATGCGCACACCAAACACGTGCTCCATAGTTGCCTATAAATAGGTCTGCGCATGCACAGAACAATAAAAAACATGCCACCCCGTCCGGGGAACCAGTTCGGAGGCATGGCAGGACTGGGTCGCTGCCGGTTCCAGTGACTCATGCCAGCATACCACTACCGGTTCGGCCAAACTGGTCCGAATCACTAGAAACACACCTCACCAGAGGTGGCACACAGAACCCTCTCTGTGGGCACGTGTGCCATCAGCAGCTGCTCTTCTGGACACATTGTGTGCATCTGCACTGGACAGCTGTTCTCTTTCAAGTTCTGGTGCGCACATGCACTCTGTCCAGCGCATCTTTGCGCAGGAACCCAGAAGAGAGCAGCTGGCCAGGGCACATATGCACAATAGGAACCCAGAAGAGCAACTGGCTACTGTGTACATGCATAAAGGCCAGCTGCTCTTTTCCAGGTTTTGGTGCTCCAGTGCATGCATACACACTCAAGTTTTGGCCCTCGGTGCCTAAAAGGTTAACTATCACTACTCTGAGCATAAAGCAGAATATTTTCCAGTGACATGATTGTTATGGAGATAAGGTAAAAACACGGTGACTTTCTTCTGTACTGGACTCATCTAATTTTTTTTTAAATTTTTTTTTCCTGAAATGCGGCCTAGCTGTATATTTATGTAACACTCATAACCAAAGAAGTTAGTGTCTTGAACTGAAGTTTAAATCCATCACTTCTAGTATAAACCTTTTTATACATCTAGAGTCCAGAACAACCTGAGCCATTTGTTCTTACCTCTAAAATTACAGCCTACTTCTGCATAGATTGCCTTCTATTTTGCCCTTGAAGAGACATCATTGGCTTAGTTTTATCATAGACAGATCTAGTAACCATATTTTAGAAAACAAATGCAATGCAATCCATCGTCTTATTTTCTCCATATATATTTTTAAAAAATAAGAAACATTCATTTATGCATGTCTATTAGCAAGCTAATAGACAGCTACAAACCTACCAGTACTGTTCAAGTTTGCACAGAACTCTGAAAAACCCTGGATAAAATAAAAAGTTCAATTTACTATGAGGCAAGGCACTAAGTGTCTTAGTTTAAGGGGCCCTGCTATTTGTAGTGTACACAAGATTTAGCAAATCCTGAATGTGTGCATCTGAATGTTCTTTTGGGTATATAATTTGCATGTTTATGAGAACATGCCCTTAGAATTGCACACTACTCCTCACTAGGGGTTAAGAATTAATTTTTAACCTAGCTCTTGGTAAGCAGTCTTAAAGGCTTCTTTCTCAGCATGGAATTTATCTGGCTTACCAGACCAGTTAAGCTTGGATCTTAAATTTGTGTCACAAATCTAGCCAGAGGCTCAATTTGGACTTCCTCTGAATACTTTTATTTTTGTGTTTGATCTCAAAGGAGGCTTGCTAAATGTTTTAGACATAGCTGGTTTTTTTTTTCCTGGGGGGTAGGAAATGTGAGAGGATGGTGTGTCGTTTAAAAAGGCCAAGTTGAAACTAGAAAATAGTGCCTTTTTGCACCAGGTTCAGTTTCACACAAAACCTTTCTCCTATATTTCCATTGTTCGTGAAAGATGATATTAATTGCTTGTTGGTCTGAAGTTAACCTTGGAGGTAATCTATGCTTCTCTGGGTGCTGATTGCTGATGGAGAGGTGCTTGCGTCTTTTTATTCCCTTTTGGGCTGGTTGATTGTCTCTTTTGCATAGTTGTTGTCCATGTTGTTAATCTCTATGTGTTTATTGATGGATAATTTGTCAGAATGCCAGGCTTCTAGAAATTCCCTGGCATTTTTGGACTTGGCCTGGTCTAGGGTTGTCACATTTTCTCAATTGAAACAATGATTAAATCTGCCTATATATTGTGAAGTTAAAGAATGTTCATGTCTTCTGACTGCTAGCTGGTGCTCATGGATGAATCTGCTAGTATTCTGCCTCTTTGTCCTACATAGTGGTTGTTGAAGTTTTTACATTGTATGTTGTAGATGATTCCTGTTCTTTTTCTTTTGGGGTTGTTGAGTCTTCTGGTTTGATTAAGATGTTTTGAAGGGCTTTTATTAGCTTGTGTGCTAAACTGATTCCATGTAATAGTCTGTTGGTAGTTTCTGAGATATTCTTGATGTATTGCAGTGTAATTCTTCTCAGGGTTTGTGTTGGTTGTGCTGTATTCAGTTGAGTGGTCAGAGACTTTTTGATAAAGTTGTATGGGTATCCATTCTGTTGGAATGTATTGTATAGATGCTCTGTTTTCTTTTCCTGCTGTTCTAGGTTGCTGCAGTGTGTTTGTGCTTGTTTAAATAAACTCCATAGCTTTTCTTGTGGGAAGTTGGGTAGTTGCTTTGGAAGTGGAGCACCTAGTTACAATGGATGGTTTTTCTGTAGACTTGTGTTTCTAGTTTGCCATTGAGGTCTCTGCTAATCAGGATGTCCAGGTAGGGTCGCGAGTTGTTATTTTCTTCTTCTCTAGTAAATTGGATTCCTTTAAAAATGCTATTGATTGTTCTGTGGGTGTTCTCTAATTGGTCCTCTTTTATAACGATGAAGGTGTCATCTACACATCTGATCCATATTTTCAGTTTTATTTGTGGAAGTGATATGGCTTCTAGATGTTGCATAAGTCCTGAAAGCGGTGAGCCCCTAAATGTCCCTTTAATTTGTTGGTACATTTGTCCATCAAACTGGAAGCATGTAGTTAAGCATAAATTTATGAATGTTTTGATCTTTGTGTATTCAATTACGTCAGGTGTGCTATGAAGCAATGTGGTCATGGATTCTTTGGCTAATTCTGGATCTATAGATGTGAACATAGCTTTGACATAAAATGAGAACCTGATTTCGTTCTCATCTGTAGTCACATCCCTGATTATTTGAAGACACTGTAGTGGAGAGTTAATGGAGTGTTTGCTTCCTCTTTTGAAGTGGAAGCTTTTTTGTTCATCCTTTTGCAATGTTGTATGTAAGGGTCCCTAGTACTGATACAAACACACACATACACACACACACACGTATATATATGTATGTGTGTATATGTGCATGTATTTAAAGTCACAACCCCTGGTATGCCCAAATATGGGAGGAAGTTTACTGCTTCCATTCTCTGTCCATTGGCTCGTCACAAGAGACCATCCAGACAGAAACCCAATATTTTTACTGTTGCCTTTGTTACATTTGTGTTGTATTTGTGCTGATAAATAAATAAAGGGAGACTAGTATAGATCTATTTCAAGCTGGGTCCAATCCCAGGTTCCAATCCCAGTAAGGGTATGGCTAGCTGATGAGAGCTAAATAGCTTGAAATAGATCTATACTAGTCTCCCTTTATTTATCAGCACAAATACAACATATATATGTGTATATGTATCTGTGTGTTTGTGTTTATGTATGTGTGTGTATACATGTATACATAAATATACACAAACACACATCTACATTACATACCTATACATTACACACAGACACATACACAAACACACATGAAAATGAGCTAGATTTATTATTGGATCCTATTCCTAGAAGTTTGCTTTAATTCTTTCTTAGTTTATAGCCCTGATGAGCAAATAAAATGGCATGCTTTCTTACTGCAGTCAGCTTGGTCAAAGGGTTAAAAATGGCTAAAGTGAGCACAGATGCTTTCACAAAAGTAAGATCTGTTTTCATGTTCAAAGTGATATAGGGGCCCAGCTCTTGAGAAGAGTTCTGAAAAGGCCAGCCAAAGAGTGTACAAGAGATTCTCCACACACATGGAAGCTGAATTATGCAGGTCTTGTCAACAATTCCCTTCAAAAGAGTGGAGCTGGTAAAAAGAAAGAAAGAAGGGTAAAAATATGTGTCCATCCTCTTAGAAAAGGGGGAATAGACGCTTTTTATCCAATGCCCCAGAACTGCTTGTTGGGATCAGAACATTTGCACTCCCTTGTCAAAACTAAGACAAAAGGCATTTTGACTGAGAGGATAAACAGATGCAAATACCTAAATGGCTGCTATTGGCATGGATCCAAGGGTTGGGGCTATTCTTTACAAAGGTTGAGCTGATTAGGCAACTAAAATAATAGCTTTTTCTTTTTTCTTTTTTTTTAAGTTTCTGTTCTTTTTTCTTTCTTTCTTTTCTCCTTTTCGGCAAATTCTGGCCACACTGCTTCTCTTTTGCATATTTGAACATTGGACACACAAGGCATCTTTAAAACATAAAGTACATAAAATGTCTTTCTTTCTGTGAAGATCAAATGAGATTAGCCTGAAACTAAACATGTCAGATATATGGCTTCCCACCACCTGCTACACATACCACAGTGGTGGCCCAAATGAAGAACAAGAATTAAAAGGAAACAAAACACAAAACAACATCCACGTGATCTGGTGTTACCAATGGCATCTTTGTTATATGCTAATGATTCTCAAAGTGTGAGGTGGTCCTGCTTGGGGAGGCGCAGACAGTTGCTTAGGAAACATGATCTTTCCCCAAACTTCCCTTCTTTCTGGAAGCGGGAGTAGATCCCGAATCCATATACATACATACATACATACATACATACATACATACACACACACACACACACACACACAAACACACACAAACACACACAAACACACACAAACACACACAAACACACACAAACACACAAACACACACATATTGCATGCAACATTAGAAGCTATAAGGCACCCTTTTTTACATGGAATGCCAGTCAAATGGTTTTATTGAAGTAATTTCAGGGTATTTTGTAAAATATGTGGCATAATTACTGCAACATAAAAATTATTTCACTTATTTATAATTCTTTTAATTTCTAAGAATTTTCTTGTATATAATTTTCTTCTTTCAGATCCAAAAGATGCAAAGCTGTCAGTGTAAGTTTATTATTATTATACAATTGTATCACAGCGGCCAGTTGTTTCGCCGGATTTGGCATTGGTTACTAGTCGGGCCCCACCCAGGAGACGTCGTAACGTATTTTCATAATATGTGTGCAGATCCAAGCAGTGCGGCTTTTTGCATTTGATTGATGGTGATTTTGTCAATTTTTAACTGTTTTAAATGTAATTCCAGTGCTTTTGGAATAGCACCCAGTGTGCCAATTACCACTGGAATTACCACTGCTGGTTTGTGCCATAGTCATTGAATTTCAATTTTTAAGTCCTGGTATTTTGCGATTTTTGCATGTTCCTTCTCGGCGACCCTGCTATCACCTGGTATTGCAGTGTCTATGATTGTCACCTTGCTTTTCTCAACCAGTGTGATGTCTGGTGTATTATGCGCCAGTATTTTGTCTGTTCGTATGCGAAAATCCCACAAGATCTTGACCATCTGATTTTCGGTGACTTTTTCAGGCTGATGTTCCCACCAGTTTGTTGCTCTTTTAATATTATATTTTTTGCACAAATTCCAATGGATCATTTGTGCTACTGAATTGTGTCACAATTTATAATCAGTCTGCACAATTTTTTTACAGCAGCTGAGTATGTGATCAAGTTTCATCAGCTTCTTTGCAAAGTCTGCGTTTGGCATCATCAGAGGATTTTTCGATTTTGGCCTTAATGGCATTTGTGCGGATAGCTTGTTCTTGCGCAGCCAGGATTAGTGACTCTGTTTCTTTCTTTAATGTACCTGTTGTTAACCATAACCAAGTTTGTTCACTGTCCACTTTATCTTTTATTTTTTCCAGAAATTGGCCATGCAGTGCTTTGTTCTGCCAACTCTCCATTCTTGATTTTATCACATGTTTTCTGTATTCTTGTTTCGTCTGTTGGGCCTTCAGTAGATTTTTGTTCTTTACTTCAATTAATAGATGTTCTTGACTTTCTTTTAAATAATCAGCCAGTGCATATTTTTCTTCTTCAGCTGTTTGCTTCACTTGTAATAATCCTCTGCCACCTGATTTTAGGGGCAGGTACAGTCTATCAGTATCACCACGTGGATGTAAACTGTAGTGCATTGTCATTAGTTTCCTGGTTTTTCGGTCCAAAATGTCCAAATCAGCTTGTGTCCAGTTAACTATACCAGCTGTGTATTTTATAACTGGTATTGCCCAGGTATTTATGGCCTTGATTGTATTTCCACCATTGAATTTAGATTTCAAAATTTTCCTAACTCTGTTGGTGTACTCTCGCCTGACAATAGTTTTTACTTCTCCATGCTTGATATTATCCAACTGCAGAATGCCTAAGTATTTGTAGGCTTCATTTTAGTTGCATTTAATTACTTGGCCCTTGGGCATTTCAATTCCCTCACATGCAGTGATTTTGCCTCTTTTTATGGATACAGTGGCACATTTTTCCATGCCAAACTGCATTGAAATATCGGTGCTGAATACTTGGACTGTATTTGTTAATGATTGGATTTCTATTTCTGACTTTTCATAGAGTTTTAAATCATCCATATATAGTAAATGCGAAATTTTTTCAGCTTCTTTAGCTGTTTGGTAGCCTAATTTCATTTCTTTTAAGATTACTGATAGTGGGATCATTGCGATGATGAAGAGAAGAGGTGAAAGTGAATCGCCCTGGAAAATTCCTCGCTTGATATTAACCATTCCGTAGATCTCATTCCCTACTGCCAACTCAGATCTCCATTGTTTCATCGCCTTTTCAGTAAAGGATATAATATTTTTGCTAATGCCAGTTGTTTCTAAGCATTTTATGATCCAACTATGTGGTAGTGAGTCAAATGCCTTTTTGTAATCAATCCAGACCATATTCAAGTTCGTTTTTCTGTTCTTACAATTTTCTAATATCATTTTATCAATTAGGAGCTGATCTTTTGTGCCCCTGCTCCTTCTTTTGTTGCCTTTTTGCTCTATGGGCAAGATATTGTTTGTTTCCAAATAATCCATCATGTTATCTGCAATAATGCCTGTGAGTAATTTGAAGGTTGTTGGCAAGCATGTTATTGGTCTGTAGTTTTCAGGTGTTGTTCCTTTAGTTGCATCTTTCTGAATCGAGTATGTTTTTCCAGTTGTCAACCATTCATCAATTTGGCCCTTTTGTAAAATTTCATTCAGTTGCCTGGCCAATATTGCACGTAAACTGGTCAGATATTTGAGCCAGAAACCATGTAATTGGTCCTTTCCAGGTGATGTCCAATTCTTTACCTTTTTTACTCGATTTTTGATCATCTCAGTTGTTATTTCTAATACTTGCATTTGTTTGTTGCCAATGCTTTTCTCAAAGTCATGTATCCACTTTGCTTCCTTATTGCAGTCCTTTGCATTTTCCCACAATTCTTTCCAGAATTCAACTGTGGCCTGCTTTTCTGGTTTTTCACTTTTGGTGTCACCATTCACATTAAGACTTCGATAAAAACGCCGTTGGTCTGATCAAAATTGCTGATTTTGTTTATATTGGATGATTCGTGCCTCATATCTTTCAATTTTTCTAGCTGTTGCTGTTATCCTCTGTTTTACAATCTCTACAGCTTCATTGATTTTTCTTGTATCCAATCTATATCTTCTGATTAGCCAATCTATGGTTTTGTTGTTTTTAAACAGTTGCTCATGCATGTTCTTTAAGTTACTAGCATCTGCACTTAATTTTTTGACTTTTTGTTCTAATCGGATTTTCCACTTTGGCTTTGATGCTTTTTCTGTTTTGTGACTAGGTACTTTGATTTTAATGCCTAGTTCATTAGTGACTATTACAGTTGCGCTGTACATTAACTGGTTCGTTTACAAGATGGAGCCCGATTCAATTGTTGAAAACACTGCATTAACCATTTTCATGATAGGGGCCAAAATTTTCTTAGGCACAGTTTTTAGTGATGGTAAACGTTGCCTTTCCTCATTAAGCAGAAAATGCTCCATGATCTTATCCTTCAATTCTTTTTGTTTTTGAGTTAGTTTATCAGTTGGTTCAGTGATAACTGGTTCTAGTGGTGGTGGTGTTATTTCCTCCCCGAGAGCTTTTTCTGGGAGTTCTACTATAATGTCTTTAGTTGTGTCTTGAATATCAGTTATTTCTGCTTGTGATATTGTTTTTTTGGTTTTGCAATTTGCCTGAATTTCCTCAAGTTCAACTTCACTAAACACTTTATTCCGTATAATAAATTGCCTTTGATCTGCGTCGTTGTTCACTAACATTTGAATCTGGATATTGTTCTTTCCATAATTCATACATTCGCTTTAAATAACCTCTTTTTTCTGGCTCTGAGTTGTAGTAACAGACCATTATCTGCACTATATTTTTGTCGTTTTGTTGGCTGGTCCACTTGTAGCCCACTTGTCGACGGATGTCCAGGGACCCCAACATCTGCCGTGGCCCTTGTTAACCCACGCGATGACCGATGCGGTATAAAATTTTTATTCGTTTCTTTCACCATATTGTATGGGTTGGCGGGGTTTTTTTATGGGGCCAGTTGCCAACCTGACCCCAACCCTCCTCTTTTCTCATCCGGGCTTGGGACCGGCAACGGTGGAGTTGTTGTTGTTGTTGTTGTTGTTGTTGTTGTTATTATTATTCAAAAAGTGCTGCAATAGAATGAAATCATGTTGGTGCAGAAAAATACCCATGTAGAAACAATCCGACGATATATGTATGTTATGTAATTTTAAAAGATTTCTATTTTTTTAAAAAAAAAGAATTATCCAGAAGAAGCCACAATGTGCAACTGAATTATAGTAATTAATGAATTCTGCACTAGGGCATTCCTTATTATTTTGTTTTCAACAGAAATGACAATCATGCAAACGTTTCATTGCTTCTTCTGTTTTTGATCTTAAAATGGCATTTGTGGCCATTTGCAGCATCTTGCAGACATGACCTCATTTTCTGATGGTTTTACTGAAAACTTTATTGAAAATATTTCATTTCAATTGTCCATGTGAGAACAGATTTCCAAATATTAATCAAGGTATAGGAAATTTTGTGAAATCAGACCCAATATAGAAAAAACACAGATCCATATGGCACATTTTGGTCTATCAATATATCTAATAAAGGACTCCTCTTAATTAGTTAGCAACATAGCCGTATTAAGATAAATTGTAAGTAATGTTTTAATATGAACTGCTACACTGGCCAGGAAGCTGGACTTCATGGTTGATGATTTTGTATACATATACTTGATGTTTTCAAACTTATGATTCTTTGATTCCAAGGTGTTTTCTACTACTGTATTTGATTAGCTGATTGATTCAATTATATATATATAGTGTGTGTGTGTGTGTGTGTGTGTATGTATGTATGTATGGAGAGAGAGAGAGAGAGAGGGAGGGAGGGAGGGAGGGAGGGAGGGAGGGAGGGAGGGAGGGAGGGAGAGAGAGAGAGAGAGAGAGAGAGAGAGAGAGAGAGAGAGAGAGAGAGAGAGAGAGAGAGAGAGAGAGAGAGAGAGAGAGAGAGAGAGGGGTTTCCAGCCTATGAACAGAACAGAACAGAATATAAGTTGGAAGAAACCTTGGAGGTCTTCTAGTCCAACCCCCTGCTTATGCAGAAAACTGAATACTATTTCAGACAAATCCAATCTCTTCTTAAAAACTTCCAGTATTGGAGCATTTACAACTTCTAGAGGCAAGTTGTTCCACTGATTAATTGTTCTAAAATTTCTTCTTAGTTCTAGATTGCTTCTCTCCTTGATTAGTTTCCACCCATTGCTTCTTTTCCTGCCCTCTGGTACTTTAGAGAATAACATGACTCCCTTTGTGGCAACCCCTGACATATAGGACACTGCTATCATGTCACCCCTAGTCCTTCTTTTCATTAAACTAGACTTACCTATTTCTAGCAACTGTTCTTTATAAGTTTCTGGATGCAGAATTTTAAGTGTAGCCTTACTAATATCATTAAGTTATATTCATACATATTGTATTTTAGATACGTTCACTCTTTATATGTTCACAAGTGATAGCAACCATTAGCCATAAGTTAGCTGGAAGCAGACTCAACGGATGCTTTTCTCTGAGTTATCTGAAAACCATCTGTCTGCTTTCTAATAGTCATGTCACGCCAAGCTGGAACAATGACTATTTCTAGCCCTGTTTTCTCTCTGGCTTATTTTGCCTGAAAGTACTTCTAAAGTAGAGTCATGATCATACATACAGCCACTGAAAAAAAATGATACACTGTAATTATAGCACTGGGAAAGGAGTTAATGGAGGCATTCATGACCAAACCATGATTGGCAGTGGATGTGTTGTGTGAATGTACCTTTTGGAAGCAATTGTGGTAGCAGATGTACCATAAGTACTAAAATTAAAAATCTGTTTTGTTATTTACAGTGTTTTCTACAAGAACTCCTTATATACAATCCTATGCATATGAACTGAGAATCAAGGTCAAGATAAATGAGGAAAAAGTTATTGCCAATTATTTTGCAACACACCTCATTTCAACTTAGTATAAGGATGTTGCCTTACAGCTTGTAAGAACTATAAATAATGTCTAATATTGTGAGATCAGCCATTTATAAAAGGCTCAGTGGACTCTTCAGCTTATATCAGCATGGAGGAAAATAAGTAATGAAAAATAAAACAACTTCCAGCATGCATCAAAGAGCAGGGTGCAAAGCTTTAGCCTTAGTGCTGCAACTTCTGGCTTTTGTGGTATTAGTCATATCCTTAACATGACCTTAATTCAGTTTTGTGGCTTTATATTTACATTTTTTTTAAATTATTGCCTAAAAGAAATGGTAGGTGGTTCTTCATAGCAAAGGCCTAAAGCAAGGTTTGAATATTAAGAGCATGACTTTAAACACGCCAAAACAAGGTAAGGCAATTTGGGACATATAAAAAGAGATAGAAACTGTAAGAAGAAGAGACTTCCAAATGCTGATTTCACATTCTTGAAGTCATTTATTTTAAGCTATATTTATAAGCAAATCCCTTAGAGAAGACAACTGCTTAGTTTTATGAATTCATAATACCTAAATGTAAACTATATCCTTGTTATTAGGAATCATATTTTCACAACTTTTAAGGACCAAAATCATGCTGTGCTGTAGCTCACATTAATACATTTGATGCCCCAAACCAGTGGTGGGTTTCAAAAATTGTTCGAACCTACTCTGTGGGTGTGGCTTCCTTTGTGGGAGTGGCTTGCCATCCATGTGACCGGATGAAAGTGGCTTGCCGCCCATGTGACCGGATATGAAGATGCCGATGACACTTGTCAGAACCACCTTAAATTACCTCACACAGAGCACTGGCATGCATAAGAACATGATGTAAACCTGTTTTTTTTTTGTTTTTATTTTTTATTTTTGCTAGGGCCGTGATCTTTGGCCAAAAGGATCTTTGGTTTGCGTTAAAACAACTTCAACATACGCAATGTTCTGATTGCACCACAAACGCAGTAGTCATCCTTACCTTTCACAGAGGCACTGAGTTTTATAAATATGAGCATGATAGTGTAGAATAATCCTATCCAAGGACCAGTGGTGAGTTTCAAAATTTTTTGGAACCTCTTCTGTAGGCGTGGCCTGCTTTCTGGGTCCACTGGTGGAACCTCTTCTAACCGGTTCAGTAGATTTGACAAACCGGTTCTACCGAATAGGTGCGAACTGGTAGGAACCCACCTCTGCCCCAAACATATAATTTGATGCCCTAACATATAATGCTAATAGATTTTAGGGTTTTAAAAAATCATTAGGTTTATACATGCAACAAAAAGATTTAGGAAAATTTTGAGTGTGGTACATGGGATGGATATTTGAATTCTTTTTCTCTCTCAATTTAATATGTTAAGTTGTTCCCTAACTTCTCCAGCTTTCAATAGCATATTTTGTAGAACCTTTCACAATAATAGTTAGATTGACCTTTTCCACAATGAGGTCTACTGTGCTGATGTACAAAACAATATAGAGCTGCAACTGAGGCTGGCCTTCTTACAGTTTAGTAAAGGGCTTAGAACATTTTTAGTCAAAACGTAATACTTTTTTGTCTTATGTGAACTGCAGATGGAAATGGGTGGCATATAATACTTTAAAATAGTTAAATAATTGTACTTGATTGGCTCTGTATTTCTATGGTTCCTTTTCTAGGCATTTATACGTGAGAGAATGCAGAGGAAATTTAAGAACTTGTTGACTAAAATAAAGAAGAGATCATGATAGCTGAAGAAAAGGGAAGACTTGAAGAATGGAAAGACATATTTTAGGTCTGGTATTTTACAAAGTTTTGAAGAAGTTTGAGGTCTTAATATCCAAACACTTGGATAGGAAAACTTAGAGAATTTCTACCAATTACTGAGGAAAATATTGGGTGAGAGATGGTTGTAGTATCCAACTTGCTACAACAAATTTTTCTAAGTTTGATTTCTTGCTCCCTAAAAAGTCCATAGATGTTGAATCCTGAATAAAGGCTAGAGGGATAATGCAAGAAAATAAGATACTATTGAGAATGAGAGGCCGCTATTGAGAAAGATGAAATCATACATATCTAACCACTACCTATGATGAACTCAACATGTTGAATGTGCTGCTTAGAAATTAAAAATAAAAATGATCTGTGGAAGAACAGGTCTCCTAATGGCTCCCCAGCCCTCTTCTGTCTCTTCAGGATTCCCAGTGCATCCCTTAATTTAGTTTTTCATTTGAGTTTGCTCTTTGCTTGTATACTTATGGTTTTATTAAACTACTTTGTTTGTGGACAGGGAAGACACTTTTTTTTGGTAAAATGCTTCTAACAGTTACAAGCTGACAGGTCAATGTTGTCATTATGCAACTGGAATGGCTGCAGGCCAGGGGTGGGTTCCTGCCAGTTCTAACCTCTTCTATAGAAGAGGTTCCACAAATCTACAGTGCCATTTAGAACTGGTTCCAGATCCCTCCCCCCGCCCGTCCGCACATCATCAAGATAAAGAGCGAGAGGAGGAATTATGGGAGTTGAAGTCCACAAGTCTTAAAGCTGTCAGGTTTGAACACCCCGGGGTATTTTTTTCTAAAGGGTTAGGGGTGCAAGGGTTTTGTAACTTGACAGCTTTAAGATTTGTGTGCTTCAAATGCCAGAGTTTCTGAGCTAACATTTTGGTTGCTAAGCAAGAGCGTTGTTAAGTGAGTTTCGTCACATTTTACAAGTTGGCCAAACCCACCCAGTCACATGGCCGGCAAGCTACTCCCACCCGGTAACATGGCCAGCAAGCCACTCCCACAAAGCAGGATACACCCACAGAAGAAGTTCTAAAAATTGAAACCCACCACTGCTGCAGGCATAATTGGAAGGATTTTCATTGCCAAAAGGGTATTTAACTTGTCTAAAACTTAAGGCACTCACTTTGACCCCAAGTCCCTCTTTTAACTACAAAAAGGAGGTTGAAAAGCTGAAAAGGTTGATTTTATCCATTCTGAGGATCTTTTGGATATTCTTGAACTTTCATGGAACTACAGGGAGCCCATTTCTGATGTGAAAAAAATATTCAATAGACTTTTCATGGTGTGTCATTGTAGAATCGGGCAAGACTTTATTTTGATTATTGATAAAATGCCTTCCTAGACTGTTTGAACTTAAAAGTTGATCCTGAGTGTAGAAAGGGGTAAGAAAATCCCACTGTCCTACAGAAATCCTTCCACTATAGAGGTAAAAACAAAGGGATGCTCATATTAATGGATGCAGTTAGATGGATGGCATAATTACAAAAATTGTTTGCATTACAATCTTTTGGGATTTTTTAAAAACTTCTCAGTTAATCCCCCATTCATCTACTAATCCAGGATAACCCAGTTTATTTTCTGCTAGATCAGCTATGTATTGTCACCTGCTGGGGGTCCCCTAAAGTAGTTTTCCAATTATAAAACATAATATTTTATTTTTTAAGCCAGTATTTAATTGAACAAATGATAACTAACTAGTTTTTGAAAGTAATTTGGTATAATGGTTTAAGGCACTAAATTAGAAATAAGGATGCTGTGAGTTCTACTCCTGTTCAGCTGGGTGACTTTGGACCAGTGATTTTTCTCTCAGCCCAAGGCTGAGAGTGGCAAAACCACTTCTGAAATTGTTGCAGGGAAACTGAATGAACTTGTCTAGACAGTTGCCAGGAGTCAAGAATGACTTGAATATATGTGCGCACACATACGCACACATACACAAAGGTTTAAATTAAAGAGGCAACATTTACGAAGAAAGAGACAATATGAACTATTGAATCAGCATTTAATTTATTGGCCATAAAAACAACAATGAAACTGAGGAAAATCAAGAGTGAGAATAGATTTGTACCAATAGTTGTATTTATTCTTAAATTTAGATCAAGGCTAAAACTAAATAAAGCCATTGTATCAGGCAATTTAGTGATAGGCGAGGACATTAACTGTTCTCCCAGCAGATTATCTCTGCAAATCCTTATGAATTGTATTTTGCTACTTTTCTCAAAAGGCTAATGAGATGGAAATAGAATGGCCTTTATTGCAACCTGGTGCCCTGTAGAGATGTTCGATTACAATTCCCACTGTTGCAAGCTAGCATGGTTTATTATCCTTGAGAAAAAAATAGCTTGAAGGCCAGAAACAAGACCTGTTCTTCATCTTGCCAATGGATAAGACATGGAATTATGGATTTAAGATGTGAAAAAGGCGAATCCTGTGAAACGTTAGTTTTTTTTTTTTTTTTTTTATGAGTTTTATTAGAATTTGTAGGCCGCCCTTTTCCCTGAGGGGACTCAGGGCGGCTCACATAAAACTGGGAAGGGGGGAACACAAACATCAAGATAGAAGACATGTAATAAAATGGTAGGCAACATACATTCATCATTCGGGAGGGGTAACTATCCTTATCCCCAGGCCTGACGGGCGAGCCAGTTCTTCAAGGCTATGCGGAAGGCTTGGACGGTGGAGAGGGTACGAATCTCCACGGGGAGCTCGTTCCAAAGGGCCGGGGCTACTGCTGAGAAGGCCCTCCTCCTTGTGGTTGCCAGCCGACACTGGCTGGCCGATGGAATACGGAGGAGGCCTAGTCTATGGGATCTTATTGGTCGCAGGGAGGTAATTGGCAGAAGGCGGTCTCTCAAGTATCCAGATCCACTGCCATGTAGGGCTTTATGGGTGATTAATAGCACCTTGAAGCGCATCCGGAGATCGACAGGCAGCCAGCGCAGCTCGCGGAGGATGGGTGTTATGCGGGTGAATCGAGGTGCACCCGCAATCACTCGCGCGGCTGCGTTCTGAACTAGCTGAAGCCGCCGGATGCTCTTCAAGGGCAGCCCCATGTAGAGCACATTGCAGTATTCCAGCCTAGAGATCACAAGGGCCCGAGTGACTGTTGTGAGAGCCTCCCGATTCAGGTAGGGTCGCAACTGGCGCACCAGGCGAACCTGGGCGAATGCCCCCCTGGTCACAGCCGTTAGGTGGTGGTCAAATGACAGCTGTGGATCCAGGAGGACTCCCAAGTTGCGAACCCTCTCTGAGGGGTGCAAAATTTGACCCCCCAGCCTGAGTGTTGGAATATTAGTCAAATCTTTGGGAGGAAAACACAACAGCCACTCGGTCTTTTCTGGGTTGAGCACAAGCTTGTTAACCCTCATCCAGTCCATAACGGCCTCAAGACCCCGGCTCATCACATCTGCCGCTTCATTGAGTTGGCACGGGGCGGACAGATACAATTGAGTATCGTCCGCATATTGATGGTATCTAATCCCGTGCCTGCGGATGATCTCTCCCAGCGGTTTCATGTAGATGTTGAATAGCAGGGGGGATAAGACCGAACCCTGAGGCACCCCATAATTTAGGGGCCTAGGGGACGATCTCTGCCCCCCCACTAACACCGACTGCGACCTGTCCGAGAGGTAGGAGGAGAACCACCGTAGCACGGTGCCTCCCACTCCCACCCCCCGCAGTCGTCGCAGAAGGATACCATGGTCGATGGTATCGAAAGCCGCTGAGAGGTCAAGGAGGACCAGGATGGAGGAATGTCCTTCATCTCTGGCTCTCCAGAGATCATCAATCAATGCGACCAAAGCGGTTTCTGTGCTGTAACCGGGTCTGAAGCCTGACTGGAAGGGGTCTAGGTAGTTTGCTTCCTCCAAGGACCGTTGGAGCTGAAAGGCCACCACCTTCTCAACAACCTTCCCCAAAAAGGGAAGGTTGGAGACAGGACGATAGCTATTAAGAACAGCTGGATCCAAAGATGGTTTCTTCAGGAGGGGTCTCACCACCGCCGCTTTCAGTGCGGCGGGGAAGTTCCCCTCCCGAAGGGAGGCGGTCACGACCGCCTGGATCCAGCCTCGTGTCACCTCACTGCAGTTCGTAACCAGCCATGAGGGACACGGATCCAGAACACAGGTGGAGGTACTTACAGCTCTCATGGCCTTGTCCACATCCCCGGGGGTAACGTCCTGAAACTCAACCCAGAGCTGTTCTACTTGGTCCCCCTGTGCCTCGGCTGGAACTGCGGGGGTGGAGTCCAAGTCCGACCGAAACCGAGCAATTTTGTCCGCTAAGAATTGGGCATACTCTTCAGCCCTGCCCTGCAAGGGTTCCCCCGCCTCCCTTTTGTTCAATAGGGAGCGGGTTATCCTAAACAGGGCGGCTGGACGGGACTCAGCGGATGCAACCAGGGTAGCTATGTGCGATCTTTTTGCTGCCCTAAGTGCTCTGGTGTATTCCCTGGTGCAGGTGGTTACCATTGCTCGGTTCGATTCGGACTTATCGGACCTCCAACGGTGCTCTAGGCATCTCCTCCGGCGCTTCATCTCCCGGAGTTCCTCGGTAAACCAAGGGGGTCTCCGGGATCCGCTGCCTCGGAGGAGCCGCAGTGGCGCAATCCGGTCGAGGGCCTCCGACGCTGCCGAGTGCCACGCAGCAGCCAGAGTCTCCACCGGACTGTGGGCGAGAGTGTCAGGAATAACCCTAAGCTCTGTCTGGAACCTTGACGGCTCCATAAGGCGCCTGGGGCGGAACCACCTGGTCGGTTCCTCCTCCCTACAGTGGGGGTTTGGCCTCCGGAAGTCGAGCCTCAGTAGGCAGTGGTCTGACCACGACAGGGGTATGATGTCGCTCCCCCTCAGACCAAGATCACAAATCCACTGCTCCGAGAGAAATACAAGGTCAAGCATGTGTCCCGCTGAGTGGGTTAGGAAAAAGTTCCCAGAAAAATCAATGGAACAATGGAACAATGGAACCCATTTTTAAGGTAGATGGTATATTTCCATCCCAGCATGTGTTCAAGTAGAGACAGGATAGCAATTTGTTCAGGATGCCTTAACTTGGATTCCTGAATTGGAATTGAAATCTAAGGATTCAAATGGTATATTGAGGAATGGGTGAGAAACTTTATCTTAGTTTTACATTTGAAGTATATGAACTTTCAGACAGAAGGTGAAAAGGAATGTTTGTTACTTAAGTAAAGTTTATTCCAAAGGACACTTCATCAGTAGTGCTTTCAAGATGGACAAGCAGTTATTGTCAACATAAGGCCTTCATAATAGTACACTGAATTTAACAAAAATGTATTTTTGCAACAAAAATAAAAGTTATCCTGTTTCACCTCTTCCAGAGAGGATAAGTTAGATATCTTAAAGGGAGGACTGTTATTAATTTGGACTCTTCACAAAAAGGATAATAGGGTTTATGGGAACTAGATTACTGTTAAAGCACATGGTATAAGTTAATTGTTTGTATGAAAAACTAAATGGCTACAAGTCAGATTTGAATGTTTTGTTTACAAGCAGGAAAAAAGGGCAAGCATTGCAGAGGACATACCATTTTGAAATATGCAGCCCAAATAGGTTATTTAAATGTGTATGGAGGATAGGTTATACGTGAGTCTTTCATTTTGGATCTGTCAATAGATATCTATTAATTGGATAGTTCAATCAACAACCTAACCACTGCCCAAACTTGAAAAGTTTGACTTATTTATATTTGTATATAGGTAAACTTCTAAAAATTATTAGGGCTCCTCAGTGGTAGGTTCTAAAAAATTTTACTACCAGTTCAGTGGGAGTGGCTGGGGGGGATGTGACTAAGTGGGCATGGCCAACTTGATGTCACTCACACCCATGCCCAATCAGTCACATGCCCCCCCCGCCACCTAGCCATGCCCACCAAACCAGCAAAAATTTCTGTTTTGCCAGATGGAAGGCTGGCAAAGAAGCCTCGCTTTCCCCGGTGCTGCGGTTGCTTCTACTCAGCACGGTTGTTTCTACCTCAATGGTCCATGCCCTCCCCCTGTGGACTGATGCTGCAGAAGGGCAGGAAAGAAGCCAGTCTTGGGAGAGACCTTCCCCCCCTCCAGAGAGCCCATTCAGGGAGAGAGGAGATGGGCTGGTTTAAACACAGGTGGGCAGTTTGTGGCCGGTGCCTTCTTTGCTCTTAGGGCAGCCGCAGCAAGATGCATGTTGCAGCAGCACCCATACCGCTTGCCTGGGTGAAGTCAGCATGTGGGTGGGCAAGTTCTCTCTCTCTCTCTCACCCTCACTTCCTCCCTCCACCCTCTCTCTCCAAAAAAAGATGGCGGGGGGTTAAGCAGAGACAAAGGGATGCCCGGAGGGGACACCCCTTTGCCCTTGGCAGTGGGGGCTGTGTACCCAGGCAGTAACAGCCGAGTGAGGGAAGGAGAGGGGCTGGAGAAATAAAGGAGGCACGCAGCCCGGGCATCCCTTTGTCTCTGCTTAACCCCCCGCCATCTTTTTTTTGGCCCAATGCGTGCCAGGCAGAGAATCCCTGGGCACTGATCCTTAGCAGTGTTCTGCCCACCAGCTTCAGTAGGACCCCTGCTTCTACCAGCACCTAACAGTCCATGTCACCCCCCTATACACACACACACCTTGCGTACCCTGGCAGTAGCAGCTGAGTGAGGGAAGGAAAGGGGCCAGAGGGGCCACGTTTTCCATCCTCAGCTGTTGCGAAGAAGAGGCAGATCTGGGTGTGCCACATCCACTTCATTCTCTTTGAGAGCCACTTGGCACATTGTTTGCAAACCCACCACTTGGAACTGACTGCCACCTCCACTTGGACCTCCAGGCGGCTAGCGAAAGGGGAGCAAGCATCCCCCTCAGCTGTTTTTCCCGCCAGTGGAAAAAGTGCTGAGAGCTCACCCCTGCTGCCCTGCCCGCCGCTTGGAGCTCCAAAGTGGGGACTGAAATGCTGGCAGCTTCAGGAAATGCTGGCTGGTGGGGAGCGGGGGCTACTCTAGCATGAATGCTTAGCTGTGTGTAGGCAGGAGGAGGCAGTTCTGCAGATGCATGTGGAGAAGGCGAGGCAGGACAAGCATCAGAGTGGGCCGGTTCGGCAATGTGGCCAGCCAGCCATCACAACTGGTTTGGTGACCCAGGCCCTTTTATCATTGTATTTGTTTAATTTGAAAGCCATGTAAGTTATGCAAATACATTTTTTGAAACTTATGTAGATAAATCAAGTAGAGTTAAATCAAAATAAAAAGTGTTTTGGTGTAAACTCCAAAGTAAAAGGTTATTTTTCTTAAGTTCCATCTTCTTAGTATGAAGCCCTTTGCAGCTGGCAAGACCCAGTAAGCAAAAACTACACAGATTTCAGTAAGTACCTTGAGAATGCTACTCTGAGGTAAATACTAAATGCTTGAAAATAAATGGGAATTTGCCAAATGGATTTAAGGTGGAATATCTTTGAACACTTTGAAAGGCAGTTTCCCACATCTCTCCTCAACTGGACTGAGTCATTATTTAGAATACCTTGTGTCAGCTAACTAACTCACTACTATCTCCTCCTTTGATTTCCCAGCGTCTCCATCTTTCACAGCCTGAGGAGCAAACTCAAATACATCAAAATCCTTAGAGCTGCAAGTTGTGCACCCATGACTTAAGATTTTGTGCTCATATGCAGCTGTATGTTTTGTGAGACTCCAGAGTTCATAAGAGACAAGTCTGTACACTCTGTACATTCTAATTTTGCCATCTTACTGTTCTGCTATATAGATTAAGTCTAAGCTAAACGATATTGCCAAATTTTTCCCCATGTCAATTTATTGTTGAGCTTCTTTTGAGACTAAGGTCTTCAGATTTATTGGGGGAAATTGTTTTTTCAAGCATTAGAGTTGAAACACTTCCTCATCCTTGATCATTAGTCATGCTGGTGCCACATTTGCACTATTGTACTTAAAAGAATCCTAAGGTGAAGTTGCCATATAACTCCTACAGCCAGATGCATGGCTCATTATTTAAATAAGAAATATAATAAATAAACCTGAAATTAGATTGAAAGTCATTTCTCTGTTTGTGGACTTGCTATAGGCCTTTAGTTGGCTATTATAAAAAACAGAATGGTGTAGAATTTGGCTGATCTAGCAAGATATTCCTGTGTTTTTATATGTCTGATTGATGTCAGAAACAGTACTGAAGCAAGGCTAGTCTTTAGAAAAATGAATTAAAATACTATTCTCCGGGGCTGATGAGGTTGAGGAAATAATTTCTTGGAAAGTCTCTGAAATCTTATATCCTTTATTGCCTCTTGTCACATATTCCTTTATGAAAAATAAAAGAAGAAACAAAGAAATTTCCCATGATATACCTCTTCTTTTATGAGGGTGAATAACATCATTGAGGACCACTGTGTTAAGAAGACAAAAGAAAGTGAGAAGAGCAAAATAAAAAATACTGCATTACAGTCCATACAAACTTTGAAACATTGAATTGGCTATTTGTGAACACTCATGAACAGGTTTATGTTTTATATAGAACAGCTAGTTTAAAGACTGAGACATTTAAAAGGAATTTGTTTTATATATACCAAGTCTTCAAACCCCAAGAGTTGCAAACTACCCTTAATAAGAGCTGAGGTGGCACAGTGGCTAGAATGCAGTACTGCAGGCTACTTCTGCCAGCTGCCGGCTGCCTGCAATTTGGCAGTTCAAATCTCACCAGACTCAAGGTTGACCTAGCCTTCCATCCTTCCGAGATTGGTAAAATGAGGACCCAGATTGTTGAGGGCAGTAGGTTGACTTTGTAAACTGCTTAGAGAGGGTTGTGAAGCACTGTGAAGCAGTATATAAATCTAAGTGCTATTTCTATTATGCAGAAGCATAAAGTCTCTAAAATCAATGACTGGAAATAAGTAAAATTGTTTTGGGTGATGTGATCTATAGTTTTCGAAAGAAAAATTATAGTTCAACTTTGTCATGAATATTATAGTATACCGAGTCTGGAAATCATCCTAAAAATGGGGTTATATTGAGATGTGGCTTTTGTTATATAGTTGCTATAGAGATAATGCTGATGCTAAATCAGTTTTATCATTTAAGGAGAATACAGGAGATTTTGATTCACTTCCCAAGTTTATACTTCAGACAATACGTGAAAAGCATGTATCTCTATGGCTGATTCATAAACTATTCTTATAGCTTGAGTGCTGGAGCGACACACTTAACAAAATAACTTTTGCACTTGTAATGGAATATCTGAATTACTTTAGGGAATGAGGGAAAGAGATGCTGCCTAGAAAACAATCAAACCAGAGAGGGAGGAGCCCTCAAGGGCTTAATGGTCAGAAAAGGAAATTAGGAAGGACTTGCCCTAATTGATCAAGCAGATAAAAGTAGTTTCATGAAGTTTGCACCTCAGACTTCCAAGATTCTATTAATTCTACATTCAAGTAGAATTAGTTTATCTAGTTGTGTTTTCTACCTGGATTTATCTGGGAGGGCTGATAGCACTCTTCATACCAATACACCTTGCTATGTTTTTCAGTAATTTCTCCAAAGTGCTGTTTTCACTCTATTCTTTTGTGCTGGTCTTATTCCTTTTCTCTATGCTGTTTCAGTATGTCTGGGATGAAGTAATCCAGTAGCATAAGGTGTTAATATTGACATGGATGAATAAAGAGAATTAGAAGTTTAAAAAAAGCTCTTTAGGTATGGTCGTATGGTGGTACAAGACAATCAGCTAGATGGAGAGGAATACATCTGGGTTCTCAGACATCACTTTCAATACTATGAGGAGAACAAGGTGAAAGGGAATATAGGTAAACAGATATTCTTGTCTTCAGCATTTTCACTGAAAATGCTGGAGTTACAAGAAAAACATCAGAAAATAATGCCATCTCTCTATCCAGTATTGCTTCTGACAGAAAATTAATTACATCCTAAGAATAACAGAATAACAGAGTTGGAAGGGACCTTGGAGTTCTTCTAATCCAACCTCCTGTTCAAGCTGGAAATTCTACACCATTTCAAACAAATAGTTGTCCAAATTCTTCTTTTAACACCTCCAGTGTTGGAGCACCCACAATTTCTGGAGGCAAATCATTCCAATGATTAATTGTTCTAACTGTCAGGAAATTTTTCCTTAGTTTTAAATTGGTTCTCTCCTTGATTAGTTTCCATCCATTGCTTCTTGTCCTACCCTCAGGTGCTTGGCTTGACTCCCTCTTCTCTGTGGCAGCCCCTTAGATATTGGAACACTGTTATCACATCACACCTAGTTTTTCTTTTAATTAAACTAGACATCCAATCCCTGCAACCGTTCTTCATATATTTTCTCTCCAGACTCCTAAACATCTTTGTTGCTCTTCTCTGCACTCTTTCTAACTAAATAAACATCACCCAAAATAATCCCTCCTATTGCATGAGTAAGCTACAATTCCATCTCACTCAGAGATTTCTGAATTCTGCACAAGAGGAACTTAAGGATAGAAAAGTATATCAATTTATTCCAACTTAGATTAGCCTTGGAGTAGAAAAGAGCAGGTTCTCATAAGAAAGAAAGGAAAAAAAAAGGGGGGGGTTGTTGCAATTTTGGAGAAAAACAATGAATGAAAATTACATATAAAATAGATTTGCTGGAACACCTCCAAATGTTAAATATACAACAGTCTAAAGGTTTGTTGTTACATTTGAAATGCTAAAAATGTTGGTGTTTCAGATAACTGGAGCAGCCTGTGACTCTGTCTTGTTTAACTTCTTAATATTGACAACATCTGGGTAGTGCCATATACCACAGTGACAGAAAAGCTTAAATAAACCATAATAGGCTCAATAGGATACTAAGTGAGTCTCACAAGGGCTACAAGAGTCATTACCTTTCTCTTAATAATCCTTGTTATGTGTTAATGTTTGTACAGGTAGTCCACAATAAACAAGAGATATATTGCTCCAAAGAGACCAAACCGTTTTATCACCTGAAGACATTTCAGATTAAATAGCCCTTGCTGTAATAAAACTGTAAGATTGCAAAGAACCTACAATGGCCTAATTCTCCAAAAAATGTGCATTATCTGAAGCCTCTATTAATCCAGTGCATTTGAGAAACAATGTGGATGATGTTTGAGAGAAAATGGTACCAATTACATCACACCGTGACACAGTTTTATTGGAACAATTCTCTGTTAGGGAGCCAGTACTTTATAGCAATTAGGACTGGGTAAAGTCAAGATCAAATTTCTACCTGACAGTACATTTTATGGACAATCTAGAGCAAATCAGTATTTCTCACTGCTCTCTCCAGCTGAAGATAAGAGTGTCAGGCCTGGAAGCCATCTTTTACATTGGGCCTTCAGGCCTGCCACATTTTCTGCTGTGGGAAAATGGGAGGGGGTTATATGGAGTATGGAGATATATAGTCTAAATAATATTCCTTTCTCAGAGAGTTAAGGACAACTTGCCCTGCACCTGGAATGGCGTGACTGGGAGGCATCTCCAGTTGGGATGGTGCCTAATTGGACCATGTGGGTGCTGGGAAGGGGCTTGGACTTTCACTTGGGTGGGGAAAACTTTCAGATTCGGGTTTTCCCAGATGTGCCAATATGACATCTCTAATAAAATGGAACTTTGAGGAACTTCAAGCCTCTTCTTGAGGCTTCTTTTGCTGGGGGTGTTACTTGGAAGCCTGACATTGAGCCTTGGAAAAATGATGGAATAAAAGTTAAAAACAAAAACAAAAAACAGTAGTGTGCTACTATCTAATTGCCACCTAATATAATTATTTCTTATGAATCAAAATTCATTTCTACATTAGCAATAGCAATAGCAGTTAGACTTAGCAGTTAGACTTATATACCGCTTCATAGGGCTTTCAGCCCTCTCTAAGTGGTTTACAGAGTCAGCATATTGCCCCCAACAATAATCTGGGTCCTCATTTTACCCATCTCGGAAGGATGGAAGGCTGAGTCAACCCTGAGCCGGTGAGATTTGAACAGCCGAACTGCAGAACTTCAGTCAGCTGAAGTAGCCTGCAATGCTGCATTTAACCACTGCACCACCTCGGCTCTATATATTAGGTATATATTCCTAGATGGTATTTGTATTTAGGGAAGTAAGCTGAACCATATTGGAGAGGACTGGCTGAATGTCTCTTATTTGCAGCTAGCAGCTTTTTCAGTACTTCTATAAAAATATTCATAGTATTGTATTGTATCGTATCAATAAAGTTTGAAATTCAGGGAAAGAAAACTATTTGGAAAGAAGTTTTCCACAAGTAGTCTTTTTAAAATATTGTATGGATTCACAATACCATCTTCAAGTAAAATCTCATTCACCATATAATACAGCAAAAAAACAGGGGTTTTTTTGTTTAACGGTCTCCCCAGAGATTAGATTCCTAACCCTACTGACCTTTTAAAACATCCTGAAAGATTTTGCCAATGGGCAGGGGGCCAGGAAATGTGGGGAAAATATTGACTGTTTTTGGTATTATTGTTGTATTGAGTGTTATTGCTAGATGTGATAACCATGTCTATGTATTTTATGAATTTTTATGCTGATTTCTATATGATTTTTGTGTCACTTTTGTTTTAATTATCATATATTTAGATGAGGGAAGCTGTATAAAACAAACAAACAAACAAACAAATATTTAAGGTATTAAGCCCAGTATGACTAAAAAGGAAGGTTTTCCTATGAAAGTTACTAATACACAAAACAACTATGTAACAACTATTTCTTTTTTAAGTTGCATAAATTCTTAGCATCATCTTCAAGCAGAACTACTATACAATACAGCAAAAAAAGCCAATGTTATAGCAGATTAAGGTTTTTTTAAATAAAAAATGGTAATCCTTCAAAGGTATAGCATTTTTGCATATTTTCCTGACAATCAGCAGTTTTTGTGTCAGAGAAACATTACCATTATATGAATATATGAGAGGGAGGGAGGGAGAGAGAGGGGGGGGAAGGGAGGGAGTGAGTTAGATGAATAGAGAGAAAGAGAGAAAGAGAGGGAGGGAGAGAAAAAAGAGGGAGAGAGAGGGGGAGAGAAAGAGAGAAAGAGAAGGGGAGAGGGAGGGAGGGAGAGAGAAAGAGAGGGGGAAGAAAATTGGTGTTAATTGCAAGGAGAAATTTTACTCAGATATCTAGATATTGAAGAGCATGGTTTCCTTCTCTGTCCCTCTCTTTACTGAACACAAGCCCTGCTATTAATAATTGAAGGTTGCTTTTGTGGAGAAATCACTCTCCTTATCCATCATTTTAGAGATAAAAGTTTTTTAAGGTTCTTTTTTATGGCAAATCAAACAATCCCAACAGTCAATGACTCACAAGTCTCACAACTGGCTCCAAGTTTCTGCCTTTGAAAAGTTTGGTATTTTGACTTAAATATTGAGATAATTCTTTTTTTTCCCCTTACAAAGAAGATGCATCGTTTGAGGATTCAAAGGAGCAAAAGAGAAAATCCTCATTTTTCTTGACAGAAGGCTTGCTGTGCTCTCCACATTGAGGACTGGCAAATATGAACAGACAGGCTTACACTTTTATCCCTTCTTGTTACCCAACATGGCATTTAGGACTTTCTCCAAATGAAGTACTCGGCAAGACATCTAGAGATAAAAGAGATGGAGGATGAACTCACCTACATGTCAAGGATTTAACACTGTGATTGAGAATGTCCCTATATATACATTAAAAGCTCTTTGTGGTTTTGAGTGAATGTATCTCATAGATACACAATATTTCTTTCTTCGTCTAAACCATAAAGGGACAAAATTATCAAGCTAAAGAGAGAAAGAGGGAGGAAATACCTCCTCCACATTGATTCCCCTGCAGAGAATCTGGGATGGGGTGGACAATGAAAGCCTCAGATCCTTCCTTAAAACAAAATCTAAATTTCATTCTTTAATATTTGACTGTTAGCAAATAAAAAAATTAACCACAGTGTACAGGTAGTCCTCGACTTATGACCACAATTAAGCCCAAAGTTTCTGTTGCAAAATGAAACATTTGTCAAGTGAATTTTGCCCCATATTATGATCTTTTGTGCCACAGTTGTTACGTGAATCATTGCAGTTGTTAAGTTAGTGACATGGTTGTTAAGAGAATCTGGCTTCCCCATAGACTTTGCTTGTCAGAAAGTCACAAAAGGTGGTCACATGACCCTGAGATATTGAAACCATCATAAATATGAATCAGTTGCCAAGCATCCGGATGCTGCAAGGATTGTAAGTAGGAAAAATTGTTACTTTTTTCAGTGCTGTTGTAACTTTGAACGGTCACTAAATGAACTGTTGTAAATTAAGGACCACCTGTAATATAAATATAGATTAGAATCTAGATACCATTCACTGCTATGAGTCAATATTTAAATACATTATTAAGAAATCATTAAATACTCCCAAACTATATAATGTACAATAGATATCCATGGATTGTTCCTCTTTGACATTAGAAGTATTTTTCCATCATTTTATTAGGAGAAATATGCAATCACTTTATAGCAAAAACAGGAGGCCAACTGAGAAACTTTCAGTGGGTTTGTTGTATATTTAGACTTACAGGATCCAGTCATCATGTAGTTAAACATTAGTTCTAATGTCTAGTCCCACTACTTTCCTAAAATGTCACATATTAAATTGTCTTCTCTATTTTGACATAATTTCCTCAGATTATTTCATGTAATCATGGCTTGAATATGGGCTTGTACCTTATGTACATTAAGTATTTCTTCCCTCCCTCCTTTAGCAAGTGTCCATTTTTAAAGGAGTAATGCTTAACTTAAATTGTATGATTTCCTTGAGAGTGTTTATTACTCTTTTAAATTTGTGATCCATACTTTGTTGGATTTATATTGCAGTAAATACAAATATGGACATGGTGGCTCAGTAGCTAAGACGCTGAAGTTGTCTATCAGAAAGGTCGGAAGTTTGGCGGTTCGAATCCCTGGTACTGCATAATGGAGTGAGCTCCCGTTATTCGTCCCAGCTTCTGTCAACCTAGCGGTTTGAAATCATGTAAAAATGCAAGTAGAAAAATAGGGACCGCCTTGGTGGGAAACTGTGCCTTCGGTGTGTAGCCATGTTGGCCACATGACCACTGAAACATCTTCGGACAGTGCTGGCTCTTTGGCTTTGAAATGGAGATGAGCACCGCCCCCTAGAGTTGGGAACGACTATCACATATGTGCGAGGCAGTGGTGGGTTCCAGACCCTGTTGAACTGGTATGATGCAACAGGGTCCGGCGTCCACCACATGAATGTGCGCAGCACATGCACCCACACGGGCAGCGCGTGCGATGCTCTGCGATGCCTCCACGACACTCCAGCTGCTCGGCAGAGCATCGTGCAGGTGCCGTATGCTCTGTGCATATGCGTGGAGGCACCGAAGACCTCAAATACAAGTAAGGAGCACAGGCAGGTGGGTGGGTCCTCCGGAGCACCGTACTGGAATGGTATCCGGTGTCCCGGCACAGACCAGTGCGCCCATACCAGGGCATTCCAGTCATAACCCACCACTGGTGGTAGGGGAACCTTTACCTTTTTAAGTTCAAATAATATTAAGCTTGCTTGATATGACCTTTTCTCTTACTTTTATTTTTTTTTTTAAAAAACTTTACTTTTCCTTTTATTTCAAACACAGATAAATTCAATATTATTTTGAGTCTTTTCTCAGGCATTATTTTTTTTAGAACAGCAATCCTGCAAGGTACAGATGAGGAAATGGAGATTCATTTAGAGTGGCTTACTTAAGAGACCAAGGCCATAGCACAGAAAATGGTGAAGCTTCAATACCATCCCAGCCTGATTTAAGGTAGTAGATAGTCATACCACTAATGTCACACAATAATATCATGGAAAAGTTAAGAAATGTGCCTCCAAACTAGATGTTTAGATTAAATGAGAGCATAGGTGAGAAAAGGCATTTTTCTCACAACCCAATTTATGGGGGGAAATACCTCATGCATTTTCTTGAGTGAGCCTTTCACTGCACATACAATATGCAATGTACTATGCTGAGAGGCACTAGCCAGTTTCTTTCTCATCTTACAGTTGCCTTCAAATTGGAGCATATCCTGATTAGTTTCATATACATATGCACGATGCTACATATACAGATCCTAACATTATTTTTCTTCCAAATTGGTGGATGAGGGAGCACTGGTTTCGACCTCTTCACTTGCCTTTAACACAGTCTCTATTAAATACCACGATTCTTAAATTAGCTTTTTTTAAAAGTGCATTTTATAGTCAAGCAAGCAGTAATTGGACACTGTGACTATGAGTGGCCCTTGTGGTGTTTGGATCAAGTCCAAATGTACCTTCTGTCTGTCTCTGACACAGGCAGACAATAGCAGTATTATTTACTATGCTAGCTGTGTGTAATTCGACAGGCCAGCTGCAAGAACAAAGAGCCACTAACATTTTGCCCAGCCCTATTCCCAACTGAAGGCCCATCTACATTTCATAAATTATTTCCTCAAATGGTAGATTCTCTTTCCTCTTTCTAACCCTGACTGTGCTAATTTGAAAACTAAACGTTCACCATAAAAACACTATCTCCTTTCTTTGGCATCACTCGGGTATTGTGGGATCCTGCCCTTGAAGCTATCACCCCGAAGTCATTACATTGCCATTATTTATTATTAAATACAATTTGTCTGATTATGTCAGACCTTGAGATCAAGGATTTATTCCTTGCTCTGATATTCTCAGGATCCAAATTGCTACAAAGCTTCTTTAAAGGATAGGTGAGAAACAGTGTATGCGTCTCTGTGTATGAGAGCAAAGCTTCACCTAGCAACTAAATGAAGCATTTAGATGGATGGAGTTTTAGGTATGAGAAGATTTTCTAATAATAAATATTTACACAGCACTTTTTGAAGGCTTAAAAAACCTCACATGGACTGCTTATTTATGATCTTACCTCACCTCCAAGGAGATTAACAAAGATAGTTCACTCTTTACTTCTTAATTCTTCAAAAACTTGATAGGTCATTTTGCTGAAAACACTAAATTGACTTAGGCCAGTGATGGCGAACCTTTTTCACCTCGGGTACCAAAAGCATGGGTGTCCACGCAATAAGGTGCATGTGCATGTCCCACCCCCATAATTTAATGCCCCCCACTCCGTGCTCCATGCACATGTGCGCCTGACTCACCCCGCTGCCCCATGCATTTGTGCACAGCTTTCTTGGAGCCTGGGGATGGTGAAAATGGCCTCTCCCACCCCCAGGAGGCCCTCCAGAAGCTGGAAATGACGCATTTTCCAACTTCCAGTGGGCCCGGGCTCACCAGGCTCCAGAGGCTTTCTAGGAACCTGGGGAGTGAGAAAAACAGCCAACCGGAAGTCCATTCCCATACTTCTGGTTTGCGTGTTGGGTGTTTTTTTGCCCATTTTTTGAAAAATGGCCAAAAATCAAGGCTGAAAATCAGCTGGCCAGTGCAAATGTGCACACTCGAGCTGATAGGCAAAGCCTTGCGTGCCCTCAGAAATGGCTCTGTGTGTCACCTGTGACACATGTGCCATAGGTTTGCCATCATGGACCTAGGCCATGCAATAGGTTTCATGGCTTAGTGGCAATTTGATGACAATCTCTTAGCATTCCTTTGTGCTTCCCAATAATTTCTAATAGCTCATCATTTTTTCTATTGTAAGACAGACCGATGTATATTAGATGAACCACCGTGATTCCCCATCAAAACCACTTTGTTTCAGCAGCACCAGAAGTCAAACCCCCAAATTTCTGTCTACACTGGACAACTTGTAGCACTTCAAATATTACAGGATTATAGTCTCAGTAGCTTGAATTAACTTGATCAATAGAAGTCATAGCAAAGCATGTTACAAACTGTAAATATGCATTATCTGTGTTGGTAGAGCATGGCTAACCTTAGCTTATACAGTAATAGGTAAGACTTCTTCTGATTCCAAATCTAGTGTGGACTAGCTTTAAACAAATGACACTATTGACTACACGCGGTCGACGTGATGTGCCAGTGCCTGGGGGCTGTCAGGGTCTGGATGGGGGTTAACAAGCTTGTGCTCAATCCAGACAAGACCGAGTGGCTGTTGTGTTTCCCTCCCAAAAATTTGGTTAGTATTCCATCACTCAGGCTGGGGGGTGAAATTCTACGCCCCTCAGACAGGGCTCGCAACTTGGGAGTCCTCCTGGACCCACAGCTGACTTTAGAACATCATTTGTCGGCTGTGACCAGGGGCGCATTTGCCCAGGTTCGCCTGGTGCACCAGTTGCATCCCTACCTGAACCGGGAGGCACTCGCAACAGTCACTCACGCCCTCGTGACCTCAAGACTGGACTACTGCAATGCACTCTACATGGGGCAGCCCTTGAAGAGCATTCAGAGACTTCAACTTGTCCAGAATGCAGCCGTGCGAGTGATTGTGGGTGTACCTCGATACACCCATGTTGCACCTATCCTCCGCGAGCTGCACTGGCTTCCAATCGGTCTCCGGATACACTTCAAGGTGCTAGTCATTACTTATAAAGCCCTTCATGGTATTGGACCTGGGTACTTGAGAGACCGCCTACTGCCAATTACCTCCCAAAGACCCATTAGATCGCACAGGGTCAGCCTCCTCCGGGTTCCATCCACCAGCCAATGCCATCTGGCTATGACCCGGGGGAGGGCCTTCTCTGTTGCAGCTCTGGCCCTCTGGAACGAACTCCCCATGGAGATTCGGACCCTCACCTCTCTCCTGGCTTTCCAAAAAGCCGTTAAGACCTGGCTGTGTTGGCAGGCCTGGGGTTGATGAGCTCCCTTCCCCTCTCGACAGGTGTGGTTGTTGGTCATTTTAAACGTTTATTTTGTATTTGTATGTTCCCCTTCCCATTGGAGTTGTTCGCCGCCCTGAGTCCCTTTTAGGGAATAGGGCAGCATATAAATAAAATGAAACTTCAAACTTCAAACTATTATTAATGAGACAGAAACAATGGACAACTCAGGGAAACAGCCTGAAGATTTTAGGTTCTGAAGATATACTATCTCAAATTCTGTTCTGAATCCAAGACTTCTTAGGTGAAGGGATTTATGGAGAAATACTTAAATACAACACAGAATCTTGTCATTGATTCACTTCTAAGGCAAAGCAATGTGGAGCTATCAGAACATTTTATATTATAAGCTCTGATTTTCCAGTAAGAAGTTCTTCATGATTGCTTATTTTGAGTGAGAAAGGGAAGCTACTCAGAATGTGTGTGTTTGTATGTGTGTGTTTAACAAGAAAATGAAACATTAACAAGCAAAAGAATCAACATTTTAGTCAAGAAAGATTCTCAATTGAATAATAGGTACATTATAAAACTTAGACAAAAAGAACAGCATTACACGATCATATTCCATATAGACTGAAAAAAATAGATTCTAAGAACTGTTGATGGTGATGATGAAATCACAGAATCATAGAATCATTGGGCTGGAAGGGAGCTTGGAGGTCTTCTAGTCGAATCCCCTGTCTGAGGAGATGAGGTAGCTGGGTTTAAATGATTGTATTAACAATCTCTATTTTGCAGTATTATATAAAGAGTAGCTTTGAGTCTACAAGATTTGTAACTACCTAAATGTACATTTGTAACCTCCTAAACTTACAATAGCAAGTAATATGTGAGTAAACAATTGTTGTGTAGTTTTGCAGGCCTATATTTGACTTTTTTTTCAAAAAGAGTGTTCCATGGCTAGAAACCTCATTGCTTGTAGCTAATCACATTACCTAAGATGATGGGATAGTAGTAGAACCCTTCTCTCTACACACAACTGTTTGGAAGAAGAGCATAACAAAAATTGAAATATGAAATGCCTATATCTCCTATTCTTTGCCTGTAATTGATAATCTTCCTCCTTTTGGTACTACAATTTTCATTGCAAACTTCATATATCAGACTGCAAACTGATAGCATAACTATAACTAAGTAACAAATCATCAATTCTTTTCAGGCACAAGTATTCTGTCTGCTACTCTGAAGTTTTTGAAGCAGAATAAAAGGAGTTGAAATTAAACCTCACTAAGATATGTCACTGAATTCATGAGAGCAGGTATCCATCTATATACCAGGCATCCAAATTTGAAATAGCCATTTGAATGAAAACATTGGGCTTAATGAATAATATCTAACATGACAAGTATTTGTCAGGATTCTTGGAGAAAGATGAGCTTCAAACAATGACACACAGGTTTGATTGATTTCACAGTGAGAAAATCAGATGCTTTAAGTTTGTGGACAGGAATGGTAAGATAGCCCGCTTGACAACTGCAATGATATATAGGAAAGATCAAGACTTGACATCCTAAATGTCATGTGCACTGAAGTAGGTCTAGCTTTTGTACATGAAAACACTGAAGTTACATCCCTTATACCTTTGTACACAGATCTGCATGATCAAGCACGGATACTGCCCTTCAGACATCAAATACATTAAGCTCTCAAACAGCTGCAGAAGTTTAATCACCTAAAGGTCAGGAAGGACTTCTTCAACTTATCTAATTTGCTGAATATTCCAAATGAGGTGGGTATGCATATATAATCATATTAAAAATGTTGGATATTGTTCCAGAAAATTGAGCCCACTGACCTAAAGAGCCCTTCCAACTCTATAATTCTATGATTATTTACTTAGGGATGTATAAACTATCCTATTGCTTATATTTCAGCTTGAATCACCTATCAGAATAATGCTGAAGTAGAAATGGGCAACTCATAACAATAGCACTTAAACTTATATACCGCTTCACAGTGCTTTACAGCCCTTCCTAAGTGAGCCTATGTCAGCCTATGTCTCCCAACAATCTGGGTCCTCATTTTACCTACCTTGGAAGGATGAGTCAACCTTGAGCTGGTCAGAATCGAACTACTGGAATGAACAGTGATTTAGCCTGCACTACTGCATTCTAACCACTGCACCACCAAGGCTCCTTTGCTTTGGAGTCACATGTAGTTTTTTTTTTTTTTTAAGAATCCTTATTTTAGAATTCTTAGAAACTGGGATAAGAGAACTGAACTATTTTCCATTGGAAGCGAAATCAAATAGGTATGTAAAACATACTGCATCATTTAAAGCCACTTAAGTGAAGTGTGTGTCTGTGTGTATTGCTATCATGGACCTGGGTTGCCAAAATATTCTCCCATTAACTGTGACAGTCTACTTCACTCAGCTACACAAATATCATCTGCAGCCACTTCCTTAGACAAAGAAGTAAACTGCAATAAATTATGGAGATGGTAGGGATGTATTTATCTCATTGATCTCAATGAGATTGAGATTATTTATTTTTATTTACATCCCACCATTATTAGTTTTAAAGAGACACTGTGGCTCAGTGGCTAAGACACTGAGCTTGTAGATCAGAAAGGTCAGCAGTTCTGTGGTTCGAATCCCTAGTGCCCAATAACGGAGTAAGCTCCCATTACTTATCCCAGCTTCTGCCAACCTAGCAGTTCGAAAGCATGTAAAAATGCAAGTAGAAAAAATAGGAACCACCTTTGGTGGGAAGGTAACAACGTTCCGTGTGCCTTTGGCATTTAGTCATGCCGGCCACATGACCACGGAGACATCTTCAGACAGTGCTGGCTCTTCAGCTTTGAAACGGAGATGAGCACCACCCCCTAGAGTTGGGAACAACTAGCACCTGTATGGAACCTTTACCTTTATTATTATTTTTACAATAACTCGAGGCAGTGAACATATCCATCACATATTCCTCCTTCTATTTTCCCTAAAAAAAAACTGTGAGGTGAGTTGGGATAAGAGAGAGTGAATGGCCCAAAGTCACCCATCTGGCAATAAAAAACTGAGAATTCAATAACAGTAAACTCCACCTTATTCTGGATTTCTCTCCTTAGCCCTAAAAAACCTCAACATTTTCAGTTGCAAATGGCACTGAGAGTTTTATTTTGTGGGGATGGTAGGGAATAACTCAGTTTTTAGGTCATTTTAATTATACTGGTCAGTAGAAGAGATACTAATTATGGAAAGCAAAAAAAATGCTTAGGTCATTCTTACATGCTCAACCAATCCTACCAGGGTCCAGCTCAGAAATTGGCCCGTTTCTGGCCTTCCTGAACTTCTAGTAGGCCCATTTTTCATCCTCCCTGAGCCTCCATGCATGCCTTGCACTTACCTGCATCCAAAACGGGCTGCATGGGGACTCCTGGGAGGGGTGGGGTGGGCAGGGCCAGCCAGGAGTAGGATTTGGGGGTTCTCCAAACTGCACATAATCTTAGCTAGAGGTTCTCCCAAACCCCTGCAAACCCCCATCAGCCCACCCCTGGTCCAGCTGCTATTCATTTAGCAGTTTGAAAATGCTTTTCACATGCGAATAGATAATTAGGTACCACTTTAATGGGAAAGTAATAGAATTCCATGGTGTAGAGTGGTTAGAATGCAGTACTGCAGGCTACTTTTGCTGACTGATGGCTGCCAGCAGTTTGGCAGTTCGATTCTCGCCGCTCATTCTTCTGAGGTCGGTAAAATGAGGACCGAGATTGTTGGGTGCAATATGTTTACTCTGTAAACTGCTTAGAGAGGACTGTAAAGCCCTAAGTCTAAGTGCTATTGCTATTCCATGCACCTTGATGTACAGTCATTTTTGCCACATTAAGTGTCTTTGGACAATGCTGGCTTCCTTTGCTAATGAATGGAGATGAGCACTGCCCCCTCCTAGAATTGGACATGACTGAACAGAGGAAATCTTTACCTTTACCACATCTGGGTTGCAAAAATTCATTCAATGGCTAAATGGGAGCAAATGTTTATGGCTCTTTGCTATCATCTAGTGGTCATCCAGTTTGTTGCAACCTAACTTTAATAGCCCCAAATAGCTTTTCTCCTTAGCACATTGTAGTCAGTCTCAAACTCCTAAGAATGATCCAACCAGTCTTCTCTCCAACTAAGCCACTGAAAAGCATTTTAAAAAATAGCTATTGCAGCTCCAGCCACCACATGGTTTTTTGGTTTTTTTGGACTGCGCTATTTTATTTGGTGATATGAAAAAAGAAGGTGCTGCTGTCAATATAATGGGGGGGGGGGCAACTGTAGTGAATAACATTGTAGCATGAATTCACCATAGCAAAACCTCTACGAAGGGAAAGATTCTTCAATTTAGAGCATTCACACTGCTAACCACCACAGATATTCAGCATTTCAAGCAGAACTCACATCAATTTCTGATGCATCACAGATTGATGCAGCTGAGCTGAAATAAATTGGTTTAGTTACCCAGTGAAGGGGATGATATGGGACACTGGGACATGGAGCTGATTTGGGAACAATGCAGCTGCCCTAAGTACATTCTTGCTGTTTCTGACAGCTCCATCAAACACAAATGGTAAAGAACATATTAGATATTTGTTCTCAATGGTACCTCTCCAATGGAGTGAAACCTTGCTGATGGCTGGACAGTTGGTTATCTTCTGAAAACAAAGTGCAGCTGTTAGAATTTAAGTACATGATGTTCCTGGGATAATCAGCAATGTCAATAGGGTAATTTTAATTGTCTGCTTTTATAGTAGTTTTATAATACCCCAGTTTGATTTGTGGTATTCAGTCTGCTTGATTCTTAAATATGTAGATATTTTTACAGGCTAAGGATTGGATTGCATTAAACAGAAAGTAAAACAACACTCTTGCATTTTATGAACCTCATATGGAGCACTAAAATAATTAATTTGGCTAAACAGACAATTAAATGCATTAGTTTAATAGACGATGCACAATCTTTGTAATGAAATGTGCCAATAGCTGACCATATAATTTAACTCTTGTTCAATAATTTGTGTAACAGTTGGCATGTGGTTTTCTCTCTTACTCTCTATTTTGTGGGTTTGGATGAAAACTCATCTGGAGGAGCCTTAAAATGATGTGACTTGGTTATGGTTGGTGTTTCAGCTGGTCTCTTTGACCACAAACCACAATGATAAGGCTTTAGGCAGACCAATGACAGAGTCCTGTTTAAACCAGCCACAAATGATGGGGATCAGTACCATCAGCTGGCCACAGAGTAATAGAGGCTAATCATAGTTAACCTTTTTCCCATCTAGAAAACTGAACATCCATGCACAGAAAGAGCCAAGGCATGTGTTTTAAGAGAAATCATTGCCCAGCATATAACTTTAAGAAACAATCCTGAGTCAAGTCATTCTTGTGAACCCACCCACCCCCTTTACAGGCCACTGGGAAGCATTTACTTGTTCAAGTTTATGAAACTAACATTATTGGCTAATTGGTGAGTATTGTGGCCCTATAATATTATCTTGTGTTCAGAGTTTCAGTTTTAGTCTGGATATTCATTTTAAATGTGATATTGAAAGTGATATGCAAAACATAATTATACAGTTTTCCTGTGTCTAATGTGCAGAGACATAGCTGAAGAATTTGGTTTACATAAACTAGGTCTCAATAAATGATTATAGTGTTGGATATCTAAAACACATTTTTGGAACAGCTTTTCCACATAGCCCCATAGAACATGCCTAGAATTCTGCACATTCTACATAGATATCTAAATTCATTTTTGGGGAACAGCTTTTCTCCATAGAAAAGCAACCATCTTATTTTTATCAGAATAATATAATTCTAAACTTCAGTATGGAATACATTTCAGTATTTGGACCCAATGGCAGTCTAATTCTCATATTTTGACCAGCTGTTTGTTGTGATTGTAACTGGCTAATTGACCATGTAAAACACACACCAAATCAGACATAGATGTCATATAAAAAAATTAAAGAGTTTATATAAGTTGGAGCATACTATACTCTAAATATATATAGCATAAATTTTGGTTACATATATTTCAAAAGCTCATTATAATCAGCAAAAGAAGCCTACTACAGGCTGCCATCTACTCTAAATTATTCCTTATTTCAAATGTCTCTTTCTTCCTTACACATCTTTTGAACATCATGAAGTTAAAATTTGTACATCAGCTAGTCAACAACTCTCAGGTAGAAGTGCAGTCTTTTATTCTCAGATCCAAGGTCACAGTACTACCATTCTATTAGTTCTGGAGCAGATCAAAAATAAAGGCAGGAAAAAAATCTTAAATAATTCATAAATACATAAATTAGCCTGGAATAGTAACTTGGCAAAGAAATACTAGCATATACAGAAGGAACAAAACATGGTACATTTTAAAAATCTGTTTCACATTTTATCCTGTATGCAATATTGACCATTGTTTAATACTGTTCAGGCTTTGGATGTTCTTCTTTCTGTATATTTTCTCTCTATTGTGGTTTTTAGAGAGGTGATGTGCGATGTACCGCCATAGACTGGGGTCAAACCATTTTTCTTCCAAGTGTACCATTGCTCAACATGAATCTATTACAACAGAATTTTGACTGCACCATTGTGAGAAATACCTGAAAACTATAGGAAAAGCCCCCAAATAGAGGCCACTTATTCTAAACAAACAAAAGAAAAAAAAAGAAATATCTTCTAAGAAAGTACAGAAAAAAATAGAAAACGCTGGTCCATATATGATGCCATACAACCATCTCTGCCTTATCAGTCCCTTGTTATATATCTCATTCTGCCCCAAAATATTAAAGATCATCCCTTGCCACCAAAATGTTATGTACTCTACTCTTAACAAGTAAGGATGTGGAAAAAATTACTTGTCCAATATGTTAATGAGAACTTGTATTTCATACTTCCTGGGAATTATATAGTGAAATGCAGTTATATGACAAAATTATCTTTTTAAAAAAAAATGCAGTACAATGCAAGGTATGCTGTTCTGAATGGTACCATTTAAAAATCAAATATGTGAAAAGAGAAGACAAAGGAAACTGCATCACTTACAAAAGTATATTGGGAAGAAGGGTTCTTTCATAACAGCTATCTGACATGTTGCTTTTCTATACATAGAGAGGAATATTGTTCTATTTGCTATTATTTGGCATAGGGGAGGCAATCAGAGAGGCAGTTTATATTTGGAATACACAATGACATCATCCAGGGGAAAATTATCCTTTGAATTTGCTGTATGCATAAACTGAAAAAAAACCCTCATAAATTCACACCATGTTGTCTTCGGTGTGGAGGTATATTCACAAGAAGAAGAAAAGGGAGGGAGGGAGAGAAAGAGAGAGAGAGGGAGAGGGAGGGAGAGGGAGAGAGAGATTATTTTCAGACCTTTCCACCATTACTTGCCATCTCATTTCCTTCTAAGCTTAGAAATAATGTCAGATAAGCCTTTTGCATGTACTGTAGAATGGCTCCATGTTTAAATACATTTGGCAATATGCAGCAAAATCCTCTTTCAATACATCGCACGACAGACAAACAGAATATGGGTAGCTCTCCATGTCTGTCAATAGAGCAGGCTGCGCCTGTGTCGCACAAACTGACCTTTCTGGAATTGTTCAAATTTGGCAATGAAATTGATAGATTTACATGATGCATATGCAGCCAGCCGCTCTGCCTTCGTGTCCTTGTGCTCATTATAAACAGGCAGGGACACCGTGCTAGGTTTACAGAGGGATGATAAAATATCCCATGGCACCTGGGCTCCCTACCGAGCTCAGAAGATTTATTTTCCTTGAGATGAGCTCTTCTTCCCAGGGACAGTTCCTTCACAACCTGTCTACTGGTGAACTCAAGCCTGGCCTTAAAGGGATCACATCTCTGAAGGGACGAATATTTTAGGCACCATCCAATAGAAGAATTGCCCTCTCAAGTCGGTGTTTTAATAAAGGATGTAAGTTTCTTCAGTGGTGCTGAATTGTTATTTTAGAGGTTGTGATTTATTCCCAAGTGGTACAATGAGTGTTTTTTTTTCTCTGCACAACAGCATTTCCTTGGTGGGGAATGGGCATATTCTCCTTTCTCTGTTAATGAAGTTCTTATAACTTTGAAGAAAGTGGCCATAGGTGATGCACAGTTGTAAGCAGAGGGCAATGAAGCCAGGCCATAGTTAGGTACCAAGAGTCACATTGCTGTAATTAAACATTACGTTACACTTCCAAATATGTTATATTATTCCATGCATATTTCCATGCAAGATATGTCTTGCATAAGTTAGTAATGCTATTCAGAACTCTCTACTTTGGACCAGTGTTTTGGAAACCATCATAAACATCTTGCCCATAGGCAGTTTTGCAAATCACACTTTCTAGGTGGAGGCGAAACCAACAAAGCAGTTTATAGCATCTTAAGTATAGCCAACTCTATGAAATCATACTTTTGTTTGCATTCTAGTTGTGAAAATGTAGAGTCATCATAAAAATATCTGAGGATAAGGTTCTTTGTTGGAGGCAAAAGGCCAGCACAGTAGCCTCCAGTTGTCCAGTGAACAGCCTATGGAGAAGTTATGGTTTGAAACAATGCAAAAAGAATGCTACTGAAACTGAACAGGAATCAAATTATTTCAGATCCACAATTCACTGGCTTAGGGCAAGACAAGACAAAAACAGACAAAAAGTAAAAGAAAACATGATTTCTTTTATTTTAATGTTGGGAAGATTGAAGAAGTGAAAGCCGCCACCACCACCCGAAAAGGAAAAAGGAAAGCTGAAAAATAGTAGATATTGAGAGACTTTGTGTCTGACAAAGAGGTTGGGGGCTAATGAAAGGTAAATGGGAAAAATAGACTAGAATAAATAGGAATCGCTTTCTTGCTGCATCTCTCTAAACAAATTATGGAGGCAGCAGATCAACACTCCACCAAAGAGTCTGTAGGAGTGTTTGCAGTTTCTGTAGTCTTTTTTGATATCTGTTGTTGCGTTGAAGTCGCCTATTAAACATATATTTTCGTATTCGGTTTCCATTATTTTTTTATCTACTTTTCTGTAAAATTCTTTTTGATTTTTATTCGGTGCATATATTGCCCTGAGAAGTATTGTTTTTTTTGTTCTGTTTCAATCTCCATCATCAAGATTCTCCCCTCCTCGTCTGCATAAATTTGTTCAGGTTTTAACCAATCCTTAATGTATATCCCCTCTTCTTTTGTTGTGTTAATGTTATGTGTAGTTTTTCTACTTTTGAATTTTCTAGTAGTTTACTATATTGAGTTTTAATGTGTACCTCTTGAAGGCACACAATATCCATGTTGATTTTTTGTAATTTTGTCAAGGTTTGTCTTCTTTTTTGGGGGGGGTGAATTTAGTCCATTTATATTTATTGATAGCATCTTAATTTCTTGTTCCATAGCACTATTTGTATACAGTCCTTAATTTTCTCGTAGTCCTTGTCTCTATTCTTGCTCTTGCACCCTCTTGTTCTGTTGATCTCTTTCTTGTTTTTTTCTTTCTTCTTGTTCTACCTCCTTATCTTCTATTAGCTGTTCTTCTTGACTTCTGCTTTCTGCTTCCTCTCTACTCTCTTGTCCTTCCTTAGTTGTGAAGTGGTGTTTGAAAAACTTGTGTGCCTTATCTATTGTGTCTATTTTGACCTTTTTTTTCTGCCACGTGATCATGATTCCCTCTGAAATGAGTCATATGAACATTACATTGCATCATTAATTGTGGGGTGAGGAACTGATAATGCCTTCTCTGATTTCTAACCCTACTTGGTATCCGCCTCAGAATTTGTATTTCCCTTCCTTTGTATGTTATCTGTTCTTCTTTTGCTGTCTTGTATACTTCATCCCTTACTGATTTTTTTTTTTTTTTGTAAATCTTACGTGTATTTCTTTTGGAAGTCTGTGTCTCCAAGCGTAATTTGTGTGGATTCTGTACACTTTGTCTATATCCCTTCATATGTCTTTTTTTTTTTTTTGTAATATGTCTGGCAGAATTTATTTTAATGTTGGGAAGATTGAAGAAAATGAAAGCCACCACCACCACCCAAAAAGGAAAAAGGAAAGCTGAAAAGCAATAGATAAACTAGATGTTGAGAGACTATGTGTCTGACAAAGTGGTTGGGAACTAATGAAAGATAAATGGGAAAAATAGACTAGAATAAACAGAAATCTCTTTCTTGCTGCATCTCTCTAAACAAATTATGGAGGCAGCAGATCAACACTCCATCAAAGAGTTTATAGGAGTGTTTGCAAAAGTGATAAAACTAAGTCATGGTTACTGATTAAAAACATAAAGTCCATAAGATCAGTCAAATCCTTCCACAGCTTGAATAAACTTCACCAGTGCTGTGTTGTCTCTTAGTGCTAAATTTCCTATTAGTGAGAACAATTAACCAAAGGAATAGCTTGCTTCAGAAGTTGAGGGTGCTCCATCACTGGAGGCTTTTAAGCTGGACAGCCCCTTGTCTGGAATGGCTTAAGGTCTCCTGCTTGTGTATTGGGTTGGACTAGAAGACTTCCAAGGCCCCTTCCAACTCTGTTACTCTGTTGTTATTCTGTAAGTGTTTGAGACTTGAAAGCAAGATAACCCACGTGACTTCAAATCAACTTTGCATGTACTTATTTTTTAAAATAAATTTTATGTTATAGATGGAATTGCAGCTGAGCTTCACTTTTATGGCTGCTGCTAATTTATGTATGTTCACTTATTTAAAATTACGTTTGCACTGAATTTCAATTGCAATTTTTCAAGGAAAGGTAAAAATTAGCTTCTCATCCAGATCTCCCGAAGACTGGAATACAGGCATTTTCCTCTTTTTACATTTCTCTGAATCCAAATGGATATTATAATTAGCATCTAGATAACATATATTTTAAAATGTATGTTTTGTGTGAAAATTAATACATTCCTTTTCCCCCTGCTCAGCTAATAAGAGAGTACAGGTAGTCCTTAACTTACAACCATTCATTTAGTGACCTTTCAAAGTTACAATGGCACTGAAAAAAGTGACTGATGACTGGTTTTCACACTTACGACCATTGCAGCATTCCCATGGTCACGTGATCAAAATATGAGCACTTGGCAACTGGTGGGTATTGATGACAGCTGTACCTTCCTGGGTCATGTGATCATCATTTGTAACATTCCCAGCTGGCTTTCAACAAGCAAAGTTAATGGGGGAACCAGATTCACTTAACAACCACAAGATTCACTTAATAACAGCAGTGATTTCCTTAACATGTGTGGCAAAAAAGGTCTTAAAATGAGGCAAAGCTCACTTAACTACCACCATGCTTAGCAATGGAAATTTGGAACTCAACTGTGGCTATACGTCAAGGACTGCCTATATGTGTTTTACACCAATATTTAAACTGCATATTTTAAGAAAAAAATGGAAAGAATTTATGAATGGAGAAATGAAGATATGCAACACTGTCAGGCAAAGTAAATAATGATGTCACTGAAGGTCAATGGGAAGGAGCAAAATGAGGAGAGCAGAGTTATTATGCATAAATCTCTTTGAACAAAAGTAATAAACAACTGTCTTGAAAGATGTATTTCCCCCCTCCAGAAATGGGCAATGGTTTTCTTACTGTTGTATTTTTTAAAAAAAAGCCTATTAGTGAAGCTCTGATTTAAATATATGCAATTTTTAAAACAATCACTAGCATTGGAGCTCTGTAAAAATAAAATCAACTTAAAAAGGGGAGGAGGGGGACACACAATGCTAAACCTTCAGATTAAAAATAAGCAGCAGATCAATTCTATTATTCTATCAAACTTACTGCAAGTTCAACCCTTGCCCCCACCCCCACCCCTCCCCATCATTACTGACTGGTGACTTTTCATTCTCTATTACTTGAAATGTTTATTGTAATATTAAAAATAAAATCCCAGGAAGTGCTTCTGGGTTGTTAAAATGTTGGCAGCCTAATATTAGTGCTCTGTTATTTTCTTAATACCCATTGTCCCAAATCTATGGATTCTACAACCAGAGAGGATGTAGATGAGTTGTACGTTATCTTTTGATTGTAAATCATTGAGATTCCTTCTGGAATGGGTGAGCAAAGAGGAGAAATGACTGATTGGTGGTGGTGGTGGTGGATCTTGCAGGAATGTCAGAAATGCAGGCCTTTTTGTTTTGTTTTCCTTACCTTAAACTAGACTCATGACTGGTTAGTTCTTTGCCTTATGGAAGGAATTTCCAGACTCCTTCATGGAGAGAATCCTTCATTTAAAGGAATCTGATGCAACTGCAGTTTCTTGACCAATGCTAGCTAGCATGCTTCCCTCACCCCTGTTCCATCATGAGGTCCTTTTTGGTGTGCTCCTGCATTATTATTAAACTTTCTGTGACTACACCCAGTGCTCAAAGGCTGTCTCGAATTTAAAAACACATGACAGGTAACTAACACTGTGAAATAAAGCATAAAAGAAATAATTATAGCCGCAGGAATTCAACTCCTACGCTAGCATAAAACAAACTTTGGGATATAGGTCTTGAACTGGGGCCTGAAGCACAGCGCTAGAAGTTTTGCAAAAGGGTTGCACAAGGGTTCATCAAAGGGTGGGGGATTTTGAGTACGGCGGTTTTGCCCAGCTGGTGGGTGTAAAATCAGGATTTTTCTGCATGCAAATAGGTCAGATGGTTGAAGGAGAGGAATGGCTGCTGATTCCTGGTGTCATTTTAAGCTTCCACAGTGCAGAAGAGATCAAACCAGACAGTGTTAAATGTACTTTTGCTAAGAGAAAAGTACTGCGATGGGCTGAAGAGGAAGTTTAACTTTTCTTACTTGTATTGTGATTCCGACTTCTTTTCCTTTTTTTGATCTGCATTGTCTTACTGTTTCTTTCTGACCTAGATTCTGGGACAACTGGAAGCAAGTTATTAAATATTAAAGCTCTTATAGAAGACAATCAGCATGTTCTAGCTATGCTTCCTTCTTGGTATTTGCATAATTCGTATTCCTATGATGTAAATGCATCAATGCAATTGCCAACGAGAAAGATTACTCCATTTCATATTTCCTAACTCTAAATTCCCCTGAAATAGTTATTCATCTGGTACTAGAGAGACATCTGCATATCTCAAAGTTATTGCCCTCATTTCGTTATGGCAGGTTACTTTTCTAAAATACACACACACACACAATGTATTTTTTTGATAGAAAATCAACTAGTATCTACTGGGCAAGAAAAGCATAGCAGGCAAATGCCAATGTAGCAGCAAGCAAGGAAAAACACTGCTGTGGCAGTGGTGACCCTCTCTTTCTCCCATTGAGGTCATCTGATACATTCCAATGGTGATTAAATAAAACCTGCGTGAACCTGCACTCTGGCTCACACCCAGCAACGTGGGACAGTGGGGCATGCAGCCAGCAATTGTGATGGAAGACAGGAGGAGGAAGTGATTTTTATAGCCTAATTCCTCCTCCTTGGATGATAGTGGGCGAGCTGACAAGGATGGCAGTATAGCATGTTGTTGTGAAAAGCAGGAATTCTCAATCAAATGGGAGAGAAAATAAAAGGGAACAAGCCCAAGCTTTGGATATGCTCTGCCTCATTTGTGAAGATTTGTTAGTATGAGGAAATGATGAAGGAGTGGGGATTAATTGCCCAGGTCACAATCTCATATAGAAAGGGAGTTTTTCATTTCTGTTATTTGTTTTATTTATAGCCCATCTTTCCTCCAGGAGTTAAAGGCAGCTTAAACTGAGGTCTCCCTTTATTTTATCCCTACAACCACTACTGTGTGAGATAAAATGGACAGAGGAAGAGAGAAACCACTCAGGACTTGGATCAGTGGTGGGATTCAATTTTTTATACCACAAGTTCTATGGGCGTGGCTTGGTGGGTGTGGCTTGGTGGGTGCGGCTTGGTGGGTGCGGCTTGGTAGGCATGGCAGGGGAAGGATACTGTAAAATCCCCATTCCTCCCAATCAGCTGGGACTCAGGAGGCAGAGAATAGATGTGGGTGGGGCCAATAAGAGGTGGTATTCTTTTTTTTTTTTAATTGAACATTTATAGGCCGCCCTTTTCCCTGAGGGGACTCAGGGAGGCTTACAATAATGAGGGAAGGGAGTGCAAGACAAGACATAAAAGAAAAACGGGGAGTGGGTAGATTGTCTCACAGAAAAAACAACAAGCCTTCCCGTGGGAACCAAGATCATCCCAACAGGTGGCAGTTGAAGTAGGAGAGAGAACCAGGGAACCCGCTGACTATTTTAATTGGACAATGTGACTTGAGACACTGGGGGAAGGAAACAGTTATTCTTTTAATTATACTTTTAATGTGGGAAATTTCACAGTTGGTTTTCACTAGATGTGCTGATATGATATATCCAGATGTGGTATTCAGCCAGTTCAGACCGGTTCTGGTGTACCAGTAGCAGAAATTTTGAGTAGTTCAGAGAACCGGCAAATACCACCTCTGGCTGGCCCCGCCCTTTGTCTCTTGCATGTTATCAAATGTTGAGGTCTGCAGAAATGAAACAAATGACTACCCTGCTTCAATCTGCTTTGCAAGAAAATATGGAGTAAAAAGTTGCCTGAAACAGCAAATTATTTTTGCATGCAATAATGCACTGAAAGAGAAAGAGTGAATTATCTCGAATGTAGGGATATTGCCATAAAAACTATATTGCCATTGATGCAAATACTCCTGGGTCTTAAAAGTAATTTTACCTAAGGAAGTTGATGGAAAAAGTGTCCCATTCATTGTAACTGGCTCCTTAAGCCAGTGGGTCAGACGCTCCTCCTGAACTTCTTCCTGAATTGGAAGGCAGCTGATGAAGAGGGAAATTGCATTCAGGTAGCCCGAACAACAAAAAATGTTTCTCCATTTTTTTTTTCTTTAAAGCAGATGCCTTATGCACTTGTTGGTACAGAGTTGGTGGAAAGGATGGAAAACTTTCCTTCCTTGTCCTTCTTATATTATCTTTCTTTATCCTAGATCAATGATGACTAACCTTTTTTTGGTTGGAGTCCCTGAAGCACGCTTGTCGCAGTGACGTGCAGACAGGGGAAGCAGGGGAGGCAGGGCCTCACCACTGTCATCATGAAAAAGAACAAATTTAAAAGGAAAAAGGCTGAGGTAGTTGTTGCCAGAGTCACAGTGGATGACTCTGCTTAGTGCTTAACTGCAGGAGGAGGCGAGAGAACCACATGCCTCCTTTACTCTATCTTTATGATCACTTGAGCAGAATTAAGCAAGGCTTAAAAGGCGAAAAATTCCTTATGCAAAGGAGGCACATGGTTCTCTCACCTCCTCCTGGAGAGGGCACTTTTTTTAGAGGCTTTTTTAAAACAGTTAAGCAGAGTCATCCATTGGGGACTCTGGCAGCAGCTAACCCAGCCTGACATTGCCTTTTTCTTTTTACATTTTTTACATTTTCATCATGGCAGACAAGAGGAGAGTTGAAATCCTCTGTGACACAGCTGGAAAAGGTATGTGGATCCTGGGTCGGAGGGAGGGGGGAGGAATTCAAAATTATTGTAATTTGTAAGTAATTGTAATTTGTATTATTATAAGTAATTTGTGTGTGTGTGTGTGTGTGTGTGTGTGTGTGTGTGTGTTTTACCCGTCTCTGCTGGCGCGCGGGCTGGCACTTTATTTTTTATTTTTTAAAGCCATGCCGCCGCGCCTCGCCATAGAGTGGGACACGTCCCGCTGTATGGCCGGCATGGCAGCATGCATTTTAAAGTGCCGGTGTGCCTTCTGGCCATAGAGTGGGATGTGTCGGGGCTTCGGGGGTGGCTGGTGCTGGCAGACATAGGCCAGCTTTTGCCCGCTTGCTTCACGTGAACCTCACCGCATGTCACTGGCTTGCCGGAACCCCAAAATGCAATGCTGGCACTCCCCTGCGCATGAGCCCTCTCCCCATGCATGCGCACATAAACCCCACATGCGCCCAACTCCTTACACATGTATGTGTGACACCCACACATGTGCCCCTCCCCCACACATGCACTAGTGACCCCCCATTGCATGCACCCCACCTCTCACACATGCATAGCAGAGACCCAAAGACCAGCTGGCCGGAAGGAGGCACACCCGCATGTGTGCCAGAGCTGAACTGGGGTGACAGCATGTGTGCCATCAGAGAAGGCGCTGCATGCTATCTCTGGCTCATGTGCCATAGGTACATCACGGTCCTAGATTGTAAGATATAAGTGGAAGTGGTTCAGTGCAAAGCATGGAGTGGCAAACTTAGATTCAAATCCAAATGCATTTCAGATTCAAAAGCTACCAAGCTATTGGCCTACCTACTACTCATATATGGTTATTATATAAATAAAAGCATGTGCATATCAGGAATTGGGTAACACAGTCTTGGGTAAGGTGACCAGACGTCCTGCTTTTGGCGGGACACCCCCGCTTTTCAATGCATTTTCCCGCGTCCCGCCCGCCTTTTTAAAAGGCACGCTTTTTTTGGCGCTCGCAGCTCCCGCCCATCAGCTGCTAGCTTGCTGGGCTGGCTCATCGTTTTGTTCTCTATCCTACCGATGAGCCAGCCCAGCAAGCTAGCAGCTGATGGGCGGGAGCTGCGAGCGCCAAAAAAAGTGTGCTTTTACCTACCTACAAATTTAAGCCAGCCCAGCCTGCCCGCTCACTGATTGGAATGGCCTGGACTCCAGCCAATCAGTGAGCTGGCTGGGATTGGAAATTTTCAGCACGCCTGCGCGAGTCTCCATTTCCTTTCACCAAAAGACGAAAGAGGTTGCAGCTGCGCTGACTGGTGAGTATTAAGAGCTGCGAGCGGATGGTGTGAGATCGCCTCCCGGTAGCCGCCAGAAGCCGCTCCCGGCCGCGGGCCCCTGCCCTGCCGCGTCCAGCGTGTCTTCAACAGCAAGCGGGTTGCCCGCCCGCCTAGCTGCGTTGCCCACATGCACGGGGATTCAAGAAATCCGGCTGGATACTTTGAATCCCCGCGCATGTGGGCAACGCAGCTAGGCGGGGGAGGGGAGCTTCGCTTGAGATGACCATGCTATGCCTTCCATAGCCTGGTCCTCCCAAGCAGAGCCTGCCTAGCTGCGTTGCCCACACACGCGGGGATTCAAGAAATCCGGCTGGAAACTTTGAATCCCCGCGCGTGTGGGCAATGCAGCTATGCGGGGGAGGGGAGCTTCGCTTGAGATGACCATGCTATGCCCTCCATAGCCTGGTCCTCCCAAGCAGAGCCTGCCTAGCTGCGTTGCCCACACACGCGGGGATTCAAGAAATCCGGCTGGATACTTTGAATCCCCGCGCGTGTGGGCAATGCAGCTATGCGGGGGAGGGGAGCTTCGCTTGAGATGACCATGCTATGCCCTCCATAGCCTGGTCCTCCCAAGCAGAGCCTGCCTAGCTGCGTTGCCCACACACGCGGGGATTCAAGAAATCCGGCTGGATACTAGTCTCCGTGGAGAGCTTGGCAGGCAGCTGGCTGGACTTCTAAGAGGTGGGGGGGAGGAGCGGCAGCTCCTTGAAATGGAAAAAGGCTTGCTTCCTCCCCCTCCCCCAAATGAGACCGGGCTCCCAGCAGCGATTTGCCATTTGAGAGAGAGAGAGAGAGAGGGAGGGAGGGAGGGAGGGGGAGAACGCGAGTGTGTGTATCCCTCCTTCCTTCAGCCCAACACTCTAGCTTGGCTTGGCTCCCGCTTCGTCTCTCCTGCCTCTTCGCTTCTCTGTTTGATTGTTGAAAGTGGGAGCCAAACCGGGTCATTCCTTCCAAGAGGCAAGTTTCCCATTGATTGAATGACTCGCTGCCCTAGACCCTCTGCAGTCCCTCTCGTCTGGCCAGAATGCCAGCAAGAGTGTTGGGCTGAAGGAAGGAGGGATACACACACTCATGTTCTCCCCCTCCCTCCCTCCCTCCCTCCTTCCCCAGCCAGTCCCATGCCTTCTCCCAACCCCCGCCCCGTTCTCTTAGCTGCCCCGTTCTCTTAGCTACGTTCTGCCTTGTGATTGCTGTCTCCAGGCTCTCCTCTCCTATTATCGTGGAAGGTGTCTCATTTGGGGGAGGGGGGGGCAGGCCTTTCTCCATTCAACAGATCCAATATACAGAGTTTTATTTTTTGGCCCTAAAAATATTGTCACTGAGGATGAGAGAAATTTCTTCATCATTGCTATTGGCCTCAAGTAGCAAATAATTAAACATGGTTTTTAGTGTACTTAGTTAGTGATCTGCTTTTTAACATTACATGGTATCAGTTTCAAGAATGCATGCAATCCTGAAAATTTGTAACAAACTTGTTGAAGGGCCTATGAAATATTTTCTAGTTTAGTGTAGAATAAGTATTCTTAATAAAAGAAAAAGTCATTTTTATTTAATCAATTGCATTCCTGTTTATAATGGCATTAATTAACTAAACTGGAAATAAATCTATGTTTTGCTAGAGTTTTAAAATTAAAAAACCTTACATTTTGTTGCTATTATTTTAATCAGAGTTTTGCCAAGTGAAATTATATAATGGTTCCTCATGTCTCTGTAATTTTCTAAATCTCATCCAGAAGTACCACAGAATCTGGCATTTTCAGCAGAATGATGCTGATGCTAATAAAACATCCTGATTTTGGGTGAAAGGATGGAAAGAGGAAGGAAGGAGGAAGAGAGATCTAAAGTGCAGAAAGACAGAAGGCAGATAGGCAAGAGGAAGGAAGGAAGGAGAAAGAATGGAAAGGAAGGAAGGCTAGAAGGAAGAAAGAGGGAGGGAGGGAGGGAAGGAAGGTGAAAGGAGGAAGGAAGGAAGGGTACTTCCACTTGTAGGCCTGGGACTGAATGCAGGAGGAGTCTCTCCATAGGATCAGCTGCTCCTCTGATCATGGTCTATGAAAATGTTACTGCCTGCCTGATGCAAATTTAGACAGATGGTGCTTTGGGCTGCCCCTCAAATCCCCCCTTTACTCCTCCCCCTGTAGAATTCAGCCCCCTGAGTTTTGCCTTTGAGGGGCATGTGTGGTTATGGCGGATGGCAGAGTCAGCTGGAGGTTGAGAGGGGATTGGGGCTTTTGTCCGCCTGTGGAGTTCTCCCCATGGACAGGATGGGATGTTGGCATGAAAGGGATCCGGGCACAATCTCACCTGTTCCAAGTAAAGTTGCCTTTTGCAATTGGCTACCGGTAATCCTCGACTTACGACCAGGATTGATCCCCCAATTTCTGTTGCTAAGGGAGACGTTTGTTAAATGATTTTTGCCTCATTTTGCGACCTTTTATTGCCACGTTAAGTGAATCATGGTGGTTGTTAAGTCAGGAACATGGCTGTTTAGTGACCAAAATTACAATGGCATTGAAAAAAGTGACTGACCATTTTTCACACTTAGCGACCATTTTCACACTTAGCGACCGTTGTGGCATCCTCATGGTTACGCGATCAAAATGTTGATGTTTGGCAACAGATTCGTATTTCTGATGATAGTTTGAAATGGTGACAGTATAAATTATTGCTGGTGTAATACTTAACAATGGTTTTTAAGGATTTCTTTTATTTATAGAATACCTTTTTTATTATTTTGGGGGGATTTTTACTTTTAAATTGTTTATAAAATGTATTTACTACAAGAAATGTTCCTTTTTGCAAATGTGATCTTTGCAAATCTTTGTGATGCAATATGTTCAGACCAGGTTTATGTGTCTCAAAGTGGCTGCTATTCTATGGGCAGGCCAGGTTGGTGCAAGGCAGCTTTGCCAGATTTTGTGTGTTTCACCCTCATTGAATTTTATATCGTATAAAGAATGGAAGGAGGAAGGAAGAGAAAAAAGGAGGAAGGGAGTGAGTGAGGAAAGAAGAGGATGGAAGGAGGGAGGAAGGAAGGAAGAGAGGGAAAGAGCAGAAGACAGATAAGGTGAAGGTAGATAAGCAAGAGGAATGAAGGAAGAAGTGAGGAGTCTCGAGGAGGGGGAAAACATTTAGTGACCAAAGTTACAATGGCATTGAAAAAAGTGACTGATGACCATTTTTCACACTTAGCGACCGTTGCGACCATTTTTCACACTTAGCGACCGTTGCGACCATTTTTCACACTTAGCGACCGTTGCAGCATCCTCATGATCACGTGATCAAAATTTTGTTTGGCAACAGATTCGTATTTATGCTGGTTTCAGTGTCCTGGGGTGACCTTTTGACAAAAAAATTTTTTTTAATCAAGCCCCCCCCCCCCCGGGTCAAGGGTGTCCCTCTTTTCCAATCTGAAAATCTGGTCACCTTAGTCTTGGGGGAACTAACTTTTATTAGAAACATGTGGTTTAGCAACTGGAGACAAATGCAGGCCAGCAGTTTTGCAATGTATTCAGCTGTAATGATAAATAAAAGCTACCTCTCAAAAGGAAACCTGAGGGGGCAACATTTCTGCAGCCAGGCCACACTACTTTTTGTAGCACCAAAGGCCAAAAGGATCAGGAAAATCATCCCTAATGACATCCAAGGTGTTAGTGAGCCTATTTCGCCTCACTTTGGGAGCGCTTTTCTTTCTCCCACTGAAGTCCGTGCTTTAAAACACCTATTTAATTTTGTTTTCTGCCAAACATAAATGGAAAGTGAACTATTGTTGGGTTTTTTGTTTTTTTTTGGCATTTTCTTTTTGAATTCTGATAACAGATAACAGTCTTAGGGGATTCCCATGATAGAAACAGAGCTTGGGGCCTGCAGGCAGTCAGAAAGTTATAAGTCACCATTTCTGTCCTGAAGGATGATACTTGCTTATATGAGTATTAGATAACCACATTTGATGTAGCTACATGCACACATAGTTGTCTGAAACAAAAGAGGGCAGAGCTACAAATTGGGAAGGGAAGCCTAGTCATAAACTAAGGGGACCTGACTGCCATGTGAGCTGAGAAAAAGACAGACCATATTTAAGGAATAAAGGTGCAATATGAGCACTCCAAATCAGTTGTTTCTCCTTGAGTCTTTATCCATGAATATTGCACCAAAATCATATCTTTCAATAAAAGTGTTGTATGGGATAGGAAAGTTGGTCTGTTCCCTACAACCCAACAACATCACACCAAATCTCTTTTCACCAAATCTTCAGGTATCATTTTTAGGCAAGTTGAAAGTTAAATAGCTTTTATTCCCCCCCCCCCCCCACCATTTTAGCAATAATTTTCTCAATCATAAAGAGATTTTTTTTACCTTGTGCATATTTCTTGCAAATTAGTTAATTCTTGACCTTTTCAAGCAGACCTCAAGCAAAGAGCAAAATATTAACATTTGTCTACAATTATTAGCATGTGTGCCTTATTCTTTTTTTGTTCTTTCTTATTTTGTGACCGTATTTGGGAAATATAATGTAATGGAAATGTAGACAGTATTGTTCTTTTGCCCTCTTAAGCTGTTTGACATAAAGTCAAATGTGTGTGTTTAACAATATAAAATAGAGAAAGAAACAAATGTAGAAATGTATAGTAATTGCTATCCAGTACACTATAAAATTGCTTTTTGAATCACAGATGTTTTAATGCAAGTAAGATGAACCTTTGCTTGGCCTTTAAGTTCACATAATCCCTACTTTTTTTCTTTTTATCCTTCTGGTATGAGCAGATGGAATACTGGAATCTCAAATTACCAGACTCCCTTTTCTACCAATGCCATATTTTCAGCCTGATGAGGTCTTCTAATTGTATAACTGTCCTATTCACTTCTTCACTCCCTCATCTTTAGAGGGTTGTAATGCTATCTCTTTACTCTCCAACACAGCTATTGGGGACAGGTTCATATTTACAAGAGGGTGCAGGGACAATCCTTTGTTGTTCTTTGACTGTCAAAACTTTTGGAATCAAAGTACTTTGCAATCCTTATAAAATATTCTAAAGAAAATGAAATTTGGAATCAAAGCACTTTGCAATCCTTATAAAATATTCTAAAGAAAATGAAATTTGGAAAGGGGATTGTTTTATAATGTTGGAAATACATGAGAAAGAAACTTGTATATAGCATTTTAAAAGTGTGTGGGGGGCAGGGCGGGGGGGGGGTTGATTCAGTGTTAATTCCTGGATTGGTCTCTGCAGTTCTAAAATACTGCATAAAAATATGAAATTATCACTATCTTTGGTACTTGTCCAATGGGCCATGTAATCTCATTTGATTTGTACATGTTTTTCTTATTCTTATTATATTACGTCCTATAGCTGGAAATGCTTGGGAGACTTTACACATGTAAACCACATTCTTAACTCTTGAATTTGTGAATGTTCACAAATGTATCACAGAACAGTTTCCTATGAGCCAATGTGACTCAATAGTTAAGTTGTTGCATTAGGATGAGAAGATCCAGGTCCATCCACTATTTTTCCATTCAATCTATTTTACCAAATTGTTTTGCAGATTAAGTTATAGGAAGAAGTATGGCGACTAAGCCTTTGAGCTCTGATATAAGCAAACTATACAGCCATTAACTAATATGTGCTCTTTAAGATATAAATATTTTTTTAAATGACTAAACCATATGAATCTATTTTAAATTGGGAAATTTGGGCAGATTTGGACCAAAACAATAAGCATATCAATAAATGCCTCTTTGATTGCAATATATCCTGTGACTTTCATTCATGTTTCTTGTTCTTCTATTGCTCACATAAAGACTTAGATTTGCACTTTAATTTATTCTCTTATATAATCATGAATGGTATACATCAAATAGTAATGTGTTAAAAGGGGAAGCTTTTGTTTGTTTTTGTATTAAATCTGAAGGTGGAGAAAGTGGGTTTATTGTACTATATTGTTTTTAACTAATTCGTCTCCACTTTGATGATTTTCTGTGTAGCTGACACGGTGCATCTCTTCCTGCATTTGTTTCATGCTGTTGATCAGAGTGATAAGAGAAACACCCTATGCCAGGGCAGCAACAAGCCATTTCCTGTTTGAGTGAAATATGACAAATTTCTGTCTGTTTGTAAAAGAGGTACAGTGTGGCTACTACTTGCAAACTTAGCAAAATGCTTTGTGGTGAGATTATCCTTTGATAGTAGAAGTTAGTGCTGCTTGCTAAAGCAAAAATAAAATGTCTCAATTCTAAACTGTATCAGCATTTAAAATTGTCACCTTCTCTACAAGCATAAACTAAATTGTGACATTGTCTATCTGAGTGTAGAACCTGACTTGCAAGTCCCTTTTGCAAGGAATTTTTTTTTGAGTTTTTAATTTGAGTTTATTTTGGAGATTTGGGGAGCATCAGTTTGTTTTAAACAAAGAAACAAAGAAACAAACAGATAAAGATAGTAATTCTAGCCTGATCCAAACTGATCTTCTAGAGTCCCACCAGTCAGATTTCAGGGTTGGGACATCAGCCCCATTTTGACATCAGTTCACCAGCAAATACATGCAGATAAAATGGCAGTGTGCTTCTTCTTCATCAGTTAATACAATCAATCATTTTATACCTCATACAGTATCTTTCCACCACAACATGCAGCTAAAGGTATCCAATAATAATAAAAATTACCTTAAAAACATCAAATTAGAAATACAGTTCAGTAAAAACATTAAAAGTAATCAGGATCACTACATCTTGATCTCTGATACCTGAACTTATTATACTGTGTTGAGATAAGTCTTTATTCTCTCACTAAAGGACATGGAAACAGCTGTTCTTAGTCCTTGATGAATGGTACAGCTATGGTCATATTGAGTAATAAGCAACAGCATTTTAACATGAATATTGTATGGGAAAGACACAATGTAACTGACTGCCTTTTGCTAGCAAATAAACTGTATAAATAAATATACTGATAAAAGGATAACTAATGGTTTGGTTCCTATATATTACTACCAGTGGCAAAATCATTGTGCCAGTAACTCAAAAGAAACATAATACCTTGCAGGAATCAAATCTCGCCATATGGTCAGGTTTGATACGGTTATCAAAAACAAAATGTGTACCAAAAATTGCCTCCTCTTGTCATCACATGGTGAGATGGCAGCCCTCTCCTTCATAACTTCCACTTTATAGAATATTCTGTCAATATGAAATATGTCCAATCCCCCATTTTGTTGCAGTGCCGTAAAAAGTTAAAACAACATGCTTTCTGACCCACCTGACTAATTGTGGCTGACAATTTTGGATTTGTTTTAGGATCTTACTTTTATTTTCTGTTGTTATTTTTTTAATCTTTGATAGTTCTGATTTAGCTATTTATTATGTTATGCTTCTTTTTATTTGATGCTGCATATTTGATGCCCAGAGATCTCTGGGATTGGGGTAAGTTAGAGTAATACATGACAGTAATTAATGCAGTCCTACACATTTTAAATTTGGCCTTGTTTGAAACATAATGAAAGAAAATACTAAATGTTTACTAAACATTTTCAAATATGTTTAGTTAAAAAATAAGTACATTAGTTGTGTCTTCTTATGAATATAGTATCACAACTATATATTGACATGATGGCAGTGTTCCAATATTTGAGGGGCTCCTACAAAGACGAGGGGTGTCAAACTATTTTCCAAGCACCAAAAGGCAAGACAAGAAACAATGGTTGGAAACTAATCAAGGAGAGAAGCAATCTAGAACTAAGGAGAAATTTCCTAACAGTGAGAGCTATTAACCAATGGAACAACTTACCTTCAGAAGTTGTAGTTGCTCTATCACTGGAGGCTTTCAAAAATAAACTGGACCATTATCTGAAATGGTATAGGGTCTCCGGCTTGAGTAGGTGGTTGCACTAGAAGACCCTTCCAACTTTGTCATTCTATGTTCTACATACAATGATAAAGTAGAATCAGAAAATGGTCTAGGTACTTTTTTCTCAATTGATGACCCAATGGTATTGTCTAGACTCATTCATCTAGATTCATTCAACTTAGAAGTAGGAACACCTCCTTCTAAGTTGGAAAGGAAACTCAAACAATGTTTAAGTTAAAAGTTTTTTCTTTGATACATAAATGTCTATGAAAAAGCAGCTTGGTTAGTTTAGTAACCTTAACAGATGGAGTATTTTCAATAACCATAATCTAGAGCTGGAGAGAAATGGACATTGGAGAAGTTAACATTTGTCAAATAAACTAGAAGTTTATGGGAATACCAAAGCTGTTTTTAAGGGGGGGGGGCAATATTAGTGCAAGTAGCATATGGTAAGTGTTTATGTTTACCTTGTTCTGGAGTAACGAAACACATCTTTACTTTCTGATTGGTCACATATAATTGGAAAAATACTCTGCAAGTTATATTGTGTTAAATAACATTTTCCACACTTGGGTTTTCCCAACTTTCCATTTTATAAATACACAGCAGCAAATTATTCCGTCTTGGAAGATAGTGGAGAACATGCTATTGTCCAAGAAATCAACAAGAGCAGTTAGAAAAGAGACTTCTGCTGTGTGTGATAGTGAGAAAGTGAAAGCTCAAGGATCTTTGTGATGAGGAAACAACATAACAAGTATACAGAAATGTCTATATTTTAAACTGTAATATTGAACAGAACGCGTATTACTATATGTAATTTATTATTATAGCAAACCTTGACCATCAAACATATACATTTTGATCCTGTTTCTAATGCACATTTCTTTAAAATTGGGAGGGAGGAATAAATGGCCTCTGTTTGTTAAGGACTACAATTCCAATTATTCCTCACCATTGACTAAATTGGACAGGAATGATAGGAACTGAAGTTCATCACCTGTTGCTCACATCTCCCTTAATAATTATATCTTTTTTTTCAAAGTCAGCACAAATGAGAGTCCATCTAAACAGCAAATCTTGAAAAGGCACTTAACCCTGCATTGTGCAATTCAGTTGTCTCTGATTTTTTTTTATAACATGAAGAAAGAAATCATTGATATTCTCATATTAAACAAGTACAAATTGAATAAATTGTAACCCAAGTGATTTTTTAAAAGTAACACAGCTTGACCATAAATGTTAGTTGCAATGGTTAATCACATACTCTGCACAGCTTGTGTCTCAGAATTATACTTAGCCTTTTAATGAATGTCATACAATCACAAACTGTTATTTTTTTTAAATTTAAAACTAAGCATATAAGATTCCAGTTTGATTTGTCAAACTGTCTCCATCTCTCTAATTTGCATAACAATGTGGTCTGTTTAGCTCAATGGGAGTCTCTCTTATCTGTATCTATATGTTTGCATATCTTATCCAACATGTTTCAGATGAGGTGAGGGTAGTCCTCACCTCAGGACTATAATTGAGCCTGGAACCACAGTCATAAATTAAACTGATCATTAAGTGGGTCACCATGTAACAGTGCCCAATTTTACAACTTTTTTGTGGTGGTTGTTACACATATACAATACAATACAATACAATCGCAGAGTTGGAAGGGACCTTGGAGGTCTTCTAGTCCAACCCCCTGCCTAGGCAGGATACCCTATACCATTTCAGACAAATGGCTATCCAACATCTTTTTAAAGACTTCCAGTGTTGGGGCATTCACAACTTCTGGAGGCAAGCTGTTCCACTGATTAATTGTTCTAACTGTCAGGAAATTTCTCCTCAGTTCTAAGTGGCTTCTCTCCTTGATTAGTTTCCACCCATTGCTTCTTGTTGTACCCTCAAGTGCCTTGGAGAATAGTCTGAGTTCCTCTTTTTTGTGGCAACTCCTGAGTCTCCCTAGTCCTTTTTTTCATTAAACTAGACATACCCAGTTCCTGCAACCGTTCTTCATATGTTTTAGCCTCCAGTCCCCTAATCATCTTTGTTGTTCTCTGCATTCTTTCTAGAGTCTCCACATCTTTTCTACATCATGGTGACCAAAACTGAATGCAGTATTCCAAGTGTGGGCATTATAAAGTGGTATTAACACTTCATGTGATCTTGATTCTATCCCTCTTTTTATGCAGCCTAGAACTGTGTTGGCTTTTTTGGCAGCTGCTGCACACGGCTGGCTAATATTTAAATGGTTGTCCATTAGGACTCCAAGATCCCTCACACAGTTACTACTGTACTACTACCACAGTCACTTAATGAAGCCATGGTCATTAAGTGAATACCATGGTCATTAAGCAAACCCATGGGACTTTTTTTTATGAGAAAGCAGAAGTAAATATTGGTTTCTAGCAAAAAAATGTAATGAATTGTGGTCATGTGACTATGGGATGTGGCAAATGGCCATAGATGTAGGCCAGTTGCCAAGCACCCAAAATTGATCATGTGACCACAGGGGTGATGGTGGCTGAATATCTACATCATTGCTAATGTGGTGGCATCATCCGGATGGGAAAAAGAAATATTTAAAACTTTGTGCCCAATATGCTTATTTTTGAGAAACATGAATAATGTCTATTGAGTGTGCTTTAATTTGGTTCTTAGCAGAGGGATTCAAAAGAGCAACATGACAGCATGTTATCAAATGTACATATGCATTGATTTCATGTGAGCACAATACTGCATATTTTGTATGTGTGTCATATTAACAACCACATATGCATATGATTTCCTGTTTAGGGGAAAAAAAGAACATTCAACATTATGAATAAAATACTTCTCAACTTTCTCAGAAACGAAATTCTTCCATCCATTTTAAAAACAACACGCAAATCCACCATCTCTATATTGGATTCGGTATCCTGCTGTGAGCCATATGGTTGGGCTTGGCAAGGTTAGTCCTGATTATAAGGCAATGCTTTTTAAAGTCTGCAAGTATAAATCTTCGCCACCTATAAACAGTACATTCAGATCAGGGTCCACGATGCCCTACCTTTTTCTGGCTACGTTTCTGGCAGTTAAAAATTAGAATTTCTAGACTAATCTTAAATAGTATTTTCCTTTGGCACTAAGAGATAAACTATTTTTTCCTTGCTTCATGCATGCCAGTGGTAGGACTCAATTTTTTTTACTACTGGTTCTATGGGTGTGGCTTGGTGGGCGTGGCAGGGGAATGTTACAGCAAAATCCCCCTTCCCTCCCAATCAGCTGGGACTCGGCAGGCAGAGAATTGACGAGGGCGGGGCCAGTCAGAGGTGGTATTTACCAGTTCTCTGAACTACTCAAAATTTCCGCTACCGGTTCTCCAGAACTGGCAAGAACTTGCTGAATACTACCTCTGATGCATGCTCCAAATTAGCATTTACCAAGGGGATATCAATGAGAATATGAGGCCCAATATTTGTGTTATTGTGGAGACATCCTCCTGGGTCTTTAACTAATTCTATGGATATACCCAATAATGCTTTCTAAAGTTGTATCTAAGGAGAGACTCTTACAGTAGTCTGTTCTTTATAACTTGAATATTGGTAGCAGGGGTATTTAGGATGGCCAAAAGAGTCATGATAGGAACTGTGCATCTATGAGCAAAGCCCTCTCCCCTTTTTATATCTGTTGCATGTAAATAGGAGGCAGGCCTTCAAGCCAAAAGTCTAGAGGTTTCCTTGAAAATTCAGAAGTTATTTTGGGAGAGAAGAGAGTGGGAAGAGACATACAATAACTCAGGAACACAGACTGCCGATAAAATTCACACACATGTGGTCACACAGAGAGGGAAAGGGAGAGAGGGAGAGAAAAGAAGAGGGAGGGAGAGAGAAAGAGAGAGGAAGAGGGAGGGAGGGAGGGAGGGAGGGAGAGAGGACAACCTTCTCCTTTCTCCAGAATCTATTATAAGGACATGAAAGAAAACAGGACATAGGAAATTCTTTAATATAAACTATTTTTTTATTCCTGAAAAGCAGGTGTCTGCTTCCACTGAGCAAAATATTATGAAGACATCACATTTTAATATTTTACCTTCTGTTACACAGTATTTCTTCCATCTTGCACCGCTCTCTCTCTTCTTTCTTTTCTTTCTTTCTTTCTTTCTTTCTTTCTTTCTTTCTTTCTTTCTTTCTTTCTTTCTTTCTTCTCTCTCTCTCTCTCTCTCTCTCTCTCTTTCTCTCCCTCCCTCCCTCCCTCCCTCTCTCTCTCTCTCTCTCTCTCTCTCTCTCTCTGAATAGAAATATCTGTCTCAATGGGGGAAAGGCAAGTGTGTGAATGTGCATACATGCACATGCTGCTCTTAAGTTTTGCATCCTCATTGTGGTATGCATTTCTTCTTTGTCTCAGAGTTAATCAGAAGGATTCCTGTGTGACTGAGCTAAGGCCGGAAGCCAAATGAGCGCTTGTGCAGAATTTTGTGTGGTAGTGGGGTGGAAGAAACCCAAACCCAGGTGTTATGCATTTTCTGTCACATAGGGTGGTTTTGGTGGTTTTGCACAATAAGGACAAAAGTCCATTGACAAACTACCCATCACCCATCTCTGTTTTTAAAACTTCCTCACCTTTCTGAATAAACAGCAATACTTTTTATTTTACGGTTAGATCAGTGTGTGCAAAATGAATGGCTAGATTACTTTGATCTCATTTGTATTGAAATAGTGTTTTATTTGGTCAACTCAGTGTTAATGCCTACCTCTGCCATTCCTCAAACAAAGCTGTTTGTTGCTGCAAGATAATGCAGAATGCCTAAAAACAGGGGTATAAAATAACATATAACAAACACTAAAATAATGACCCTCCTCCCCCAAATAAAAGTATATAACAGGATTTGGGTGTGTTTTCTTCTCTTGTCCCATCTGTTCTCAATTATAGAGTGTGTCTCTCTCCAGTTCAAGGGAAGAGGTACACCCTGAAAACCATTTCAGGACAATATGTGACATCTGTATATGGCAGATGGGCTTTTTCAGGTTGCTTCATCGTGAGCTTTATTTTCTAGGACCTTTGTCTGAAGCACCCAGGATCTTTTACTTAAGCTTTTTTTTTAAAGAGGAAAAATAGGACCACCCCCCCCTCTGCAAATGATCTCAACAAAAGCAATAACCTCTCACCAAAGCTAAAGAACATCTCCCTCTAACACCCAAATGTGTAAAGGTGTTCCAATCATTGCTACCACTTCCTTTGGTCCTCACTAGTACAAGAGGGTGGGGGAAAAGGCTGCAGTATGTCTTAATAGCAATAGCACTGAGACTTATATACCACTTGATAGTGCTTTACAGCCCTCTCTAAGCAGTTTACAGAGTCAGCATATTGCCACCAACAATCTGGGTCTTCATTTTACCCACCCTAGAAGGATGGAAGGCTGAGTCAACATTGAGCCTGGTGCAGTGGTGGGTTGCAGATTCCATTCCAACCAGTACAGTTGGAACGGGCTTGCTGGCATTCACATGGACACGCTGAGTGTGTGCACATACATCTTGGCACTTCTGCGAGCTTCCACGACACTCCAGCTGCTCAGCAGAGCATCGCACAGGCGCTATATGCACTGTGCATGTGTGCAGAAGCGCTGAAGGTGTAAAAGGATGGTAAGAAATGAGGGTGTGCGGGTGGGCCCTCCGGAGCACCATACCGGAATGGTATCCGGTGTTCCAGGCTGGCTCCGGTATGCCTGTACCCGGGCGTACTGCCTGCAACCCACCACTGGCCTGGTGAGAATTGAACTGCCAAACTGCAGCTAGCAGTCAGCAAAAGTAACTTGCAGTAGTGCATTCTAATCACTGAGCCACCATGGCTCATAGAAGAGCAGAAGCAGAAGAAAACTGTTCCTGATCAGGATTGTAGACAGCCATGATAATGGAATTCTCGCTCTTCTCACTCTTGCATCTCCACAAATGGATCATTCTCCAGGCCATGAATGAGTATGATTGGTCATATTGAATTGTCAAGGTTTCTTTGCCTATTTTTTTTAAAAAACAACTTTTATTTCTGAAAATCTCAAGGTTTCCTGCAACACATTAATCTCTGCCTTGTTTTTTCCCCCCTCAAGGGTCTACTTTTGACTACCATCCTGATTGCAGTCAAACTGAGTGCTGCAAGTATATTTCATCCATTTACCTTTGAGTTCAAAGGTCATGTACATCATCAGCGATTCCTTAAATGGTCTTCCTTTCATATTATTTTTAGTCGTTTATTATATATGCATGTAAATGAGCTTGAACGGTTGGCAGCTAAGGGAGATCTCTGATGAGCCTATGTCTGAAGCAGTAACATTCAGCTTAAAATTATGAATTGAAATGAAATAGTGAAGTACTATCTATATAGTATTATTATTAATAGTATAGTACATCTTTGATATGCTTTAACTTTCTGTCCAAATGCACCCAAAAAACTCCAATAAATTTAGCATTTGTGAAAATCTTAAGATGAAACACATCAGTGGTTTTCAATATTTGTGCCAAAAAGACACTGACATGTCTTTTGAAGAATTACTGTTATCTGCCTCAGTTAAATGATTACATATTACTAAACATTCTGGGGCCTATTTTTCAGCATTCATGCAAGGTTATTTTCTGGCTGCTACGTCTCACTTAAAGGAGGAGCCGAGGTGGCGCAGTGGTTAAATGCAGCACTGCAGGCTACTGCTAGATCAGCAGTTCAGCGGTTCAAATCTCACCGGCTCAGGGTTGACTCAGCCTTCCATCCTTCCGAGGTGGGTAAAATGAGGACCCGGATTGTTGGGGGCAATATGCTGACTCTCTGTAAACCGCTTAGAGAGGGCTGAAAGCCCTATGAAGCGGTATATAAGTCTACTGCTATTGCTATAGTCTACTGCTATTAAAGCTTGATCTGAACTGATTTCTTAGCTTCATACTGTGTATTGTATATTCTGTCTTAAGCAATGCTGATTCCAGAGGTCAGGGCAGACCTCTAGAAAGAGTGCAGAGAAGAGCAACAAAGATTATTAGGAGACTGGAGGCTAAAACATGAAGAATTGTTGCAGGAACCGTCTAGTTTAATGAAAAGAAGAACTAGGGGTGACATGATAGCAGTGTTTCAATATCTCAGGGGCTTCCACAAAGAAGAGGGTGTCAAGCTATTCTCCAAGGCACCTGAGGGTAGAACAAGAAGCAATAGGTGGAAACTAATCAAGGAGAGCAGCAACTTAGAACTAAGGAGAAATTTCCTGACAATTAGAACAATTAATCAGTGGAACAACTTGCCTCCAGAAGTTGTGAATGCTCCAATACTGGAAGTTTTCAAAAAGATGTTGGATAACCAATTGTCTGCCTAAGCACGGGGTTGGACTAGAAAACCTCCAAGGTACCTTCCAACTCCATTATTCTATTCTATTCTATTCTATTCTATTCTATTCTATTCTATTCTATTCTATTCTATTCTATTCTATTCTATTCTATTCTATTCTATTCTATTCTATTCTATTCTCTATATTGGAAATCTGGTGTTTAGTGCCACTGAGAAAGGCCCTATGCATTGTCTCATATCATAAATGAGAAAGTAAGGAGATTTAAAGCAAGGCCTTGATGATGGTTTGCAATGTTTACAGGGTATACTGTACATAGATAGAAATGTTTTTAATGGTGATTTCAAAGCAAACAAGATAATAATTGGCATCAAACTTGCAAAGTGATTTTCATTTGTTTGTAATTAGGTAAGTATAAGTTATTTTTCTCCGCAGATTTGAATGAATTTCTTAAAAAAAATTTTTTAAAGAAACTCAGTAAAAGTTTTTATATGCTTATATTTATATGTTTACCTGCACTTGTTTCTTATTTTTATATATTAATGCAAGTGTCAGTAGAGCTCTATAAATGACTAAAAATGAAATGCATACAAGTTAGTCCCTGGACAGCAATCTTGAATGTGCTTCTCCCTTTCAGTAAATCTCTGAGTTTCTGAAAAACTATAATGAAATGTTTCAAGATGTGACAAGAATCCAAAAAAATGCAAATAAATAGGGACAACACCGGAAAAATATAGGATTGATTTTTAAGCCATTGAATCAAATTATCTGGTCAGTTTCTCCATGGGGTGGAAGAAGTCAAAAAATCAGGATGAAGGCCATGATTACATTACCGAAGTTTCATCCTTTTTAAACATGGATCACCCTATTGTGGATCATCTTGACCATTCTGAGGACCCCAAATTAAATATTCATATTAAAATATTCAGTAATAAATCGCTGCTTGCCTCTGTCTGTATCACATCTCTTGATAATTTGTTTTGGATTCTAACTTGGTGGGCTAGGATCTGAAAATATTCCAGATCCGAGCTCAGTTCAGGATCTTGAGAAATGAACACATTCATAATGTTTTTTGCTTATCCAAAAAATAAGAATGTGATTAGATTCCGCCCCTCCCGAATGTGTTCGTGTTCAAATGTACACCTATTTTTTCCCTTAAAGCACATATATGCTCACAAAATATATATGCATATAGTTCTTGACAAATTTTATCTATCAAAGGCAGACAATATATAATGCAAAATCTGGAATGATTTGTTGGCTATGATTTATGGAAGGATAAGTCAAGACTTTCACCATGGCCTTCAGAGTGCACTTCAAACAAGCCCCATGCTTGACAAAGTGTGGGGGGAGGAAGTTTTTAGATGAATTCATCTTTTTTTTCCCAGACAGAAAGACAAGTTGTATTATTTATACCTTGACGCAAACATACCACATTTGAAGTGGGATGGGGAGGGAAGTGGATAAGATGACAAAGGGGTTTTAGATCTCGTCCACTCCCAGGGGGGGGGGATCTGTGCACCTGTTTCTTACCACTAAAAGGACGTTAGGCTTTCTGAAATGTGACCAAGTTATAGATAGAAAAACTGTCAAGATAAAATGTGAGATAATTTACACGGTAAGGTCAAAATTTAATCATTTGTGTCATTGCTTTAATATGTAATTACTTTTCACAGATATTTAACCAAACATGTTAAAATCAGGGCAATATCTTTTTCGGAAGCTGATTATGTTTTGTTTTGGAGGTGCTATTTTTCCCCACAAGAAGCTTGTTCATGTTAATGTTTATAGACCACCCTGACAAGTTGGGTGGGGGGAAGAGGTGATAAGCAGTGGTTTTTTCCTCTCTCTGCTTTGAATGTGGCTAGATTCTCAAAGGTGCAACAGACAGCAGTAATTATAATTTAGGTTGTTCCCTCTTTGGGAAAAACCACAGAAGAGGCCCAGCAGGGATTAAGAGACCACAAGGTCCCCTTTGCAGTGTTTTCAACAGTCCATTTCATAGAAAGCATGAATTTATGACCGTGGGAAATAGCAAACAGATATGACCCCACCAGAATCATGGTCTCAAGGGATTCTGCCTCGCTTATCAAATAGTCCATAGGTTGATCTTTGGGCTTTATTTAGCCTATTAAATAATTAAGCTTCATTCAGTATGAGAAAATAATGAAGGCCCCATTTTTGGGTACCCCAGTTATATCACATTTATAAGATAGAGCAATGTACAACTGAGTTCCATAAGCGAATGATTTTGGGCAGGAAAATAATAGTAATGGCAGGAAAGATTAACTCTCTCTTCCTTTGGGGGTGTATTCATATTTGGTTTATACAAATACATAAGTCTTAATAAATGTGTCAAAGGCATACTTAAAGTTATACGTATATGGGACTTCTGTAAAAAGTGTCCTCTTTGTAGCCAGAATCTATCATGGGTATATTTGTGTTTAGAGAGTTGAGGTGGCGCAGTGGTTAGAATCCAGTACTGCAGGCCACTTCAGCTGACTGTTATCTGCAGTTCAGCAGTTCTAATCTCACCGGCTCAAGGTTGACTCAGCCTTCCATCCTTCCGAGGTGGGTGAAATGAGGACCCAGACTGTGGGGGCGATATGCTGACTCTGTAAACCGCTTAGAGAGGGCTGAAAGTCCTATGAAGCTGTATATAAGTCTAACTGCTAACTGCTATTGCTACATGTTGTAAAAGTGTGTAGAGAGCATTCTGTGGAACTACAGTAGAAGGGCCCAGGAGGTGACCCTTCTCTGCTATGGTATCCACTTATGTTTATGTCATTAGGCCTGGGGATCACAGGGGACTGGGGAGATCTTGTGACTACTGCATCTAACACTCTTGTTCTTGTGCTTTTAGTGCTTATTAATAAATGTTTTGTTGTTATTGTTGTTTTTAAATTAAATGCTATACAGCATTCACAGTCGCTTTTAATGATATGGGAAGCCATACAAATTTGATAACTGATAATAAATAAATTAAATGAATGAATGAATGAATAAGTAACTAAATAAATAAATAAAGTTTCAGTCAAGGAAAAAAAGCAAAAAAAAAAGTATTCTAACTGAAACATAATATCATAGTAAAAGAGCCAGCATGGTGCTTTCAACAACATATTGATTAACTTATTTAATAATTTGTTAAATAATCAAGCTGCCTACATGAGATTCCCAGATGGTCTTCCATCTAAGAATGCACCTGGCCTGGGCCAGCTTTGCCCAACATTTTGATTAAACTATATTTCATATTCTTTCAAACCATTCTTTGTTCCTTCCATCTTTGGCGTAGTATACCTCACCATTTTGATTCCTTCCACAACTACATCTGAAAAAAATATCTAGATATCCTAACAATGGGCGAGTTCCAAGCTCTGACACTGACCCACCACATGGTTAGTATGATCTGTGATTCAACTTTAAATGTCATTTTAATTGTCGGCAATCATAAATGAGAAACACCTCGTACCCTTTTGCAAGCCAAGCAGTTTGGTTTACATGTGTAATTGAATAATTTCACTGAAGGAAATGAGAAATGACAGTTTATTGGGAGCCTATAATTGCAATGGACTTCTCTATCTTTTTTTATATTAAAATCTGGCATTTTTGGCCACTTTTCTTGAGTAGAGAAAAGAGTGTAAACACAACTTTGCCAAGCTGGGGAAACCATCTTCATAGATACAAAATGCTTGCGACATTGATCTGAAAGCTCTACCTGTCTCTTCCCTTCATTTTTTCCCCACCAGCACTTGGAATGGTTACATGCCTGGTGTGAGGAAGAAAGAAATGAGAATTGAACTAGAAGCCACCAGCACTGTTGTGATCTAATTAGCAAAAAACACGTCTAGCCAAGAGATGAACATTTGCTGAAAGGGAAAACCAGTATTAACACAGGTTTGTAGAATAGGTCCTGCCAGAAAGTGCTTATAGGCAGACACTGTTTGAATATCATGCATGGAGCTTTAGTGTAATCCAGGATTCCAGCACAATGCACTTCTACTATGTGCTGCGTCAGTGATTATTAGATTATTTTTACTATAGGTGAGGTTTCAGAAGAGTTACTGCACAGTGGTAGATATGGACTTCATCTTCCATCTTGTAAATATTTGCCCGTTCTCCAAAAGATTTTGGAAAATACAAGGCATTATTTGCATACAGACAAAATGATCTAACCCCCAAACAACACATTTCTATATAAATTCTTTTGGAAAGAACTTTTCTTTTAATTGACCAACTTAGATATTCCTAATATTTCTTCAAGGAAATTATCAGATTGACAGTCTAAAATCAGAGATCCATGTATAATCTAACTTGATCACAATGTATCATGGCAGTTGTTTAACTTATCTCCACTTTGAATAATATTTCAGAATACTGAATAATTTATAGTTTTGTGGTCTTTTTTTTCTACTGTGAACTTGTTCTTCACCCAACATTTTGGGGGAGCTCAGTGATTTTCAGAATAGACATTTTTGGTCAAATGTAAGAAACAACGAGTCAATGCATTTCCATCAGATTAAAAATATGTCAGATTATGGGATTTAAGAATAGGAGAAAGAAAGTGAAAATATGAGCATTAATTATTCTTATTTCCATTTCCAGCTGTGAACAATAGATTTGCTATCCAACTTTGCTAGATCTGAATACATAAACAAATTTAGAAATCAAGGGAAACAGCTTCAGAAATTTGGTAGAAATAATGTATTGGTTTTTATTTCTAGGTAATGCACTTTTTATAATATTCATATACTAATTCAAACTCTCAAAATAGTTGAGCTACAACTTGGTGAAGCTTCTCACAAAGCTTTAACTCTTGGTATTCACAGAGTACTTGAATACAGAGTGATAATCAAACTATGCTACAGAGATGCCTGAACTGATGTAGGCATCATCTATGTGCTGTGCGATACATTAATCATATCTGTAATTGAGCTTTCCCCAGCTTGAAACCCTCTAAAGTGATGAAAATGAATCTTCCTGAATTTCAGACCTTTGTGGCCCATTTCCATGCTGACCCATTAGGGAAAAATATTTTAATTGGTACATGAAGTTTTCCTTTGAAGGCTCTTTTCCTTTCATTGTAGTGTCAAGGCCCTACTAGGGAGTGGCATATAGAGTTGTATTTGTTATAGTAGAGTATATAATAGTACAGATGCATAGGAGAAATATGTGAGAGCACCCGAGAGATAATTCTGGGAATACAGTACATGGATTAGCTTTATTATGGAGAAGTTTCTTTGAGAGAAAGCAAGCAAGCAAGATTCCCTCAAACAGTTAAACATAACAACTGGGGAAGCTGAGATAATCTTATTCCTAATGCTCTGATGAGTGTGCCAGTCTTATTAGGTGGAAGACTGATGGTAGTTAGCGACACGGGCTGAAAGCCTGCAGCTTCATTCATTTAAGAAAGAAAGAGTAGCCAAAAGTAAATGAATCTTGCAAAGGACAGGTAGGTTAGAAATGAGAGACACATATACAATATATGGGAAAGCGAATTCCCTTCCCCCATTTAGCAGACCCTGAGATGCAGATTGTCATCCAATTAAGGTCTGAAGGAAGGTTTGATTAATCTATCACAAGCAAAAGGGCCTGGCTTCAGTCACTAATCGGAGAGGTGTGAAAGCAGCATGTTGGTCTCTGGAGACCTCCTTGGCTCCTGCATTAGTGAGATCAGGTGCTCCTGAATAGTCAGATTCTGGGACAACTGTCTCTTTTGAATTATAGCTAATTGTAAGGAGGGACTTACAGTTCACACAACTGAGCCAGAGATGCTTCGTATGAACTTGAACTATAAAAGGACACGGATCGGACTCAAAGACAAACTTCTCTTTCTGATCCAAGATGCAGAATGAAGATAAAGTGGGGGGGGGGAGGACTTGGGTGCTATTTAAACTCTTTAATATTTTAGATAAGTTTGATTCAACTGAAGCAATTAACAGGTGCCTTATTGCTTACAAAAATGGGAAGAAATGTTTGTTTTTCTTCCTGGGAAAGTGGGTTAAGGACATTTTAAGCAACATTTTGCTTAATATTCTGAAACATCTTTGAAATAAGAACCAGGGAACATAGGACAAGCCCTGCTGGATCAGATCAAAAGCCTATATTTGCTTCTGGTCAAACAGTTTCTTCTGTTCACGTTCTCTGTGGCATAGTTTTAAACATTTCAATCATTTTACATGTTACTCGGTTTATTTTTTCCTAAATGAAAAGGCTCTTTTTTGTATTGTAACTGTTCCAGCTTTTAACCTAAAAAGACAATTTTTCTAAGTTCTTGTACCAAAGATGTCTTCTCAAATATTCCAAATACTGGGAGATAAACAGCAGCAGTTGAAATTAGTACTAAAATACTTTCTGAGGGGAAAATATGAACCTTATATCCTTCCAGTATGTTTTTTATGTCCACACTTCTTCCTGGAAATGAGGCCACAAAATTTATAAAACATTTGTAAGCAGAGCAATACATTCTTCTTCCAGTCTAGATAAATCAAAATGGCTTCATTGGAGCATTAGCAGGCTTAAGACAAAAGACACTAAATAGTGTTGGAGTCAAAATATATTCTTATAAAATCCCTCCACACGTCTGCTAATTGAAAACTCAGATCAAAACATGTGTTTTTTTCTTTAAAAATCCTCGTATTTCTCAATGTATAGCTGTTGCTATTTGGATTTTAAGTTTAGACAGGATATTTTATTTGACATTATGCTAATAAATTATGGGTAGGATCTTTGTTGTATGATCTACTACTACCTGTTTACCAGTGGTGGGTTTCAAAAATTGTTCGAACCTACTCTGTGGGTGTGGCCTCCTTTGTGGGAGTGGCTTGCCGCCCATGTGACCGGATATGAAGATGCTGACACTTGTCAGAACCACCTTAAATTACCTCACACACAGCACTGGCATGCATAAGAATATGATGCAAACTTGCTTTTTAAAAGGCATCTTTGGTTTGCGTTAAAACAACTTCAACACACGCAATGTTCTGATTGCACCACAAAAGCAGTAGTCATCATTACCTTTCACAGAGGCACTGAGTTTTATAAATATGAGCATGATAATGTAGAATAATCATATCAAAGGACCAGTGGTGGGTTTCAAAAAATTTTGGAACCTCTTCTGTAGGTGTGGCCTGCTTTCCGGGTCCACTGGTGGAACCTCTTCTAACCGGTTCGGTAGATTTGACGAACCGGTTCTACCGAATAGGTACGAACTGGTAGGAACCCACCTCTGCTGTTTACTTTGCTTAATGTTGTGCTTAGATCAATGTTTTATATTCTTGAAAACAGTTAATAATGTTACATTTATTTTTCTAAACCCTCTGAAGTCTTTTTCAGCAGTCTGATTATTATAATCACTGGCAATATCAAAACCCACTTCAGATACAACTATTCATGAAGTTGACATTTTCTCTCCTTAGTTTATTTTTTTAAAGTACTGGGTCATCCACTCACCTTTCTATTTTCCAGGAAATAATGCCAAATCATTTAATATTACCTATGAAGTTTTAACTAGTCTATTATAGTCATTTGTTTAAAAATCACATTGTATCTTCATTTTGCCTCCCAAATTCTTTTGACTTTATTATGTTTAACTAGCATACACATTTCTTTAAACACTTGTATCATATCCCAGGATTTGAACTTTGAAATATCTTTTTTTTACACTGATAACTAAAAGGAAAGAAACTGAAATTAGAAAAGAAGAAAGCTGACACTGATTGATGTCCAAGTTCTCTTTCTGATTTGCTGATGAAAATCATCAATCTATATGAGGAGGAAATGTCCAACACGTACAGAACCAAGCAAGCTTAGCAGCATGCTGTCATGAGTAGGAGAACTTGACTCTTCATTCCTGATGTAGAAGCCATCTCCAAAATACTTATCCCTCACATGATGATGACTTGAAAAGTTAAATCACAGATAAGGTCAACTAGCCTTTGCTGAGATTTTGCTATAGTATGAAATATTGTAACCATAAAGGTGGGAAACATATATCTAATCCATTAAAAAAAAACCATCAATAACAGAGGAACATTGGGGAAGTAAAAATTCACTGGTAATCAACTTTCAATCTATACAATAGCTCAAGTAATATGTATCAAGTAAGCTAATATCAAAATTATCTAATGAAAAATGTCTCGGTCATCTTTAAACATGCATATTCTTTGCCACTAGTACATCTTTACTTTGTTATCAGTTCTATTAAATTACCTAATTACATGCCAGAGGATTTGCTTAAGGATAAAATCCACATGTTCTTCTGAGATACTAACCTCAGGACTGGTTATCATATTCCACAGTAAATGTGAATGAATTCTGTAAAGTTCATTCTTTAAAATGGACATAGTTGCAACTTTAAATAATTATTAGGCTGCATCTAATGTTATTTGTATGAAGAACACTCAAAATTCTGCACTAATTCATTACTGGTACATATTGGAAGCCACTCAGAATTGGTTGAAACATTGGCAGCTTACAAATGTTTTAACGTAATAAATAAATTCTGCGATATTCTTTGTACTATAGAAATCTTCTTTCCCAAAGTTAATTCTAATAGATGGGAAACTATGTGCATCCTATTTTTATTGCAGAAAAACAGAAGCAAAGGCTTTAGAGTATTGGAAAAATGTGTGCTTTATAACATAAAATTTAGCCCATCATTTTTTGAACATGTTAGTCAAAGTAGTACAAATGTTTGGTCTATATCGGCTGTAATATAAATCAAGAGAAAGAATAAACCTTAATAATAAATTTGTAATTTAATCATTTTAAAGCAATGTTAAATAATTACTAGGCAAACTAATGATATAAGCTATAATAGTGGGCCATTCATTATACAGAAGCTGTTCACGCCATTTAGCAGTTAACATTAGTCATATGGGCTAACTTTTGAAACTGAGCTGTGTTACTGAAGGTCATTATGAAGAGTCAATTTCATTGTATGACTATGGTATCTGATGTAGTTTCATTGGAACAGTATACTGCTAGCATTTTCCTTGACACTTCAACATCTAAAGAGCTATATCAGAATTTAGTGACAAGGCTGAGCAACAGTAATACTCTTGATAAGGTCTTCTGCCATATCATTATATCTCAAAATTTGGAAACCATGAATCCCCCCCGCCCCCCATCATGACTACACTGGAATGCTTCAAGCCCTAAATATCATTGATAAATCCCAAAGGTGCTATTTCAAAAGGACTTCTTTGGAGAAAGTGGCGTTTTGGAAACATACCTTTGGGACAACCATCACCTGGATGATTGAGAATATCCCTAGACATTGCTGGTAAATATATTTTCTATTAATTATCTGGACCCTAAGTATTAATCTACACATTAAGGTAAGACAAGATATTGAAAATAATGGACTAACTGAAACACCATGAATAGGATAATTGTAATCTATACCATAGAACACTCTGATTTTGAAAGCAGTATGATTGGCTGAAGAGGAAAAGGAAAAAACCAAAGTTAGAGAAACTTTCAATTTTAAGTGTGTCCTCTCATTGAAAATAAGTAGAAGAAAATATACACATAGACAGACAGAGTGAGTTTCTCTAAATATACCAATGATGAAGAAGGGATCTTTTGATTCTTTACACAAGTGGTTCCCAAACTTGGCAACTTTACGACTTGTGGACTTCAACTCCCAGAGTTCTCCAGCCAGAAGAGCTAGCTGGAGAATTCTGGGAGTTGAAGTCCACAAGTCGTAAAGTTGCCAAGTTTGGGAACCACTGCTTTACACCATCTATTATATCCCCATTTATTCATTTTGAGGCAATTTCTAGAAGAAAACTATGTTTTTAAAAAATATTTGCAATGGAAATATAATTTGCAAAATATATGTAAACTAAAAATAAAGAAAATGCAAATGTAATTTTGAAAATACTTATGAGTATTCCTGCAGATTTTGGCTATGAAACCAAAAAGAACTTCTAGTGAGTAAAAACAAAATAGTTCCCTTTTCCCATTTATAAATTATATATTCTGCCCAGAGCAAATGTGCATAAAGGCTTTAAGCCTAGTCTGAGATTATATGTTTACAGTATAGTAATATAGCAGAAATATGGATGACTACATTGTCCATATTTGGATATTTTCACTTTCATTTGTTTATACAGAACTGGATCTTGATATGCAACAGAAATGAAGGAAGTCAGGAAAACTACAGACCTCTAGAGATATGTGTCAGGGTTCCAAGTAACACCCCCAATGAAAGAAGACTCTGAGGCTTGAAGTTCCTCAAAGTTGCTAGCTGCAAATAAGAGACATTCAGCCAGTCCTCTCCAATATGATTCAGCTTACTTCCCTAAATACAAACACCATCTAGGAATATATACCTAATGTAAAAATGAATTTTGATTCATAAGAATTAATTATTAGGTGGCAATTAGATAGTTGCACATTACTGTTTTTTTGTTTTTAACTTTTATTCCATCATTTTTCCAAAGCTCAATGTCAGGCTTCCAAGTAACACCCCCAACAAAAGAAGCCTCAAGAAGAGACTTGAACTCAAATTTCCATTTTATTAGCGATGTCATATTGGAACATCTGGGAAAACCCGAATCTGAAAGCTTCCAGGTTTTCCCCACCCAAATTAAAGTCCAAGCCCCTGCCCAGCACCCATATGTCTGTCACATGACCCAATCAGGCACCATCCCAACTGGAGATGTCTTCCAGTCGTACCCCTCCAGGTGCAGGGCAAAATGTCCTTGACTCTCTTAGAAATGAATTATTATGACTATATATCTCCCATACTCCACATAACCCGCTCCCTTTTTTTCCTCCACAGCATTAAAACGTGGCAAGCCTGAAGGCCCAATGCAAAATATGGCTTCCAGGCCTGACAATATGTTTATGCATATCTATGGAATTCACATACATTGTATAACTATTTCTGCAAGAACATGTCTCTGAAATATTCTTCTGCTTTGGGGGAATATCAAAAGCATTGAACCAGTAGAAATATTTCAAAAAACTTTTTTTTCAGTTGTAAGGAGAAGCATACTACTTATAATAAGTAATAACAACAGAGGGATATGGATGGAAATGACAACTATAGTAATGACACTGCACTCTAATGATTGTCAGCATTTTGTATCTCTCCAAATACTCTGTTTTTCTTTTCTTAATGTGATCTACCACTGTGCTATTTATTGTTTATAGCAACTTCTTCAGCCAGAAGCCTGCATACCTAGCTCTTAGATATCAGTTTTAAATCAATCATGTTAAAATTATTCCAAGCATCTCATTTAATATTTTATAAACAAGAAGTAAAACTTGGATTTGCTTCAGGAAGGAGAGTAGTTACAGCCCATAGATTACCAGATAGTAAAATAGTGATTCTGAAAACAATGAGATTGCATTTCTAAAGTCTTTTGACAGCTGAACTGGGCATGTTCCTTTCATTAAGTATCGACAGAGTGTAAATATGTTAATTTCTTTTCTCTGTCATTTGAGGTGGGGGATTGAAGACATGAGTACATTTGATTAAGTTATTTTTATTGAAAGAGGTAGTCACAATGGAAACAATATTGAAATTGAACTTTGGTGTTTTTTTTTTAATCCAACAGATCACGAGAATATTAAAAATATGCTTTTTTTGTGATTCTAGTGAGAATTATGCCATGTTGGCCTTTTGTGATAAAACCAGCAAAGAATCTTGCAGCACTTTAAACAACAACATTTTTAATAGCATAAGCTTTAGTAGATCACAAACCACTTTATCAAACACATACTGCATAGTCATGTGAGGAGGGTATTATATATTCATACAGCTGTTATGGGATGGAAATCATCAGCGAAGACTGATTGGTGGTATTTTTATCATCTTGACTCATGGATAAGAGGCTTTGACAAAATTTCATCTGTATTTCAATAACTTTCACAATGCCACAGTTTTAACATTCTGGATACTATATATAAAATTAAGTAATGAAAGTATAAGCTTCATATTATATAGCAACAAAATGGCTTCTGGCTTTCAACACCACCCCTTCCATCTAGAACTTAGTACAAAATTCATCATTTAATCAAGTTTTCCAACTAGATCAGTTCTGATATATTCAAGAATTATATATAAACAAGAGTTGTGTACAAATAAAGCATTAAAGCAAGCATTTCTCAAGTTACACTACCTGCCTGCTGAAGTTTTAAAAAAGCAGATCAATATAACTATGCCAGTTTCCAGCAAGAAAAGTATGGCAAGACAAATCCAGAAGAGAATAAATCAGAATGCTACTTGTCAGCAAGAGCTCCCATTTAAAATAATTAGTTCTGGATACGTCTTTTTCATAAATAGCAACTTATCCTAAATAATCATTGACCAGTAACAATAGACAATACAGCAACATGAACAACAACAGCAGCTGTAATAATAAAGCCTTTGGCAGATCCAGATGCTGATTTTATTTTCATATCTATTTTCCCAAGATTATTATAGAACCAAATATTGTTACCTACAAGACTGGAGGAACATATATTTGCCTATGTGTCATATATGGATAACAATGCCCTACTATATTTTCTATTTGACAAACATTAGATAATCTCTGTGCAAATTAAACCACAATTAGAACTCAGAAATGGCAGTTGGGTCACATTTCACTTCATCAGGATACACTTAAAGAAAAATATTGAGAAATGGCTTACAATAATGTTGAGTGTGGACAGTTCTTATTTAGAGATTTAAAATGTATTAATCTATAAGGGGATCTACAACATTCCTTAAATTTACCACGATTCCTTTAACTGAATTCAATTTGCAAATATTTTGCTTTATTGAAAATGTTCATCATTAATAAACCAGACCAAGAAGCTCCACAATGTTCCACCACACCATGATGCAAAGGAAATACTACAATTAAACAAATCTGCTAATCAAAAAAGTATATTCAACATCCAGTGTGAACAGAATAGCCCTTGTTTGTCTGTAAAAGTGACATTCTGCAATCAATTGGAAAAAAGTCCTTATTTGTAAGAACCAGCCCTCTATGTTCAATAGTCATGGCAAATGCCATGGGTTCTTCAAAAAGCTATTTCAGATAACATGCAAGTCAGAGGTGATGTTCAGCCAGCTCAGACCAGTTCTGGCGAACTGGTAACAGAATTTTTGAGTAGTTCAGAGAACCATCAAATACCACCTCTGGCTGACTGCCCCCATCTATTCACTGCCTCCAGGGTCCCAGCTATTTGGTGTCCCAGCTGATCAGCTGGGTCTTCTTCTGTTGCCCTGCACAGGAGAATGGAGCTGGAAAGCAGATTAGTGGGGTGGCGAGGGAATGGGGATTTTACAATATCCTTCCACTCCTGGAGTGGAGTGGAAATGGAGATTATACAGTATCCTTACCCTGCCACACCCACAAAGCCATGCACCCCACAGAACTGGTAGTAATTTTTTTTGAATATCATCACTGATGCAAGTTTATATCATTCTTCAGTGAATGATTATTATTACGATCATTTGTGAGATCTACATCATGTGTAATATGGATCTGTTATGCACAGTGAGACTGTTGGTAAGAAGACAGTAGTAGGGAAAGAAACAAAATGGAAAACTAAGAATATCAATTTAAAAACCAATCAATTTATAAGTTTGAGAGTGAAAAAGAACACCTTCTTCCTCAGGTTGCAGACCAGAAAAAGTGTGACATTAAGAACTGGAAAGCTGCTGTCTTTTGTATATATGATATAGATAAGCTGGACAAACAGTTTTCTGTGTTGTAAGACATACACTCTCCTTATGTTCCTATTCACTGCAATACTCACACTAGACAAAAATGAAAGTGGTGACTTGGAACCATTAAAACTTTTTTAAAAATCCTGCTGAAGTTCCACTTAAACAGAACCCCGCTTTTCCCCAAATTTTGTCCGAGACATAATTAGATGGCAACTTGATAAAGTTTGCTTTGCAATTGAGCTAAGAATGTTTCAGAGATCTCAGATGAAATTGCTGAAACCTAAGCACTTTAGAAAATGCATTTACACCTGAAATTTGTAATCCTTTTTCTATCTTTCCCTCGAACCCTAAATATTTACGTACTTTTCGTTTTTGTACTGCATTGCTGCAATAAGTTCCTGTAACTTCCAAAGTATGTTATGCACAAGTCTGTATCTCCCAACCAATAGAATAATCTCTTTGTAAAAAGACATTATGTAACATTTTTCAGAGTTTAATATATGTAACAGATTATATTTTTAAGCAAAATTTATGTTAAACCTACAGGATTCTATTCATAGTTATGATTTTCTTTTTCTTTCTTTCTTTCTTTCTTTCTTTCTTTCTTTCTTTCTTTCTTTCTTTCTTTTTTTGGCTTTGCTGAGTTGAGGATGAATAGCTAGCTCATGTTTACTACTTCACACAACATACTTGTTTCTCTGAAAGCCAATTTTGATTCAAATCAATTTAATTAAGTAACAAAGCTGGTTACCATGGAAACAACACTACTAATTTGTCATGACAAATACTCTGCGAGATTGACTGGTTGCTAGGTAACAGCCAATGGGCTCCAGGAAAGAGGATGACAAATTGTATCTGGTGCAGATGTTGTGATCCAGTCTTGAATTAGGCCTCTGTTCTGAATGGACTCCCAAGAGAATGTCACCTGGATAGCTTAATAGCAACATAGGGAGTACTATACCACAACAAATTGCATTGTTTTGCACATTTGAAAATGTGTTTCAAAAAGAAGGTAGAAAAATAAATTATTATGATGCATAGCATCATCCTTTTGGGAGGTTTTGTTGTCAAATCTACCAAGATGATTGAACCTTTCTGTAGGGAGCTTTTATAAATGCATCTATACATGAATCCTAAATGATTCCCTTTTTTTGTCTTTGTCTGCATTATATGAATACAAAATGAATAAATTTACAAAATACATGAGTAAAATTATCCTATTCAAAACAATAGAAAGAATATCCAAAGCTTTACTGTTACTGTAGAGATAATAGTAATAATTATAGCATTAATAATGCTATTAGTATAGTATTAGACCTTGGTTATTCATTTATGAATTATAAGTCCAACTCACAATGTAGCTGTATCTCAAAAAATCAATCATTACTTCCACTACTATGAAACATAAGAAAAAAATCATACTGATAAGCTGCCTTTTATGAATCATAAAACTGTTTTTCCAGGATCATACAAAAATTAAATATACAAAATATATTTCATACAATGCACTAAGGATATGATTTTGCCAAATGAGGTGGGCCTTTGCCAATTACTTTAAACAGTTAAGGCTTAATTCTTCTGTTCAATATTTACATTCAACAGAAAGATATTTCCTGGATATCACAGAATATATGTTCCTTCTAATTGCTTTTAATTTAATAATTGGCATCATAGACAGATCCATAGAAAAAAGGCAAAGATAAAAATTAGCTAAATATTCCTGGCAACAAACATTAAAAATCTTATAGGTAAATTTCTCATGAAAACCCGTAAGAATATGCATATTTTAATCATTGTCCTTTCAGTGTGATACATCTATAGTAAATTAATCTTAATATCAATTCAGATCTAAATCACATTGTGTTTGAGGAACTTATTTTCAGAATAGAAGAGAGGTAGAAATTATTACTATAAATCTGTGCAGATTTACGTGAAGTAAACTCTATTTAATTCAAAGGAACTAAAGATAAAAGATACCATTTAAAAAATGATATTCAGAATCATAAAATAAAAGAAAAATGTGCCTGGATTCTATCCTGAGATTTATCTGTCCAAAATTTATAAATATTTAGCATTTTGAACAAATTTCATTACTGACTGAATTATTTTTGACTTCCCATAATATAATTTAATTTTACAAATGCCACTAATTTTCCAATTATTCTTCTACATTATCCGTAAATTTAAATGATCATGAAGTATTATATACTGTAATATGTATTTTAGTTGCTCTTACTAAGATCAACCTCGCTCTATATTTCTGTTTGAAATAGCTTATGAGCATGACATGAGGACTAATTGGTAATGAATATTCTGCATTGTACCTTCAAGGGACTGTGACTACTTTTTTATTGCAATGAGTAGATCCTAGGAAAATAAAATATACATACGTACATACGTACATACATGCATACGTGCATATGTACATACGTACGTACATACATACATACATACATATGTATATACGTATATACGTATATACGTATATACGTATATACGTATATACGTATATACATATATACATATATACATATATACATACATACATACACACACACACAAAAGAACAACAGAAACACAGCCAGCACCTCAGCCACACAGGATGATACAAAACAGCTGACCAATCTACAAACATCAACTCCATCTACCAATCAGGATGCAACTACATAGCCAATCAACCCACTTACAGCAACAAAGCCAGCACTCCACACACCCCCACCAATATTTATAGAGAGACGGCAGCTCCAACCACACTTTACTTGCACAAGCACGAAGCCGAAAACACCAGCCTGAAGATGACGAGTGGGACCTCGCTGAAATGTTGTCAAGACAATCTCAATCTTACACGGGAAAAGACCCGAATACAACAAGACCAGCATATATATACACTATATTGCCAAAAGTATTCGCTCACCTGCTTTTACTCGCATATGAATTTACTGTAAGTGACATCCCATTCCTAATCCATAGGGTTCAATATCACGTCGGTCCACCCTTTGCAGCTATAACAGCTTCAACTCTTCTGGGAAGGCTGTCCACAAGGTTCAGGAGTGTGTTTATGGGGATTTTTGACCATTCTTCCAGAAGCGCATTTGTGAGGTCACACACTAATGTTGGATGAGTTTACGTGGCCTACCACTTCATGGCTGAGTTGCTTGTCATTCCCAAACACTTCCATGTTCTTATAATACAGCTGACAGTTGACTGTGGAATATTTAGGAGCGAGGAAATTTCACGACTGGATTTGTTGCACAGGTGGCATCCTATCACAGTTCCTCCCTGGAATTCACAGAGCTCCTGAGAGCGACCCATTCTTTCACAAATGTTTGTAAAAACAGTCTGCATGCCTAGGTACTTGATTTTATACACCTGTGGCCATGGAAGTGATTGGAACACCTGATTCTGATTACTTTTGGGAATATAGTGTATATAGTATACATATATTATATGACATATATGAAATATATATGAAAAAAGGAAAAGATTATTCTACCTTCTTGTAGTTCTGTTATCTTGGATTTGCACTTCACAGCATTTGCATTAAATCTGTTTTAGTTAATTTTTGTCAATTACTTCTTTTAAGCAGCGTACTTAATCATTGTTTTACCAGTTTATATCTAGTCATTCCTTTAGAAGAATTCAAAAGAGATTACTAAGGCTCCATAACGATTCTACCATTTTTATTCTCGAAAATATAATATTCTCCTTTCTGTTCTTAAAAGTAGCTTCTTTTGAAGCCTGCACTTAACTCTCATCAGCAGTAAACTGTACATAATACAAAGGTGAATTTTCCCCTCTGAGGTGCTCTAATTGAATCATCATTAGTTTCTGAGGCTGGCATTGTTTATAGCAAATAAAGGCTATTATTGCCTTTTGCGGGTGGGGGGTGGGGGAATGCAATAAATAACAGTTAAAATATATAAAAGTGGCTTTGTTGATCTGTCAGACACCTGCTGTACATTTGTTTAATAGATGGTAAGGTCGATGAGAATGTAAGGTCCTGTCAACCACAAAAGCCTGAATTAACCTTAACTATAGAGCTGTTATCACTGCCTTTGTAATAATCCTTTTAAAGGGTAACCGTGAATTAGCACTAATTTCAACTTACCTGTGTGTTTGTGTGAATGTGAGGCCTCCCACGATGCAAGTGGGTGGAGCAATAGGACAATATGGTAATTGTTTCCCTTTGGCTCATGGAATTACAGGGGTGGAAAGAATGCCTCACACCATCCAGTCCACCACCCAGTTGGTCCAACATTTTCCCCGAAAACCTCCAAATATGGACATTTTTACAATCTTACTTTGTATGGTTTTCCTCATGGTTAAATTGCAGTAATTGTTCAGATGCAATTGTAACCTTAAAGCTACATTTTCCCTGTGGATTCAAACCATTGCTTTTTCCTCAGTTTTTGATGGATACAGTAAACTATGACTCTTCCTTCCTTTGGACATATATAAATATCACAAAGGTCTCCATTTACAACCCCTTTCCTTCCTATCAACAAATGAAGTTGTCCTTGAGAAGATATAGGTAGGACTGTTAGAAAGGTTTAGCTATAGTGGTACAATCATTTCTCCTCCTCCTCTTTGGAATACGTAAAGCATCGATGACATAGTTCACATATAACACTAAACCACAATGGGACTTATTTGTTTTTTGGTTAAATGTGATCTCACCCTCAACATTCTTGGCATTATGTATCAACCAGGCTTGCAGGTGACAAGCAGACATATTTTTTAAACAAAATTCCCCGGGAATCTTTGTATTTGGCCTGTAAAGATTTGGTAACATTGCTAATATGTTATGGTGCTTGAAACTCTTTATAGTCAACAATAAAGCTCAGTGGGTTATCTACATCTAAACTCTTATTGGGTAAGTGTTTGCATAATACTTTCAAAAAGAATGTGCAGTCTTGCTTTTGTTCTCACACCCATGGTTGAATGGCTCCTTCTATCAACTTCTATGTTCAGGATAACATGTGGAGCATAGCTCATATACGTTTCACTTTTCCTTTGGAAAAATGAGACACCCAAAGAAGAATAGAATAGAATAGAATAGAATAGAATATTTGGAAGAGACCTTGTAGGTCATCTCGTCAACCCCCTGCTTAGGCAGAAACCCTATACCATTTCAGACAAATGGTTATCCAATCTCTTCTTAATAACTTCCAATGTTGGAGCGTTTACAACTTCTGGAGGCAAGATGTTCCACTGATTAATTGTTCTCACCTACTCATAATGTGAGTAGGACACTTTACTTACTTTACCACCTCATCAAAGTATCAACTGAATTGAGGTTATCACTCTTCACTCTATTTTCAGTAGCCTACCCTTCTCATGGATCATCAGAATCCCTACTTTCTTAATTTAGAAACAGAAAATGCATTTTTCCTTCAGTCTGGACCTGAAAACCTATGTGGTGTTCATGAAGGGTTATATAGTGACTTCTCTGAGGAAACGTCTTTCTCTATCTGATTCAGAATTGTCACAATGTTCAAATATGTTCTTACCACTTGTTGAATTTGCATGATTGTGTTTGGGGGGGCGGGGAAGAGAAACATTTGTGGGCCTAATTGAGCTGTTGAATCTCCATTTGACCAATTCTGTATTTGACAAAACATATCTTGTTTTATATAGTCCATCTTTTCTGAATTTTACCAAACTGTCCTCATTTATTTTATTTTCTATGGACTTAGGGTGAGCAATATATATGCAGATACTTAGAATGGAATAGAAATAAGTATTGTAATGTAGAGAAAATACAATTTATGTATTTATATTTCATGTTCCTAGACCATCTCTCACCCTCAAGGAGGGACTCTGGATTGTATATGGTATAATCAATATATAAAACATCACATACAATTAAAAGTAAAATATTAAGATTAATTTGGGATTATTTTAAAAAAATAATTTATATCATCAAGAAATGTTTGCACTTGTTCAATGTGCTAATCATTAATTGTTGGTGGATAATTTTAAAGTACAACTTTCTCTACTTCTGATTGTTTTGTTGTAAGCTGAACTGAATAATAAGTTCCCATATTTACATAAAATAAATATATAACTAAATTAAATTGTAGTTAAAAGCATGAGCAAATGCAACACTACTCATTAGTGTATGCATTTCTAAAGCAATCTCTTCCTTGTTATGCTAGATGGCTAATTCCAATTAGTTCTTTACACTGGGAAATAAGAGATCCTCTTAGTAGTGGAATCTATTTTACCATCTCTCACTTAATTTCCACTTTTTTCTGTTGTGTAGGGAGATCTGAAGTCTCAAGATAAAGGTGAAAGATTTCTAAGATGTCCTGACTGGAGGACATCAAGAATGAAGAAGATTGGACTACGGATATCAAGTCAAGAAAGTGAGAGGAAGGCTTCAATAGTCTTGAAAAAATAGAGATTCTTAAGGAAAACTTTCTAGATTTAGAGACAAGCACATACTGGCAGAGAAAGAAAAAGGGAGAAACACATGCAGGTACCTTTATGAAAGCTATCCATCAAATGTCAAAGCTTATAATCAATTTTTTGTCACAATGAACTGATAAAAGTATTCAGTAATAATGTCATGGGGGAAAAATTTGTTTGGAACTCATAATGCTCAGCCTTGATATCAAGAGAATTCATAAAAGCTCAATACCCCTGTAGCCCTTTGAGGCACAATTTCTCATCCACAAGATATGGAATAATTCCTTCTCTTTTATTTCATTTATTTATATATTTAACACTAAAAGGAGTACAAAAATGTACCCCAAAAGAAGAAGGCGGGGGAATATTAGCACTTTTTGCTGTTGTCGTTGGAAGAGTATTTTTTTTAAAAAAAGATTCCAACTTTTTGCAAGTGAACATTAGCCCTCATTTGGGTTGCCAATATCACAATGTTATGGTGATTTCTCTCACATCATGCAAATGGCAGCATAATGTCTACTCCTCTTGAAATGTAAAATCAAATCAGCATTCAAATGCTACAAGGCTGTGATGAGCTTGGAAATAAATATGCAGAAGCATATAACGGGGAGGGGGGAACTGAGGCAATCAAGGAGAGCCAGCGTCCTAGCTTGGACTATAAATCTTTGTCTGTTTCAATCGTAGAGCTGGCTGAATCAGTATAAAATTCGAGCTGGGATGTCATCAATTTCTGTTAACCTCTCTATTCCTCTTTGTGTTGGCAGCATGTTGATGGATTGGTTTTGTCACTTGTGCTCAACTCACAGTATGTTAACATGGAAAGGTGTAGGCAGGTTATGAAGAAGGGTTATTGCTGTCCGAGCTCTGACCTGGACTTACTATCTTCTCTAGTATCATAAAGTCTTCCTGTCTGTAGAGCTAAGACACAACAGCCTTTTCATTGGTTTGTGCTATTTTTTTAAATCTAAATATATCTCTTCTTGTCTCCCTTCCTTTTACCATCAGAACCTAGAGAGGAGTTTATTGCCCTTCCCATAAACTTGAATAGAGGGAGGGAGAAAGGAAGGAAGATTTCATTTCAGTTACAGTAGCATTAGCAGGAAACCATTGGGCAGGTCAAAAATTACAGCTGAATTGAAGTGCTATTCAGATAAAGCAACACTGACCCAGGCCACAAGGGGGACACATAAGCTAGTTCACACAATACACAAAGCCCTAAAGTGGGTTGTTGCTTTTGGCTTAGTGTGATGTGCAAACTGTTTTAAGGTGAGCATTATGTGTGAAGCAGGACACATTAAATTTCCCCACAAACCATAGTTAAGTAAATGCTGGTTTATGAAAGTATGAATCCAGCTCTAGTGAATTCAGATCTTGCGCAATCTAGAACGTTTAGGTTAATTGAATCAGCAGTACAGAGCTGATCATTCAAAGAGCTGTATGCCATCAACTCATCAGTAAGTGTGGACAATGCTTATTTAAAACACTAGGCGGCTAGTTTGGACTAATGGCTAAGGCAGCAGTCTAGAAACTGGGTCTCTGTAAGTTCTACTCTTGCCTTAGGCATGAAAGCCAGCTAGATGACTTTGGGCCCATCACTCTCTCTCAGCAAAAGCTTACCTCACAGGATTGTTGTTGTAAGGTAAATAGGAGAAGGAAGGAGTACCAACATGAGTTAATTATAGCAATAATAAAGGTATGATAAAAACAGCCAAAAAAAAACACATTATGCTCTCTAGTTGTGTCAGACTTTCCCATGCTGCTCTCCTTGAATGTTTCTCAGAGTTAAAAAGGAATACTGTTTAAGATACAGCCACTCTAACAATGATGTTACACTGTAAGTTTTCTAGCGAACTCTCTGTAGCATTAGCTATTCCCACTAAACTGATATTATGGTCCTCAGAAGATGGGGTGTGTGTGTATATAATGAAGTATCAGCTTGAAATTTGGGTTGCAATGCCTTGCAGCTATGCACTATCATCAGATAGAATGTGGCCACCTCACAAAACTGATTTAGGATCGCTTGAAAAGGCAGCAAAATTCAGTTTATATTTACTTGTACGGTATTTGTACTATTCATGATAAGAATGTGTAGAATTTTCTTAGGGGCCCAAAATGGCGACTTCACCTTTTATGCCTCACAGCTGAATAGGAAAAATGATAGAATTTTCAGTGTATTATCAGGCAGTTTACTGTATATCTTGAGCTGGCCTTAGCCCCAGGAACTATATTAACGATAGCCTGATTAGTTTCTCCTTGTCCTTTAGATGGAGATAGTAATACTTAATTTATTTATTGTCCTAAATCTTCAAGAGGCTGGAGGACAGTTAATAAACAAAACTCAATCCTAACAACATGGCATGAAGGAGTTTAGATATAAGGTTGTTGAGTAAGACAACCATACAAGAATACAAGAACTAACATGCAATAACTACAAAAACATTCTTTTTGAAAACAACATTTTTTTTGCAACATGGCTTTTTGTATGTGTGTGGGGTAAACTCAGCTTCTTCACTGGAGACTGTACTGGTCACAGAAACAGAATGGAGAATGTTAAATCTTCAGCTAATTCACTAGCTTTGCTCTCCCCCGGACAGCAATAATTTGGCCACAGATACCCATGACTTGGTAATCTCCCAACTGGATGATTATAATGCAGGATATCTGAGGCTGCTTTTGAAGATGGCTCAGAAGCTTCAGTTGTTACAGAATTCTACTGCCAGGATTCTGACTGGCACAGGCTACTTGAATTATATTATTTTGCTAGTGTTAAAAGACACTACTCTGGCTGCTTTGTTACTTCTGATTCAAATTCAAAGCCTTCAAAATGACTTTTAATCTCCAAGTGGCTTAGAATTCAGGTCCCAGTGGTAATACTTTATATGTCATTCTCTCCATTCTTAGAAATCATCCACTGAGGGTTTTCTCTCTGGCTTCTTCACCCTTAAGCTACAAAAAGCTTCAATTGGTAGGCAACTAATACCACACAAAATCCATTTTATTTTCTAAGGGAATTCCCTCCCTCCACACACAAATATGATGCTGTTTATGCTGCATGCTTTCCTTTCTGTGCATACTTTAAAAATAAAATGGGAGCATGGTTCATCAAGGTGCAGGTAATCTTCCATGTTTTTACAATCTATAAGAAGTTGACAGGAGCATGGAATTTTTGGAAGCAAGATTTGGGAGTCCTGATTCAAACAAACGGAACTTGATGACAATTCACCTAGAGTATTTGAAGAGTTGGGAAGAAAAATGCAGCTGCTCTGTTGGTATTCTCTGATGAATCCAGCCTCACTGTCTCTCATCACTTACAGTCCAACTGGTGGAGATGTGGGAGAGTCATGTTTGAATTTATTGCAGGTTTTTTAGAGAAAAAAAAATCTCTACCGTTGTAACCAGCAGGAAAGCAGCTTAAGGACTTGTCTAATTTCCCTTTCTGTTTCTGGGGTCACACATGGCAGAAGGCTGGGAGGTAGTGTCATCTTTTGTATCACATAGATCCACATACACATACAAAACTATATAACAACACATGCATATACCTAAACCCACAATCACAATAAGCAACCTTGTTTACAAACACAGTTGTATAAATTACATGAAATCAAATGGTCTAATCTCAATTATTTTTTTAACAAGGTGTCCATTTTCTGTCGTGGTTTCCTTAAAGGTCTATGTTCTCAATTAGATAATGACATACAAATGAAATGCATTTTCCAATTTCAACCTGCACAAGTGTTAGTTATCAAGTTTCCCTGCTAGTCCCACGAGGCTGCCCATAGCATTGCTGGAAAGGAGATTGCTGTACATAGTTTACAATATTTACTCCAAGAAACTCCTATTAAAATAAAATCAGCTGTTACGGTTAATGATTATTATTTGGGATTTGCATTGCGATCATGCCCAGAGGCTCAACACAGGGTCAGGCATTGCCTTGTCTTGAAATGTAACTGTATAACTATAAAGGTCTCCAAATCTTGTTTCCATAGATTTGAAGATTTCTGAGGCCAGGAGAAAGCATTAGAATAATATTTTATAATGTTCTGCATAAAATACAGTGTAGTCGTTTATCAGGCAAGCAGTGTCATCAGCCCAATAAAAACGATGAATCCTGGTATGAAATACACTTTGAAAGATACATATATTTATTTTCTTGATCAGTTCACAGAAGCAATTATGGTCAGGCATTTTCCCCTTGCAATTTCATGATATTGCTATGTCTGATTAAGGCCAAATGACAAAACTTGCTAAGGGTTATCTGTAATCAGATGGAGAAAGAGCATAGTTCAGGGGTAGAGCACATGTTCTGCATCCGGAAATCCTAGGTTCAATCTTGTTAATAAAGATCAGACAGTAGATGGCAGAGAGGACCCTGTCTTAAGTTTGTCAAAGTCACCATCTGCTAAACCCGGAGAAGTGTAGGCCTCACTATGTCTGGACCATTTAACAATCTGCTTCTTAGAGCAGATTTGCCATTTTGCAATTTTTAAAACTTTTTTTCTCCTATGAATCCTTAAGAAATTTCATCTGACTGGGTGCAGATGAAGCAGCCGAAGTATTCCTGCTATTGTTCTGATTTCACATGGCTATTTCAGGAAGTAAACTCCAGCCCATTTAAAACAAAAAGCAACTGCTCCAGTAACGTGTATAGTTGCCTGTATTTTTGGGGGATCAGAAAACAATAACTGGATTTTATACTACTATCATCTAAATATAATAATTTTAGCCCAACAGGATCTGTGGTGGAATTCTTTATAATCAGAGAAATGAGGCTTTCCAGTTTCAGTGGATGCTGGAGATCTGCATAATGTACAGCTAAAAGAAAACATTATTCCCTTCCTGAAAAAAAAAAGACCCAAACAAACCATTCTATTTCTCTTAACAGAACTTGCTGAAATGGCAATCATTCTATAAATATTTTAATATATAATTTTTATGTGTAATATGTGTGTGAGAGGTTTAACTGACTTTTCCTTTAGATTAGACCTTTTCACTGTGTTAAGTGGAGAGAAAGGAGTCCCTGTGGGTCATAATGTATATACTGAACTGTATATACAATGCACACCAGTACAGACAAACAGACACAGACACACGTATTTCCCAGTATTGGGAATTCTTTTTTTAATCAGAACAATAAGAGCTGATTTATTTGCATGCAATTATTTTTATTTCATGTAATCAGTTTGTGTTAGTCAGAAAAAGTGCTGCAGATTCCTATTTGCCAACATAGAGTAACACAGCTGCCCAGCTACCATGTCTGCAGCAAGAAGCACAGAGTCCAGCGATGGGATTCACTTACCTTCCCTACCGGTTCGTAAATGTGAGCATGCGTGCATGCGTTCTCGCTTTGCTCTAATGCAGCAACTTCTGCACATGTACGTAAGGTCGTGGATTACGTTGGGGGTGTGGGCGGAGCCTCTTGCAGCTGCCGCTACTGGTTCACCCTGAACCAGAGATAACCGGCTGAATACCACCTCTGACTGAGTCCCAAGGGTATTTTTTTTTCAAAACGCAACTGGTTTTTTTTGAAGTTTTCTTTGAAAATATTTCACTTCTCATCCAAGAAGCTTTTTCAGTTCTAATGAAATAGTGGAAAATGAAAGGATTTATATTCTTTGCAGTCATCTAGTCATTAGCATTCTGAGCGCTGGTTGTTAGCTTCCTAGGAGTCATTGAGGCCATTTGGGGATTTATCTATATCCTCAGAGTCTTCTGAATCAGAATGTAAATGTGTATGGAGCCCTCTTGGGACTGCTGCAAGGACTACATTGTAAATAGGAGATAGGTAGTGTCAACCTGGATGATTGAGAATCTCCATAGATAAGAAGCACTGAGAGTATTTTGAGACCCATCTCCTGGATCTTTACTAATAGAACATGTCAAAGAGCCATCAAATGCAGTGAAACTAGTTTACCACATGTCAAAATTAATCGAGTACTATGCATTACTGTCTATAAAGATCCACAACATACTATTAATTCATTAAATCAAGAGAAGCATATTAGCATAAAATTATTAAATATATAGTCCGCTGATGCCCTCAAATGTTCTGTTACATTATAGAGAGTGGTCCTTGAAGAACTTCATTCTCAAAAGTTTGTTTCACATTTTTCACTAAGAAGATACATATGTTAAACTGAGGCAGGGGCGAAAGGTACTATAAAAGATAGGGACATAATAAAGAACCATACTATATAAATAGAGGCCAAGCTGCTGAGCATTGAAAATTTACTTCTTAAAAAGGAGAACTTGCTTAAACCCTGCTGATGGAAGGGAGAATTTGCTTAATGTAACCTATAGCTGAATAACCTATGTACGGAATAATTCCTGAAACTGACCATAGGACATGTGCAAAAGGATGTAGACCAAAAGTAACAGATGGTGTAAGATAAGACCCACCCATGTAACCCATCCACATATAGAAGTATAGAAAATTCATCACTTATTGAATTTCCTCTTTTTAGTTATGCTTCTCCTTTCTTGTGTTTCGTACTCTTAAAGAAGGTGGCATAGCCCAGGCAGTGTGGGTTTGCGAAATATATAAAAGTAACACCCTGGGCGTAGCCCGGGGTTCAGAATATGTCATGTTAATGCTCTGAACCATTGTGCAAATAAACCTGAATTCTCCAACCCTTCATGGCCTTGTGTCCTGAATTAATAACAAGATTGGCTGCAACATTTCTGGCGACCACGGCAGGACAGAAGGAGCCTTGAGGTATTCTGGAGGGTCATCCCAGTGCCAGGGCCCTGTTAAATTAAGGGGAACCTCCCAGGCACCATCAGCTGCTTCATTCCGAGGGACTTCCTGGTGACACAAGACTCCGGCGGCGGTGGTTGACACCTTCAAGAACAATCTGTGAAGGGAAAGGAGACCAGGCAAATTCTCCAGCCGGGGAGGACATAGGACTCGCCAAGAGGCAAGTATTGGGGTAGGAGTAATCCCTCCCTGTAACCAGGGATGGAGGAGAGGACTGATCACCCTCTCTTTAAGGAAAGGTGGGAGGATTGTTGAGAATGTATCTGACATGAAAGACTACTGTGGTTCCCAGAGGTGACAGTGGGTATCCAGCACCCTGGGCCAGTAGACAGTGAGTGGCATTTGCAGTTTCCATTAGAGGTCATGCCAATCCAGCTCCCTGGGTCGGACATGGAAGCATGAAGTACAATTCCTAGTGTTATCTTGAGAGGAAGGATCATTCATCTCAAAACCCTTTTCCCTGCTTGTCTTGTCTGGTGCCCTGGGAGGATCATGGGAGGGGGTGGCAATGTGCCTGTTACTCCATTGGATTGCATGTTAAAGAATTTTAAGGTACCTTATGTGTCTCAGGACTACGGTATTAAGTGGAGTAGGCATAATTTGAGAACCTTTTGTGAGGAAGGCTGGCCAGATTTTAAAGTAGGCTGGCCCGCAAAAGGAACGTTAGATTCCCTCCATTGCTGTAAGGGTACATCAGATAGTGTTTCTCCCCATGCTAGGGCACCACAACCAAGCCCACTATATTGATGTGTGGCTCAACCTAGCTCAGACACCCCACCTTGGATCCAAAAATGCAAAATAGAGCAATGTCGACTTTTGCAGCAAGAACTTTAACACCCCGGAAAGGAGAAGGGGCCCTTCCAGTCCTACTCAGCTGCCCGGAGGAACTACCTCATCCACCGCTGTATGTACTCCCCTATGGATTAAGAGGACCCCCCCTCTGCCATCAGCTTCAACAGATAGAGGGAGCCCTTCAACGTCCTCAGGGGCCATGTGTTGCCTGTATATGCTGTCCCCTATGTTGAAAACCTCCGAAGATAGGAAGAGCCAAGGTCCAGTCATAGATCGCCCAGAGGCCCTGGATTGGTTGGTCCAGGTGGGGCTATCCCTGCCAACCACTGGATTAGAGGCAGAAGCAGAAGGGGAACAGGGTCTTGTGGTCTTGTGTCCTGAATTGGTAACAAGATTGGCTGCAACAAAACCTCTGAAATATATAACTCCTTCCCAAAAAGAGGTGCCTTCCTCAAAATACTAAAATTGGGGCAGAATATTTTTCATCCTCATCCTTTGTGTTGACATCAACACCTGCACAGGCCCACAGGTCCAGACTCCCCCCCCCACCTGCTTTCCCCCAAAATATTGCCAATCCCAGCATTTCTTGCAGCTGGTCTTGGTTGTTGTTTTTTTAACATCCTTGTAAAGTTTGTAAAGTTATGACTGGATTGGAAGAGAGATGATAGCTATGCAAAGATTACATTTCTTTCTGTTTGCTTTGATTCAGGATTCCCTTATCCAGCATACGAGGTGTTTTTCTTTCATCAGTTACCAATGGTAAAGATTATTCCTCTGTTATTCACATGTATCTATACTTTTAGCAGACAAAATAGACCACATTATAAATCTGACTGTAAAATTTCATCCTTACCCAGACAAGTGAAATACTGACATTTAAAATGCATTGATTTATTTTATTGGTAATTTTAATAAGTTACAGGGATATATATATTTGGTTACTATACTTTGATTATTTTTTATTTAGTTGTTATGTTTGTACAATTTTTTATAAATTTATTGTGTGAATATTTGTTTTACTGATTGTCTTTGACATTCTGAATTTTTAATTAGTTTTGCATTGGTATTTTGTTATATGCCTTGATGGAAAGTGCACTATGAATAATGGTGATGATAGCAAAAACAACAATATTAATAATTAGCAGCAGTGAAGCTTCTGAAATTTAAACTATTGGAAAATTTTAGGTATTTGAAACCAAATGTGATAATCCCAGTCATCACTCAGGTGCCACACTATTGCTAAATTTAAAGCAACAAATAGAATTCATTGTTTGTTGCTTTTGTAATGTGTAGTCTTTAATCACATGGTACTTCTGGGCACAAGGACACTCCTTGCACAAGTTACCATATCCTTGAGTGGCACCCATGCCTCCAAACGAATTTAAAATCAAAATATGATTTTTCAAAAATATATTGGGTTTTTTTTTGTCAGATCAGCTTATTTCATCAAATGAAGAGATCACCAAGTCTCATTGCATGAAAACATCAAGTCTTATATGGTCCCTTGCCAGACCCCCTTCTCAAAATACCTCTTCAAGATTGTTATGCTCTTATATAGGATTCTACAAGATGTTCTTGTGAACATTCTTGCACATTTCAAGATTCTTCTTAAAGTTGTAGTATTGATTTTTTTTTTTTTTTTTTTTTACTGTCATCACACAAAATCATATGTCGTTGAATAATGACCTCCAGCATCAGAAAACTTTATCAATCCTAACTCCCGGTTGCACTTCCGGCAACTTTGGAAGCCTGATCCGCGAGCTCCATGGTCAGCTCTGACCTCTCCACATTGGAGGGTCCGAATTTGGACCATAGGCACCCTGAAGGGATGGTGAAGTAAAAGTGGACCACCTGGCAGGTAGAGGAGAGCCGCATCTCTCTTCCCTGACTTGGAAAGCCCCTTCATCTGAAGACGAGGAGCAATGGCAGTAAAAATGGCTGCCATGAAGCCAGGGACAGCCTGAATACCCAACACTGTGCTGGAGTGGAGAAAGTGAATGGAGTGTGATCTGGGTGAGAAAATATTTTTTATTGGAAGTTGACCCCAGAAATCCAAGGGGAAGCATATTTAAAGCTATTTGTTGAAGCGGCGACCAGGCACACAAGGAAAATATCAGATAATTGAAGGAGGAAAAAATGTTTTTTAAATGCTAAATAGAAACTTGGTTCTCAAAGTTAAAAGACATGACATTGAGAGCATTTTAAAATGCTGGAATTAAAGTCCCAAATTCCTGTTTACAAATATTGCTAAATTATTGGATTTATAATTTAAAATAATTAAAATTGGAACTGTTAACAACATTGCAGAGAGGCTGAAGCAGACAGAAATGAGAGTGCTATCTGGTGATGAAAAGGGAAATATGCAAGCTTGGAAATAACTATTTAAAAAACCTGGAAATATTTGTTGGACAAGGATTTACTCTGAGAGCACCAGGGATTGGATTATTAACTAAAGGACTTCAGTTAAGAGTCCCTGAATACTATTGTAGCATTGAATACTATTGAATATATAAAGTAAATTGAAGAGACATGGATAACCTCCTGGTGAATTTAAATTGATTAGACTGACTATTGATGAGACATTTAAAATTGTGACTTAAAAGTTTTGCTTTTTGAATTAATGAATTCTGGACAGTGGACTAAAAAAAGATGCAATATAAGACAGAAGTGAGAGGAATCTAAACGTAATGGAGCTTTTTCAAAGCATTAAGAAAATATTTGACCGTATAGACCAAAACCCGGAAAATATAATACAAAGAATAATGGACAATGATGTGGACAATGAAGAAAGAAAGGAGCCACCAGAAGAAACAGAGGGATAAATAAGCAAGAAGAAGATAACAAGGAGGAGATGTTACTAAAACTAATAGTGATTAAGGAATTAAAAAAGGAGGAAAATAATGTAAAAGACCTAAAAAGGGAATGGGAGAAACAGGAAGAAAACAGGGAAAAGGGATAGGATGTGGAATAGATAGTTCTGGAGTTAGACAGTGGGAAAGGGTAGAGATGGGAGAAAAGTTAGATTGCATAATCAAATAGAGGGACTAAAAGAATTAAGGGACAAATATGGGAGGAAAACTAAAAGGAAAATAAGATTAAAGGTTCGGAGGTGGATAAGAGATGATGGATAAGGGAAAATAGAGTAAAATAGCAATAGCAATAGCAATAGGAGTTAGACTTATAAACTGCTTCATAGGGCTTTCAGCCCTCTCTAAGCGGTTTACAGAGTCAGCATATTGCCCCCCCAACAACAATCCAAGTCGTCATTTTACCTACCTCGGAAGGATGGAAGGCTGAGTCAACCCTGAGCCGGTGAGATTTGAACAGCCGAACTGCAGAACTGCAGTCAGCTGAAGTAGCCTGCAGTGCTGCATTTAACCACTGTGCCACCTTGGCTCTATAATATCTTTAGGAATAAATTTCAATAATGCGCATTAATATTAGAATTATACAGGTTGGACATTCTTTTAGCAGTGTGATAGATATTAGTATGATATCTTAATATAAATAGATATGAAGAATTGGAAAATTAGATTTTGAATGATTGTACTACTAAATATGTATAAAATATGAATAGCAGTAAAATGGTAGAATTAAACAATGGGCATATATGTATATATAAATAATCTAAACATGTGTATTAACAGTAGAATGATATGGATTGAAGAATTGGAAAGAACATGAGTAGAAGTATTTTAAATGTATAAATGATTGTTATTGATCTTAAAACTGTATACGGAGATATTGAATAATGTAAAAATGAAGGATGAAATTCTGATTTAATTAAGGAAATATAAATAACAAAATAGGTGAAAAGCATGTATTTGAATATTATAGCAATATGAACGGGAAGAAAAGTTAAAATGGGGATAGAAAATAGAGGGGAAATTATAGTAATTATATACTAATATGTTAAGATATATAAAAGGACAGAAAGAACATTCAGAAATGAAGGGTAATAACAAAAGGCAAGTATAAATAATATGAAATAATGGAAATTTGAGATTTGAGATTTGAGAAGTTTATTTATATGCCGCCCTTTTCCCTGGGGGGACTCAGGGCGGCTTACAACTCGAAAAGGGGGGGGAAACAAACATTTAACACGTAGGACAGTACGTCATTAAAAAACACAACATTCATACCATTCAGGTGGGTTACAGTCTTTAGCCCCAGGCCTGACGGGATAGCCAGATTTTGAGGGCTGTGCGGAAGGTCTGGAGGGTGGTGAGGGTACGAATCTCCACGGGGAGATCGTTCCATAGGGTCGGAGCTGCCACCGAGAAGGCTCTCCTCCGTGTGGTTGCCAGTCGACATTGACCGGCAGATGGGACTCAGAGGAGGCCTAATCTATGGGATTTAATAGGTCGAGTGGAGGTGATTGGCGGTAGGCGGTCTCTCAAGTACCCAGATCCACTACCATGAAGGGCTTTATGGGTGACAAGTAGCACCTTGAAGCGTACCCGGAGATCGACAGGTAGCCAGTGCAGCTCGCGGAGGATAGGTGTTATGTGGGTGAAGCGAGGTGCACCCACAATCGCTCGCGCGGCCGCATTCTGGACTAGCTGAAGTCGCCGAATACTCTTCAAGGGCAGCCCCATGTAGAGCACATTGCAGTACTCCAGCCTAGAGGTCACAAGGGCACAAGTGACTGTTGTGAGAGCCTCCCGGTTCAGGTAGGGGCGCAACTGGTGCACCAGGCGAACCTGGGCAAATGCCCCCCTGGTCACAGCTGACAAATGGTGTTCAAAAGTCAGCTGTGGGTCCAGGAGGACTCCCAAGTTGCGGACCCTGTCTGAGGGGCGTAGTGTTTGACCCCCCAGCCTGAGAGATGGAATACTTGCCGAATTAGTGGGAGGGAAACACAACAGCCACTTGGTCTTATCTGGGTTGAGCACGAGTTTGTTAGCCCTCATCCAGTCCCTAACAGCTTCAAGGCCCTGGTTCATCACGTCCACCGCTTCATTGAAATGAAATGAAATGTAATAGTTAGGAGTAATAAGATTATATTTATATTTATGTTTACTGAAATGTATGATACCCAGATACCACACCATTCACACAGTGATATGTATAAAGAATATAAAAAATAAAAATTTGATTAAAAAAAAAGAGAGAAAACTTTATCAATCCCAGAAGATTACTAAATTACTAAATTTAGTACTGCACTAAATTTATTTTGATGCATGAGTATTAGGGCTTTTGAATAAAACAGAAGCAATTTTTATTTACAGGGAGCTTACATAACAACAGAAAGGTTTTTAGATGGCCTCCTATTAACTGACTAATATGAAGCCTGATCAATTTAACAGGTTATTAAAAAGGTTTTTTTCCCCCCTAAGGCCCTCAAAGTGTCACGTGATGTTAAATTTTCACTCTAATTCCAAAATACAGCTTGCATGTAAAAATAATTTTAAGGGAGAATTAGTACTATTTACAAGGCACTGATCATGTTTATAAAACTAGCATTATTCTAAATGGAATTGGTTTCTTGTGTTTAGGAGGTGTTTGCTACCCAAGACAGAAAAACAGGCTAGCTTATACAAATGTCATAGATGTCTCCTAAACTCTCCCCTCCCTCTCACCAAAAGATATTTCTTGGATAGTTTTTTTTCCCCCTCAAGGACCAGGGTCAGGAAGAATCCACCCCAAGGGTAGTTGGAGGGAAGAAAAATAACAAGGCATCATAGTATCTGGGGACTACTGCATTGTTCGTAGCCTTTCTCTGTAATCATAAGTGCATTGCTTGGCTGCCTTGGTAATTTACATAATACCATCCTGACAGGTTCAGTTCAGTTATCCATCACCACTGGGATGGTGTTTTCTGGCCTTTTCCTTTATTTTTCTTTCAGACCCCCTGCTTCTCTCTCTTTCTCTCTCCCTCTCCTCTTTTTTTCCTTCCTGACTCTTCTCATCTACAACCCCAGTTGTCTCATATTTGGTCAAGGAACAACAATGACAATAGTAAAAATAGATTGATTTCACATCATTTCAGTCCCTCCTGTTCAACCAACAGAATGATTGCTGATAATAAGCAAATAAAATGTACACATGTACCCTATGCCCAGAGAAAAATTATCTATAGTCCTCCAAATTCTGTTTGCTTTCAACAAAGGAACTGTATCTTTTATTTAATTTTTTCAGTGGGGTTAATTATAATAAACTTGAAATTTTATGTTGAGATTCACTCCGAGGTGAGTCTAAACAATGGAAACTATTTAGGTGTGCTTTGAAACCTTTGTCAGGGCAATGCTAAGTACCCTTATCTAGAAGAATTCATTACACATTTTTTTTCTGTGTAGGAAAAAGCAAGTGCGTCTGAGAGTCAGAAGCCTGATACAAAAAGAATAGATTTTAATTCCATGTAAAATCTTGCCTATCACCAAATGAGTTTATGTGTGCCCATTCTGTGGTCTTGGTAATTATCAAGATTGCCATGTGGGATTTATTTGATTTATTTGTATCTTGCCTTTGTTTTTGTTTTTTTTACAAATAACTCAAAACAATGAACATATCCAACACGCCTTCCTTCTCCTATTTTCCCCACAACAACAACTCTGTAAACTGAGTTGGGCTGAGAGCGACTGGCCCGAGTTCATCCCACAGGCTTTTATGCAATTCATTTTAAACTTTTCAATGGGCAGCTTAATATCTTATTTTTCAGGATACATATCATGATCTTTACTATTTTGCTCTAAACATGGGTCTAATTTAGATTGGAAGCACAACACAACAAGTAAGGAAAGCCTGAATCCTTTTCAAGAAGCTATTCAGGTTTTCTTTAAACCCTATGCACAGGTTTTTAAAAAATGTTGTCTAGTTCTCCCCCATGCTTTCATTTCACTGAGACTCAGGATACCATTCATTGACTATCTGAATATGCTCCAAAATTTCCGATTCTTCTTTCCAGTCTTCCAATAAATTACTGTGAATAAGGAACAAAGCAAATCATTTATTCACTGCCTTGAATGTCTATAGAGTCTGCAGTAATAGAAAGCACCTTATCTCTATCACATACAAAAAGGAAATAAAATAAATTATGTGTGTCTCATCTAGCCCCATACCTCCTGTAGATGCATTTGTCTGGTCACATAAAGAAGAAAAAGAAGAAAAAAAAACAACAGTAGTTCCTATGAAGGGGACTGAAAAAACCTCAAACCTCCTTTCCTTGGAGCCAGGATGTGTGGTGAGGCAGAAGTTCCTGAAAAGTTTCAGTAGACCTTCCATAAAAGTTACAACGTTTCCAAGAAAGTACCAGTTTTACTGCTGTTTCAAATATATCATAGCCAAGCTAGAAATAAATCAATTCTTCTGACAAACAGTGGCAATGGTGCGCCTTCACACAAGTGTGAAACTAATTTCTCAAGTGCTGCAAGGAGCACACAGGAATTTCCCCTAACTATAGCTACTAGAGATAATTCTGACCACAAAGACATGATCAGTTTCAAACTAGGATTGCATGTTTCCCCTTTTTCTCTGACTTCACAGGTATTCATCTGAATGATCTGAAGAGGAGTTGTATTTTTGCTTCCATGAACATGCACCTACCTCTCTGCTTTGTTTAATCCCTGTATTTCAGGAAGAATTATACTTACCTTCAAACAATTACACCTACAGTTCCTCATCTGAAACATAAGCACTGAATAGAATAAAGATCAGGGATATGTATGTGGCTTCTTTTACTCCTCCTATCCCTGCATACGTTCAGATGGACATGCAGCTTCTGAACAAGGCTTCTGTTTAATGGAAAAGTCTGTAATATCCAATGGAAGTTGAATGGTGCTTATTTTTAAGGATGTCTTTGTAAACCACCCCACATCCTTTAGCACACTGGAAAAGAGGACATTATTTTTTATAAAAGGGTTGATAACTAGTTAGATGTCTGTCTACTTCAGAATTGTTGGTTGCACTGTGTCTCCAGAGGTTTAAATGTAGGTCTTTCCCAGTTCTTCTCAGACACACTGAAGATCTTTTGTATGCAAAGGATTTGCTCTGCCATTCAGCTACAGCCCCCCTATGGCTTTATTTTCTTACACGGAGATATGCATTCATTTTTCTAGGCATCCTTTCTCAAATCTCAATAGTTAAAAGGTTTGGAGATGCTTGCCAGAGTTTTATTTTTTTTAAAAAAAAACACCCTTAATTCTTCCTTGACAGCTAGGAATATGTAGAAAAGTATACATTTCAAAGATGTCAGGAAGAAAAACCTCAACTTCTGTCTTTTAAACACTCAAAAACTACTTATAGTTTCGATATAGAATGCACTGTGTGTATGTGTTTTTAAATTTTTAATAAGTATGTGAAGTCCCAGAAAATCCATCTGGAATTTATGCCCATGGAGTCACTCTCATCAAACAACTAATATTGTGTTGCTGTCAGTTAGCATCTCTACCTATTACTGCATGATTAAAAGGCAGAGGGAGTGCATTTCCCCTGATTTTTTTAAAAGTGAGACTTCGTTACTGCATTATTTTGTTTGCACAGTATCTGCATTTGTCTTAGCTTCTGAGGTTAACAAACAGGAAAGGCAGAATGATTGGATGCCTATATATGAAAAGGGGAACAAATAAGGAAGGGGAAGATGTTCAGTTCCTTTCTCTTATTATGAAATAACTTGATTAGTCTTGAGTTTATGCACAAATTGAATTAAAGAACAAATATCTACAGTTCATTTTGTATTTTGGATGGACACTTCACTAACTTTCTCTTCCGATAAAGAAAGCTATTAGCTCTTGTCAGGGCTGATGGTGATGGTGCAGACAATGTGGGTGTAGAAGAGAATAAAGGAGATCATTTTTATTGAAAGAAGAATGAAATGATAGTGTCAGAGGCTGAGGCTGAGAGATAAAATATTACATCTAATAAACATGCTACATATGGGATTAGACAAGGGCCACAGAACAATGGGAGCTATAAGAAAACAATGCCATTAATATTGAAGAAATAATGACTAAAGTACCCACTCTGATAGAAGTCTGAATTTTAATAAGAATGCAAAACAGAGAAAAATCAGATGTGATGCTAAAATGACATATCTGTGCATATTGGATTTGAACATTAAAACTTTGAATGGGTAGAGTAGCCCAACTGAAATGAATAGCGTTGTTTAGATAAGCAAATTCTTAAGTAAACTGCATTAATGACAGTATTTACAAGAAGGTATATCATTAGATATTGGTAATATATTAGGTGTCTTTGTGATATTTCATGAGACCCTGGGGATTAAATCAAAATCAGGATGAGATTTGGATGACTGCTTATACAATGCTCAAAAAGAGGAAATAGATTTTCCTCCTCCACTCTCTCCTGACAAAAAAAATGTCATTTGCATAAAATGTATGTTTCTATGCATAGGTGTCTAGGTAATCCTATTAATTGCAATCCAGTTATAGATCCTCAGATATAGAGTCATAGATGGACGATCCTTGTTTTAATGTAGTAACGTATTTGTAATCAATAAATGTCAAGAGGTATGCCTAGGTTGACATATACCTTGGTGTTGGACTAGGTTTTCACCTGTCTGGGCTGAAGGAGAGAGCCAGGAGCCAGGCAATGCTTGTTGCACTGACTATGTCTGACATGGTTGAGAATGTTTCAGAGTTTGGGGCAGTTTTGTGTTGAGCAGGATTTTGCTGCAGATATCCCTCCTTCCATGGACTTTGGGTGGAGGACAGGTCATTTCTTGTAGCTGGTTAATGATGTTGGCAGACTCCAACTTTATGTTGATGATGGAGGTCCTCTGTCCGTTGTGATGCTATATGACCCTGGCAGCTTGAGAGGTTGCTATTATTTTGGAGGTGTTGGTATTGGCATTGACTGGGCAAAGGAGGAGTGGCATGCCATTGTGGATTCTTTCTCTACATGGAGGCCATTTTGCCTTCTCTGCTGGCAGTTCTGGGGAGGAAGAAGTTGATTTGCATAATCCATTTTATCATGGATCTCATCTATTGGTTAAGTTGTCTCTGGGAGTTCCTGCTGAAGCCTGATTCTCCCCTTTGTGTGACTGACAAATGAGGGAATTGGTGGTACTGAGAGTGAATGGAAAGGCACCCCTTGATCAATTTGTAAGAGCAGCAGGGGAAGGTGCTTCTGTGTGTGAGAATATTATGAGTGTGTTTGTGGATGGATTGGAGAGATTGTCACTGGATATCTTGATGGCACTGAAAGCTAGTAAAGCTAAAGAATAATTCCAGGTACAATTCAAAAGGATACTTGTAATTAGTTTATAGGTACTACTTCAATGTGTGTTGAGAGTTCACTCCGTGATTTAATTTTGGGCAGAGGGGCCAAAAGTCAGAGCTTTTCCATGACAGTCCCAATCCCTTAAAACTGCTTTCATCACAAATTTATACATTGGCGTCACTCTCAATGTTAAGAGAAATAGAGATGTGTAATACCACTTTCAGTAGGTCAGATGTTAATACTGAGAGATGTCTATGTTAGCATAATTGAATAATAAGTAACAACAGTGAAAAATAGCAGCAATATAAATCAGAAAAAGAAATATTAGAGACTCTGTGATCTAAGAAGTTTGCTTTACTGAGCATCCAGCAATGACAATTCTTGATGTCTGTCCTGCACAGTCCTTTGTGAATAGTTGAATAACAAATCACTTTCTGGGTTTGTCTTTTATGGTATCAAAATCTAGTTGTATTCTGATAAAATGGATAAGTGCTGCAATGGACAGGGGTTGGGACAACAAACTCAATGTATCAGTTATTGTCCTAAAGGCAAAGAACTGGTTACCTTTGTGCACTCTTGGCTTTCATTTCAATGGGATAGCATTTTACATTTGGGAAAAATGTGCACTATGAATGAATATGTATATAGGAGCCCTGGTAGCGCAGTGATTAAAATGCAGAATTGCAGGAAAACTCTTTCCCCAGCCTGGAGTTCAATCCTGATGAGGCTCAAGGTTGACTCGACCTTCCATTCTTCCAAGGTCAGTAAAATGAAGACCCAAATTGTTGAGGGCAATATGCTGACATTGTAAACCACCCAGTGGATGCGGTAAAGCATCATGGGGTGGTAAATAAGTCTAAATGCTATTGCTATTGCTATATAATTTAAGCATTTTCAAAGTAATATATAAAATAAACAAATTACACTTCCTACCTTGTTGCTTCAGCTTGACTTGAGCATGCTTACTTGTATTGCAATGCCTAGGAAACAATAGGTCTTTTAAGGTTGCAGTGTGAGAATACATGATTATGTAAGTGTCTTTTAAAAAAATCTATGCAAATGTGAGAGATGGTCTGAGTGACAGAGAAGTACCTAAAAAAGCACCATCTGTACATCCTGCTTTCATAACTTCAATGTGAATGAAGAAAATTGTAATGAGTCCCATCTTGCCAGTTCAAGTAGTTCAACTGGTTGAGATAACTATGAAGTATGGCCATGTTGAGATTTAAAAAAAAATCAGTCTACTGCCACCCAAGCATTTACCTGTCTGATTTCTTTTCTTTAAGTGGTATATAGAAAAAAAGTCTCATTTCTTTCTATTGCTTCTTATCAAATTGATCGAAAAATTTCCTTTCTGTTTTTTTGAGAGGAGAAAATAATGAGTATACAAAGCTTGTACATTGACTGGTCTTTCATCAGTCAGAAATCATTTCAGTGATATATCACCTGCAGGATTCTTGCCATCCATGTTTTAATTAAATCTCAGCTAAAGATTTCACTTAGGTTTTTTCAGATTGTGAAATGAGTAAACCAAGAAGACTTCTGGCTAAGGAAATGATATGTAGCACAAAACAACAACATCAATGCACCAGGCAGAGGAGAGATGTAAAGAGTGGAATTAGCCTTGAGTGTCAGCGTCCCAAATATCATGCAGAATTAAATCAGAGTCCAAGGCAAAACGATCCTTAAAGTTCCAATTTAATAAGTCAGACATCCTGGCACATCTGTGGTATCCCAATTCTGGATGTTACATCGGATTCCCACCCAGTTGAAAGTTCATGATCTTGTCCCCACGCCCACAAATCCATCACATGGTCCAATCTTCTTCCGCGCTGGCATCTCCACCCAGCTGGGTCCGGTCAGGTGTAGAGGTGTGGAAACAAAAGATGACCTTGAGCTTCTAGAAAAGAATGACAACAACACATTCCACAATTCTACTCCTTTCTATTCCCCACTCCCAATTACCACACTAATGAAACAGCATATTGAAATAAGAGAGAGTGTGGCAGGCCAAAGATATAACTGCAGGTCTGACATTGAGTTCTTGCACAGCTACACGAAGTCCAGAAATGGTGCTCTTTAAACCCCATAGAACCTTGACAATCTGTTCTCAGGCTAAGGCTGGCAGTCTGAGAAGATTCCTGTATAGTAGGCAGAATGTAATAAAGTAGTTGGCTTGAAATTTAAATGTAAGGACTGGTTACTTGTGCCTGACACACATATACTCTCTTTTCCTTTGGATTTATAATGATGTAAATTCAAAAACATCACCCAAAAATTCAAAATAAATTTTCAAGCATTTTAAAAATATAGTGGAGGTAGACATCTGAAAAATTGCAAGATACAACATCATTTTTATCAGTTTTTTTTCTAGTTGGAAAAAGGTGGTATTCCCCATGAGGTACCTTCCATGCATTTTGAGACAAGAATTATCAGAACTCTCAAGCATCATAGAATTATCTGGCTAGGATTACAGCACCTGCACCTCCTAAATCCATGTAGAAGAAGCCTCATGTAGCCTTAGTGGTAGTTTCTACAATATCCAAATGAATGCAAAGTGGTCAGTATAGAACAGAAATATTTGGATAGTCTTATTGTCTTACTCAGACAATAGATATAGACAAACAAATGCAATCTAAGCCTCTTCTAGATAAAGAAGCAAGAGAGGATAATATGTAAGCTAATAAAAGTTGCAAAAAGTAGAATAGTTCAAATTCAATACTGTACTGACATTATCTATGTGTACATAATGGACTTTCTTCTCTTTTGTTTTCAAAATAAATTGTGGGTTATTTTTTTAAATATAGCTGCTTGAGATCAGCTTGTGGAGAACATAATTTTGATACTGGTACTTGGCTTTCAAAATTAACACATTTATTGAATACACCAAACACATTAAGCCTGATCTGAAATCTGATTCTTTACTCCAAAGTTGTAATTAGCTGATTTGAATTTACTGAATAGCAATACCAATAGCACTTATATGTTGCTTCAGAGTGCTTTACAGCCCTGTCTAAGCGGTTTATAGAGTCAGTCTATTGACCCCAATTGTCAGTTTTGAGTTCTGTAGTATAAATTCAAATGTTTGAATAGCAGATCATTTAAAAAATGTGATGCTGAATTTTAAAGGGAATCATTTTTGCATTAAGACTTCATGGCTCATGATTATTTTAGATCAGCATAGTGCAGTGATGGCGAACCTATGGCGTGTGTGCCACAGGTGGCATGCAGAGGCCTCTCTGCCAGCCTGCGAGCCTCAGCTGAGTTCCACCCAGCTTGCACTGCCAGCTAGCTGATTTTCAGCTCTCTGAAACACACTATACAAGCCATCGATATACATCCAAAAGGAACAGGAAGTGCCTCACAGGAACAGATAGATGTACATTCTAGAGAGGCAGGAAATGCATTTTTGCATCTTGGAGCGAAGGGAAAGGGACGCGACAAGCGGGTATGCAACAGCAACCTTTATTGAGAACAGAGTGACTACGATTCAACGTGGCGTGGTTCGCGCCAAACATTATACCCCCGGGTTTGGACGAGGAGCCAATGGGGCGTCGATTAGCTCGACCAATCGGGGCGAGGATTGAACCGGCTCCGCCCGGGAACCAATCAGAAGGGGAGTCCTTTATCCCCGCGCTTGTATTTCCCGCGCTAGTATTCAACACCCCTCCCCCCCTAGTCAAAGAGTTCCCTTAGGAAGGGCAAACATAGTCTTGTAAATAGGTGGGACGGCGACGTTCTCGTCCCGACCTTCGTAGCTCCCCGGCGGTTGTCGTCGGGGGGGGGGGGGCCGCTGGCGGAGGTGTGTCTGTGGCGGGGCGGTGAATCTGCGACGCGGCCTCGTGAGATGGCGCTGGCCCCTGGCCCCGTGCCCAATGTCCATTTGTCCGGGGTGGCGTCTCCGTGGCAACAGGAGTGTCCGACAGCGGCCCCGCGCAGTCTGGTTGAGGTGTAGGTTCAGAGTCTCGATAAGGGCTTCGAGGAAGGGAGTAGCCGGGTGAGGCGCGTCTGTCCGAAAGGTTCGTATCGGCTGGTCCCCCGTTCCCCGGGTGGAGGCGGTCCGTTGGGGGGGAGGTCATCGAGGGTGGCTCGTGCTGAGAGTGGGTGTCTGAGAGGCTCGGGCCGTCTGTTTCCGTGGGGAGGCGTCGCCTTAATTGGTCCACGTGGCGCCTCCATTGTGTTCCGTCGGCCAGACCGACCCTGAAGGAACAGGGGCCGGTCAGAGCTGTGATGGTTGCGGGAACCCACCGTGGATCCCCAGAAAAGGAGCGGGCCCATACAGGATCCCCTAACTTAAACGCGTGGGAAGGGAGGGCCCCCAGGTTGCTCGGCAGATCCCCTGCGTAAAGTGGATGGAGCCTGTCTAGGGAGGTTCGCAATCTCCTACCCATCAAGAGCTCCGCGGGACTTTTATTAGTCGTTGGGCAGGGTATGGAGTGCTGGCTCAAGAGGTAAGCTGCCACTCTTTCTTGCCAGTCGCCCTGGTCCATGCGGCCCAAGGCTTCTTTGGCTGAGCGAACTGCGCGCTCCGCCCGGCCGTTACTAGCTGGGTGATAAGGGGCTGTGGCTGCGTGTCTGATTCCTTGTTCGGCCAGGAATTCTTGGAACGTGGTGGAGGTAAACTGGGGCCCATTATCTGAGACTATCACATCCGGTAACCCATGGGTGGCGAACATCTTACGAAGGGCCCTCACTGTACTCTCTGCTGTGGTGGAGGTCATGATTACCAGCTCCACCCACTTGGAGTAAGCATCGACTACTATCATGAAGTTTCGGCCGTGGAAGGGGCCGGCGAAGTCAATGTGTAAACGGGACCATGGGCCTCTAGGGATTTCCCACTCCCGGGGGGCGGCTGTGGGGGAATTCGGCCTAGAGTTTTGGCAGATCCTGCAGCGGCCTACGTAGTCTGCAATTTCTGAATCTAGCAAGGGCCACCACACATAGCTACGGGCTAAGGCTTTCATTCGCGCTATGCCTGGGTGGTTTTTGTGGAGTGCGGGCAGGATTCGTGCCCGCAGGGCTGTGGGGATCACTACCCTGTCCCCCCAGACGAGACAACCCCCGTGTAGGGCGAGTTCTGCTTGTCGTGCTTTAAATGGTCGGAATCCTTCCGCTACCTTTTCCGTGGGCCAACCCCTCAAGACCCATGAAGCTACTTGGGATAGGACGGGGTCGGCCTTTGTGCAAGCTGCGACGTCCGCGGCAGAGACGGGGAGGTCGGATTCGGCGATGGACAAAATAGAGAGAGCGGGCACGTGGGCTGTGTCCGTCTCTGGCAAGGGGCAACGGCTCAGGGCGTCTGCGTGCCCTAGCTGCTTACCCGGACGGTATAACAGCGTATACGAATACGCCGTTAGGAACTCCGTCCAGCGTGTCATGCGGGGAGACAAAATGGGGGGGGTTGGCTTGTCGCCTGCCAGTAGCCCCAGGAGTGGCTTGTGATCCGTGACAAGGGTGAAATTCCTACCATAGAGGTAGTCATGGAACCGCTTAATGCCGGACACTGCAGCCAGGGCTTCTTTATCGATTTGGCTGTAGTTCCGCTCCGTGGAGGAGAGTGTCCGGGAATAGAAGGCTATGGGGGCCTCTGAGCCGTTCGGGAGGGCATGGCTCAGGACCGCCCCTATGCCATAGGGAGAGGCGTCGCAAGTCAGAACTAGGGGCATCCTGTCGCTATATTGAATTAGGACTGCCGACGAGGTCAAAATGTCTTTTATAGCCGCGAACGCGTGCGCTTCACGGCTACCCCATTGCCAGGCCGCTGACCGGTCAAGCAGTCGGTGTAGCGGCTCAGCTAGCGACACCTTGTGGGGAATAAACGGGGCGTAGAAATTTAAAAGCCCCAGGAACGCCTGCAATTCCGCCCTAGAGGTGGGTGCAGGTGCGTTTTTGATGGCAGCAACTTTGGAAGGAGTGGGGTGGATGCCTTGGGCATCAATGAGGAAACCCAAGAATTCTACTTTGGGAACAGCAATTTCGCATTTGCTGCGCTTTAGTTTCAGTCCTGCCTCCCTAAAACGTGTGAGGACCTCCCGCAGTATTTTCAGGAGTTCCGAGTGGCTGGGGGCTGCGACCAGGACGTCGTCGAAGTAGGGAACGACGCCTGGGAGCCCGTGGAGCAACCGCTCCATGAGGCTCTGAAAAATCCCCGGGGCAACCGAAACGCCGAATTGGAGGCGGCGGCAACGGAAGGCCCCGCGGTGGGTGACGATGGTCTGGGCTGTAGCCGCATCGTCGTCTACGGGAAGCTGCTGGTAGGCCTGTGCCATATCTAGCTTGGCGAAAATGCGGCCTTGCCCTAAGGAGTGGAGTAGGTGTTGCACTACGGGGACCGGATATGGATTTGCCTGCAGGGCCAAATTGATGGTCGACTTATAGTCGGCACATATTCTCACCGATCCGTCGGGTTTGACCGGGAGGACTATGGGGGTTTCCCAACGGGCGTGATCTACGGGCTCGATTACCCCCTGCTCTATAAGCTTATCAAGTTCAGCGTCTACCTTTGCTCTCAATGCGAAGGGGACCCTGCGTGCCTTCAGCCTAATGGGAGCGACCTGGGGATCGAGGCAGAGGGAAATGGGGGTGCCCTTATAACAGCCCAATTTCCCATCGAACACATCTGCGAACTCGTCTAGAACGCTATCTACGGTGAGGGGAACTACCCTGTGCACCCCCTCTATGGTGAGGCCCAAGGCGGGAAACCAATCCAACCCAAGGAGAGCGGGCAGATCGTTCCTGACGATTAGAACTGGGAGTTTCCCCTTAAAGTCTCCGTATTCCACTCGGATGTGGAATATTCCTGCCGTGGGAATCCCCTTTCCCTGGTAGTCTAGGAGGGAGACCCCGACGGGGCGCAATTTGCTCTGGGGAACCCCGGGACAAAGGTGGGAAAACAGGGCCCAAGATAGGAGAGAACGGGAAGACCCGGAGTCCACCTCCATTCGACAAAGCTGACCTTCGAGACGGACGGCGGTGCTGATTTTGCGATCGCCGGCGGGAACGTGGGAAGCCTGGTAGACCATGCAGTCGGCGCTGGAGGGCTGGTAGGTTGAGTGGCAGTCCTCAGCTCGCCTCGCAGGACGTGGCTGTTGGCGGCGTTGCGGTGCCTGGCGCTGGTCGCTGGGCTGCATGAACGATGGGGCTGGCACGAGAGCCCGGCAGACCCTGGCGAGGTGTCCTTCTCCTCGGCAGCGGCGGCAGACGGCAGAACGGAACGGGCAGGATGTGCGGCTGTGGCGGCCGCCGCATCCGCGGCAAGGTGCGTTTGAGGCTGGCTGAGCTGGCGTCGGTGGTTGCTGGTGTGGCCTCCGCTTCGGCTGCGTCCTCATTTGTCCGACGGTTTCCTCCTCCTCGTCTTCAGCAGGAGAGAGGTCGTCGACGAGGTTCGTCTGGGTGGAAGGCCCCGCGGCGGTTTGCGCGGGGGTTTTCAGCTGGAGGCGTTCGATGTCGGCCGTGGATTGTTCGGAGAGCTCCGCTGCTCGCGCGGTCTCCACGGCTTGCACCAAGGTGATTTTGTGGTTCCGGAGCATTCGGCTGCGCAAATGCGCGTCGCGGACCCCGCATACAAACTGCTCTACGAGGTTCTCCTCCAGGTCTGCAAAATCGCACTGGGCGGCCACGGTGCGCAAAACCTCTAGAAACTGGCTGATGGATTCGTTGGGCTTCTGCACTCGGCGGCGGAAGGTGAAGCGGCGTGCGATCAGAGAGGGTGAGGGAGCGTAGTGGTTCCTCAGCCTGGACATCAGCTCGTCCCACCCGAGTTTGTAGGCTGGCCTCGGGGCGGCCAGGGCTCTCGCAGAGGCGAACATGGAAGGCTCACAGCAAGACAAGAAGAAACTGCATTTCTCCTCGTCGGTCTGTGCCTGGTTCCTCGATGCGATTAAGTAGCACTCGAAACGCTCCATGAAGCCGTCCCATGATTCTCCGGCGGATCCGAATGGCGCGAAAGGAGGAAGCGCTGATGCCATCGTGGCGTGGAGCCAGAGAGGGGGGAGGAAGAGGGCGGAGAAAATTTTGCGTTCGCTGCCGGAGTTCTCAGCCTGAGATAACGTTCGTGCTGATTCAGACGCGGTGGCAGCTGGCTTGTTCTACTCCGTGGTCGCGGGAATCGGAATCCCATCCTCGTCGCCAGTTTTGCATCTTGGAGCGAAGGGAAAGGGACGCGACAAGCGGGTATGCAACAGCAACCTTTATTGAGAACAGAGTGACTACGATTCAACGTGGCGTGGTTCGCGCCAAACATTATACCCCCGGGTTTGGACGAGGAGCCAATGGGGCGTCGATTAGCTCGACCAATCGGGGCGAGGATTGAACCGGCTCTGCCCGGGAACCAATCAGAAGGGGAGTCCTTTATCCCCGCGCTTGTATTTCCCGCGCTAGTATTCAACATGCATCACTGAACAATGGTGATGAATGCTGGAGAAGAATAAAGCTGCATACAAGGCTGACATAACTCCTGTAACAGTGTAGGCATGCACAGGGGGAGAGCATGGCAGAGTGCAGCTCCCCACACCTCATTTTTGGTACCAGGAGGCTTCAGTGAGGCCTGGGGCATGGGGTAGTCATGCACGCATATGCAGGGGGGTGGCCAGGTTAGCCATCACTGGCATAAGGCTTGCTATATTGCATTAATTTTGGATCTATAGCCAAAGAAGGCTAAATAGTCCTTGAAAGATAGACTTATTTCATTGGACTTACGCCTCTCACTCAAAGATTCAAACATTCTGTTTTCAGAAAACATTCTGGAAACAGGCACTTTCCCATATTTGTTTTCAGGTTAGGGGCCCACTGTGCCTAATGGGAAGGGAATATTCCATGGTACACAGCCACCACACAGGGAGTGCCTACTATAGATTAGTAGACCAGAGTACTGCAAGTCCATTCCATTTTACAATTTATTCATAGAAAAAGATTTTTGATGCCACAATTTTCCAGTCTTGGGTTTTTTAATTAAAAAATCCACAAACATGCATCCAGAGCTTGGGGTAAATGAGGACTGCACTTACTGTTCAAACATTATGTGGTTTGTATTAAGTCCTTTTAATGTTTTAAAAATGTTTTCAGAAACAGGAATGAGGGAGAATTAATATTAGTGCCAGTTTCTAGTGGTTTCTAAAGTGAAATCAATGCACTTTCAGATCAGTTTAACTTGAGACTGATAAAACACACACACACACACACACACACACACACACACACATTTTGGCAAGGTATGATTTATAAGAACTTTTTAAAAATAAATCAACTTACTTGATGATGTTATTCAAAATGTTTAAATATTGTGAATAGAAATGACTACAAATCTTAAAATGGAGTTATATGCGTATTTTTGTTGGATCTCAGCATGTCACATGGCTTTATGAACTTTGATCATTATTGTAATTGAAGTAGTTTTCACTTTTGCTTTACTTCCCCTCCTCCCCCCGCCCCCCTGCTGTTAAATTCATTTTTTCACCACCTTCTTGTCCTTAAATAGAGGATGATGCCATGTCGAGTGTCTCCTTTGCAGCTGATTTTATTCAAAATCTAGTGGAAAGATAAAGAACCATAACGAAGGAACTTTGAAGTTGCTCACAAAGGAATAGTTGCAAAGTTCACCTGCTCATAATCTTTGTCCCCATAGTGAGGTAGATTTTATTTCTGTTATAATAACAATGATATTGTGTTCATTTGTATCTATGTGTAAATTAGCATGTGCAAAGTTCCTGCAAAATTTTGCTTTCTTTTGCCCCCCCAGCCCTTTTTTAAAAATTCTTCTGTGCTTAAAGTAGACACTCAGTACTTGTTCTCTAGGTAGTCCTAGAGACTTCTATGTGTTGATAGTTGCTTAACTATTTAATGATGTCGATACTAATTAAGTAATGGAATTTGTTCGCTAAGAAACTGGGCTCCAATATTGTTTTGGATCATTATCAAAATAGGACTGACAATTTGTGATTATAGTTCATTTGTTTCCAGTTCCAGCCTAAGTGATCTGGGAATTCATTTAAAGACACAACTCGAACCGGCCTTGCCAGAAAGCTGCCCTTTCAAGTCTTACTTCTAGAAATTAATGGGATGGGGAAGCCAATCAACCCAGAGATGCTATGAAGTATGATCTGATTTCAAACAAAGGAAGACCATGAACTGCATGTGGCATGTTTCCTATAGGCAGTTTTAAACAAAGTGTTCGCATATTCATGACAGCTGACAGGTTAGGGAGGCTCGTTCACTGAATGCCAGGAAGATCCAGCCAGTTCAAAGCAGAGGCACATTTTGTTTTATATTACTATTAGTGCCAGTGTTAACAAGAGGAAGGTTTTTTCAAGATAGCAAAATAAGAGAGGGTCTCTTTGGCATTTTACAGCCATTGTCCTCTTACAATAAACACACATATAATTTGAGAGTTCATCACATTAGAAAGAAGCCTACTCTGTTGTCGTCCTTGCCCTTACCTTTGAACTGCAGGTGACGGTTCACCAATGTTGCAGGACACAAGAGATGAATCGGTGAAATCTTCCAGAGGCTGATGTCTCTGCAGCCCCATGAGACTCAGAGAGAGCTCCTTCCACCTCCCTTCCCACATCTCCCTCAGTCTTTAAATAATGAGTAGCAGAAAACGTATGAGACAACATGTCTCTGGGTTTCTTTTGAAACGTTTTTTTCCTCCTCCATTACCTTGTTAGCCATGTTCAGCAACAGCAGGTATTCAAACAGGTCAGACTATATTCACAGGGGAGAGGGGAACAAGTAGAGCTCCCTTCCCAAATAAAAAGGAAGGAAGGAAGGAAGGGGGAGGGAGGGAAAGAAAAGAGAGGGAGGGAAGGAAAGAAGGGAGGGAGGGAAGGAAGGAGGGAGGGAAGGAAGGAAGGAGGGAAGGAGAGAGGGAAGGAAGGAAGTGTAGTTACTAATTGGCAATCGATTTTCCTAAACATGCACCATTCCAATGCATTATACTTTTGTACATTGTACTTTTTGTATTGACATAGATTAAGGTGACCAGATTTTCAGATTGGTAAAGAGGGACACCTTTGACAGGGGGGCGGGGTGGGCCTTGATTAAAAATTTTATATGGAGCAACAAAAATTTTCATACAATTTTATTTCAACATAACTACAATTTAAAATATAAATTGTAACTGTTGCCAAGCATCAAAATTTTGATCACGTGACCACGAGGATGCTGCAACGGTTGCTAAGTGTGAAAATGGTCGCTAAGTGTGAAAAATGGTCATCAGTCACTTTTTTCAATGCCATTATAACTTTGGTCACTAAATGAACTGTTTGAAAGCTAAGGCATTATAATGCCTTATGCTAGCTTACATTTTCAAGAGAGAGAAGCTAAACTCCTTATTAGAATTGAAATAGAAATGAGTAGAGTAGAGTAGAGTAGAATAGTTTATTAGCCAAGTGTGTTTGGACGCACAAGGAATTTGTCTTTGGTGCATAGGCTCTCAGTGTACATAAAAGAAAAAAATACATTCATCAAGAATCATAAGCTACAATACTTAGTGATAGTCATAGGTTACTAATAAGCAAGCAAATTATACTAGGAAACAAATTATTGGATTTTTAAATTATTGGATTTTTTTCAAAGAAACTCAGTATGTGCTTCCTGATTATTAAAAGTGCAAATTCAGTGTCAATGACTCCTGACTATTTAAAATATAGTCTAAGACAATTTTAAAAAAGAATCCACACAGAATAAAACTATTTTAAAAAATCCTATGCACAATAAATAAAATATTATTTTAAAATACATTAAAAAAATAAAAGAAAAAAACCCGGCTCACTTACCAGCAGGCAGGCACTCCAAGTCAATCCAGAATGATATAGATGTTATTATCTGCGGACCACCAAAATTTTCTCACAGACCACCAGTGGTCCACCATGGACCACTGGTTGGGGACCACTGCTTTAAAGCAGAATCTGCAGAGGGGAAGCAGGGAGACAGTTCCTAAACAGAATGCCCCCTTTAAAAAAAGTAAGTTTTTTTTTTAAATGACTCCATGCAGCCAAGTTCATTATATGGCATCATGCAAGCCTTGTCACATCTTATTATGCCATCATCGCTAAATCTCTTTAGAAAGTCTACACGAATATAATTTGTAAATCCCCCTATATTGCTCTTTTCCCATGACTCCTGGCAGGTAGACTGCCCTTGCCCACAGAAGCTCAAGAGGAGAAAATTGGATAAAGCACACCTTAATCATGCTGGATGAAAATTTAAATTTCTAACTTACCTCTTTTTTGGGGGGGCATCAAGGCTGCCCAGGAAGACCAGCAGAATAATAATTTTTTTTAAAAAAAGAGATAGACCTAATACAATAAATAGAGAAATGTGTAGAGAAATGTAAAGAATGAAGAGGGATGGATGAGTTTTTAAGAGTCTGGGGCTGCAAAATGGGGGTTATTAATTTCTCTCTCTCTGTGTGTGTGTGTTTGTGTGTGTATGTGCAGCCTTCATTCCTGCTCACTTCACACTGGATGCATAAAAAGAGCAGTCAAAATGTGTGTGTGTGTGTATGTTCGTGTGTACGATTTTTACCAGCAACAAAAGGGGAATTGCTAGTAGAGTCTTTTATTTGCAGCTGTTAAGTGAGAGATCACAAGGTAGGAAAGGGATGGATTAAAAAAATAAGAGGGGATAGTACGTCCCCACCCACCCACTCCCAACCCCATCCAACAGAAGGAGACGAGAGAAGAGCAGTGGAGAGAAGGAAATCTCCTCCATTCCCCCCGCCTCTTCCAAATTATAAACACAGACCCTGCCCTCCCCATCCCGCAGCCCCAATTCCAGCCGCACCAATTCAAGCTCCCAGATCTCTCTTTTTTTTCTCCATTCATCCCCCCCTCAACCAAACAAACGAGCAAAGGAATTACAAGAAAAGCAACTTTTTAATAAATGAATAAATAAATGAAATCCAAGGCACGGGAGGAAAATCCCCCTTTCCCCTAATTCCCACTCCACTCCCCCATCCCGCCTCCCGATCCATTTGGGGTGGATTTCTTTATTTGCAATAAATCCTGGGCTTTCCCCCCTTTTTTTAAAGGAAGGAAAATGACAGGTCTTCTCCCCCCTCCCACGCCCCCCCCTCACCAAAAGGAGACCAGAGAAAAGCAACCAGATCGAAAGGAAGGGATATATGATCGTGTTTGGATTTGGAAGAGCAGGAGGGGAGGGAGGACTACGAGCAAGCCAAGCGGAGGGAGGGAAACCACTGCCCTCTAAAGGCCAGATCGGGAACAACACTTCAGAGAAATTTTTTTTTTTAACGGCTTCCTTTTTAAACCGGGACTTTTTGAACATGCAGCGGGACACATGCCAAATTTTGAAAAATCGTGACTGTCCCGCCAAAAGCAGGACGTCTGGTTACCTTAACATAGATATTTCTACCTATTACATAATACTTAACAGTGTGGTTTTCCAGGCCTCAGGAAATCAGTATCATGTTCAATCAATATTCATTATTCTGAGGAACCCTTTCTAAATCAATATCATGATTTTGTGATACTGATTGGATTTTTTTGCAGGCATTTCTCCTCATGTCCCTGAGAGGCTTCCTCAGAACAATGAATTGGAAGCAAGGGTTGCCTTGCAGAATTTGTAACCTATGTAATATTTAAACTTGGAGCTTGGTGAATGCTTAAAGCTTCCTTGAAGATATTAATTAATTGATTGTAGGGAATTGTTGTCTCTATTTGGATTGGTCTCTCTTCTCTGCTTTGTTGCACTGCTTTGCAGGGCAAAGTAATATTGCTTAATATCACTTCTAGTCACCATTAGGCAAGATGGACAGCATACAAATCTAATGAATAAATGTAATATATGATAAGTATTTTCATCTTGTCATTTAGAGAACTTTTAGATGTTACATAATGCAATCTTCTTGTGTTATTGTCTGATGACATGATGACTTTGCCAGTTGTGCTCAATATGTAGGTAATATATTGTTTTTTGTTTAAGTTAGATGCATTTATTATTAATTTATTACACTTATTTTCTCCAACATTTCAAGTGAGAGAATGTGATTCTCTCTCCCCTCCCACTGTATCGATATAATATTCCTTTCAAGTAGCATAAGAAGAAATAAATATCTTGCTAAATATATGACTTTTGTTTTTAGTTTAATAAAAGATGGTATAGATGCATCAATCCAAGGAAAAGGAAGCCTAAACCTTATCACCTTATCTAGATACGATTTATTGCAAAAATATTAAGTCTTAGTAAAATCTCTTAGTGAATTTCACAAGGAAAATTCAGAAAGTTTTCAAGACGGTTTGTGCTTCAGCTTTTTAGGAGAAATGGGTAAACTCTGCAGTACCATGATCTCAAAATAATAAATGAGTTTGGGTGATTCCCACCCCCATGAATATGTTTTATGTTTTCATTGGGAAAAAATAAATATAGCACTTGATTTTAATTATTAAATAGTAATCTATATATACCAAACTGGGACTTGTATAGATAAAGTAAGGAACAAAGCCAGAATCATATTTTCACAGAACTTTTAATTTGCCAAGGCGAACCTGAATATATGTATGTATGTATGTATACATACATACATACATACATACGCGTTTGTGTGTGTGTGTGGGGGGGGGGTGGGTGTGTACCTTTCAATTTTTCTTTAGACCCCTGAAGAACTCCCAATCCATAGTTTGAAAACTCTTGGGTTAAACTGCATAACAGTTTATAAACAAAGCATTTAAATATAGATAATGTAAATAAATCCTATGGATGTCTGTACTGAGTTAGGTCCCATCAAATTCACAGTCTTGTAAGATCAATTTTTTAGATCATAAGGAGAATATCCATAGCTTGGGAAAAGAGGATGGCAAATTATCAGTCCCTAGATTCAGAAAATAATAACAAATGATGACAGAAGAAGGTGGCCTTCTCAACAGCAATTGCTTGGAAGGATTATAGAATTACTATTTGCTGAAGAATGAAATTAAAGATTTCTGTATAGTTAGAAACTTTACATACTGGATGCTGTCAACAGTGTACTACACTGCAGTTACATCTTGCAGAAAGTGAAATTACAGTTACCAAACAGGAGTAGCATGGGATTTAGGAGCATCTTAACTCTATGAATATAATTTTGTAGCACTGAGGGACTTTACTCAGAAGTATAATGGGGTTTCTATTATTTTATCCAGCATTCCCACAAGATATCTCATTGTTAAAAATAACTTTGCCTTGAAGTTGTACAGCAGCAGAGATGATCAAGAATCCTCGAGAACCTATTCTCAAACCTTTGTGGTTGCTGACTGTTTAATGATAAGCTATGATTTACAAATAAGTTTATTTATTACATTAAATATAAACTAAATCAATCACATTACAACTGGACTTTGTACTATGTATGCATTCGGAAGCTGTGTTCACACATTTATCCATGGTCTATTCTAGGGGTGTCAAACTGGTGGCCAGCGGGCTGGATGTGTCACACGCAGACCATCCCACTTCAGCTCTGCAAAAGGGAAAAACGTCACAAAATGTCATGTGATGGAAACGTGACACCACAAGTTTGACACCCATGGTCTATTCAATTATCCCAATATCTGACTTCATACAACATGCTGAATTCTAAATTTAGCAAATAGGCTTCACTCTAGACTAGAATATGTTTAGTTGAATTGAGTTTCAGTGACTCATGTAAGCAAGGGCAGACCATGTATTATTAGATCATTAGAGGAGTAACTAAAAAATGGAGATTAAATACCAGTGTGTAGCCCATTCCTGAAAGCAATTAAGCCAAGAAGACAGAAATTGGTAGCAATGCTGATTCTGTGAATTGCATATGGAAATGCTTTACAGCAATGGCAGAAATGATATTTTAATTATTTTGGGAGTTTCAGTGTTCTATGACACCCAATATTCCATTAATTTCTACCCCAAATGGAAAAAAGGCTCAAATCTTCTTTAGATTTGGGTTTTTCAAAAGGGCTGTTATGGGTGCCTTATGACCCTTCAAGAGTAAGGTACCTATTTCACCTTTAATTTCATTCAATCTCCCTCTGACACCTATTAAACACCTGCTACCTGAGATGATAGTATAACAACAATTCTTCATTCTAACTATGCCAGGACACGGCTACAGAAGGAACTGAAAAACAGAATCAAACAAATATTTCCTCTATGGGCTATAGACAATTTCTTGAAGCAACAGATATGATACATTGTTGATTTGAAGAAAAATTTATGGCACTGATGTCATTATTTCTAATTCACTGATAAAACACTACTGCAAGGAAATTTTATGTTCACAAAGTTCCAGGTATTTATGTATGGAATTGGGTGGTAGGTGTAGAGGTGAGGATAGAAAAAAATTAAATTATTTATAAAATTAATAAAGGCAGGAAAATAAATAATAAATAAACAAATAACACTAAATAAATAAATAAATAAATAAATAAATAAATAAATAAATAAATAAATAAATAAATAAATAAATATAATACTGTACCATTAACAGGAAGCCCTAGGGGAAACAGCCCAACTTATATGGTTTTTATGAAAATAAATAAGTCTGATTAAGCAATCATGGCAAATGAACATTTAATTTATTAAAAATGTTTTACTGTTGCTTCTTTAAAGCTCCCAGATTAGCATAACATCTTTAATGGCCTCTCAAAGTACAACAGCTCTGAGAGAGGATGACAAATATTTGTACGGATTTCCAAAATCTCTTCCTTCTCTTCAAAAAAAAAAACAAAAAAAACCAACCCAACATTATCATTCTCTGTTTTTATATATGTGCATGTGTATATATATGCATATACACGCTGAATAAAATTAGCCATTAAAAAGACAGTTCCCAGATATAGGATGTGTTATGAGTTCTGATTTTAATGGGGAAGCATGTGCATGAAGGAATCCCCAGTGACATCTTAAAATTATCTTGTTTATATATTGGAGTAGAGAAGAGAATGTGAGGAGTTAAAGAGACTTTAATTCTGGAGAAGAGATATGAGCTGACTGTTTAATGGTCCCTGTTTAATGCTAGGCCACACAGGCAAATGTTGCTGTGTATTATCTAGAGACCTGTTAGACGAAGATATTTATTAATTGGTCTGATGCAAACTGGGACGGACATGTGGGAAATGCAAAATAAAAAGAGAAGTTTACAGCATTAGCAGGAGTTTCATGCTGGCTGTTTTCAGCCTTCCTTTTGATATTGTTATTGGAAAAGTCTACTCTAAGGAAATAAAAGTCCAAAAGGATATGTTCCAACAATGTCCAGTACAACAATATCATCTTGCTCTCATATATCTCTGCAATTGATATTCATTCTGGTCCTGCTATTGGAGATGACGAATATGATTTGCAATTCTCAATAGCTATACCTGCAAAGAGTTGATCTAAACCACTATAAAAGCTATCCGTGTTGATAAACCTCAGTGCACTTCGTAGAAATGAATTCCACAAACAATTAAGCCCTATATAAGTAAGATACTTATTTTAACTACATAGAATTTCTCACCATTCAACTTCTAGTAATAGGAATAGATATAGGTGACCTTACTCTGTTTTACAGCTCACTATTTTTTCTGTCAAATCACTGGTCTATTTTCCCCCTTTTTAATTACAAACACAAGGAAAGTAACCAGACTGAAAATTTATTTTAAATCCTCCTCCTCATTATCCCCCCTTCCCCTCCTCCTTCTACGTCTCCTCCACCTCCTCCCCAAGATGAAAGATCTAGGTTTTGCTAGAAAACTTTCCATTTAATTTTTACTGGTGCTTCAATTCTTAAAATGATTTTTTTCTAAAAAGAAACAGAAAGAAATATACACACTAAGAGTGAGTCTATAACACTAGTCAATACTCGTGTTTCCATAATTAGTAGAAAAGATATCAGTATAAAAGAATATGTTTCAAGAAGCTAGCTTGTTGTTAAAAATAGAAAACTCAGATTCTTCAGATGGCAAATATACCATTCATTCAAGTGACAATGTAGCCTAAGATTGAGTGCCGAATAATCCTATCGGGAAGACAGTCAGGAAAAATTCAGTGACATAAAAACAGAATGCTGAGAGCAATACAATGAAAGTGAAGACACTGAACATTGAACAATTTGTGCCTGGGATGTGACTGTCCTCAAAAACAATGCTCAGGGATATTTGGCAAGATGGAGTTTGACATTCTTCAGAAGAGGAAATAGCATAGCACTTAGACTTATATACCGCTTCACAGTGCTCTACAGCCCTCTCTAAGCAATTTACAGAGACAGCCTATTGCCCCCAATAATCTGGGTCCTCATTTTACCGACCTTGGAAGGATGGAAAGCTGAGTCAACCCTGAGCTGGTGAGATTTGATTTGCCAAATTGCTGGCAGCCAGTGATCAGCAGAAGTAACCTGCAGAACTGTACTCTAACTAATGTACCACTGTGGCTCACACACACACACAAACACACACACACACTCAGTGCCACTGTTCTGGATTCTAATCACTCCATTCTGTTCTTATATATTTTGATTGCACAATAGTTCTGGATCCGCTCAGAAAAGCTAGAATTGAACCTAGAGGTCCCGATATCTAGAGACATTTTTCAATGTCTCTAGATAGAGTTGAAAAGGAAAAACTCTGCCCATAACCTGGAGTTTGATCCTGATAGGCTGAAAGTGGATTCAGCCTTCAATCCTTCCAAGGTCAGTAAAAAGAAGACATATATATATATATATATATATATATATATATATATATATATATATATATATATATATATATATATATATATATATATATATATATATAAACACACACACACACACACACACACTTATACTATATATACCTTGCAAGTTGTTGCTAGAGTCTGGACAGGATTTTCTTAAAGTGGTTTAAAATCAAGCCACCAAAAGAGAGAAACAATTAAATGCCAAATGTGAATAGGACCACTATCTATAGAAAGGTAGGAAATGTTTCCGGGTTGGGGGGAACTACTTTTTTGTGTGTCCTACATGGTGTCACAGGTGACACTACCTGTGGTGGCAGGTGATTTCAAGACAATTTTGGGAGATGTTTAATGTTTTACAATACAATACAATAGCAGAGTTGGAAGGGACCTTGGCAATGTTCCTTTTAAGCTGCGCAGGTGGTTTTTGTGAGACGCCTTCCACGATAATAGGAGAGGAGAGCCAGCCTGGAGACAGCAATCAGTTCTAGGTCCACAAGGCAGAAAGTAGCTGAGAGAAGGGTGTGAAGGTTGGGAGAAGGTATGGGATGGGCTCCTAGCAGCGGCTATTTGGATTTGCCATTAGACAGAGAAAGAGAGAGAGAGAGAGAGAGACGGAGGGAGGGAGGGAGAGAGGGAGGGAGTGTGAGTGTGTGTATCCCTCCTTCCTTCAGCCTAACACTCTCGCTGGCATCCCGGCCAGACGAGTGGGCTACAGAGGGTCTCCTTGAGTCTAGGGCAGTGAGTCATTCAATGGGAAAGTTGCCTCTTGGCTCCTCTTCACTTCTCCGTTCGGTCGTTGGGTGGCAGATCACCTGTATACTGGACCCGTGTCCCTCTTGGCTGACTGCCAACAGCAGAGAGGTGACACGAGGCTGGATCCAGGCGGTTGTTACCGCCTCTCTTCGGGAGGGACACCTCCCCACCGCGCTTAAGGCGGCGGTGGTGAGGCCCCTCCTGAAGAAACCGTCCTTGGATCCAGCAGTTCTTAACAACTATCGTCCAGTCTCCAACCTCCCCTTTGTGGGGAAGGTTGTTGAGAAGGTGGTGGCCTTACAGCTTCAGCGTACCTTGGAGGAAGCTAACTATCTTGACCCCTTCCAGTCTGGCTTCAGGCCCGGTTACAGCACTGAAACCGCTTTGGTCGCATTGACCGATGATCTCTGGAGAGCCAGAGATGGAGGCTACGCGTCCATCCTGGTTCTCCTCGACCTCTCAGCGGCTTTCGATACCATCGACCATGGTATCCTTCTGCGACGACTGCGGGAGGTGGGGGTGGGTGGCACTGTTTTACAGTGGTTCTCCTCCTACCTCTCGGACAGGTCGCAGTCGGTGTTGGTGGGGAGGGAGAGATCGTCCCCGAGGCCCCTAACCTATGGGGTGCCGCAGGGCTCGGTTCTGTCCCCCCTGCTATTTAACATATACATGAAACCGCTGGGCGAGATCATTCGGAGGCACGGGACTAAGTACCATCAATATGCGGACGATACGCAGTTGTATCTGTCCGCCCCGTGCCAACTCAATGAAGCGGTGGACGTGATGAACCGGGGCCTTGAGGCTGTTAAAGACTGGATGAGAGCTAACAAACTGGTACTCAACCCGGAAAAGACCGAGTGGCTGTTGTGTTTTCCTCCCAAAAATTTGGCTAACGTTCCATCAATCAGGCTGGGGGGGCAAAATTTATACCCCTCAGACAGGGTCCGCAACTTGGGAGTCCTCCTGGATCCACAGCTGAGTTTTGACCACCACTTGTCGGCTGTGACCAGGGGGGCATTTGCCCAGGTTCGCCTGGTGCGCCAGTTGCGGCCCTACCTGAACCGGGAGGCTCTCACAACAGTCACTCGAGCCCTTGTGATCTCTAGGCTGGAATACTGCAATGTGCTCTACATGGGGCTGCCCTTGAAGAGCATCCGGCGACTTCAGCTAGTTCAGAACGCGGCCGCGCGAGTGATCATGGGCGCACCACGGTTCGCCCATATAACACCAATCCTCCGTGAGCTGCGCTGGCTACCTGTTGATCGTCGGGTGCACTTCAAGGTCTTACTTACCACCTATAAAGCGCTCCATGGTAGTGGATCTGACTATTTGAGAGACCGCCTCCTGCCAATTACCTCCCTGCGTCCCATCAGATCGCACAGAGTAGGCCTCCTCCGAATCCCATCCGCCAGTCAGTGCCGACTGGCGACTACGCGGAGGAGAGCCTTCTCAGTTGCAGCTCCGACATTATGGAACAACCTCCCCGTGGAGATCCGTACCCTCACCACAGTCCAGGCCTTCCGCACAGCCCTCAAGATCTGGCTATCCCGTCAGGCCTGGGGATAGGATTACTCTCACCCCGCCCGAATGTTGAGTGAATGTTGTGTTTTTATGGATAATTTTCTTTTATTCACGATTCTTTTTCTTTTTAAGTCTTGTCTTGCACTCCCTTCCCCTCATTGTTGTAAGCCGCCCTGAGTCCCCTCAGGGAAAAGGGCGGCATATAAATCCTCAATAAAATCCTAAAATCCTAAAAAAAAATCAAAAACGAGAGAGAGAGGGGGGTGGTAGAGTGTTAGTTGGTGGGCAGTCTTAGCACTTTCTTAAGTTTGTTTCCCTGTGTTGTGTATATATACATGTCTCCATGAATGCAATTGTGCAAGCATTTTTTTCCTCTTTAAAAGAATTTTTGGATTTCTCCTCACCAAACCTTTAAGACTGAAAGAGTTAGAGTTGAAATGTAAAGAGATTGTCAATTGCCATACCATTAGATTGATAGGCAAATATGGACTATCTTGATTATATCCTCCTTAGAAGAATATGCTACTGTATGGTTGAGAAAAAGATCAAACTTCATTCCATGGAAACCGAGGAAAGTTCATAGGGAGGGTTTTTTTCTACGATGGGCTTCTTGTGTCAACAGTGAATATCAGTTATCAATAATGTAGATAGAAAATTAAGCAGACAATAGGCAATTACAAAAAGGGAAGCCAACTTTCTGAATTCTGTTTCTTTGCACTTAGTGACTTATAAATAGACTAATGTTCTGAAAACCTGACTTAAATTACTATATATTTTAAATAGCTGTAAAGCTATGCTGAAAAAGTTGTACTCCAGGTATTGTGATAAATTCAATAAAAAGAAGAGAATTCTTGATGAACTTAAGGAGAAATGAGAGTATTGGATAGTAAATGGAAAAATAAAATTACCAATCAAAGAGAATATTTGCACCTCAGAGTTGAAATGAGATGGTCTCTCTTACTCTTTCCTCTCCGTCTCTTCTCTGTCTCTCTCATCTCTTTCTCTTTGTCTCTCTTCTCTTTCTCCTCCTTTTCCATTCTTCCTTCACTTTCTCTCTCCTCCCTTCTCTCTCCTCTTTGTCTCTTTCTGTCTCTCATCCTCTTTCTCTTTGTCTGTCTTCTCTTTCTTTCTCCTTCTTTTCCATTCTTCTGTCACTTTCTCTCTCCTTCTCCATTCTCTCTCTTCCTTGTCTCTTTCTGTCTCTCTCACCCTCTTTCTCTTTGTCTCTCTTCCTCTCTTCCTCTCTCCCACTCTTTTATCATTTTCTCGCTACCGCCCAATCTGTCCCCATACTTATCTTTGACTGATCATGTTTGCAATAATTTACCTTTTCTAAATAGGCACAGTTCCCTTACCGGATCCCTCGCTCACTCAAACACAAACACACAAACACAAACACACACACACACATACACACACACACATATGCAAGGACAAAACCATTTTTCTCCATTCCAATTCAATACAAATCAATTGCTCTGTGAAACATCTGTGAAAAGAAATCAGGTCTCAGGCATGAAAACACTATACATTTCCGCACACACTGAAAAAAATTAGAGGGAACATTAGACCTTGGAGGTCTTCTAGTCCAACCCACTGCCTAGGCAGGAAACCCTATATGGTTTCAGACAAATGGCTATCCAACATCTTCTTAAAGACTTCCAGGGTTGGGGCATTCACAACTTCTGGAGGCAAGCTGTGACACTGATTAATTTTCTAACTGTCAGGAAATTTCTCTTCAGTTCTAAATTGCTTCTCTCCTTGATTAGTTTCCACTCATTGCTTCTTGTTCTACCCTCAGGTGCCTTGGAGAATAGTTTGACTCCCTCTTCTTTGTGGCAACCCCTGAGATATTGGAACACTGTTGCTCTTCTCTGCACTCTTTCTAGAGTCTCCACATCTTTTCTGCATCGTGGCAACCAAAACTGAATGCAGTATTCCAAGTGTGGCCTTATCAAGGCATTATAAAGTGGTATTAATACTTCACGTGTTCTTGATGTTATCCCTCTGCTTATACAGCCTAGAACTATGTTGGCTTTTTTGGCAGCTGCTGCCCACTGCTGGCTCATATTTAAATGGTTGTTCACTAGGACTCCAAGATCCCTTTCAAAGTTACTACTGTTGAGTAAGGTACCACCTATACTATATCTGTGCATTTTGTTTTTGTTGCCTAAATGTAGAACCTTGCTCTTTTCACCATTGAATTTCATTTTATTAGATAATGCCCAATGTTCAAGTTTGTCAAGATCCTTCTGTATCTTTAGCTTATCTTCTGGAGTGTTGGCTGTTCCTGCCAGCTTGGTGTCATCTGCAATTTTGATGTGTTCCCTATTTATTCCCTCATCCAAATCATTGATGAAGATGTTGAAGAGTACTGGGCCCAAAACAGAGCCTTGGGGTACTCCACTGCATACTTCCCTCCATGTAGATGCAGTTCCATTGAGGACTACACATTGAGTGTGGTTGGTCAGCCAGTTACTAATCCAACAGAGCTGTACGTCATTAGTGCAACCCCCTGCCCAAGCAGGAAACCCTACACCATTTCTGACAGATGGCAGTCCAATCTCTTCTTGAAACCTTCCAAGTGATGAAGTTCCCATAATTTCTGAAGGCAAGCTCTTCCATTGATTGATCGTTCTTACTGTCAGAAAATGTATCCTTATTTCCAAATTGAATCTTTCTTTGTTCAGTTTCCATCCATTATTCCTTGTCTGGCCTTCAGGGGCTTTTGAAAATAGTGTGACCCCGTCTTCTCCATGGCAGCCCCCCAAATATTGGAACCCTGCTATGATGTTTCCCCTTGTCTTTCTCTTCACTAGACTAGTCATGCCCAGCTCCTGCAACCATTCATCGTATGTTTTAGCCTCTTGTTTGCTCTTCTCTGCACTCTTTCTAGAGTCTCAACTTACTCTGGATTTACTCTGGAGGTTGTAGAATCTGAAAATGAGGTGTTGGGTGACAATGTAGCTTATGGATTGCATGTTGCAGGTTGCTAATCCACAATCTAAACTCTGACAATGGTATTAGAAACTCATCTCCAAAGCTATTTGTTTTCCTCAAAACAGCACCTAGGTCTAGTGCTAGAAAGAGTGAAGCAGAGTCATAGTGAGGATTTAGCAAGTAACTTGTTGAGATGGATTGTAAATTCACTTTGTCCAAGTCCTCCCGATTTGGAGGAAAAGTCCAGACCCTGAATTATTCCTGTACTATTTCATGGATTGTAATAGATTTTGCTTTCTGTTGTTTTTAAGACCATCTAAAGAAGACAGGGGGAAAGGTGAATTTTTCTCTGTGCCTTTGTTCTGCCTGCTGTGGTTGGTCTGTCACTAGCGGAGTTTTAATAACCTCTTAACTTTTGACATCAAGATATTCTAAATACAGAATTAAAAAATTTTAAGCAATAAGAAATGTAAACTTTCTTTCTAGATACAGTATTCAGGTAGCAGATAAGCTATAACATCCCTACAATTGTAACATTTATAAGCACTGTGCCTGTTTATTCTTCTATCATGAACAGTAATCTTTTACCATTGCTATACAAGAACTGCATATATAATGTGATTTGAGGGGAGGGTGATTTTTTCCATAACAGTTGCTCCCAATTTTTAATGCAACTACATTTTATTCTCTTCCTATACATGTTCAAATATGTTCCGTGCTTTAAATTCAATGTACCAAAGAAATTTTGACATATATTTATAAAGGCAGAAAAATATTGCAATGATTGTAAAGACAATATTGCTGTCCAGTCTGTATGAAGCAGAAAACATAAGAGTTTGATCTTCATAAGCAATAATGACCCTCCTGAGCAGCTGGAGATGTGCATTTTAAGAGATAATCAGACAAACTGATTCCATTATAAAAAAGATGCATGGTTTCAATTTTATTTTATTTTTTTCACACACATTTTGTCTAATTATTTCTGGCATTTATCACCCTATAGTCAAGATTTTCCAGGAAGGGTGGGGGAGTGGGAGTTTATCGCTATTAAACTGGGAACAAACTGAGGCTGTTTCTATAAACTGAAAGCACTAAAATAAAACGAAAGGCATTAAAGTAATTAGGAGAATTACAGTGAAGTCTGTCTCTTTCTTGCTTTGGGGGGAAGATCAACCAATAAAATATTATATTTCCCCAGTATTAACTGGATGCCCTTAACAAAATTAATGTTGTCTTTTAATTACTGTGATGTTGAAGACTTGTTCCACTGGTCTTGTAATCCTTCCTATGTTGCAAGGTAGTCCAATTGTACAGACAATCTTGCAGAATATTGTCAAAAACAAAGGGAAAAATGGTTTTGACTATGCTGAAATAACTTCCCAGGTTGTCAGTGGTGGGTTTCAAAATTTTTTCGAACCTACTCTGTGGGTGTGGCCTTCTTTATGGGAGTGGCTTTCTGGCCATGTGACCTGGTGGGAGTGGCTTGCCAGCCATGTGTTTTCTCTCTCTCTCTCTCTCTCTCTCTCTCTCTCTTTCCTTTCTTTTGTCTCTCTGTCCCTTTTTCCCTTTTTTCTTTCATCTCTCTCTCACTTTTTCTTTTTTTTTCTTTTTTATTTATTTCTTTCTTCCTTTCTTTTTCTTTCTCTCTCTGTGTAAGTCTGTCTGCCTGTCGGTCTGTCTGTCTGTGTGTGTGTGTGTGTGTGTGTGTGTGTGTGTCAGTGGTGGGTTTCAAAAATTTTTGAAACCTCTTCTGTAGGTGTGGCCTGCTTTCTGGTAGAACTTCTTCTAACCAGTTCAGTAGATTTGACGAACCGGTCTACCGAACTGGTGCGAACTGGTAGGAACCCACCTCTGCAGGTTGTAGAGTGTCTTCTGCATTCTGTCTGTTCAATTTGCAAACACTTTTAACCCATGTGAATATCATTTGTAGGCATGAGTCCTTTGTCATGTAGAAAAAAATAAATCTGCCTGGATAGAACTGTTAATTTTCAAATCCCTGGTATCTCTGAGCTTTGATTTTTTTGCTTGAGGACATTTCATTACCCAACTAGGTAATATCATCACTGCTAATGAGTGTGGGGTTTTCTCCTTGATAGTTTCTTGATTAGTATAGTTTTTGCTTGATTGCTGTTCAGTGTTAATCCCTGCTTTTTTAGGTATTAGTTGCTGGAGACAATATATTATGCTTTTTCTGTATCCTTAGTTTTTTATTGTCTCTTCTGAACAATGTGTAAATGTAGCTTAGGTAAAGATAAAAGTTCCTCTTGCACATATGTGCTAGTCGTTCCTGACTCTAGGGGGCAGTACTCATCTCTGTTGCAAAGCCGAAGAACGAGCGCTGTCCGAAGACATCTCCATGGTCATGTGGCTGGCACGACTAAATACGGAACACTCTTACCTTCCCACCAAAGGTGTTTCCTATTTTTCTACTTGCATTTTTATATGCTTTCGAACTGCCAGGTTGGCAGAAGCTGGGACAAGTAACGGGAGCTCACCTCATTACGCAGCGCTAGGGATTCGAACTGCCAAACTGCCAACTTTCTGACTGACATCTCAGCATCTTAGCCACTGAGCCACTACGTCCCTAAATATAGTTTACAGCATCCAATTTCAGCATTTCATATGGAGTGGTGGGCAGGGATCTTAAGTCAACAACTCATTCTTTGGAAGGCAACACTGATTTACTTCATTTTGAAATAAAGTGAAATAATATAAATTACCGTTTAAAACCTTATTTCCGAATTTTACTCTCTTTAGATGTACTAGCTTACATCTTCCTCAAGCAGGGTTTCCTGAGGTCTTTCTCACATTCCATTGCAGAGTACATTTTGACTTTCATTGATTGCTCTTAAATTCTTTCCTGAAGAGTGTAATACAGATTGAGATTGCAAACTGCCTAGACAATTGTACCCACATACAACCTGCTTTTTCCAGGTGACTGGACTAGACACCCTCTTAACAGTATAATTCTAGTTGTTAAGCTTATCTGTTAGTGGGTAAATCTTATTCTTACATTCTCTGAAGGTATATTATTATTTTCATTTATAATTAAGTAAATTTCACTATTGCAAATGTGTAGAAATCTGCATTAATACAGATGGATGCAAAATAATATACCTGTTCCTTTAGTACGTCTTTCCAAGTTTCTCTCACAGTCTCTCTTAATAGTTACCATCATTATTGATCTATCATAAATTCATTTTGATAGGCTTTCGGTGAGTTATATAGATCCTGTTTTGTTTGAAACTATTGTATGCTATGATTTTTTTCCCAAATGCCCACAATCAAAACCATTCTTGTAGATATAGAATATTTATGGGACCTTCAATTAATTTATGGGGAAAAAAACATAAAAATGCATGCTGGTGATTTGAGTCTTTAGGGATAGCAATTGTCTCCTCAGTCATATGCTAAAGGCAATTATTGTTGTTTCTAGCTGTAATAAAAAAAATAACCAAAATAGATAGAAGTGTCTTCATCGAAATTGAGCTGAAACTCCCACTGTGGAAATAATCAGAAAATTAAAAGCTTTGCAATCTTGCAAATAACATTGCAACTTAATATTATTGGAACATAACATTATTACCTCTTTTATAGGGAAAAACAAACATTAAAATGTTTGCAAACAACGCTGTGATCTCCTAACAGCACCTTATAGTTGAGAAAAAAGGACAAAGGAAACCTGGGAGAAAGGCAGGAAGAGCAGCCCCCACAATAACTTTCTATAGTTGACCTGGGATTTCAGAGAAATGTTCAGGAATGGCAGATTGCAGGTCGGATGCACCGTTGGGTCCACATCTTGTTCACTGAAGTTGAACTCTACTTTTGTGGTATCTCTGCAGTTTCTTACACCTCACTACCTTTCTTTACAATGTCAGTTACAAATTATATAGCATACATCTGATATGTCACTAAAGATGTACTGTCTTGGGAAGACCTAGCCAGTAAATAGCAAACATGAACAATGCTGGTGATTTTTATCACTCTTAGTATCCTTTCTGCTAATCTGAGCATTGACATCATAGGATTTTAGAAAAAAACAGAGTGGGTTGTTATTTTTTTTCTTTCTGGCTGGAAAAGGGAAGGAAACAAGAGAGGAGATCGGAGGGGAAAAGAAAAGATAGAAGCAACAGCAATTACACTTAGACTTACATTCTGCTTCACAGTGCTTTATAACTCTCTTTAAGTGGTCTACAGAGTCAGCATACTTCCCCCAACAATCTGGGTCCTCATTTTACCAACCTCGGAAGGATGGATGTCTGAGTGAACTTTGAGCTGGTGAGGATCAAACTCCTGGCAGTAAGCTGAACATGGTATATGTATGGTATAGGGCAGCAATGGTAAACCTTTTTTGGCTCGTGTGCCATAAGTGGGGGAGTGCAGGGAGGTCATGTGCGGGCATGCCCACACCCATAATACAATGTGTGACCTCCCCAGTGTGCATGCACCAGAGGTGGGTTCCTACCAGTTCGCACCTATTCGGTAGAACCGGTTTGTCAAATCTACTGAATCGGTTAGAAGAGGTTCCACCAGTGGACCCAGAAAACAGCCACACCTATAGAAGAGGTTCCAAAATTTTTTTGAAACCCACCACTGGTCTTGGATATGATTATTCTACACTATCATGCTCATATTTATAAAACTCAGTGCCTCTGTGAAAGGTAAGGACGACTACTGCATTTGTCATGCAATTAGAACATTGCATGTGTTGAAGTTGTTTTAACGCAAACCAAAGATGCCTTTTAAAAAACAAGTTTACATCATATTCTTATGCATGCCAGTGCTGTGTGTGAGGTAATTTAAGGTGGTTCTAACAAGTGTCGTCGGCATCTTCCTATCCGGTCCCATGGGTGGCAAGGCCACTCCCACAAAGGAGGCCACACCCACAGAGTAGGTTAGAACAATTTTTGAAACCCACCACTGGCATACATGCATGACAGGGTGCTCCTCCTCATTTTTTGTCCTCCCCAGGCTCCAGAGGCTTCATAGGAGCCTGGGGATGGCAAAAACAGCCTCCCTCTGCCCCCCGGAGGCCCTCCGGAGGCTTCAGGAGTGCAAAGAAAGGTCCTACGGGCACACTGGAAGTTCAGGAACAGACTTCTGCTTTTGTGGTAGGCCCGGTTTAAGTCCTCTGGAGCCTTCAGGAGGCTTCCTGAAGTCTCTGGAGGATGAAAAATGACCCTAAGAGCAAACTGGAAGTCTGTTGGGTCATTTTTTGTCCTCCAGCGCCTTTAGGGAAGCCTCAGAAGGCCCCTGAAGGCTCCAGAGATCTTAAACTGGCCCTACGAGCAAACCAGAAGTCCGTTCCCATAGGGCCAGTTTAAGATCTCTGAAGCCCTACAAGCAAACTAGAAGTCCATTCCCGAACTTCCGGTTTGCCATAGGGCTGGTTTTTTTGCACTCCGGAGTCTTCAGGGAAGCTCCTGAAAACCTCCAGAGGGCCTCCGACGGGGACAGGGGAGTCTGTTTTTGCCTTCCCCAGGCTCCTATAAAGCCTCTGGAGCCTGGGGAGGGTGAAAAATTGTCTTTTAAAAAGGCTGAACAGCTGGTCAGCTGACAGGGCAAAGCCTCACATGCCCTGACAAATGGTTCCACGTGCCACCTGTGGCACGCATGCCCTAGGTTCGTCATCCCGGGTATAGGGAATATATAACACAATACAGGGACGCAGTGGCTCAGTGGCTAAGACACTGAACTTGTTGATCAGAAAGGTTGACAGTTTGGCAGTTTGAATCCCTAGTGCCACATAATGGAATGAGCTCCCTTTAGTTGTCCCAGCTTCTGCCAACCTAGCAGTTCGGAAGCATGTAAAAATGCAAGTAGAAAAATAGGAACCACCTTTGGTGGGAAGGTAACAGCGTTCCATGAACCTTTGGTGTTTAATCATGCTGGTCACATGATCATGAAGACATCTTCAGACAGTGCCAGGTCTTCAGCTTTGAAACAGAGTTGAGCACCATCCCCTAGAGTCACATATGTGTGAGGGGAACCTTTAGTTTTATAGAGCAGGGAAGAAGGTGGAGCTCTGGCCACTTGAAATCCCTTTTGAGGACACTTGAAAAGTTGTCTGAGCTGCTTCAACCAATTTTGCTATTGTTGGGAGATGAAGTCTGTATGCAGATTTGGTTCACTGAATTCAACATGTAATAAATGAAGTCTGTTAGAGAAAAGTTTTATTTTACTTTTTTTTGTAGTTACCTTTTATAAACCCATAAAGAAAAATGCTGGCATCTGCCAGGGCAAAGTATAATAGAAAAAATAAAGCAGATAAGGTTGGATCAAGAAGATACATACCAATCACAATAAGTACTATATGTCAGATATTACAAACCAATAGAACTGTGTAAAACATTCCAGATTTTTATTACTCAACTACAAATAATCATATCCCCAAATCCCCTATACACGTATACCCTTTTGAGTTTGGTCACCTCCATCAAGATATGATATATAATATAGCCAGGAGGATTATTTTGGTTCTTTGCCTGGCCAAAGCAATTCTCTTCATAGTTATACTGACTCCAGTTGAAAGGAACCTGTCAAGGGCTGTGCATTCTTCAATTACACTTCCCCTCATCTTTAAATTAGACTTTGGTGATTACTTACAGGCTCTTATGTCCTAAAGCCTACAGTGACATTAAGCAGATATGATGGAGCAATGACCTATGAGTAACATTAGGATATGACCCATAATATTTGAGTTCTGAAGAGCTGAACATTAGCTTGTATTTTCATACCTCCTTGAGAAAAATTAAACAACATGCTACCAATTACATATTATTTTGCAAAACAAAGCAAATCAAGGATGGAGAATAAAGACTATGGATCTTAGGAGTCATTTTAACAAGACACACAGGTAGAGATTAGACCACACTCTGCTCTACAGATACCTGCAGTTTAAGGTACAATCATTTTTAAGGTTATTTTTTGCCTCCAAAACCTAAAAAGTGGTAGCAATTAAAGGGATTGTGAATTGTCAAACTCTCACAATGAGTTATACTGAACATGAATCCATTCTTATGGCATAGAAATAGTAGAAATGAACTATTTTTCTCTAACAGGATGGTATCTGCTGGGATGTCATCTATCAATATCACAACTGTTTTACATCTGTATTGTTTGATTTTCTCTTGGGAAAAAAAACCTGGCCAGACTCTATTATTAATATAGTGTCTTTACCAGAAAAAACCCAAAGATTTTTAAAGCTTTTATTTATTCAAAACATTAAACACATTAATGCAAACTCCAAAAAATGGGGAAAATACAAAAACAAAACTAAACTAACCAGACTACACCCAAAAAGTGCAAAAAAGAAAGAAAAGGGAAAAAATAGCAAAACAGACATGTATAAATTGTCCCGCTAGCTGAACACCATACATGTATTTCAAAGATAATAACTTGTCGTCCCTTGCCAAGCAGATACATAATTTATAAATTTCTACAACACTGTTTACCCAACCCACTAGCCTGACATCCATCAATCCATCCATCCATCCATCCATCCATCCATCCATCCATCCATCCATCCATCCATCCATCCATCTATCTATCTATCTATCTATCTATCTATCTATCTATCTATCTGAAAACATAGTTAACAGGTAAACCACAGCTACATTAATTTCAAAATTAAAGTTTACAAAGTCAGGCATATTGCCCCCAACAATCTGATGCCTCATTTACTGACCTCGAAATAATGAAAGGCTGAGTCAACCTTTAGACAGTCAGGATCGAACTCCTGGCTGTGGGCAGAATTAGCCTGCAACACTTCATTCTAACCACAGTGCCACCACGTCTCTTCTACTCTGTAAAGTCCTGCTAACTCTGGGCCAGAATATAATCTTCCTCTGTAGAGAGGTTAACTGTGCAAGTAAAATCAAGCAGCTGCAAGAATTCCTGGGTGGTAAACTATTTCATCCGGTTTGAGTAAGAGATATGAAAAGGCACTGGTGGCTCCTGAAGATTATTTGTTCTGAAGACTGAAATCACATAAACTTTTTTCCATGTCATCACCTTAAGAGATGTTTAAAAACAGGTTATCAAATCCGTTACTCTTGAAGAATTTTGTATTCTTTTGTTTTCAAAACAAACACAGTCCTGAAGGCTTGAGCCTAAACATTAAATAAAGTGGTGGCTCCTCTTTTCTAAGCACTTTTGAAGCATTTCAAAGAGGCTGTTAACTTTCCAGATGAGGGAGTATATTCAGAATTTTCCTCAATCCCAAATACATGTGATAGCCTTAGACTGATCCACCTATCCTTAATATGTCTAACATAAGCAAATATTTAGCAAATAAAATTGAGCAAATAAACAACAAATGCACAATAAACACACTAGGCCGGGGTGCCAAATAGCTATTTTTGTGATCACATGTCATTCTCATTAAGGTCAAGACATGGCATACAAGATATAAGAAATGTCAAGCCGTATGGGTAATTTATTACCTACATTAAATGTTGAAATTGGGTTCCATTATCATTTTCTTCTAAAGATTCCTTACACATTGATGCATGCCATTTGAAAATCCCTAGGTACAGTAACATTTTCTCTGGAAAAAAATGGATAGGCTTAGGGGACCTGTGATACACTCTGTGTAGGAACGGTCATGTGAGTGTGTGTTACGTATGCATATGTGCCAGTGCCCAGAGGCGGTTAGGGTCTGGATGGGGTTAACAAGCTTGTACTCACCCGATAAGACTGAGTGGCTGGTGTGTTTCCCTCCTACTAATTGGCCAAGTTTTCCATCTTTCAGGCTGGGGGGTCAAACAGTATGCCCCTCAGACAGGGTCCGCAATTTGGGAGTCCTCCTGGACCCACAGCTGACTTTTGAACACCACTTGACGGCTGTGACCAGGGGGCATTTGCCCAGGTTCGCCTGGTGCACCAATTGCGTCCCTACCTGAACCGGGAAGCCCTCACAACAGTCACTTGTGCCCTTGTGACCTCTAGACTGGACTACTGCAACAGCTCTACATGGGGCAGCCCTTGAAGAGCATTCGGAGACTTCTGCTTGTCCAGAATGCAGCCGCGCGAGCGATCGTGGGTGCACCTCGGTTCACCCACATAACACCTATCCTCCGCGAGCTGCACTGGCTGCCTATTGGTCTTCAGATACACTTCAAGGCGCTAGTCGTCACTTATAAAGCCCTTCATGGTATTGGACCTGGGTACTTGAGAGACCGCCTGCTGCCAATTACCTCCAATAGACCGATAGATCCCACAGATTAGGCCTCCTCCGAATTCCATCCGCCGGCCAATACCGGCTGGCGACTACCCAGAGGAGAGCCTTCTCTGTGGCTGCTCCGTCCCTCTGGAAACGAGCTCCCCGTGGACATTCGAAACCTCACCACCCTCCAGGCCTTCTGCAAAGCCCTTTAAACCTGGCTATTCTGACAGGCCTGGGGCTAAAGAGCTTCCCCCCCCTCGAATGGTATGGTTGTTGTGTGCTTTTAAATTGTGTATTGTTTTGCTTGTCTTTTTATCCCTTATCTGTATCCCCTTCCCTGACTTAGATTGTGAGCCGCCCTGAGTCCCCTCCGGGGAAAAGGGCGGCATATAAATGCAATAAATTCAATTCAATTCAATTCATATGGCATCAGCGCTTTCAAGATGTCAGCACATTGGGTTATCAATGTATGCTGTAGGATTAATCTGTTCACGAAATAGCATTTCTCTAAAAACCCACATAAGACGCTGAACCTGTTGAGCAGAAGGTCAGCAGTTCAAATCCCTAGCACTGCATAATGGAGTGAGCTCCCCTTACTTGTCCAGCTTCTGCCAACCTAGCAGTTCGAAAGCATGTAAAAATGCAAGTAGAAAAATAGGAACCACCTTTGGTGGGAAGGTAACAATGTTTCGTGCACCTTCGGTGTTTAGTCATGCTAGCCACATGATCATAGAGATGTCTTCAGACAGCCGCTGGCTCTTCGACTTTGTAACAGAGATGAGCACCGCCCCCTAGAGTCAGGAATGACTAGCACATATGTGTGAAGGGAACCTTTACCTTTAAAAACCCACATGACATGTGCCTTAAAAATAGCTTAAAGATACAACAAATACAACACTGGCCCTATTGATGTCCTTTTGCCACTTTTCTTTATAGACATGCAAACAAACTTGCATACTTTTTAATACAATAGGTAGTTAAGACATAACATCGAGGTAGTTAGGGAATAAGCAAATGAGTCTCATTGAAACTAACATTTGTAGTCTGAATGAGGATACCCAATCAGTTACTTTCAGTATCAGTCACTTTCTCATCACTTTATCACCTTTTCCCAAAGGCTGCAGAAACATATGTATGTTGCTTCATATGTACACATCTGTACAGAGCTGAAGAAGCTTCTTGGATGATAAGACAAACGTCTTCAAAGAAAAACCAGAAAGTCCAGTTGCCTCTTGAAAAAAAAGCACATTTGGGATATACACTTGTATGCTCATTTTCCCTAATAAATAAATTGTGGTGTGAATATTGTCGGGTGTAATTTTATGTATCCTGTTTGATGATGGGTCTTTTGTACATTCTTCCACCCCCTTCCATAACCTTGTTAATAAATCTCTACATTTTCTCTAAGCTTTGACTTGCATTAAGCAATCTCGGAAAGTGCATGTACAAGTTTAGAAATACATTGGAGAACATAAATTGGATACCATTTGCACATTATGGTGCAACTGATCAAGTTTTTAATGTAGAGAACTCTGAAAGAAATAATACTGTGCTATGAAATCTGGAGGTAGCAAGGGTGACATGGATGCCAATTGCCAGGGAACAGACATAGCAGGAATATACAAGGGACTTAATGTTAGCTCCCGTGGAAAGGAAAACTACAGGAAGAAGAGGAGGTGGAGTTAGACTTGGCAAGTTCTGTGAGGATTGCCAATGTGTGTGGCTGGCTGTGACAAGAATGAACCATCTTGCTGGCACCTTTCTGTCAGGGAAGGCAATACAAGCCAATATAAAGTGGATTAAGAGGATTGAAAGAACAACACAGAGAAACAAGCTGTTCTTTAAAAAAAGTGGGGGGGGGACAATACCAGGAAAGAGAGTGAAATATATATCGTTTAAACTATGAGCATCTACTTTTTTAAAGGAACAGAGGACAGCATGATCTATCAAATTCTATGTCTGTTTCATAGTTAGTCCTGGTTATTTTCTTAGGCATTATTTCCACATGTAGAGTAGAACAATAGAGAGTAATTTTCACTGCTAGAATGGCAAAGGATTTATTTTGTTATATAGGTATATATGTTTTCTCAGTTTTATGCAGATCTTCAAAAAATGTTGCTTACAGGAGACCATGAGAAAGGTCCTTTTTGTTGCTACTTGCCTAGAGCAAATTCATGTGCTCAGAAATAAATCCCATTATCCACAGTAAAAAAGTTCCTGACTAAATCTGCATTTGATTTCAGCTTTAATATAAAGTGGGATATTAGATTAACATAGTTGACCATCTACCAAGTTATAATATACAATGGTATACTACATATGTGCAAAAAAGCACTGAGTAATCCAATTGTCTTTAAGAATTTCCTTAGATCAAACAGGATAAATCAAATGAAATGTAAAAGAATAATAATAACACCATAACTGCAATGGCAATGTGCAAGATCATAGCTATTTTGGAAAATATCTTTTCTACAGTTTGAAGATTTAGGTGTTCTTCATAGTAAATAATACAAAAAAAAATAGTGAGCCTATCAATTATATTTTGAAATTTAATGAGAAAGATATATGAAACCTGGATAAGTGCGAAAATAATCACAATGATAGCTTAAATAAATTACACAAATGGTAAAGTAGGGGGGGGGAAGGCTGTGCTACCTTTTAAAAATTGAAATAAGAGGATACATTTGAGGCTAATCAATCATAGTTTTATTCTTTTAATATGTATATGGTGGGGAGGGGGAGGGTTGTTTAGTCTCCAGTGGCTTGAGTTTTCAGCAGGGGGGCAGAACTGAATTATTTGATTCTTCAGGGAAAGGAGGATTATCAAATAAGTGCACGAAGCTCCGTGAAAATGAAATATTCCTTTTTAAAAAAATCTCACAACTTCAAATTGTTCCTTTTCTATTGCATTTCAGCCACCTGATCTTGAGGGATTCTAAGGATCTCAAAGATGTTGTGGAAAGACTGTGATCTCAACTGAATTGGAGTCCTTTTGAATTTTGAGCTGAGGAATGCACTCTTTTATTTTTGCTCCTATGTTGTGTATGAAATGAATAAGGGGAGGGGTGATCCAAATGTAGAGAATGAATTTTCCAAAGATTTTAAAATAAACTTACTAATAAAAATTATCTAAAGTACAAATTCTTCCAAAGGCAGGAAGTAGGAGAAATAAAGTTTTTATATCTAGGTAATATGGGAAGCATTGCTGACCTGTTTATTTGTTTATTCATTTATTTTAAACAATTCTTTCATTATGTATGAAGAATAAATAAAACTGGTAATGAGTGTGTGTGCGAACATGATTTATACACAGAGAGGAAGCATTCGGGATCAATTAAATATAAAGTAGATACAGTATTTTACAGTGAGTTTATCTATGTACCTAAAAGCACATATACTGTATTATCTATACCTTTGAATGGCTTCTGCACATTATAGTACATTAAGCTTCCAGTGATTGGATACTTATTAGCTACCCAAGTCTTTATTGTTCTGGTGCTGTGCTTCTACCATTTGGCATTCAGCACTTTGCATAATGAATAAATTATAGTTGCAAGAACGGACATCACCATATGGGGGTAATTTGTACTTTGACAGAAGGAGAGGGCTCCTGAACTGGTCCTAAGGAAAGCTCAACAATCTTCAAAAATCCCTCTAATTTTTTCCTATTATTTACTTTCAAAAGGACTTCTGCATTCCCAGTATATGCTGATAGGAGCTTTTGAATAGCAGCAAGCTGGGGACCATGCATAAAAGTACTAATTTTAATTGCAGGGTTTCTTAGATGCAGATGAGACAGTAGAGGCTGATTAACACCTTCACTGCTAGGGGTGCTTTATAACCACCACATGCTACTGGAACTTGAGGATTAGCTAAACTATTTTAAGCTTAAATAAGTGCACAATTTCATCAGACCATATGAAGGAGGTTTAAAAGGGAGGTTTGAGGATTGGAGGGGGGGGGGCATTGTTTAGAATGTTGTCAGCTTTTTAGTTATTATCTTCCCATGTGATACAGGTTTTAATGGTAACAGCCAGAGTTAGGTAAGAATAGCAACATATACAGGACAATTGACCTAAGTTGCAGAATGACTGACCAATCTCTCCTGCCAGCTCCCCTAAAAGACTCTGAGAGTTACTTTAAATCATGAGGCCTTGGTATGTCTAAGAACATTAGGTCTGAGAAAGAAAGACACAGGTTTGGGTGCATTGTAGATAGATAGATAGATAGATAGATAGATAGATAGATAGATAGATAGATAGATGGATGGATGGATGGATGGATGGATGGATGGATGGATGGATGGATGGATGGATGGATGGATGGATGGATGGATGGATGGATGGACGGACAGATCCCTGCATATTGTTTGAAAAAGGGGGAAAGGTAGACATAGACACCTTTGCATAAACTTTTTTTTAAATTAGATAGCCATTTTGAAAATTGACTGAAAACAATAACTCACTTTATCCAAGATTCTCTGAAGCTGTTGGGCAACCACCTCCTCTACCACCACTTCCTCTGGCCAACAGGTTCAGAACATTCCAAGACTCTTCCCCAGGCATCTCCTCTGGACCTTCTCTTGTCAGCATCTGAGAGAGAAGTCGAGCAACATTTTTCTGAGAGATACTGGAATTAATTATTTTTCATGCCCCAGAAAGAGGGGGTGTGTGTTCTCTGAGCCCTCTCTAAGAAGGCACATGTTACCCAAAACAGAGTTGCATGACTGCTATCTGTAAACACTAAGGGCAAAGAAATATTGACACTTTGACATTACCTTAAGGTAGGTAACACTTCATAACAGTTCTAAACCATGTCCAGTTGAGTGCATCCCGTATAGAATACCTTGATGCTCTAGATGCCTCTTCTCTTTTTTCTTTTCCTTTAATTCCTCTGTGAACCATGGTGAATGATAGGATTCATGAAAGGGAAGAGGTCATATAGGTGTGATCCAATCCAAACCTTTAGCTGCCCTCTTATTCTAAACTGCGAATAAGGCTTCAGATGGACCATGCAGAAGACCAGCAGGAACAAAACCCTAGTTGCCTCTGAAACCCATCAATTATTGTGGGTGGACTACTCGAATGGGTCCAGCCCTACCTGAAGCAAATGGTGTTGTCACAGAATCCCATGGTAACCAGGGAATGATATGATCATGGCAATGAAGACAACAGACGCTCCTCAGCTTCAGATAGACTTTCAAATAGTCACTGCTCTGATAGAAAATGAGATCTGATGTGTAACTACTGTCAGGCTCTAGATGACCTAGTGTATGCTTGTGGCCATCCTGATGGCCATGATTTCCTGACTTGCCACAGATTCTATTCCCAGAGAAGGCAGAAGGACCATAAACCTGAGGTACTCCATTGCTAATCTCAAGATAGAATCAAGGAGCTCAGGCAGGGAGAATGCTATATTGCAGGGACAAACAATACCAACTGGTCCCTAGAACCCAACTTAATGAACTGGGTCTCACATTCAGTGATCATTGTACTTGAAATCCATAAATGACTCCCAGATGACAATTGCCACAACGTCACCTGCACTTGAGGTCTTGGCTGATGCTATACCCCAAACCAAGTTAGACAATTGCAGATGCAGATGTCTATTGTAGCTTGACATGGCATTTAAAAGCAACAGCTAAAAGCTGAATAATTAAATAATTAAACAATATTAGGAGTCCTTGGTTCTCTCTGAACTTGCTTGTTTCTTGCAGATGTTCATTACCCTAACTACAGTAGGGTTAGGGTTAACATCAGGCTTATGGGACCTTATGGCTTATGGTTTGCCAATTGCACAGTTGCAGATAGGACAGCACTCCAGAGGGTTAACGTCATTGCCCAGAGGATCATTGGTTGCCCTCTCCCCTCTTTGAAAGAGCTTTATAGCTCCTCCTGCCTTAAGAAAGTTCAAAACATTCTTAAAGATCCATCTTATCCTGGGCACCCTTTTTTTGAACTATTACCATCTGGCAGGTGGTTCAGGATAATAAAAACAAGGACAAATAGGCTGAAAAACAGCTTCTATCCCAGGGTAATAACTATATTGAATTCTATGGTATAGTGCCGTGATGGCAAACCTATAGCACACATGCCAGAGGTGGCACACATAGCACTCTCTGTGGGGACATGCACCATTGCCAGCTGCTCTTCATGTGTGCTAGCCAGCTGGTCTTCACAGCCTGATAATGGCCATTTTCCAGACTGTTTTGGGCCTTTTGGGGGGCTTTTTCAGGCTGTTTTTCAGGTTTGCAAAATAGCTGGAAAATGGGCTGAAAAACAGTCAAAACCTGCCTGAAAAACAGCCTGAAAAGGGCCCCAAAACAGCCTGAAAATGGCCAAAAAACAAGCATGTGCACACTAGCCAGCTGGTCTTCAGGTTTCCGGTGCTTCAGTGCACACACATACACACATGTTCCAGTTTGGGCACTTGGTGCTGAAAAGGTTCACCATCACTGGTATAGTGCAATATCAGGTTTTCAATTTCAATTATACAGAAAGTAAAAGATGTATGTTTGTGTTTTTATTTTATAGTTATAATGTACACTGAAGATGGCATTTAACCATGTACCATGTACAATGACAATAAAGTAAACTAAACTAAACTAAACTGTGATACCAAGATTAACTTTAGACCAACACTCAACTAAACAATACCCCAATCAAGAAACTGCTAAAGAGCCATCAGCAAACAGCCCAGCCAAAGAATCTCTAAACTGTCCTCACACAGACAGGCAAGACTCCAGAATATAAACTGACAGCAAACAGCACTTCTTACTAGCGCTGATAATGATTCCTGGTTAGGGTAATGAAATGTCTGCAAAAAACAAGCAAGCTCAGAGAGCATCAAGGACTTCTCATTTCAACCCTGAGCTACAATATTGTCCTTTATTGGTACAATAATTATTTTGTACTCACTCTACTCAGGAAACGTGAAATAGTTACCATAGGTATGCACATCTTTGCAGAAACCTCCTATGAGATAATAAAGTGTATCTAGGGATTTTTAAAACCTAAAATATTCACAGTTGCTGTCCTACTGTTTTGGTTAATAGCTATTAATGTTTTAATAACTGTTATCTGCTGCTCTTCTTAAGCAATATTGCTTCTTTTCAAGGCAAACATTTATCTGAAAGAATATCACACATTGCGGGAACACCACTCCATGGACTTAAAAAAAAAAAAAAAAAACCTACATAGATATCAGTTCAAAACATTTTAGGCCAGGACTGAATTCATCTGTGAGCAGGGAGAATTTTGTTAAAAAGTTCTCAGTGGGTTTTATCATCATTTATCCTCTCTTTGTTATCAAAAGAGACTGGAAATGAATGACAGCGTCTTGCCAACATTACTTATCAACATCCTCTGGGTGCTTTTCATGATGGATGAAACTGGGATACTTGCACTACATTCAGATACCTATATAAACAAAATGTAGTATTATTATAATTGGTATAGTGCTGGGATGGCGAACCTATGGCACGTGTGCTACAGGTGGCACATGGAGCCATTTGTCATGGCACGTGAGGCATTGCCCTGTCAGCTGGCCAGTGCGCATGCCTTTTTAAAAGCCTTTTTTAAAGCTGTTTTCACCCTCCCCAGGCTCCTATAAAGCCTCTGTAGCCTGGGGAGGGCAAAAAGAGTTTTCCCCACCCCTCTGGAGCCCCTCCCCCTGAGGCTTCAGGAGCTTCACTGAAGCCTACGGAGCACAAAAAATGGACCTATGGGCAAACCAGAAGTTCGGGAATGGACTTCTGGTTTGCTCGTAGGGTCGGTTTAAGTCCTCTGGAAGCTTCGGGGACCTTCAGGAGGCTTCCCTGAAGCCTCCGGAGGATAAAAACAATCCTACGAACAAACTGGAAGTTACTTCTGGTTTGCTTATAGGGCTGGTTTAAGCCTTCCTGTCCCTGAAGCCTTCAAAGGGCCTCGGGCGGGGGCAGGTGAGGCTGTTTTCTCCCTCCCCACAGGCTCCTATAAAGCCTCTGGAGCCTGGTGAGGGCAAAAAAAGCATGAAAAAAAATGGGGGGTTGTGCCTCTCATGCGGCATGCACACTGGGAGGGTCGCACATTGCATTATGGGTGTGGCATGCCTGCGCATGACCCCCCTGCTCTCCCCTTTATGGCACGTGAGCCAAAAAAGGTTCACCATCACTGGTATAGTGTATCTTTCAATATGAGTAATGACAAGTCTTTAGTTTCTCAGCAATATTTTTGGAAATGGTTTGCCACCACTTTCTTTCCTCTTCCTGTGAAAGAGTGATCAGCCAAAGTTAGCCCATGTCTAAGGCAAGACTAGAACTTGGTATCTATCATTCCTGGTCCAGTTTCTTAGCCGCTAAACCGGACTAGCTCTCAATAATTATACAATATATTATTTTTTAAAAATAATCATATGGTTTTTAAGTAGTTGATAGCTGAAATGAAACTGAATGATCGAGGCCCCCTGAAGCTGAACCAAGCTATAAATGGGAATGTTCTGCATCTCTGAAACAAGTGTACCCAAGTGTTTGTATGGAGTATCCTTGGAGAAGAAGGCAAATTTGGAGAGTATCTCAAGCATGTTAAAAAGATACCAGAAGTGAATCTTACAGAACATCAAACAAAATTCAGGAAAAATCTAATAAGAAAAGGCTTTCTGTGGAATTTAAGTTCTTGACTACATATAATATTGTGTACCAAACAGTGGTGTGTTGTCAATTCTTTTTACTACCGGTTCGGGTGCTCTCGCACATGCGCAGAAGAATCCAGGTGGGTGGGTGAATCCTCCCACCGCTGCTATTACCAGTTCACCCGATCCGGGCCAAACTGAGAGCAACCCACCTTTGGTACCAAACAGCCATAACATAGTTTCATTTTTAAAAAAATCCAAGTTTTGAACTTTTTTAAAAAAAATCTGAAAAAGGTGGACTGCAATATTTCCTGGTAAGGGTTCACTTTGCTTTTCATAATTTGCTTGATCATAATATGTTGAATAAGCTATGAATTTAGGGGCTCATACAAAATAAAAGCTACAACTAAACAAGGAATGCAAACTGTAATGCCTGATACATATGACCTCTTAAGCCATTAAAATTAAAAATGCATTTTGGTTTAATACAGTGTAAACACACTCAATGAAAATAGGTTCTACATGCCAGTGGTGGGTTGCAGGCAGTACGCCCCGGTACGGGCATACTGGAGCATGCCTGGAGCACCAGGTACCATTCTGGTACGGTGCTCCGGAGGGCCCACCGCCTTCCCAAGCTCACTTGTCCTTTAAAACCTTTGGCTCTCCCATGTACATGCATGGCCCGTACAGTGCCTGCGTGATGCTCTGATGAACAGCTGGAGCATCGCAGAGGCTTGCAGAAGTGTCACTGGCAGCTACAACCCATGCGTGCACCACGTGCATGTGCGCACGTGCTACACGCATCCATGTGGGCGATGCCAGCCCCTTCCATTCATACCAGTTGGAACGGGATCCAGAACCCACCACTGCTACGTGCAGTATGTCTAATTACTAATAATGATAAAATGAATAAAATATAAACAAGGTAATGAATTGGACCTGAAAAGGAACCAATCTAGTTATGAAGAAATATAGACACAGCATCTTCCCAGGACCTCTTCTGGATTCTGGCAGCTAAGGTTGATTTTAATCTATTTTTTAAAAAAAATTGAAAGTAGTCCCAGATACAATGAATTGCAGAAATGTCCTCATTTTTTACACCAACTGCCAAAACTGGAGATTCACATATGACTTTTCAACTGATGAGTGCAATCCCGAAATATTATATTCAAATGATAACTAGAGTTGCATCTTACGTTAAATGCAAACACTGTTATACATGCACTGTAATATCAGAAGTGGAAATTTAAATGAAAAGAGTTGAGATTTAGAGCAAGTATAGGTGACACACTTTCATTTTTTAACATCAAAAAGTCAAAGATACGCTAATTTTCTAGACAAGCTAATATATAACACCTAAAAAAAACACCACATTGAAAAAAATCTGAAGTGTTTGCTTAAATAAATTGTAAAACAAAGGAATGGAAAAGTGTAAATGTTGTTTTAAGTAAGATTTTTTTTTCTGTTTCTTTCTTACTTTTTTTTGGGGGGGGGGATTGTGTGCAAAAGTAAATTTATGTTCTGTTGATTGGTACTTTGGTATTTGGCAAGACTATAAATAGAACTTCTGTGTTAGACATGACCAGGGGGAGAATATAACATAAATAAAATATTAACCTAATTAAGGAGTATTTTCTTCTTACTTTAGAAATGTTGTAAGGTCTTACACATAAGTGCAAAAACCTCTTAAAATAGATATTTTTGAGGAAAGGGAGAAATGCTGAGATTTTCAGAACAGAAAAATCACGCTTCTTATGATCTGTTGAATGCCAGAAACGTTACAGAAAGACTGAATTATTGGCTTCATTTTGAATATTGTTTTTATATATCAGCAAGTTGCTTGTGCATTGCTATACACATAGAAAGCCCTAGAGTTATTAAATTGCTAAAACAAAGAAACAGGGATGCAGTGGCTCAGTGGCTAAGATACTGAACTTGTCGATCAGAAAGATCGGCAGTTTGGCAGTTCAAATCCCTAGCGCCAAGTAATGGAGTAAGCTCCCATTACTTGCCCCAGTTTCTGCCAACCTAACAGTTCAAAAGCATATAAAAATGAAGTAGAAAAATAGGGACCACCTTTGGTGGGAAGGTAACAGCATTCTGTGCACTTTTGGCATGTAGTCATGATGGCCACATGACCATGGAGACATCGTCGGACAGTACTGTCTCTTCAGCTTTGAAATGGAGATGAGCACTGCCCCCTAGAGTCGGGAACGACTAGCACATATGTGCGAGGAGAACCTGTACTTTTACCTAAAAAAAGAAATAAAAGCCTGACCAGTTCCTGGGAATCCAAACCAGTCACATCTGCAACAGGTCACAATAATACCAAAATGCTGACACACTTATGATGATGGCATGATAGAAATGTCTCCCCTATAGAGTTCCATCTTGACATTTGTTCCAAGTACATGTCATAGCATTTGCAACATAACAGACCTTTGATTTCTCTTGCAATGTCCATGACCCCATCTAAGCCGCCCAGTCTTCTCTCAAAGAAAGAGAAGTTCTCCCGTTCAATTTAAAAAGACAGAGCTAGAGATTGTTAGAGAACCACTTTACTCCAGTTCCCCCTAAATTACAGGAATATGAGCCTTTGACTAGAATAGTAGGCTTCCTCGTCCACTCATTCTCCTACTATTAGTCCTATGTTAATGCACATTACATTCTTTAACTATTTTCACTTTTGTTAGCTGTCATATGATACATTGATTTACATATTTTAAAGAAACAGGCACGCAACTTCCTCTGACCTAGGATATGGAGCAAAAATCTTCATAGGTCTTTGTCTGCACTCTGCAGCCTAATCACTTCTCCATCCACCACTTTTACAATGTCTTAATTTCGACTGTTGAAGTATCTGAAAACTGAAAATGAAGCTGTATTGATGAGATGAAGCAACAGAAGTTCATCAATAGAAGGAACAGGTTCTAAATTCATACACTAACATAATCACTCACAGAATAACAGAAATAAGCTGCTCTAAGTTATGTCATTATAGGCTTAAGAACAGACTAGGTATTTCTTTCTATGTTATATTTGAAAATGTATGAATATTTTACATTGTTAGGTCTGCTGAATATAGCTAAATATACTCCCAAATTGTGCTAAGACTTTCAAGTAAAAACAGAGTTTTGCGTGTCACCAAGATATGCTATGTCTGTGTTATACGATCATATTATAACATTGAGATTTGAAACTTGAAAACAACCAGAAGAGCTTTAATAAAGTAGCCCTTAACTTACGACAATTGAGCTGAAATTTTCTTGTTAAGACATTTATTAAGTGAATCTTGCCCCATTTCATGATCTTTTTTGCCACAGTTGTTAAGTGAATCACTGCAGCTGGTAAATTAGTAACAGTGTTAAGTGAACCTGACTTTCCAATTGACTTTGCTTGTCAGAAGGTTACAAAAGGTGATCACAAGGTGACCCCAGGACACTGCAATGGTCATAAATATGAGTCAGTCAAGTTGTCAAGCATCCAAATTTTGATCATGTGGCCATGGGGATTCTGCAATGGTCATAAGTATGAAAAATGGCCGTAGGTCATTTTTTCAGGGCCATTATAACTTAGAATGGTCACTAAATCTTCTAAGTCAAGGACTACTTCTTGTGTTGTCTAATTTTCATCAATTTTCTGTACTTTCTACCCACAGGATGTGCCTGAGCAGCCAATAGCTATCACTTACTTAAGATTATCAAGATTTGTAAGGCCAAAATATAAAGGTAAAAGCTGCCTTAAATCCAGCTCAGTCACTGGTAGTTCTCTATGTGACTTTCTTTTCATCCATATGGAGACAGCTGCTATTGCTTCCTTCCATTATTTTAACATCCCAATATATCCTATAACTCAGGAGCTTTCTGTGGTCTTTCATCCAAGTACTACCCACCTGTACCAGATCCAGCCAGGACAGCTAGGCCTTGCCATCTGCTAGACTATAAAAGCCAAGAGACATATGAATATCTCTGATTATGTTTCTGTGACAACAATAGTGGAGACACACACACATACATACACACAAAAGATACTGGATCTGCCAATATTTGTCTCTAAATTGGGGTGTGGAATCACCTGCTTTAAGATGCTTTCTCTCATATGAAATTAGTTTGCACCAAATTTAAATTGCACTCAGTCATCTGCTAAAGAGCAATTATTTTAAAGTGGGGTGGGTGGGCAAAGAGGAAGCTTCATTGTTTATCAGGAATAATTGTGAAGCGATTGGGAAGAAATTTGTTCAGGAAAATTTGAAAAAAACCCACCCTTATTTGTTTTTATTTCACAAAAGTCATTGACCTGAATGTATAGCTTTATAAACATGCACATCATAGATGACCATTGCCAGTAGCATAAATCAGAAACAGCTTTAAAAATTCTTGTGACCCATAAGGGGGTTAAGATGTAGCTAAGTTGTCATTGTGCACAGGTGTGTGTAGTCATAGTGAGATTTAAATTAATGTGGAGCTATTTAAATCACAATTTCATTTCTATCCAGATTTGCATTTGCAACATGGATAAGTACCTACAGCTGACTATAATGCTTCTGCTTAATGGCCCTTCTCTATAAAAAGAGAGAGAGAAGGGGGGAGGGGAGAAGGAGAAAAAAACCAGAATAAGCCAGAATAGAATTCCAGGGGGAAATGCATTTTGTTCAACAAGAAAAAAAAATGTTTAGACTGATTATGAAGACTGCTGTTAGCTTATAGTTTTGAAAACGTTGAACCTTATTTTCATGTATGCCAAGAATGCCAGTTTAGGGTTGCTATATGATGATGTCTTTAGAGGTAGGGAGTGGCTGTCCAAACTGCCAAGTCCAGATTTTGTTACCCTTATTTGCAGAGATTATTATTGGCAGCAGATGCTGGCAGTTGAAACGGGAATACTTTCTATGCAAAAACAGTTGACAGCAATTATCAGTTAACCAGTCTTTCTTTGGTGATCCTAAGACTGACTGTGTTCTCTTGTTATTCAAAGCCATCATTTTCTAAACTATGATTTGGTGCAAAGCTGGGTTCACACATACACTAAACCATTCCATGTAAATTATAAATCATAATGACTGGATTCATACAAAATGACTGAGGCTTATCCTTGAAAACTCCAGTGGCATCTCTATATGTATCTTTGCACATATACATGCAGATATATTTACATGAAATCAGTACAAACTGCAATAAAAATATGAAATGTATATTGTGGCGATTTCTATTTGTTCTAAGTCTACTGCTATTGTTGCAATATCAATTGCAAGTACGTAATTCATACGCTGTGTGTCATAATATTACTATGTACATTTCATTATTCCCCTTCTCCTCCAATTACTTCAAAACCTATTAATAGGACAATAATGGACAGGAGATTGTATTGTTTACAAGGGGAAAAAAGAAGATGGATATATTAAACCAGTACTGTATTTGTGAGCCTCAGTAACTCTAAGATGTATGGGCTTCAACTCCCAGATTGACGTGGCAGGGGATTTTTGAGAGTTAAAGTCCACACATCTTAAAGTTGTTGAGTTTGAGAAGCACTGCCTTAAATTATATTATTTATAATTGTATAACAACCACAAGCAGAAATAGATCTGAATGAGGGGAAATGAATGAAAGGAAGATAATGCAAAACCTGCCTAAATCAAATTTACACTTAAGCAAAAATGTAAAATAGAATCTAATATCTATACCATGAAATGGAGACAGGACAGGAAGCAGCAGAAAAAAAGAAAATAACAAAAGTTTGAAAAATAAATAAAAGGGGGATCAAATGAGAAATGTGTTGATGGAAATTTTTCATAGCTTTCAGATAGCATCTTTCTTTTTCTCAGCATTCTTTAAATCTGGGATGTGGAATTTGTAAACCCATTAGAAGTTGCTCAACATCACCTTCAGCAACAACTGGAAATCATAGACTTTTCAATCAGGCTTTGACAGGTATCTTGCCAGCCACATTATGAAGCCTATAAGCTCCCCATAGCCCTTTGGCCATGTAGCTCTTCCTGTGTCAGATCACAATACAAACAGTTATATACTTCTTTCTACGACACATTCTCTTCTGCACAAAGTTCCTTCTAGCACTGGGTACATATAACAGTAGGGGGTGGGGTGGAATATTGCATTTTATATAAATACGTGCTGTCTATCCCAAAATACACTCCAGTACTGATGAATTACTTGCAATAATACAATTTTTAAAGCAAGAAGTGGCAGGGAATTGAGACACTACTTTCTAAGCAGAGCAAAAGCACTTTTATTCATTTTAATTATATCTCATTTTTTCCCCTTTAAAAATTCATCATGGCTTGGGGCTCCTAAATAGGACAGTCTCTTTATTTATCTAGAATGAGAAAGGGTTGCAATTTAACCAAGCAGCAGGAGAATACTAGAACCATCTAGCTACTTGTAATGAAACCTGAATGGGTACAGAATGAATTATTCGGGATAAGTTAACCCATCTTGTCTAGGTTTAAAATCTTCTGCAAAGCTGCACATTCAATATGCTTAGAGAAATTAGTTGTACTACCAAGAGCACAGTCCTGTTCTGGCCACAACGTCAAATACCTTTGACACTTATGGCAGAAATGGGGAGGGTTTATAAACATCTGTGATTGTTAAGTCTGTCCTTAAATCAAAACTGCAATCAGAATACCATTTGTATTCTGGAGAAATGTCTCTCTCTGTTTGTGTTTAAACATGCATTTATCTAGAAAGACAAATTCCTTTGCCTTCTATATAAGACAAAAAAGAGATGTAGCATGATCTAAAATATTTCTCTTTTAAAGTCAGATGTAATACCTTAGAAACAGATAAAATATTACAGTCTGCTTTTCTCTCCCCCCCCCCATCATGTTTGATTTGGTTAATCTAGGTTGAACAGTAGATTAACCGTGGAAGCTCTTTCAAGTAAAAACACTTCGGTATTAATGAGATCACATCCAATTCAACTTTAAAAAGAAAGGAATATTATGAAAAACCATGTTCTCTCTTTTGGTATTATTCAAATGAATGGGCACAAGCACAAAGAGATGGCGTGATGATGGTGGTTTCCCCCCCCTTTAATTGACTTGGATTTTGCTCATCTACAGCAGGTTATGTTTTCTTACTGTAGAAGGTTTCATCCTTAGTAAAATCATTCCATTCACTAATGAGATCTATCTCAATATACCAGGAAGACAGCTTTTAAATCTCCCACTGTTTCTCCCCATTCATTTGAATAGAAGCAAAGGGGCATCTTTTAAAGTTTATCAGTCCAATTTCACAGAATCTCATTAAGAAATGATTTTATTCAAGAGAAGCCTGCACACCCAAGCCACAACCCAGATTAGTGTGATTAAATCTGATACATAAGGCATGCTTTCCTACCGCCGGAGCACTGTCAGTGGCAGAATTCCCACACATTCATTTTCAAAAAGATGGCAAGAGATGAGGATTCTGATTAGGGGCAAGTCCTGATCAGGGAAATAGTTTTTTTCTCCTTTGTATGTTCACGATGATCAACTCTCACATAGCTTCCACTTTTTGTAAAAAATAATAATAACTTGCATAACAGAGGATGTACAGAGAAGGGACAATGCTTTTCAGGTGTCTTTTGTCAAATGTTCCATACTAGGGTTGCACTGCCATTCACTCATATGCATAAAGGCTGTTTTCAGGGAAGGTAAAAAAAAGACAAGATGGCTGCACTGCACAATTGAAGCATGACAAACATAAAAAAGGGATGGGGGAGCTTTAACTGGTAACCATTGACATTTTGACCATTTTGATACCCCCTGAAGTTTTCTCTGTTTACAATACATGCTATGTTAACCAATTTTCATCTACAATTTCCTCTACCTCTTTGCCTGCAGAGGCAATGATTTTAGTTATTCCTGTATTGATTTAGCTCTCCCATTTAGTCAATTATCAGAAAAGATTGCTTGGTCAGGAAATACAACAAGAGCTATCTTGAAACTATCAAAAATCCACAACACAATATAGAAAAGATCATGGAGTCCCATGACAGAAATTTAAACACAATCACATACCTTGCTGGTGATATTAGAAGAAGAAAAATGAGTGTTGGGAGTTTGGGGGATTTTAAGTTAAGTAAGATTATATAATTTTGTGATTTTTACAGTGTAATCCCATTGTGTATTCCTATATAAATCCTTCTATCAAAATGCTGTATTGATAGATAATATAAATGTTGTAATGTAATTTTATTGTCCCAAGTCTGCCTCTGCTATACTATTCCCACAATGAATCTTGAGGAAAATAAGGAGTGTGGCCATTGATAACCATTTCTATTGTAGCAAAGCAAATAGGGAAGGAAGGATTTCAAAGATGTGGCAATGTCATCTACTTTTCATCTGTAATACATTTACCGTATATACTCGAGTATAGGCCGACCCGAATATAAGCCGAGGCACCGAATTTTACCACAAAAACTGGAAAAGTTATTGACTCGAGTATAAGCCTAGGGTGGGAAATGCAGCAGCTACCGGTAAATTTCAAAAATAAAAATAGATACCAATAATGTTTTTGAATATTTATTTCAAAGAAAAACAGTAAACTAGCGGTGTATTCAATGAAATACTTCACTCACCTCATGATGCTGATGTCCCGCTGTGATGATGATGTCCCGTGCAGCCGCGGGAGCGATGTCCCGCCTCCTATGACACACGGCACAGTGATTCCTATCATTGGATCACTGTACCAGAGGAGGTGGAACATCGCTATGTGGCTGCTTGCCATAACAAGGAGGAGGTGGGACATCGTTGCAGAGCGGCAGGAGGGGGAGGAAGGGGAATCGTAAGACAGCCCTGCATTACATTAGAACGTGAGGAGGGGGGATGGTGCGGTGCGCGCTGCGCGGCAAACTGACACAGAGGGAGGGGAAACTCACAGGGGCACTGGGCCATTCACGAGTGTCACCCAGCGGCATGGCCCCGCCCCTTTTTCTCCTCCATTTCAGGCAAATTTTTCACTGACTCGAGTATAAGCCGAGGCGGCTTTTTTCAGCCCAAAAAGTGGGCTGAAAAACTAGGCTTATACTCGAGTATATACAGTAATCCCTTTTTCCTTCTTTCAAACTGCTTTCTCCACTGTGGAGTTCTAGTCATGATTTTGATAAGAGAAAACTATTTTGGGATCTCTGCAGGAACCAATTTACTATGGTGATGATGGTGATGATGGTGGTGGTGATGATGATGATGATGATGATGATGATGATGATGATGATGATGATGATAATAATGATTCCCCCAGTGAAGCACTACCTTGACATGGTTTGTCGGGCTTTCATGTTCTGAGGAAGATGAGACCCAGTGGCGGATGAAGGCTCACTGGTGCCCTAAGCACTGACAAATCTTGGTGATCCCCTCCTTTGTACATACTATATAAATCTTCATTGATTTTTTTCTTTCTCAACTTTGTGGTGTCCCCTTGGGCCTGGTGCCCTAAGCATATGCTTAGTCTGCTTAATGGTTAATATACCACTGATGAGAACTATACCAGTGGTATGAGAATTATGAACAAATCTTATCAGAAGTGCCAGAGTGTATCTCCCCAAAATAATATGGTGAGATGTAATTTACAGAAAACCATTCTGAAATGGTTGTCATGCAGGTCAACAAAGAGCATGTTAAGTGTTGGAGTATCTGGATATTTGGTGGCAAATAGGCTACATGGCTCAGGACAGTTGATTGAGCAATTCAGGCAGCAGCTGCTGGACTACTGGAAGAAATGTTATTGAAAATATACACAGATTAAAAACAAAGAAGATATTTGATTTCCAGAAATTTCCACAAAACATATCCTGTTGGCCAAGGAACGGCAGGGCCCTGGAGGGTGTGCCTTTTTTGCCATAGCACCTGCCCTATGGAACATTCTCCTTCTAGAGATTAGGGATGAAACCAAGATAAATCTCTCTCTCTCTCCCTCTCTCTCTCCCTCCCTCCCTCCCTCCCCCCTCTTTCTCCCTCCCTGTCCCTCTCACACACGCACTTTTACTTTCCCTAATTGGCATAAGGGGCATAAAGTCTTTCTTTGCCCTATTATATTTTCATATTGTCGAACAGTTTTGATTAATGTCTTGTGTTAATATTCTTTTATTGCTGCGTTCTATCATGTTTATATTCTTCTTTTAAAAAGTCTGATGGAGCGCTTTTTCTCCTGATTTTAAGACAGCTTTTGTCTAAACTTCTATTTATCATTCATCTCAATTGCCTTTAATATTCAGAATAGTTAATTCAGTTTATTTATATTTTTATGAATGCTTTATTGTATCTTACTATTTTATACTGCTATATGATGACAGACAAAAATAAAATCTTTCTCTCTTCCCTCCCAGAAGCATTTGCCCTCACTGTAACTACCTGCGAGGAAGCAACCATCAATTAGCCTCCTTGCTTAATTCAGAGTTTAGCAGGTACTTAATTAAGCCTGGTCATCTGCTTCCTTGAGAGTCAAAGTCCTCAAATTGCTTTGATGACTCTTATTCCTCAGAATCAATCAATATAGAGTAATATTAGTACAAGACAGCATTATAAACAAACTTTATTCTCTGCACAATTGTAGATAACTATTTGAGTAGACTTTTCCATTGACTTGTGCTTTAACTGGAAATTTGAAAATTAGTTCAGATTTAAAGAAAAGCGAAGTGTTCTGGCATTCTCAAAAAAATGCAGGATTTTTTCTCCCAAAGTGGTGACAATAAACGGACCATAACAGTGGTGGGTGGGTTGCAAATATATTTACTACATGCACAACACTTCTGTGCATGCGCAAAAGCGTCCAGGTGGATGGGCGGGGCCTACCGCTGCTGCTACTACTAGTTCAGTCAAACTGGGCTGAATCAGGAGCAACCCACCACTGGACTGTAATCTAAAATCAATTTATAGAGTCCTGCCTATTTTCATGGGATCCTAATTCCCCAATCAATCAATTCCTGTGGGAATTTCATATACCTTTGTGGAATTCAGACTGATGCTTAATAATGGAGTATTATGTGGTGACGCACTGGTTAGAATGTAGTAATGCAGGCTACTTCTGCTGACTGTCAGCTGACTGTAATTTGGCAATTCAAATCTCACTAGGCTCAAGGTTGACTCAGCCTTCCATCCTTCTGAGGTCGGTAAAAATGAGGACCCCGATTGTTGGGGTCAGAATATGCTGAGTCTGTAAACCGCTTAGAGAGGGATGTAAAGCACTGTAAAGCAGTATATACCATATTTTTCGGAGTATAAGACACACCTTTTTTCCCTCAAAAAAGAGGCTGAAAATCTGGGTGCATCTTATACACCGAATACAGCATTTTTTGCCTCCCAAAACCACACCCCCTTCACTAAAATGGCTCAAGGGCACCAAAAAGGGCATAGATAGCTTGTAGGAAGCTTTTAGAGTGCTCCTGCGGGACTGGGGGGGGGGTGTAAAATTGAGCAAAAAATGGGCCGTTTTTTGCTCAATTTTACACCCCCCAACCCCCCCAGGAGCACTCTATAAGTTTCCTAAAGGCTATCCATGCCCTTTTTTAATGAAAAACATTTTTTGCTCATTTTTGCGCCCCCCCCCCTCCCCAGGAGCACTCTAAAAGCTCCCTAAAGGCTATTCATGCCTTTTGGGGGGAGAAAAATGGGCCCGTTTTTGGAAGGTTTGTAGAGTGCAAAAACTTTTTTTAATTATTTTCCTCTTCAAAACCTTGCTGCGTCTTATCCTCAGGTGCGTCTTATACTCCGAAAAATACAGCAAGTCTAAGTACTATTGCTACTGCTATATGTAGAAAATGCAATATTTTAATTACCACTGATTTATCCCACCCCATTGCATATTGTTCTTAAGAGATTTCAGTTAAATGCATAACTTTTCTTTCAAAACTCAGTAGTAACTGATATCCTTACATGATAATAAATAATGAAAAGAGTATTTCTTAGCTAGCAGGATCCAGGAAGACTATAAGAGAAACTGGAATTGGATGCTTTCACATCTCTGCTGATGACAACTTGATAGAAAGGGAACCTGGGTAGTTAACTGTTGAAAATTAGTGGAAGCTGGTTTTTGTTTTGTTTTTTGTATATTTGAGAAATTGGAATTTAGTTGATGGATAAACCCCTCAACAGCTTTGGAAAATATTCCTGGGTCCATCAGCACTCTCTTGGAAAAGTCATGAACCCATTTGAATAGTTACATTTATCAGTAACTTTGCCCAAAATGCCTCCTTCTTTGACAGTCACTGCTAGCATAATCACTGAACATGGGGATCTTTTTCTATCTGCTTTTCCTCCAGGAGCTTAAATTAATGTATTTAGCACTGTTTCCATTTTCTCCAAAGAAAAGCTTCTTTGTGAGTTGTTCACCTTCTATGGCTGAAGATGGATGTGAGCCTGATTCTTTCTGGCCTTCTATAACAATTTAAGCATATCACCCTGGAGAGAATATATTAGTTCTATACAAAAACAGATTGACTTTTCATGACATCACTTCACACTGCTAACAAATTTGACAGACTTCCAGTTATGTCAGTAGAGGTTGGATTAAAACCTAGTCACAAGGCTGTGAGGCAAATGTGTGATGTAGCTCTCAATAGATGAGCCTTGGCAAAATGAATCTATTAATGGGAGGGAATGTACAGCCATTGTTCCTCTTCATATCACAACATTCTAAATGCTGGGATTTTAAAAAAAGAGTAAAGACTTATGCTAATATTCTCTAAATGAGTTTGTGCTCCAGTGATGGGTTTCAAAATTTTTTGGAACATCTTCTGCACGTGGGGACTGCTTTGTGGGAGAAGCTTGTCGGTCATGTGACCGGGTAGGACTGGCTTGCCGGCTATATGACCAGGTGGGAGTGGCTTACTGGGTGGGTGTGGCTTGGCAGTCATGTGACTGGATGGGAGTGGCTTGGCACTCATGTGACTGGGTGGGAGTGGCCAAGACGATGTCACTGAATTCTTTGCCCCAATCAATGAACTACAATAAGATTAAAATAAGTACACAAAACAATAAAAGAGCTATTTACAGAAGGAAGATGACTGTCCTTGCCAGTCTTCAGTATCACTGATTCCAATGAATGGCCTGCACAAAGAAGAGACACAGAAATGAACTCTTCCATTGCATGCACTGCATTAGGATGAAACCAGCACACAAAACAATAAAGACAGCTAGTTACAGAAGAAAGATTACTGCCTTGCCGGTCTTCTGCGCCACCATCTCACCACCTTGCTCCAATAACCTGCACAAAGAAGAGACACAGAAAGGAAGATTTTAATTGCATGCACTGCATTAGGATGAAACAAGCAGATTACTGTCCTTTTCTGCGTCTTCTGCACCACCACCTCACTACCTTGCTCCAGTAATCTGCACAAAGAAGAGCCACAGAAAGGAAGACTTGAATTGCATGCACTTACTATATTAGGGATGAATCCAGCACACAAAGCAATAAAGACAGCTACTTACAGAGGAAGGATGACTGGCCTTGCTGGTCTTCTACATCACTAAACCACACTTGCTCCAATGAATGGTCTGCACAAAGAAGAGACACAGAAAGGAAGACTTTAATAGCATGCACTTATACCTTACATAAGAATAACACAATGAAAGAGATACACTCAAGAACTTCCTTGTGTTCTTAGTTTTCTGGTTATTGATATTTCCATATTGTTTTTAGGCTTCCAGACTCCTCAGTTGCAGCTTTATTCATGGATCATCACCCATGTGGTGGTGCACTCTAAGGCACTTTTTCCTGCAGGAATTGGGTCTCATCTCTCAACAGGCATGCCAAGAACACTTAACACCATCAGATTACTTACATTTGGAACAATTAGGCGGGTTCTTTGATCTGAACATATAAGGTTTCATAAGTTCCCTTTCTCTGTCTGAGCACTTCAAAAGCTTTGATTGTTCGCAATACTAACTTTTTGGCCTTGATGATATGTGTCTTTCCCCTGCAGGGCATTTGAGAGAAGAGAAATCTCATTTAGAATATCGATCATCAGGGCCAAATCCTTCAAAAGATTTAGATTTTCAAAACGGGAAGCCATGCCTGGGAATCTTTCATTACCCAGAAAAAACTGATGTAGCGCTGGATAAGCACACCACACAGCCATGGTTGCCCTTAAACTACAGGCAGCTCATCTTGGTCCCAAAAACTCTGCCAATCTTCACAATTTCAGAGCCCAATTGTTCAGAGATTTGGAAAAGGTCATTCTGGTTCTTGCAGGATTTGTGGAAGGTGGTGTGTATTTAATAAAGGAAGATCTTGAAGTGGTTGAGTTGCTTTATTTCTCTTATTGCATCATCCAGCACAAGTTGGAGGCAGTAGTTCAAACAGTGTCAGATTACCATGTTTGGGAAGTCTTGAGCTATTCTGGTGCTGACTCCAGATTTTCTTCCAAGCATAAAATTGGCACCATCAGAGCAGAAAATGATTAAATTCTTCTGCAGATATTCGGTGGTAAACCCAACTTTACACAAGCTTCCCATCACTGCAGAACATATGGTCTCCGCATCTTGTTTCTCTAATTCCAAAAGCTCAACAAAAATGGTTGCTGGGCATTCTGGATCCTCAACTCTAACAAAAATTATAAGCACTGTTTTCATTAAAAGTGTTGAGGCTTCATCAATTATTAGGCACACCTTTAGATTCTTTGCAATAATCCTGGAAAACATGGTGGTTTTGATTTTGTTCGCAATGAATTCAACTATTTTCACTGCGGATCTCCGTGAATGCAAGCCAACTCCCACATCCACTCGAACCGAGGTTAGCAAATTTATCTTCGCTTCGATGTCTGAGAATGGATTACATCTTTGCACCAGATTGTAAACAGTAGAAAATATTTTTCAAGTACTGGATAAATGTTTGTCAGTTGACTTATCTACGGATTTAGTTAAGCATCCTGCTCCTCTTGTTTACTGCTCTCCAAACAAATAAGGTGTGCTTTTGATTGAAAATGTTCCTTTAATTTTTTCTGAGTAATGCTTGTTGATTCTCCTTAGTTGTCCTTGCTGGCACAACCTGGAAATGTTTCTACTCTCTGGAAACATGAATACCTTTCTTTAATGACAACATGGGTTTCGCACAGTACTCACAACCTAACTTTTTTTGGATACTTCCAGTCCATCATACTTGTCCTTGTCCCCCAGCAACCTTCAAAATCACAATAATATGAGCTTCTCTAAAAGAAGTTGAAAGATTAAAGTTCTGATCTTGATTGTGCGTAAATTTTGGGAGAAGTATATTTTATAAAAATAATTTCCCCCCTTGGTTTGATTCCATTCTATAAAACAAAGAATAAAAGTTAGTATGGTTTTGATTTATTAAATCACAATCATTATATATTTACTCTGAATATCCTTGGTAACGAAAGTAATATTTCCCTGTTATAAGTCTCAATCAAAAGGCTAGTATTACCATGTTTTTTTCCCTTCCAAAATTTTTGTCTTTATATTTCAGACAGTATTCTGCAACTCTAAGTTCCTGTTTAGTACTCATAAAAGGTTTTCATAATTTTAGAAAAAGTCATCTTGGAAATTTCTTGACATTTTTATACCCTCTCCCAAATATTCCTTGGTCATGCAGATGTGCCTCAAAGATGTATCGGGCCATTCCAATAATAAGACTGATGATTTGTGCTGCATCAGTTTTCAAACTCTTGCTGTATCTATTTTATGAAAAATGAATCTTTGGTTAACAAACATTAATTTGAAAAGCATGTTAAAACATGGGAAAAGTCATTATAATAAGTCTATGTTTGGTATTCTAAATAAAAGTGGTATCAATAACATTGAATAATAGAGATTTAACATTTCTAAAGCAACTGGTTGTGTTTCTTCAACACTGTTAAGGGGAGACTGTCATCTCATCTTCCAAGCATTACAATTGTGTTGCATTGCTGAGGAGTTTTGCAATAAATGACTCAAAATTCAGTTCAATATAATTATTTTATGCAATAACTTGCAATATGCAATAACTTGCAATATATACATTAGTGTCAATATAAAAATCCACATAAGAATAAAACTTACCAGAGGTGGGCTGTACTTACGTACGTTCACAAGCAGTTTGCTGGTTGTAAGCTTTGCTCACACGTGCCCCTTTGGGAGTGAAACGGAGCTTCAAAGAAGCAGGTAATCAACTCAGGCAGCTCTGGTGAGTAAAGCAGGGGCAGCGCAAAACTCAGCTGGGCAGTGAGGGCAGAGGGAATGAGCCAGAAAGTTAGTTATAAATGGATAGCTTAGCACAAGGGCAGGTGGGCGAGGCCAGCCAGCAATCAAAGCTAAGGGTTCACCCGAACCCGTGTGACCATGCAGCAATCCACCACTGAAACTTACACTACAAAGATCCTAGAACTATGGACAAGGAAGCCTTCCTGCATTTGGTGGAGTCTCTTCCTAAATAATTACATATATGTAAGGTCACTATCTGAATGGCCTGGAAGAAGAAAAAGGTGTAGAAAATGACAAGATAAGCTTCTAAACTCATAATTTCTATGTGTTTTTTAACTGTTGCGCTATAATCAAAATTAAATCCTTGGGGAAAAAACAGCATGCATCATATTTGAAATTCTGACAAAAAGTTCATAGCTAAAGAAAAAGTATAAATGAAACTTGCAGATCATTTAGATGAACAAATATTTTTTAAACTGGTCCAGTAATTTTGAAAAGCAGATTTCAATTCACTTTACATGTATAGTGTACTCCCACTTTTTTTTTTTACTGATACATAGCTTAATCAGCTTAGTGAATTATAGTTAGCATCCTTCATTTCCAAGCATATGGGTTTGTTTCATTTTTATTTTTATTTTTGCGTACAGATTTTTTTTATGGTCTTATGGCTGTTTTTAAATATAGCTTTATTAAATTAAAAACTCCAATAAAATGCAAGCTAATATAAAGGGGAAAAAAGAGAAGGAAATAAAAGGAAAAAGTTATCAAGTGACAAAAAGAAACATAAAACAAATATATACAAAAAGTGACTCTGACATTTTTCAGTACAGAGACAATTATAAACTACAACAACCTGTATCCAAGTTTAAGTAATACTAATACATAAAAACTTTTATTATATTAATAACCTAGATTTTTTTTTAAAGAAAAAAATATTTTATGTGTGTGCTCAAACTTCATTTTTAACAGTGTACCTTTATTTTTTGAATAAAGCAAATGCTCTGATACCTTCTACAACATGTATTTCCCCAAAATAAGACCCGATCTTATTTTCTTTTGGGCCACAAAATAAACACCAGGGCTTATTTTTGGGGATGCCTTATTTTTTCACCCAGGTGACTGGCCGGTTCCGCCATCACAAGGCAAGGCAGGAGGCATGGTGGGATGGCACCATGCCATCGCCCCTGCATGCTCGGCCCTTGCATCCTACATCGTACCCACTGAGGCTCCAAGGCTCTATTTGTTGCTGTGCCAAGATGCCAACTCGACAAGAGGGAATTGATTTTTTGTGCAGATGATTTTAGGAAGGTGAACTGAATCTACTCAGGGCAGAGAATTGTTACAGTGCTGCCACTGAACAATCAGGCAAGGTAAAGCAAGAGGTGGGAGTGGTGCCATGCTGGGACCCCTGCATGCCCCACCCCATACCTCACTGTTCATTCATTGGCAGAGCTGCAGCAATTCGCCACCCTGAGTTGATTCAGTGCACCCTCCTAAAACCATCTGCAGAAAAATCAACCCCTTCAAATTGATGTTTTGGTACAGCAAACAGAGCCTTGAAGCCTCAAATGGGTTTCTTGTCTCTTTCCTGCTGCAGGAATAGCAGAGCCATCCTGGCCAGCCAGACACTGAAGCACTGCTGCCACAGTGGAGCCTATGTGCACACCTGCCACCTGCTCTCCCCATGTCAGCCACGCTCTCCACAGTGCACTACAGCTGATTTGAAGTGTACAGGCTGCCTGCCTCCTTCTATCTCCTGCTGAATCCTGGGGGGGGGCTGATCCCCAGCCCCTACCTAGCTCCCACCTCGCTACCCATGCCCCGCCTCAGTTCTTTCCCCTTCTAAAGATGAAGTAAATCTGGCATGGGGTCAAAGGCAGATGATCTGAACTGCCGTATAAGCCATCTGATCCATCAAAGCTGTGGCCATGGACACAGGCAAGGAAAAATAAACAGTGGGATGGTGTGGGCAGGCTTTTAACCAGGGCTTATTTTTGGGTAGGGCTTATATTAGGTGCACACTTAAAAATCAGGCTAGAGCTTATTTATGGGATAGGTCTTATTTTCAGGGAAGCATGGTAATAGAATGCTTTTTATTGGAAAAAAATATTGGGAAAGATACTGTATCAAGTGGTTTTACAGTGGATAACATAGAGAAAATACATTGTTCATGGTTAAGAATTATACTAGAGACAAAATCACTTAAAAGTATACAATATCTTGGAAATCAGTTGGTTCTGTAGTGTTAGCATATTTGGCTGCAGAACTCCGGATGACAGCTAGATGTCAACCACATGTTATATCAAACACTAGCTGCTGCCATCTAGGGATCATTTGGGCTTCTGAAACCCAGATATTACAAGTAGCTCTTATGTTAAAATGAGCTAAAACTCCCAAGGTACTCACTCAGTTTGGAGAAGAAGCTAGCAAGTAAGCAGGCAGGCAGGCAGGCAAATGAATAAATATTGTTTTAAAGCAGTGACAGTTTAATGTAGCAGAAAATTGGGGCATACGTGTTGAACCAGTAACTCTCTGGTGTTCGTCATCAATAATTAAAAATAACGGCCTTGTACAAAGCTTGACTCTAAGTGTGGCCTTTTTAACTATATTCCACCCTGCAAAGTGATTTGGTGCATTGACAGACCCATGGTATAAATATATGGCAGGGAATAGCTGCAATTGTTCCAGGGTAGAAAAGGGACAGGGAAGCAAAGAGTTAAGAGAGAGAGAGAGAGGGGGGGAGTAGTGATGTCCTTCCTTGCTAACCTTCCACTCCCTTGTCTTCCATCCAATAAATAATTGAAACTCCTAACTTCTTTTGGCAGCCCCACCTCTATTTTTTTCAGGGGTTCCTGGCGTTCTTTCTCCATCCACATCAAAGTAGAGATCAGTGTCAGAGAGGCAGCCTCCAGTTTGAGTAGAATCTCTCAGGGCTTACCCTGATTAATTGGTTTTGGTTTTGGTTGGTGTATTGTTTTGTTTTGCGGTTTTCTTTGCATCCTAAGTGCATCCAAAGATGTGGGGGGGGGGGGTTGCTTTTACTTTTGCCAACAAGTATTTGGGAAGGATGGAGTTATACCCCTTGACATTGGCTAGGAAAGGAAAAGATAAAGCAGTCCAAACTGCATCTTTGTGTCCTCACCTCCGATAAGAAAAATAAATATTATTAAAATTAATAAAAATAGCATCACATGATTTTTATAGTTGAATAAAAGGCAGTGATGACTACGTGCAACCAGAAGCACAGGGCCGACATGCATTTCTGCTCTTGCCCAGGATTTTAGAAAGGTAAATAAAAGCAAGCAGCTCTAAATTAAACAGTCTTTCTTTGTTTTGGTTTTGTTCTGTTCGAGAGAGATAGCTACCGAAACTGCAAATCCTGGTTAAAACCGATCCTTTCGAAAGCTGTCAGGATCTATTTTACTTTATTATATTTGCAGAAATGTGGTAATATGATGGAAAATGCAGGGGTGGGGGGTGGAGGGGCATATTTCGTTATGGCAAATCACGCCTGCAAAAGCATGCCTCGTACTACTATTTGCCTCTCTGTCTCTGTCTATATCAACTCCACATGCTCCTCTGGTGGCCTGCTTTGTACTTAATATAACTTGTCAAAACACATCTATCAGATATATGAAAAGAAAATCCTGGGTGGTCAGGCTAGCCGATGCCTAGCGTGGATTTGGACTGCCTTTTAATTTTTTTTATTTTTATAGTTTTTAAAAAAACAACCTACACAAGACCACAGAATGCTCTCCTTCATGAGATTGAGACAAACTGCAGGATTCATTGTTGTGTAACCAGATTTTTAAAAGTATTACACACAACGCATACTGTTTTGTTAGTAAGCCATTTCTGTTTGTTTAAATCCCACATGCTGCACTTTTATGTGGCGTCAGTTATTTTTAAAAGCTGTCAGTTTTTTTAAATGGTGTTGCTATTTTTTTAATTAAGATTTTTTTTTTTAAAAAAAAAAAACCTTTTGTTATTTTTCAGGGAAACTTGCCCCAATTTGGGAATAAAACTTCTGAGAAACCCGAAGAGGTTTTTGGAAAAGATGGCCAAATTTAAAAGTATTTAATTTCTAAGACAAAGAAAAAGTAAAAGGAATGAGTGAGAGTGGATATTTATATAACTGAATTATAAATTTAGTTCAAACCTTCTTCTTGTCCTTAGATTTATATCTCATCTTCTCCTGAGAATTCACAGCACCCTGGCTGGCCCAGAGTCTCTTGACCAGTTTTCATAGCTGAGAATGGACCTAACCTTAAACATGTTCCATTGTCTTAATAATTACATTTCATATCCAATATCACAGAAGAATAGCAGTCCTGCCCTGATATACATCTAATGAACCTTAAAGAACTGATTATTTCTAGCTTTATTCTAAAAGTGTTTTTTTTGTTTAGTCATAGATTGAAAAACAAAGAAATATATTTGAATGCCTAAGCTAAGCATGGATCATACATAGCTGAATCTTGGCAATATCAAATTTACTTGATTGGAAAAAAAAAACATGGGAATCAATTGATCAGGCAATCCCTTCTTGGTGGTAGATAACATGTACCCAAACAATCTGTCAAGGCTTTTATGCAATGTTCTCTGATTTGGAAGGGGAGCATTATTAACTTCTCTGTTTCAAGCAGTCAAATTCCTTACGTGATTTGCTCATGAAATAAATGCAGATAAATTCCAATCCAGTTGCAATGATAAGTAATTCCTTGTAACAACCAGTGGTTCCAGGTGCAGATTTTCACTTTCATTTGAATGACACAATGCAAATGAAGTAAGGAAGATGGGATTTTCTACAATGATCATGAAAATAATGAATTCAGAGCACGGAAATCTTTCCTGCTACATCAGTATGATAGTTTAGGTTTAAAGTATGAATGCCAAACAACTTTAGAATTTAGCAGTCAAATGTATTCCTTTAAAAACAAAACAAAATATCTGTCTAATATTCTTGGCTGGAACAAAAATCTTTATAGCCTGTTTAGCTGATACTTATGGTCACTACATTCTTGTGATTTTATTTCTACCTGACAGTTTAAAATTAGAAGCATGATGGGAAATATCTGACTATCCTTATGACAATGTGATACAGTATTCAAGATTGTCTTAAATGTGGGACTTCTGACAGATGAAAATATAATTTAAAAATTATTAGACTGTCAGGAAATGGATAGGCTAACATTAAAGATAAAGGAGAAAGAAGAAACAAAATATTTTTAATAGGGGATTTGTTTTACAAATAGTTAGACAACAAAGGTAGAAATTAGAACTTGGAAGAATACTACTACTTATGAGTAAATATTGTTATTAGTACCAATATTATGTATAAGTAAGTTGACTCAGACAATACACTGTATATTAAGCACTTATATGTGTTAAAGAACAAATGTACAAATAAAACTTATAAAAAAACATTGTCTTTCATGGTGTGAGAGTGGGGAGATAGCAGCCTACAGATATATAAAGGATTGTGATATAAAAAGGGGAGTTGACTTATGCTGTTTTGACCCAGAGGGCAAGAACAGAACCAATGGATTGAAAGGGCTGGTAGATTCCAGTTAAATATTAGGAGAAATTATATAACAGTTGTAGTTGTCAACCAATGGGATGCATTGCCTCTAGATCTGATGTGTTGTATTTGCTGGATAGACACCTGACCAAAATGTCATAACCTATCCTGCATTGCACAAGGAGTTGCATTAGATGATCACTGAGGTACTTCCAACTCTGTAATTTTATGATATGTAACATCTCCATACAGCCAAGGGCAAAAATCCAGAAATCTGGATTTAGGTATAATTGAGATATCTAAAAGGCAGCTATTGAAGCTTACTTCAGGCAAAGCTATGTTGTTAGATAATGCCATAGTATAATGCCATTAGATAATAGCCATGGGAATGTGAACTGACCTTTTCAAATGGATTTAGATTCCCATTTGAGATCAATTTTTGTAAATGCTCCAGGTAACCTTGCTGGGTGAATGGTTGGAAGGGAAAGATCTTCACTGATATGACCATCTTCTTATTTTTTAGTAACTAACGTAGAATTATTTTTACTATTGATTTGGGTCTGGTTTTACATTGTTTAGTTTCATATGCTTGATTTCGAAGATGTTCTCAAGGCTACTGATTAAAAAGGGAAGTATATAATATTTTTAATATTTATTATTTAATTAACAGCACTTCTTAAAATGTGTAAAAGCCATAGAACTTGGGTCTTTTCCTTTCTTCTTCTTCTTTTTTATTCTAAACACTGCCCCCATTTCTTTTATATGCCCTCAAAGCATTGTTCTAAAACTCAACAAAATGATTTGAGGGCATATAAAAGTTGCTTTATAGGGATGGGGGAATTGCTGTTCTCTTACAGCAAAAGGATTACAAAAACCCTCATTGGACTAGACCATACCTTCCATTCCAAAGTTTAAAGGCTTTTCTGAAAAGGGGAGAGGATTTATTCTTGAAGGAATATTGTGTCCCCATTTAAAAGGACTGGGCTATGTCATGAGTGTTCTACCTTTCTTCTTCAGTCCAGTGTGCTTGAATACTTTGAACTGATGTAGAAACTTTTTGATCCTCTAGATTCAGTAGGAAAGAAGACTGATGATAAATAGAATAACTATTCATCTGATCATGTCTTAAGTTGAGCTCATATAACTTAAGTTTATGGTTGCCAATCAATAAATGCAGCCATTTTACTGAAAATGCTCAGGAAAAAGTATTCTGATGTAGAGTAAGAATCATGAACATACGTATTTTTGAAGGCTATCTTGATCTACTAACAGGAAAAAATAAAGTGAGAACAGTTTGTAATCATTATGGTCAGAGAAATTAATCTGTTTTTGTTAAACAGCTCTCCTTCAAAATGAAAGAAAAATGACTTTAACCATCCTGTTAAAAAATTTAATTCTCATAGGCATACTATATTATGATATATTTATTTTATTCATGAGAAAGTCAAGGTGTATGTTCAAAAGTCTCTTTTTTCTGGTAAATCATTTCCCCCCACAATTTTCAGCCTTCCTGCCTTCTGGCCATTCACTTTAATCCCAAGGGAACACTTAAATTGGGGCATTTGCAGTAGGGTGTCTACTGTCACTGTTAATAAGTAATTCTGCCCTTAACAAAAAAAATATATATTATTTTCCAAAGAAATTTGGGGCAAATCATTCATCCAACTTCTCTGCTCACAAATCTGGTAGAAAATTTTGACAAGTTATTTGTATCCAATTCCAGTTTGAAGCAATCTGTCTAAAACTCTTTATAGGTGCTAGTAACTGTTGTAATAGATACAAGAAAAGTCTACTTTGAGAAGTATTATACTGTTTCTGATTTTATGAACACACCCATGCACTTTTCTTCAAGGCAATATAGAAGTATTTTGCTATCTTCCAGCAAGTTTGCATATTTATTTATTTTGTATGATTTCCAAATCTAGTCTATAGCCCTAAGGTTTTCTCTGCAGTTTCTGAGCTTAGGCAAGGCTTGCCAGTGAAGCCAAAGTTTTAATGAGAAATTTTTCTAAGAAAAGTTACAGAAATTCCCTTGAATCAAAGGAAAGTCTTGCTACTGGCAATTCCTCTAAGAAAGAGTCAAGACTCCCCCAGTTCCTATAAATGGGACATTGTATTGCTTGCTTTGAAATGGAAGAAGATCTTAACATCCGTAGAGTATGTCTATGTATACTTTAATTCTTCAGAAAACAGTGGCTCACTATGTTCACATAATGGTTTAAGCCATACTGTGGTTTTGTTTTCCTGTTCTGATTTATTAGGATGGGTGAATCTCCCTAGTACAATATACCTTGTGAGCTTGGCGATTATAGGTTGCTTTTCAACCACAATATTAAAGTCCTAACTTAATACAATATGTGAATCAGATGAAAGAATTCAAGGAAAAACAAAGTCCAGTTACCTTTTGAAAAAGCACCTTTGGGACAACCATGACCTGGATGACTGAGAATCTCCATAGACATATTATGCATTTTTTCCTCTGTTATTCATAAAAATATTAAGGCTAATCTTTAGAAGTTATCTACCATTCTAGGCAGCTAATAGAATAGAATAGAGATGATTTGATCACTTAAATTATTAATAAATGGATCATTCTTCTCTTTGTCTCTGTTTTGCAGTCTGAGAATGCCTCAGTTTGGGGATGCCTTGGAAAACATTTATTGTTAGGGTTGGCATCATTCAACATGCATGATGAACAAAAAGGGCAAGTGTAAAAAATGGAAAGTGTGTCATATAACTAGAGAAGAGTACCAACAAATAGCCCAAAACTGCAAAGTCTGCATCTAGAAGATTGAGGCTCGAAATGTAGTAACTATGAGAGGCATCTAGGTGTCCTGTAGTATCTCCTATTAAGTAGGTGTCCTATTTAAGTATGAGTCAGTAGTCTAGTGCAGCTGCCCAAAAGCCAATGCAGTTCTAGGCTGCATCAACAGATGAACAGCATCCAGATCATAGGAGGACACAGTATCTCTCTATACTGCACTAGTGAGCCAACATTTAGAATATTGCATCCTGTTCTGGTCACCACAATACAAAAAAATATGCTGAGGCCCTAGAAAGAGTGCAGAGAAGAGCAACAAAGATGACCAAAGGAGGCTAAATTGTATGATGGAAAAATTAAAAAAACTAGATAATGATAGTAGTCTTCTAATACTTGAAGGGCTGTCACAGGGAAAAAGGCATTTATTTATTTTCCATAGCACCTGAGGACAGGAGAAGAAGCAATGGGTGGAAGCTCATTGGATGGAGATTCAACCTGGAAATAAGGAGCAATTTCCTGACAGTACAAAGAATTAATGGGTAAAACAGCTTGCTTCTTCAGATGGTTGGTGCTCCATTGCTGGAAGTTTTCAAGAAAAGACTGGACAATGATTTCTCTGGGATGGTATATAGCTGTGATAGCGAACCTATGGCATGCGTGCCATAGGTGACACATGGAACCATTTGTTAGGGCAAGTGTATGCTGGCCAGCTGACTTTGGCCTTCTTTTAAGGCCATTTTTCACCCTCCAGAGGCTTTCAGGAAGGAAGCCTTCCTTGTCTATTCCTGAACTTCTGGTTTGCCCATAGGGCTGGTTTTTCACGCTCCTGAGGCTTCAAGGAAGCTCCTGAAGCCTCCGGAGGCCTTCCGGGGAGGCGGAGGAACCTGTTTTTGCCCTCCCCAGGCTTCTAGCACGCATGCACACTGGATCGCAAGTATAGCATTATGGATGCGAGCATGCCCGCGCACGACCCCCTGTACTCCCCCCACTTTTGGCATGTGATCCAAAAAAGGTTAGCCATCACTGGTATAGGGGCTCCTGCCTTGGGCAAGGGAGATGGAGAGGTAGAGCTCCAAGGTCCCTTCCAGCCCTATGATCCTATGGTAAGTTAATTTTGTTGTTCTTTTGCATTGATTTTTTTTGGTATAAGTCTTTCTGAAAATTCATGTGCATTTTCTCCTAATTATGTGTTCCCTAACACACATATTTTTACATCCAAATGCCTTTCAACACATTCTAGAATTGCTTATACATTTTTATGCATACCATATTCATTAGAGAACTGCAGAGTAAAATTTGTAATGTGTGGATATTCATATACAGTAGTTTCAGTTTGAATTAAAATGGAAACTGAACAAATTTTCCCATCATTTTTTAGTTTTAGTTGCTAGTCTTCTAAGGCTTTAAATTTTACATCTTTTCTAGAAATTGTACTTTAAGTACCAGACATTTTGCTAGGGATATGTGAAGACATTATAGTATCTTTTCCCCATGTTTAAAGCATCCGATGAGGCTGATTTGGATCAAAACTCTACTGCCAATGAATTAATGTTTTCCCTACTGTTGTGCAAAACAAACAAACAAGCAAACAAACAAACCAAGGGGTAGTGATATATGATATGTCTCTGACACAATGTCTGACTTGATCCAGAATGCGGCTGTTTCAAATTCCTCTGTAGGCAATTGAATATATGTTAATTCTAAGACACCATTAAATCTGCTACTTAAAAAAACAGCAAATTCATTTTTAAAACTGTTAAATAAAGCCAATTATCAATTTTTCCTTGTCTATTACATTTTAACTGAGCAAATATCATCTTAATATTTAAGTTAGGAGGATTGGCTACTGCACAAAGCAATTAATAGGGAATATAGGACTCTTTGGAGACTTGCATTCTAGTACTGTCTTAGTTATGAGTCCAGTAATTTGGGGACAGTTAATTTTTCTTACACATTGAAACTAAAGTTCAAATACTTTGGCCATCAAATGAGAATGGAAGGCTCATTGGAAAAGGCCCTGATGCTGGGAAAGATTGAAGGCAAAAGGAGAAGTGAATGGCAGCTGAAGAGATGGTTAGCTAGTATCATTGATGCAATTATATGAATTTGAGCAAACTCTGGGAGTCAGTTGAGGATGGAGGGGGGAGGGGATGGCTTGCTATGGTCCATACTTAGCAACCAAACAACAGCAAGAAAACAACTTTTTTCTTAGGAAAGGGCCGCTGGCAATCTACCCATAAAGAGATGCTGAAGAAACTGCAGGGATTAGCCCAGGGAGTTGCCAGGAGCTAATTCTGACTTGAAAGCCCATCCCTCAAAAAAGGAGGGGAGCAAAATTGCTATCAACTTGCGAAGCTTCCCAAATCTGTTCCAGAGTTGCCATAGTCAGGAGGAGGGGGAATCGAGCCTCACAGCTGCATTGAGGAATTTGCACTTCAGTCAAAACAACGTACATCCTAGCTGGCCAAAATGAAGGCCATCTCCACAGAAACCATTAATGACCAGAGGGAGTGACTTCTACGACCCACAAAATTGCTGTGTTCGGTAATATGACTGACACACTTTGGGGGGAGGGGAAAATGGAGTCAAAGGCAAGGTGTGAACTGAGTGGGGTCCGAGCTGGCTTCCTTAGATCCACGCCAACGTGGAACTCCTAATATATAACTGGATTTTTCTTGAAAACTGGCTTGAGACTCCTGTTTTTATTAGGGGATCAGTCAGAATCCTGACAATTGTCTTGGCATCAGTTTTTGAATAGGCACTGTACGTTTCAGTATTTTATAGAATTAATAAAATCATAGGACTGGAAGAGTCCTTGGAGGTCTTCTAGTCCACACCCCCTCCCACCATAGAGAAACATTTTAGAAAAGAAAATGCATCCTCGAATTGTTCAATATTCCTGTTGATTGATATAGAGTTAGTCAAAATATATTGAAAGGGAGTGGGAGAATATGAACAAGCGATCTTTAGAATAAGTTCATGAATGAATGAATTTGTGTGCGAAAGAGGAATATTCTATTTTAAAAAATAAAAAAGCAAAGTATATATTTACAGCCATTTAAAAAAAAAAGCAAATTCAAAAGAAATCTTATTGTTGTTACGCATATGTCCAGAGGAAATATTTAGCAAAAATGGGGGCAGAAATTCTATATTCCAGGTTTTAATTTAAATAAATAAATAGCAGCTCCATCAAATGAGAACCCAGTAGCTAAAGAGAGCTCTACACAAAAATATGCCAACTTTCCACCTCATCTCAATTGCAGAAATGGGTGATCACATAAATTCTGTGGTTTCCTGGGCCAATGATGACCTCATTCCCATGCCGAGGTAAGTAGTAAAATTAATTTCCTCAGGAGCTGAAACTCAATTAATATGTTGATGTCAGGTAAATAGGGTTCTCCAACTTAATTTCCTACATAAGATTAGAAGTCTTAATAGGCAGAGTTTGTTAACATTTTAGGGAAACAGATGAGCCATCAAGATAAAGGTGAGGGGGTGATTGTCCATTGCCACAGGTTCATTTACATTTGAGAAACATAACTCTAAATCTCTTAAACATTAACCAGGACAAAAGAAAGATGGTAATTAATTTATATTGACTTTCTTCAGGAGCAACCACTGAACAGAATAGAGTTAGAATGGGAAAAAAAGAAAGATTTTTTAAAATCTCACTTTGTCCTCAATTGTAAGAAAGAAAAAGGCCTATATCTCTAAATGAAAGGTTTGAGAATAAAATATGGATCCTGTAGCACCATGATGCTGCTGATTTCATTTTCAGAACCCATCTGGTCTAGTGGTTAAAGGACCAGGCTAGAAAGCAGGATCATGGTCCACCTTAGTCATGGAAATCAGCTGGGTGACCTTGAGCCAGTCACTCCCTCTCAGCGCAACTCACCTCACCAAGTTGTTGTTGAAATTAGGAAGAGGGAGGTGTGGATAAATTCATCACCTTGAGTTATTTGTAAAAAATAATAAAGGCAGGATACACATCAATCAACCAACCAATAAAAAATAATGAGGAAAAGAACTAAGAGAAAATGTTTCCTAACTGATCACTTTATGTGGAAATACAAAACTATATATAAAAGTAAAGGTTCCGCTTGCACATATGTGTGCTCTGTTTCAAAGCTGAAGAGACAGTGCTGTCTGATGATGTCTCCGTGGTCATGTGGCCAGCATGACTAAATGCCAAAGTCACACAGAACGCTGTTACCTTTGATGGGAAGGTGGTTCCTATTTTTCTACTTGCACTTTTACATGCTTTCAAACTGCTAGGTTGGCAGAAGCTGGGACAACTAACAGAAGCTCACTACGTTACACGGTGCTAGGGATTCTAACCGCCGAACTGCCAACCTTTCTGATCGACAATACAGTTACTAACAACCCACTACCTCACTGTAATTTCAAATTCATCTGCAACCAGATGACCCTTTCCCCGAGTTTCCTTCCAATCATACAGAAGACAAATGTTTGTGCTTAGGGGAATATAATTGGGGTTCCACCACAAAATCGCGGAGGACAAAATCGTGCTTGACGAAAGCGCGCATTTGACGTCATCACAGCGCGACGAAAACATCGCGCTGTGATCGAAAAATGTAAAAATAAAGCGAAAACCTTACCCTAACCCCCCCAAACCTAACCCTAAACCGAACCCTAAACCTAACCCTTAACCTAACCCTAAATCTAACCCTAAACGTAACCGTTAACGTAACGCTAAACCTAATGCTAACCCTTAACCTAACGCTAAACGTAACCCTAATGCTCTAAACCTAACCCTAACCCTTAACCTAACCCTAACCCTAACCCTAAACCTAACCCTTACCTTTATGTGAATCGGCTTGCTTTAATTTTAATTTTATTTAAATTTTTAATTTTTTTCGTCGCGCTGTGATGACGTCACATGCGCGCTTTCGTCGAGCGCGATTTTGTCCTCCGCGGTTTTGACGGGTAACGATAATTGGAGGTAATAAAAGAAAACAGAGAGCCACAGAATGCCCAGCACTGTATTCTATTCCATGGGACAGAAGTTTTTTGGGAAATGTGTAAATATTTTCATATATACCCTGCATTCATTCAGGTTACACTATCCCCCCCCCCACTAAGAATGCAGTGATCATACAGATGCTTTAAAAGTTATGGTATATCAATAAATGCTGTAGCCTGCAGTACTATACGGGTAGAGAATTAGAATATTTTTGTCTCTTAACCAAAATCATAGCACAAGCATGGTTTATTGTAAACATGATTATTCAGTAATTGGATAAGCCTAAAATATCTTGGATGCAGTCTTGATCCAAGGGCTGGCAGCTTATTGATTATATCATTCTTTGGCAGTGCTGCCCACAGACGGCAAGAATCATGAGAACTACACTCAGAACAGACTGCTGGACCCACTTCCATAGAACAGGCTCCAAATAACTGATCCAGCTCCATTGTTGGAATATTGGCCCAGTGCCTGCTGGGCTCTTGTACACAAAATGCTCTAAAGATCCAAAGATGGATAATGTAGCTTCACCATTAAAGTTCTATTGAAAAGTGCAATTCTTTCGGTGACAAAATGGATAGCTTGTCACTGGAAAAAGCCTTATACTAAGTAAACTTTAGGTCCATCTGGCATTGCTACCCCCTGCAGGGTTTCAGACAGAATTAAACATAAAATCCTGTGCATGTAAAAGATGTACTCTACCACAAAGCTGCAACTTTCCTCAACGGATGAGTCCCTAGGACAAGCTAAAAGAACAAATAAGCAGCCATAGCTCAGTGGCAAAGTGCACGCTCTGCATGAAGAAATCATAGGTCCAATTCCTGGCATTGTCAAAAAGGGAGTTAGAAATACTGTATTCCTGCTGCTGCTGCAAGGGGAGATAAATGATGCTGGAAAGAGCCATTAATGTCTCCAATATCACTCTTGATTCTGCTCTCAAACACTCGAGTAGAGAAAAGGTCTTGAGCCAAGTTCTTCAACTGGCATTTTGCCTACAAATCAGGTAGAATGTGCTCCGAGGTCTAGGTCATGATATGCATGAATTCTTTCAGATGACCAAATCAGATTCACTAGGAACTATAAATGGCTGAAATCCAAATGAGTCCATTTATCTATTTTAGAAACAGTTGACAGGCAAATCTGCCTGGCCTTGTCTTTATCCGTCTTCTCAGAAACCTGATTACCAGCACATCTTAGATTATATCTTCTGCTTTTTGTCTGCATTAGAATTATGGCCAGACATCTTTAGATCCTATGGTTTGTGTCTGAGCTTGGATTAGGCTCCAGAGAAGCCAATGTTTTAAGTTTTTTATATATGTGTGGGTGTTACAAACTTTCAATGAGAGAAGGAGGGAGGGAAGGAGGGAAGGAAGGGGGTAATGTCTCGTCTATCTCCATTTTAATTCTTTAAATTGAGTGAGTAAGACTGCAAGTTGTGATGTCATAAATCTTTATTAGATGCCAAAGATTTGGTGGTATTTCTATTTAACCACATTCTGGAACTTTTTATTCAGACCAGTTCAGAATAAAAAGATGTTACACAATATCTACAGCTTAGACATGGTACATTTGGGCTAACAACATAGATTGTATAAACACTGTATCATGAAATTATGATTGGAAGATTTTGTGAACTAGACAAAAACCTGGATCATAGTCTATCTTGTAAGTTACCAAGTCTGGAAAAGCTTTAGACTTCCTAATTGATCTTGTGCTAATCTTGGAAGCTACAAGTAAATTTGCTCCTTTTGATTAACAATCAGCTACGTATGTGAATGCTGATAATTAATTTAATATTGAAAAGAACCAAAACATACTGGCACTTTTAATTTTATGTTATACTTCGCCTGATTTATTTCTGCCAGTGGTTTTCAAAGCAAAACACAAACTGTAGCTAGCAATTTTTCTGCACGTTTATCCTGGACATTTTGCAGAAAGAAATCTAAGGGAAAGAAGACTTAGCATGTTACAACAATGTCCTTCTCCTTCCCTTGGGGATAGTCCTTATTTTATTGTGAACTTGTGTGACTGCCTTTTCATTCTGTTGATTTAATTTAATTAACCTCTGTGAAGTAGAGACTTAAAGATTGCTGAACTAAGTCTCCCAAGATTCCTAGTTGACAAAATATATGGCACAGAATCAAAAGCAAATATCTGTGTCATACTCAGTGATGGACTGCTGTAAAAGACACAGCAAAGATCAAAACGTCTTAGGCATTAAAAAAAACTATAAAGATTTATCATAATGGCGAGATGCATTAAGACAGCCCACAATAAAGAATTAAGTCTTGTCTTTGGAGTTGCCATGAGATTTTCTGATAATGGGATTCTGTAATTTTAAGAATGCAATATGATATATGAAAATAATAATTTGGAAAATCCACACTCTACCTTTCAAGGTCTAATCTAATGTATCTTTGATTTACTCCTTAAAAAAAAGAATAAAAAGAAAGATAGAAACAAGGTCATGTTTATAGAAGATTTTTTAAACTCTGGCAGATGTTAAAATAGCCAATACTCTTCTCTGTTTCTTCTCAATTTATGTTCTAAAGCCCTTAATAACATAAGAAAATAACAATGCTTCCTGTGGGATGGGAGTTGCTAGAAGAGATTACCTGTTGGCCTCTTTTTGTGTGTTTGAATGATCCAAGAGGAACAGTATAAGTTAGGGGTCAGTCAGAGAATGGGAAATTACTATAGATTGCTGGGAACAAATGAGGAAATGCCCAGCATTCTCACTGGGCATTTCATTTCAATGTGTGTTCTTTTGCAGTATAGACTGTCAGAAACTTCTTTATTTTGTCAATCATTCCCCGCCCCCCGGGGAGATGTCAGAATTTGAATCAGATCTTTTACATATAAACCATATGGTCTGTTGGGGAACTATAACTCTTTGAACTATATAAGCAAATGTTCACACATTACCTGACAAGGGATGTATGTCTGCCAGTAACCTATTCCTCCCCAACAGATCACCTAGAGGTTTTTTAAAAAATAAAAATGACACAATATGGTATTGAATGGAAAGCTGAAGCCAATGAATGGGAATGTGGGAAGAAAATGTTGGATATGATACATCATTTCTTTAGAACTTGTAGCTTGTCAATAGCAACAGATTCTCATGCTATGCAATGAACTGTTCAGTGTTTCTTACAACAATCTTGTAAAATTGGCCGTTAGTATTACCTCTATACTATATGGAAGGATCAGAGTTTATGAAAAGCAGGAGTTGCCTATGTCACAGAATGAGTTTGCTGCTCAGATGAGAGAGAGGTGAAGCAAGCAGAGGCAGAAATTACCAGTCTCTTTTGACTCCCTTCATTGCACAACCCAGCAATGTTCAACCAAACTTATTTCAGACAACCCCAGATATGACCCCTGCATAGCCCACTGGGAGTGTAAGAGCCAATAAAATATATGCCCTTGCCACAGGAACAGGAAGCTCAAATTCAAAGCCCAAGAGAGGGTATAAATACCTCTCACTCTCCACTCCATTTGTTCAGCTGCCCAGGAACTAAAACCCATGTGGTCCTGTTCACCAATAAACTATCTTTCCAATAAGCCTCCATATTTCCAGTGTCTTTCTCCCCACTTGGAACTGAACCAGATGTTCTCCCAACACTCCCATGCCCTCTGGATGCTTTAGAAAATAATTCATTCTCCTCTTCTTTGTGATAGCCTCTCAAGTACTGGAAGACAGCTATCGTGTGTCCCCCTAATCCTTCTCTTTGTTTGATTGGACAGTATCCAGTTCCAATAAAGGAAACTATTTGTAGCTCGGGGTTGAGATGAGGAGTCCTTGGTGCTCTCTGAGCTCACATAAACTTTGGCATAAACTGCTAGATGGCATGGAGGTGCTAAAAACAGATGTTCTCTCAAGAGCAGTGGAAGATGTTCTTTCATTGCAAAGGTTGAAATAACTGCTTCTCCAACAGCTTCAGTACATGGGATAGGAGAAGTGCCAGGTTGTCTTTCATCTCTGGAGAAATAGGCCTTGGAAGATCCTGGAGACAGGAATATATCTGGCTCATTATTTTAGTTATGTTGCTACTTCAGGCTCTAGACTTCAAGCATCGATTCTGATGATACCAGACAGTAACTTTTCTTGGAGTCACTTTTCACATAATAGCCTCCACCATGTGATAATTTCAATTCTTTTTGCATTTTGAAAATTGTAATATTCTTTTTAAAATATATGTCAACTACTGGTACATTCCAATGTTTTTCAAGACCTGGAAAATGTATAAAATATGACAGATCTGAGACTGCACCCTCTGGAGTCAAATTCAAAAGAAAGCATTAGTTTACACAAGGAAAAAAGAAACAGCAGGATAATGGTTTAGGTATGTCACCTACTTGTTTTAAAAGCAGTACTGTTGAATTGGTTCTGGAGCTTGTGCATTTTTCTATGCATAAAGACAACTATTAAGCGTCTGAGAAATTTTGAAAATAGATATCCCAGTATTCTTTTTATAATGTATTCACTCAATAAAAAGAACCCCAGAAAACAAAAACATATAAATAATTTAATCTACATCCTTTAAAAACAATAGGCATCAATGAAAGACCAATAATCTCTCTTTGCTTGTATTGCCTAGACATATTCTGAAGACAGCATCAATAAAATATGATCAATCAGTACATAAATTGTACAGGATGCAACAGTACCGCCTCCATTGCTCTTTCTTCCTCTTGGTGTGAAACCAGTTTTTGGCATCCTTGACTCGATGGTCCATTTGTCTACATTGCTATTTTGGTTTTCAATCCATCTGCTTGCCTTTCTATCCGTCTGTCTATGTAATTGGTTGCTATCTGCCCATAACTTTTATCTGTGGACTTCAGTTGATTTCCGACTCATTTCTTTCTGTGTATTGGATATAGAAGAAACTGGAAAGGGAGCCTACAAATTGTCCAGGGTTTACTTTAGCTACAGAGCTACTTCCCATATTACAAAACAATGGCAAAACATGATGCACGGTTGACTACTGCTCTCTCGTCCCTTATTTTGGGTGGTAGTACAGGAAGAAAAATCTGGATATCTTTTCTGTAGTGAGAAAAGCAAACTCTCTGGAGTTTCAGGGTATCATTATGGCAGAAATCTGTTGTCCTTGAGACAGATAGCATCAATTCAGTCTATTTTGGATCTCTGTCAGTTTTACATGTGCAAAACTGTCCTTTCTGTGTTCCTAACTTTATCATTTTATAAAATCTGCACATTATTGTGTATTTCATTTTGAATTACTGTTTGAATAAAATACATGCTTCTTAGCGTATTTTGTCTTAACATTATGTATTTCTATCCTTGGGGAAAAAAGAGAACTGTGTTCAGATCACAATAACTTTATAGAGTCAGATCAAGTCAACTTATTGCGAAACATTAATAGACGTAAAACACGAAGCATTATTATTCTAAACTTAAATGAAAGTAAGAAAAAAATAACAAAGAGATTTAAATAATGTCATTACATACTATCTTGGGCACAAAACTGCTCTGAATGTAGTAGAGATTACTTCTGAGTAAGCCTGCAGATATTATAATGCACACCTGATTTCCCATTTAAGTACCATGGTAACATTTATCTATGCAGAACATGATTTATACAAGCTGGATTTCAGCCAGGAAATAGGCAACACTTTTTGCGAAGGTGCCAGAGGTAAATAGATATGTTATTCCAGCCCTTAAGTGCCCTGGGTTTTTTTTTCTCTTTTGGCAAAAATAGGGAGCTTGGTGTGTTGAGTTCTGTTTATCCTTCTTAAAAGATGTTCTTCCTGTAGCTTTATCATGTGCCATGTTCAACATCTTCTTTCTTTGCATTTCCCCTCCTATATTTCATAAATCCCAGGATTTCCCTCCTTTCATCCACAAGCTGCTGCTAAGAAAATAAAACAGATCTCACCCCCCCACACACATATTAAATTGCAGGTGAATGGATTTCAGTGGAACTTGTAGCAATCCATTTAAGCCTGAGCTCTTTGATTAAGAGAGATTTCACCTCATTAGCTTCAGTGGAACACTAACACCCTTCTATTGTTTCTGGTTGGGAAGAAGAAGAACACCAATGATTTTTGTAAAAAAAATATATCCTGTAAATAGACGAACCTAATGCCCATGAAAACATACTCTGATAGGTGTTGTCAAAATGGCACAGGATAATAAGACCACCCTTAACATTAGAGATAGCAAAGAGAGGTAGATTCCTGCCCCCAAATAATCCAACCCTGGAAAATGACAATTTCTGCATAGGAACTAACAAACAAGGCTACCCTCCTAACAAAGGGACAGCTGACGTTTGGGGAATTGTAAATACAACCTACAGTAATCCAGAATAAAATCTCAGATGAAATCATGGAGAAATAATGCGATCTAGAAAAAAGCCCTAAAGTGATCTTACTCTCCTGTTGTTGCTTTTTTTTTAAATTTGCAACAAGTTTGTTTGAATATGATCTTCCCAGGGTACACCCTCTCTTCTACTTTACCTAATTTTTGCTCATCTCCATTCCCAGTCTTTGATATATGCTTGATATAGGAGCTTCCATTTAATATGAATATGCAACATAACACAGATGTATCCCAGTAATTAATGTAATGATGTAAACCTGAGCAATGAATCTGCAGATGTGGATGGGATTCTTCTACTAGAACTGCAGGTGAACTCTGCCCAAAGCCTGGAGTTGGATACAGACAGGACTCAAGGTTGACTCAGCCTTCCATCCTTCAGAGGTCGGTAAAATGAGGACTCATATTGTTGGGAGCAATATGGAAATAATGTTTCAGCATTGTAAAAACTGCCCAGAGAGTGCTATAAAGCATTATGGGGCAGTATACAAGCCTAAAATGCTATGCTAAAATGCTAAATACTAACTTTAGGACAGCTCTACCCTGTATTCTTGAACCCAGATAAATGTACAATGCATACCTATATGTCTTTAGCCACTGTTTTCAATATATGATGCTTATAGGCATTGATCAATCATTGCCCCTGCGCTCCAGGTCCTACCCCACAGAACAGAAATATTCTTTCACTATGACCAATACCAAGTTACCATAGGAATCATAGTTGAAAATATTTGGAGGACACTGAGTTCCCTGCCATTCCCTCAGAGGATTTTTCTCATTGATTCCCTTTACTTTTGTGGTTCCCCTCGGTATTAATCAATTATTGTGTCTTGTAACTCTCAATCCTTTTCTTAGTTCTTACCATCTAATTTGTTAAAGCCACTCTAGATATGTCAGGAAATATTATTGCTTAGGTCCATCCTATTGATACAACAGTGTAAGGAAAATACGGTTGGGTCAGAGAGTTATATTCCCCTTGCAACCTGAAGGTTGTTTCTTCACCTTCATTTGAACCCTATCACAATTTTTATAACCCATTCATATCTCCATTCCCTTCAAGGAAGCCATTTTGAGTAAAAATATATGTACTTGTGCTGGTCCAAAGGATTTTAGGGTTAGTAGTACCTGGTTTTTGAAAATCACAGCAGCTGATCTACTGTCTTTTCATAAAGGATCAGAAGGAAATAACTTACTTCAAACAATGTTTCCTCAGTCATTTGGTTCTGGAAAACATAGTGTGCCTAAATTACTTTTGATGTTTTCCCTCCTGAAATGTCAAACTATTAATATATACAAGGACTCTGACATACTCTTCTCTTTTGCTGAAACTTGGAATGTATACATATGCACAAGCAGCCTAATTGTTTAAAAAGGTTTAATAGCAATTTGATTCATTAAATAAGCATGGTTATTTTTTCTTAATATTGCAATCTCTCTTTTATGTAGATTGAAATTTCCATATACGGTAATACCCATTCTGAATGTCTCTATCTCAGGACTTCAGTTTAGTTACTATGCATGTAACATCCTGAAACACGGCTGTGGGGAAGTCCAATCCTCCATCTTTCATGACAATAGAAAAAGGGGATTTGGATTTGATTTTCCTTATTCTTAAAAAGTCCAAGAGGGTTTTTATTTAGATCCAAACAATAACAGTATCAATTTGATACTGTGCAATTTGAAAATGGCACAGTAACTCTTCTGCTCTACTGGTGTATTTTGATTCAAAAAGGTTGGATAACAATGATTGACATCACTCAGTATATGGGTTTGAACCATTCTGAATTGCTATTTTGGAACCCAATACAATTTCCCCTTCGCTGAATGTCATACCCAAAGCATGAGTTTTACAAAAGTCTTCATTCCTTTAAACATTTCAAGAGAGAGATAGGCCTGGAATCCTTTCTTATTCAGCCAAATATACATTTGAGGGGAGGGGGATTGGTATCACCATAAACATTTCTGATATGAGACTGAAAAGTATGCAAACCGAAAGCTTTACAAGCACAGTAGAGGAGCCCAATTTGTGAAATAGGATTCAGGATCAGTATAAATACAGCAATCTTTCTTTGATATAAAGTTATTTCTGATTATCTTTCTTGGCTTCTTTATCATACTATGGGATCCGCAATTAGAGGAAGTTCCTAAATGTTTAGGAACAGTCCTTTGGTTTCCATCCATTCCTTTTGTCTCAAAAACTGGTGAGAAGATCAATCAGAATCTTGGCCTACTTTTCTCATGTGTTAACTCAATAATATGGTCATTGTTCTGAGGACAGTATGTCATCTGACCATCTGTTCCTTCAGCTGTCCTATAGTTTTGCAATTATTATAGCGTAGCATTTTGAAAGATTCTCTAACTGTAAAATAAAAAAGAAGAGAAAAGCTTCCAAATCCTTTCACCTTAAATGTTCCTTTCCTTTTTGTTTCACTGAACTAAGAAAGATGCAAAATGTTTCTTTCCTCCCCACCCCCAACTTGCTTGCCACTCACTTTTATGTGTGAAATGTTCCACTCAGCTCCATTCCATAATCAAAGGCTGTTGAAATATCAAGACTCAATTAATTATTACAATTCCTGGCAGCAGTGCGAAAGTTAGTGGGTGGAGACCTCATTGCGTTTAATTTTGCGCGGACTTCTACCCTGACACACAGTTTCTCTGCTCTTGAGGTGATTATATTTTGTTCTATACAGTTACATTTAAATTTCAGGATATTGGAAGCATTACACTGCACTGTATTTCCCACCCCTTAAAAATAGCAATGCAATATTTTTGTCTTTCCTGCTCTGCTGATTCTTGCTAAAAAACTTCAGCGATGAAAGGCTGTTGCCTCCCTGTGGCCAAGGCTTAAGCACCTACCTGGTTCTGCTCAGTCAAAAAACCCACCCGGTTTCCTACAGTATCAAGAGTTAAAGATCAAGAATAAGGAGCATTTTTTTTCCCAATGGGGATGCCTTCAAGCCAGTATTTGACTGCTGGAGACTGTCTAGATAAGTCTCTGCAGTTTTCTTGGCAAGATTTTCAGAAGTTGTTTCCCCATTGCCTCCTTCCTAGGGCTGGTTTTGAGCCCAGTGCCTTAACCACTCTGATAAACTGAGAAAGGAGAAACCTGAAAATTGTCTAGCCCAGGGGTGTCAAACTCAAGTCCCTCAGCCTGGAAACAGCAAAGGACCGGCCTGCAGTGGATGCACAAAATGGAGCTTGGAGGGGCAATGTATGGCCCCCTGGACCCTGTTTTCAGACTGGAGGCTTCCTGCAGCCTTCTGCCTATGAAAATGAGGCCGGGGATGGGGGGGCAGTGGGCTATAAAACAATCTAAAAGCAAAATAAAAGGAGAAATGGACAGGAAAGGAGAAAGGGAAAAATGACAAAGAAAAAGAAGGGAAGATGGGAAGAGAGCAAGGAAGGAAACATAAGGAAAGAGGGGAAAGAAAAGAAGGGAGAATGAAGAGGGGAGGAAAAAGAAGAAAAGGAAGGAAAGAAGGAAGGAAGGAAGGAAGGAAGGAAGAAAGGAAGGAAGGAAGGAAGGAGGGAGGGAAAGGGATTATAATGAGAGTGCTGGAGGGTCTCAGGGAAGTTCTGCCTTAGCACTTGGACACCACAGATGCTCCCAACATGAGTCCCATGTCATGCCCACCATGGCCATACCCACCATGCACACACACACCCCAGTCATGCTCCACACACCCCTAGGTCAAACACAACCCTGATGTGGCCCTCAATAAAATCGAGTTTGACACCGCTGGTCTAGCCCAATTTCCTGCTACAGCATACCTGATAGGCTGATAGCTTCTGGTTAAAAATGTCTCAAGTGACCTCTAACCATAGAATAAATGTTCAAATAATTTATTTTCATCAGGATCAAATGGAGTTATTTTACTGATTTGTATTTTCCAGAATTCTTAAATACTGAATGATTTTTATTGGTCAAGTTTTATTTGAAGCATACAGTGCACTCAGTATTTTTGCAATATTTTTAATTAGGTTATAGCTTATCGTTGGATAATCTTGGAAATCAAAGTAAGACAGTGGTAAATGCCACAGGTTTCCAAGAACATTCAGCCATGGATCCTGATACTAAAAATTAACTCTGGCATTGCCAATGGCACTACGGCAAATGTGTGTAGATGTGGTAACAAAGAGGAGGTTGGCAGGGGCCTTGGTGATCTTCTAGTCCAACCTCCAACCCACTTCATGAATCATTGTGATTTTTATTTTTCTGTAGGGCTAATATGCAGCCATTTTATTTTACTTATTTTACTCAAAATGAGTAGTGTATGAGTGTCAAACTCAATTTCATTGAGGGCCACATCAAGGTTCTGTTTGCCTCAGGGGGTGGTGGGCATGGCCAGCTTGAAGTCACTCCTGTTGGGGGCACTGGTGGTGGCCTGAATGAAAACAGTTTTCAGTGGCAGAGGGTTGCAGGAGGCTGTGTCACCCAAAAATGGAGCTTAGAAGCCAGTTTTTGCTGGCAAAAAAATGCAGACTGGTCCTTCACTGTTCCCAGGGTGGCCCCACAGGCCATATCCAAGTATCTCATGGGTTGGATCTGGCCCCTGGGACAGTTTGACACCCCTGTTCCAGTGGTATAGAGCTATTTGCTACATGCCATTCTCTTGCACTCTTCAAAACAAGTGGATGCCTTGCCTTAGCATCAAACAGGGCTACATATTTAAACACAATTGATATTGCAGAATCTCAGAGCCACTCAGATTTCTAAAGGTCCAGGTCCAACTTGTGACCTTTTGAAAACTATTTTAATTTAGACATTTATTTGTAACTTTACTTGGCTCTGTCAAATAGCATGTCAAGTTGAAATTTTGAACCAGAGCAGGAACCTAGATTCAATATAAATATTTTCACTACACCATAGTTGTTGAAAGCGCGCGCGCGCACACACACACACACACACACACACACACGTATATACACAAAGAGAAATATTTCTGGAGACCAGTGGAGGGTTCATCTGGAAGCATTGTTTTAAATAAATTATGGTAGTTTGCATTTTTTTAAAGAAAGAAAAATGTATTAATTCATTTAGTGAAATATTTTCCTATCACCAGTCTAAGAGCACATATGAGCTTTCTTTTTAAAATGTATCTTCCATTTTTGTGAAAGCCTTTGGAAAGGTTTTAATAATAATAAAATTATCATGAATAGAAAGAATAAGAGAATTGGAAGAGGCCTTGGGGGTCTTCTAGTCCAACCCCCTGCTCAAGTAGGAAGCCCTATACCACTTCAGACAAATGGTCATCCAATCTCTTAAAAACCTCCAGTGTTGGAGCATTCACAACCTCTGGAGACAAGTCGTTCTGATTAATTGTTCTAACCATCAGGAAATTTCTCCTTAGTTCTAGGTTCATTCTTGGTTGCTTTTCTCCTTGATAAATTTCTATCCATTGCTTCTTGTTCTGCCTTTAGATGCTTTGGAGAATAGATTGACTTTCCCTTTTTTATGGCAGCCCCTTAGATATTGGAACACTGCTATCATGTCACCCCTATTCTTTATTTTCATTAAACTAGATATAGCCAATTTCTACAACTGTTATTTGTATGTTTTAACCTCCAGTCCCCTAATCATCTTTGTTGCTCTTCTCTACACTCTAGAGTCTAAAAATCTTTTATATTTCATGGCAATCACAACCAGGTGCAATATTCCAAGTATGGTCTTACCAAGGCATTATAAAGTGGGATTAACACTTCACATGATCTTGATTCTATCCCTTTCTTAATGCAGCCTAGGACTGTGTTGGCTTTTTTTGGCAGCTGCAGCAGACTGCTGGCTCAAGTGACTATCCATTAGGACAATCTCGCAGTTACTACTATTGAACCAGATACTTCCTAAGGAAATATGTCAGTTTGGTGAGACAACCAGGGTAATGCTCTCTTTGTCTATCCTAGCCTTCCTTAACTAATTTCCTTAATTTGGAATGCAATTTGTAATTTCCCAAGACTGACCTAGCATGACCAAAAGGAATATTACCCTGGGAAACTTGCTTGGAGAATCTACATTTAGCACATTATCAACATTGTCAAATTACTGTGCATGTATCATGCATTCTGAGTATGCCATTAAATGCAAACTGTTAACTCTCTCTGCTGTATCTACCTGTCATAATGGAACTTGAGCCTGGTCAATGCAAAACGTATGCTGTGTCCTGTTGAAACTGCCAGGGATGCAGGGAGAAACAGGGACCACCATGGGGTACTTCGTGATCCCTTTCTGCCTTTCAAAGTTTGTTGTTGTTAGTTGTGAAGTCATTTCTGACCTATCGCAACCCCATGCACAATGTTCCTCCAGGGCTTCCTGTCCTCTACCATCCTCTGGAGTCCATTTAAGCTCACGCCTACTGCTTTGATGACTCCATCCAGCCACTTCATTCTTTGTCATCCCGTTCTTCTTTTGCCTTCAATCTCTCCCAGCATTAGGCTCTTCTTCAATGAGTCCTTCCTTCTCATTAGGTGGCCAAAGTATTTGAGTTTCATCTTCAAGATCTGGCCTTCTAAAGAGCAGTCAGGGTTCATCTCTTCTAGGATTGACTTTCAGAGTTAGGGTGAAGTTATCCTTGGTGACTGATGCACATCAACAATGTTGACTTACCCATGTGACAGCATATTTTCACTATGGGATTGCTTAATAGCTGGGCTAATAGTGGAAAGAAAAAAAACCTGCCCCAAATGATGCTGAGATAATAATGTATTATTCTTGTGAATATATTTTAGAAGTTTTGGCAGAAATCTAATGACTTTTTCAAAGTATTTACCTCTTAAAATGTTAAAGTGGAAAATTGAACATCATAAAATTCAGCTTACAACTCGCTGTATTTATATAAACTTAGACATATTACTGTAATAGTTAAGGTATCATAAAGATGATGCATGAATCATATCCATTTTTACATTATCTGTCTCACTTTTTATGCTATTATAATAACTTGGGCCAACATTTCAAGTTGCCATTCTTTATATTGCATAGGTGCAATTATCATTATGTCTTATATATATTAAAATAAACTGCAGGCAGACTCATTTTATGTCATTTTAATCTCACCAAACCTGTAGGACTCTATAACCTACAGTTACTCTGCCAGGGATGGAGGACTGAGAAAGACAGTTGGCAGATGAAGAAATAAAGAGAAATTCCAGAGACAGGTGATTATAGGGTGTGGCCAGCTCATTCTTCCGCTAGGTTAATTTTGAAGACAATGCTAAAGAAAGGAGGAAATTCTCATGTTTATTTGGAATGAACACTCAAATATTACAACTATTCAGGTATTCCCTGCCCAATATCTTAACATGTAAGTTTGTTCATCTAAAATTAAATTGAAGAACCATCTTTGCATTCCATCACAATTTATAGATTGTGCAAGGTAATATAGCCTAGAGAACCAGTGGAATAGTGGTTAAGGCATTAGGCTAGAAAACAGGAGACTGTAAGTTCTAGTCCTTTGATGGCAAACCTATGGCAAGAATGCCAGAGAAGGCTCCACATGCCAGAGATGGCATGCGGAGCCTTCTCTGTGGGCACACAAGCAATCACCCAGCTCCGCTCCACTGAGCATGCATGAGTGCCTCCCGCCAACCAGCTGATTTTCTGGTCTCTGGTGCGCATGCGGGAGATGTGAACACATGCACAGGGAGTGGCAGGTATGCGTGGGTGGGAGCGTGGGGTATGTGGTGCCCCCCAGGAGGCTTCAGGGAGGCCTGCAAGGCCCAAAATGGGGCACAGGGGGGTCGCACGCATGTGTGGAAGAGTTGTACATATGCATGGGGGGAATCAGGGGGGTCATGCATGCATGTGCAGGGCACATTGCATTATGGGTGTGAGCATGTGCAATTTTACGAGGAGAAAAAAGTTAGCCATCACTATTCTAGTCCCTTTAGGCACAAAATTGGTGGCCGTGGACCAGTCAAGTCTCTCAGTCCTAGGAAGAAAGCAGTAGCAAACCATTTCTCAAATCTTGCCAAGAAAATTGCAGGGCTATGTGCCTTGGTTCACAGGATATCATCTCTGAACATAATGTAGCATATAAGCAGGTCTTTTTCTAAAGAAATAGAAGGCAGTTATCAGGTAGCCTGAATCAGAGTATGTGAACTCCATCACAAACTTCTTTCTGCTTTTCACTTTGCTTGACAAAAACAAAAAACTGCTTAGATGTTTAAAGCTGGAAAAATAAAGCCAATTGCCTGACCTCAATTCAGCCCTAGTTCTGTAGTCCTTTCTTTATTCTCTTTCAGTAATTATGTGTTAGGTTTTAATACACCAAGGAGCAATGTTTTGTAAAAAAAAAAAAAAAAGAAGATGCTTAAATAGAAGGAATAGGGCAATAAAAAAAATCCTTATTTCTTATTGGCCAAGTTAACACAGAAAGATTATAAATCCAAGAATTACTAATTGCTTCTGCCATTATAATAAAAAAGAACCATAAACCTGTTATTACTTTAAAGATGGGCTACAGGATGCATTAATCTTCCAGGGCAGCATAATTCATATTTACCTGGTTCCTTCTGTCACTGTATCCTCATTTGCTCTTCCTGGATTCCTTATTTAATGCTTCGTAGTGGCTCTACAGGGAAAGGAATATTTGCAACTTTTCAACAGTCTTGGCAATTAATGATACATCTATTTAGCAGTTGGTGGTTTAACTATTACTCCCTTGGTAGGAAACCAAAACCAAAACCAAAACCCAAATTAGGAAGAAATTCTAGCCTTTCACCACTACACAAAGATACATTGTTGCTAGTTATGGTAGGGGCTTAGTAAAGACAAGTGGGATCCTGGGACAAGAAAAATATAAACTATATAATTTAAACATTATTATACCAAAAGAGTCTCTGCAGAATTGCAGTTACACTCCACTGTTAATATGGATGATTTTTCTCTGGTTATTAGTGAGATGGAATGATAGACAAGAAAGCCTTAATTTTTATGGCATGCAGTTTATCTGAATAAACTAATGGTATCTTGGTAAACAAATGGTAAACAAATGGAAAGCGTGATACGGCCTGCCAGGTTATAAAATCAGATCATATTAATAGGACATTGAGTAATAACTCCTTAAGGCATTTTTGCATTACTCTTGGTTTTTTGGGTTTTTTTGTAATCTTTCTAAGGGAATTGCATGAATCAATTAAACCTTTGTTTTTAAAAAAATATTGGATTTAGTCTCTTTATGAACTCTCCCTATTCTGTTGCATTACCTGGCAATTATTTTCCTGCCCATTTGTTAACCATGTTTACTCTTCCAGCACCAAAAGAGAAACCATATTCTCCAACTAGGCAGATTTGCTATCCCTGGTCTTTGTGAATCATTACCTTTATGAGGAGACCTCTATTTATGATCATTCATTCAGTGCCAATGTTACAATGGTGCTGAATGGATGGTGATTACAACCCATCCTCGGCACTCCACTCACTCAAGTCACAACATCACGATATGGGTGCTTGGCAACTGGTTCGCAATTACAACAATTGCAGCACCCCGTGATAACGTGATTGCCATTTGCAACCTTTCCTGCTGGCTTCCCCAGAAGTCAGTGGGGAAGCTGGCAGAGAGGGTCACAAGTTGCAGGGGTACGTCTCCCCTACCCATGCATCCAGTATGGGATTCAATTTTTTTTACTACTGGTTCTGTGGGCATGGCTTAGTGGGCATGGCATGGCTTGGTGGGGATGGCTTGGTGGGCATGGCATGGCTTGGTGGGATGGCTTGGTGGGCGTGGCATGGCTTGGTGCAGGGACGTGCAGTCAGGGGAGGCAGGGGACGCAGGGCCTCACCATTGTCATGATGAAAAGAAAAGAAAAATTAAAAGGAAAAAGGCTAAGGTAGTTGCTGCCAGAGTCACAGTGGATGACTCTGCTTAGTGCTAACTGCAGGGGAAGGCGAGAGAACTACATGCCTTCTTTGCATAAGGAATTTTTCGCCTTTTAACCCTTGCTCAGAGTTAAGCAAGGGTTAAAAGGTGAAAAATTCCTTATGCAAAGGAGGCACGTGGTTCTCTTGCCTCCTGCTCTGGCAGCAGCAACTCTTGCCTAAGTTGCCTTTTTCTTTTTACATTTTCATCATGGCGGACAAGAAGAGAGTTGAAATCCTCTGACACAGCTGGGAAAGATATGTGGGTCAGAGGGAGGGGGCACGGGGACAAATTCAAAATTATTTGTAAGTATTTGTAATTTGTTTTATTATAAGTAATTTGTCTGTGTGTCTGTGTGTGTGTCTGTGTGTGTGTTTTACCTGCCTCTGCTGGCGTGCGGACTGGCACTTTTTTATTTTTTACTTTTTAAAGCCATGCGGCCGCGTCTCACCATAGAGCAGGACATGCCAGCTTCCAGCCATACAGTGGGTCCCGTTGTATGGCCGGGGCAGCGCATGCACTTTAAAGTGCCAGCGTGCCTCCCAGCCATAAAGCAGGACATGTTCACTCTATGGCGGGGCGAGGCGGCATGCACTTTAAAGTGCCGGCGTGCCTTCTGGCCATTCAGCAGGTCATGGCATGGCTTGGTAGGGATGGCTTGGTGGGCATGGCAGGGGAAGGTTTCTGCAAAATCCCCATTTCCTCCCGATTAGCTGGGATTCAGGAGGCTGAGAATAGATGGGGGCGGGCCAGTCAAAGGTGGTATTTACTGGTTCTTCAAACTCAAAATTTCCACTACTGATTCTCCAGAGCAGGTCAGAACCTGCTGAATACCACCTCTGCATGCATCCTCCTCCAGGCCATCTGCATTCGTGCCATACTGGCCCCTCACACATGTCTATGCTACACTCTCCCTGATTCTTGCCATGCATCTCCTGCCACTTATGCACCCCTATGCATACTCTACTCTTTGAGTTTTGCTGCACATCTCTTACATACCATTCTTGAGTCTCCCTTGCATATTCTCCCTGAGCCTCACTGCAATTCCCTCATATACCTCCCTGCATAGTCCCTAAACCTCTATCATGCACCCTTCTTGAGACTCACCACAGTTCTCTCGTGAACCTTTCCAAAGTTTCACTAAGCAACCATCACACTCTATGCATCTTCCCTGTACTTTACCATGCCTGTTCATAACCGCTCTCATGTTTCTCTTGCATACCCTCCCCAACCCTTGCTGTGCTTCCTGCATAACTTCCTGCTTCTCGCCCAAACCCCTCTGTGCTTTGCTTGAATCCTTCCAGAGCTTTTATATACCTCTCTTGCACCTTTTTGTATGCCATCATGCTCTTGCCCACTGGAAGCAGATACCTGTTTGTCTACCAGGCTGCTGGCAAGCTACCTGGAACTTGTAACTTCCTGCCAGCTTCCAACCTGAGTTGGTTGTGAGAAACCAGCAGAAAGCTGCCTCACTTAAGAACATTTGGGGTTTGGTTAACAATGGCAACTTGGACAGTAGGAATTGCTTTCACAAAGCAACATGAATGTGATTTTTGACTACATGGCATGGTGATGAAAATTGCAATCCAAATTGTCATTATAAATTGAGATGTATCTTTTTGTCTTTTAATGATTTTCATTTATATTAATTTATTAGTGTCATCATTCAAGGTATAGATAGATTAATGGTGGGGCTGGAAGGGACCTCAGGTGTCTTCTAGTCCAGTCCCTTGCTGAAGGCAGGATATGTTATACCATCTCAGTCTAATGGTTGTTTGATGCCATTCCTTTCTCCCATATATCCAATTATCCCCAAAACTCCCATAGGTTTTCTATGCTGCATTATACCTGATCAACATATGCTGCTGACGGAAGCTGGAGAGCCACAGGTATTCTGTTTATCTTACTTGCCCAAGATAACAGAATGCCAAAAATAATTTTGGTTCTAGAGCATGTCTCTGAAAAGGTACATCCACAAACATTAATAGTACTCCAATGGATAGATCCTTGGAAGTAAAATCACATTTTAAGAGAATTACAATAATGTCAGGTGCTGATCCACAAGACAAGATACCCACTCTCCTGGTTGACAACAACTAGAGAATTGTCACATGGAAATGTCCTCATCTCATCAGATCCTTCCTCATATTTGAATATCTTGATATGTGCGTAAGACCTATTCTGACATGCATCTAATCTTAGATTTGGAATAACTTTATTATTGTCATTTTGAATGTTCACTAATCGGCGTACATTAAAATGAAATTTCGTTGCATACAGCTCTCAAAGGGCCACCACCTCCAATATGCACTAGATAAGCATGACAAAATAAATAAATAAATAAATAAAATCATTGATGTATGAACCAAAAGCTGCTACAATCTCTAAGGATGTTTTGGGACTCCTGCTATTTCCAGTTAGGCATGTGCAGGATTATAGCTTAGAGGAATATTAGGTACACATTCAGTCATTTTTGACATCACAGGAACTGGCATATAGGAGGATTAAAATGCATGCATGCTGAAATGGTCCTAACTCAGAACATGGCTAAAGCAATGTACAATCTGGCCCCGAATGAGTAGAACTGCAATACCTTTTGAGAGATCATTGTAATGCGTTATGAATAATTCAGAAGGTTGTGTTTTTTGAATAACTGTTTTCACTTTTGCTAAATAACCTGCCTTTGTTGGTAGCCCATTGGATTACTGTAGCTGTCCCTGTTAAGACTTATGAGGCTTTGCACGCAGCATACAAGAGAGGGAGATGCTTGATTTGTCAGAGGGAAACTGAGCACAGGCTCAGTTGGTTAATTTGGGGGTGGGGGTGGTATTAGGACTGGACAAACCATCATTTTCACCGTCCTCTAATTAGTGAAGTCCCTTCCAATTATAAATTATAATACCTACACAAATCCCTGCATTTTGCAAAAGAAATATGGGCCTGTCCTATGGAAAACTTGAGAGGGAAAACATTAAAAAAAGAAAGAAAACAGCCACCAATGTACATGTTAGGTATGCCTGTCTGCAGTGATAATGACAGCTCTAATGATGTGACAAGGTCAAAGTTTGCAAACAAACAGCGATAAAGGACTATTGACTGTCAGAGCTGTAAAGGAAAAGAACGACAAGAAAGTTTTTGTTAATTAAAAGGATATCTCTCTTGTGCTCTCCCTCCCTCCCTCTCCCTCTCTCTCTTTCTTTCTTGCCTTAGAAGCAAAGAGACAGCAGATGAAGAAATCTGCAGAAATTATCTAAGGCCGCGCCTGAACCTTAGCATTTATTATTCAGCACCTCACTCATTGCCCTGATTATAAATATTTAATCACTCAACAACTGTAAGTGCTTGTGTCTTCCTGGAGGACCTGCAAGCATTAGGAAATAAAGGGAGAAGAGGGAAGTGGGGGTGGGCAGTTGAAAGCCAGGCACCCCTTCTGAAAACAGGTTTCGAGATTATGCAGAAACAAATGAAAAGGTGTGAAGGACCCAACTGTTTCAGCCCTCTGCTTCTACCAACAGCAAAGGACTCATATCATCCTTTTTGTTCTTGGCTTAATCTGCTAAGCAATTAATTTACACATGTATATGTGTGCATGCATGTATCTGTGCGCACATGTGTATGTGTGTGTAATGACAGACTCTGACAGAGGGGGCCATTAGAGACCAACCAAAAGATGTTCTTATTGAAAACAGAGCCTCCCAGCAGTGAAAGGTGCCATCCAGGTACCCTGCTGCATCTGTCTGTCTGTCTGTATGTATGTATGTATGTCTCTCTCTCTCTCTCTCTCCGTCTCTGTCTCTCTGTCTCTCTCTCCCTCTCTCTCTCTCTCACACACACACACAAACAAACACACACACACACACACACACACACACAGAGCCAGCTTACTTGGCAGGCTTTTGGGCCTATCAATAATGCATGAGAATGATTCTGATGCTAGCAAAAGAAAGAACAGTTGAGAAAGGCTGTATTAGAACATATATTCTTTGCCTAAAGGTCCTGCAATATGTATATCCCCCCTACCCCGGTGTGAGTCCTGTGGCATTGCTGCCTTTTTGTTATTTCTAGTGTATCAATAACAACAACACGAATTTGTTATATCATGTCTATTGTTGCTTGGCACAGTTGCTTTCTTGCAACTGTTTAAGTACATCATGGCCACTGGAAGCAATGGCTCCTATGAGAATGGTTTTTGAAGTGAATTATGCATGGCTGCTATGAACACTATAGCTTAGCTGGGAGATAGGTAGTTTGGCTGATCCACACACTCATACCTTTAACATCCGATGATAAATTCTCAATTTACCTTATGAGTTTTGGACAAAAATTTGTGTGGCAGGTTTTAACTGGCAAATAGATAAGTTTATTTGACACATAGTCAGAGTTAGCATTAGGGCCTGACCAAGAGTACTAATGGGGCAATTCAGTTCAGGAAATGCTTGAGCAAAGTTCTCTTCAAAATGTATCTAAAATACTGTTTCTTTGAAGACTCAGAACTGCCATCCCTCTTTGATCAAGGTATTAAATAGGACTTCTGTCCACGTTCTCTGTATTTGCAGGAGCTATTTCCAACAGAGAGAAGCTTACAGCCGAACTAAATCAGCCCACCTTCACTCTTTGATCCAAGGCATCATGACAAAATGATTCAAGTTTTGCAGGTGAAGCACTACCTTGAATCAGGTCATTGAGATAGTCCTAACAGAGGCAATACCTTCAGGCAAAATGCCACTGCTCTACTTATTCCCATTAAGTACTGCCAAGAAAAAGAAGAAAAAGGGCACAGATATGTAAAACTTTTGCCTACACTCATTATTATTAGTACTAGTCCAAATCAATCCGTTGCAGGATAAAGAGCTGAGGAACTAACAGGCTCAAAGTCACTCGGTTGGATTCCATGCTAAAACAGAACGTGAGTCTCACTGTTTTTAGTCCAGCATCTTAATCACTACACTACACCGATTCTTATTAATCCAGAGTGTGTGAGAGAAAAATCTCTTGATAATGGTGAAGACAAGAATGAAGTCAGAAGTTTGAATATCTGCTTAGTCTGGTAATAGCCAGGGGTGGGTTCCTGCCAGTTCTAACCACTTCTATAAAAGAGGTTCCACAAATCTACCGTGCTGTTTAGAACCCGTTCCAGCTTCCGGCCCCCACGTGCACCACGTTTGCCCCACCCACCACTCACTGATTGGCTGGCTTATCAATTGCCCTGCCCACCTCTAAGAGTCCTATCTAAACCTTAAAGTCTTAAAGCTGTCAAGTTTGAACATCCCTGGTTTTTTTTTTTTAAATAAAGGATTAGGGGTGCAAGGGTCTTGTAACTTGACTGCTTTAAGACTTGCACACTTCAAAGCCAGAGATCCTGAGCCAACATGACTGGAGGAGGAATTCTGGGAGTTGAAATCCAAAAGTTTTAAAGCTGTAAAATTTGAACACCCCTGTGGTTTTTTTTCTAAAGGGTTAGGTGTGCAAGGGTCTTGTAACTTGACAGCTTAAAGACTTGCGTGCTTCAAATGCTTCTGAGCCAACATTTTGGTTGTTAAGCAAGAGTGTTGTTAAGTGAGTTTCACCACATTTTACAGGTTGGCCATGCCGACCCAGTCACATGACTGGCAAGCCACTCCCACTCAGTCACATGGCTGGCAAGCCACTCCCACCCGGTCACATGGCCGGCAAGCCACTCCCACAAAGCAGGCCACACACCTACAGAAAGGGTATAAAAATTTTTGAAACCCACCAATGGTAACAGCCCATTGTTTATAGGCTCCTTTAAAGCTCCTATACTTATACGTCTGAAATAGAGGCTTATCCTTAGTAAAGCAAGGAACATAGCCATTCTATTTAATGTTTTCTTGTGTGGTGTGTGTGTGTGTGTGTGTGTGTGTGTGTGTGTATATATATATATATATATATATATATATATATATATATATATATATATATATTATATATATATATATATATATATATATGTTATATTTATGCTGATAAATAAATAAAGGGAGACTAGTATAGATCTATTTCAAGCTATTTAGCTCTCATCAGCTAGCCACACCCATGTTGGGAATCGAACCTATATATATGTTGTGTGTGTGTGTGTGTGTGTGTGTGTGTGTATGTATTGTATGTATGTATGTATGTATTCTAAGTAGAAGATAACATCCCTAAGGATTTCAGAGAAGAAAACACATGGGTCTTCTGTTTACAATAACAATAGGAACACTTTTCAAAAAAGCACCTTTGAGACAATAGAAACACTAATCCAAAAGTAAAATTCCTTCCTTCCTTCCTTCCTTCCTTCCTTCCTGCCTGCCTGCCTGCCTGCCTGCCTGCCTGCCTGCCTGCCTGCCTGCCTATATGCTGAGGCACACCAAACACCATTATCTTCCCACCAAAATGAGACCTACTTATCTACTCACATTTGCATGTTTTGGAAATGTTAGGTGGACAGGACCTAGGGCATGTAATGAGCGTTCACCCCATCATGCAGCTATCAGGACTTGAACCAGAGGTGAGTTCCTACTGGTTCGTACTGGTTCAGCCGAGTAGGTAATAACTCGGCCTGCCATGCCCCTGAAACGGTTCTTTCAGCAATGCCGTAGATGCTGCCACCTTGTTTTTTGCTTTTGTGCGTGCGCATAAGCAATTTTTTTAGCACTGTGCATGTGCGCATAACACGCATCAAGAGTGCGCAAAGTGAGTCCCTGAGCAAACCAGCAGTAGCAGCCCGAACCCACCCCTGACTTGAACCCAGGCTTTCCAGGTGACAAGCTTAGTAACTTTAACTAATGGGATATCGTACCCTTTCAACCAACACATAGGTGACTTCTAAGATTGTTATGTTAGAAATTTTATGTTATGCCATAAAGATCAGATCAAATGATGCCAGATTTTATAAGTAGTGACTACTAAGGGCTGAGAGATAAATATATCTCTCAGCAATTCATAATAGAGTGATTTTTAAGCAAACCTCTGTTTCATCTATAGAGCATTTTTCTTTTGTGTGTGTGTAAAAATTAAATTGATGAGTGTCTGTGAATTAACATGGGTAAAATAATATGCATATGTATGCTAATTGCATGAATTGCTTTTGTCTCTATGTAAATAGTTGTTCTTGTCTCTATGTAAATAGTTGCATGCTGTATGTGTGCCCATGTTTGTCAAATTTATCTCCAGACAAGTACTTTAAGCTAAGCTCTTAGCTACTGGCATGCACTTCATATTGAATAGGCTTAGAATTAGTGCAGCCCTTGCACTGAAAATAGTCCCCACTTCTTAAATTGTTCAGTTCCAGGACCTTACTTTGTTTATTATTCCAATTTATAAGTCTTCCAACTCACATTCAAACTCTGGCAGCTAATGAGTTAAAAACCCCATAATAATATCTAACAATAAAAAACAACACATTAAAGCAATCAGCAACCCAGGTAAAACAGAACCACCACCAAAGTCAATCACCTGTGCAATAACAATTGCACAGGTTCTGCCTCACATCTACATTCCCAAGTTTGGCATTGAGGCCTGAGAGAGGGCTACCAGGACCAGGGGCAATCTTAACTCTGGAGAGACGATGTCCCAAAGCCATGACATAAAAGACTTGTCCTGGATGATGGAAGTTAGTAATTCCTATAGATGGGACCCAGAGTATTCTACTCCTTTTGGACTGAATAGAATGGGTTGGGTGGATATAATTGCGGATCCTTCATATAACTTGGCCCTATGCCAGGAAGGGTTATAAATACCTTGAATTGAATCCTAAAGCATAGTGGCAGCTTGTAGAGCAAAGATGTAACACGTGTTGATTAAGGAGCACATATAACTTTCTGCACTGCTTCATTCTGTAGCAGCTGTGGCATCATATAGCTAATTTTGGCAGCCCCAAGTAAAGGGCATAGTTAAAGTGACCAGACATCCCGCTTTTGGGCAGGACAGTCACGATTTTTCAAAATTTGTCCTGTGTCCCGCCGTTAAAAAAAAGTTTTTATTTCTCTGAAGTGCCGTTCCCAATGTGGCCTTTAGAGGGAAGTGGTTTCCCTCCTCTGCTTGGCTCACTCACAGCACCTGACAATGAGTGAGGCTCCCTCCCCTCCTGCGTGTGTGCGCGCCAACGCGCAATGTGACAGTCATCCGGTGGCCTCGGCGGGGGGGTGGTCTTTCTGGCGGTGGCAGCGTGGCGAGGAGGAGGCTTGGTCCTGGGCCAAGCGGCTCAGCTGTCAGAAGCTTTTTTTTTGCCCGATTCTCTCGGGCGCTGCTCTCCCTGCCGCCATGCTGTGCAAGCCGTCGTCAGCAAACCTGGTCAGGGTGAGCCGAAGGGGAGGCAGGCGGGGATCCGGTTGGGAGAGGCTGGCGATGGGGTGGCTTTTGAAAGGGTTGGAGGGCGTTGGGAGAAGGCAATCGAGGGAAGGCTGCTTTGCAACCACCAGCAAAGTCAGTAGGAAGGCGGCGGAGGGCGCAGGGGTAACGCTTCATGGTTTTACAGCCCTCTTTTTTTTACAGCTCAGGTGCTCTGAGCCCCCCCCCCCCATCAATGGTGTCCCGCTTCACCCATCTTAAAATCTGGTCATTTTAGGCATAGTAGTAGTCAATTTTAGGTTACGAGTGATCAGGAGGAGAGCTTCTTAGTTCAGGAACAAGCAAAATTCATGCACAGCCTGAAGTTGTGAAAGTTCCTCCTGCAAGCCAGCCTGGCCTGAACAAAACAAAATAAATTATTGATCACTGTTAATTTTAATTTGATTTTTTAAAAAAAATGTTATTGTCAATTCCACTTGGGTTTGTTTGGGATATTCTATTTAATTTTTAAAAAAACTTTTGTATTATGTGTTTCTTTTAATACATATGATATCTTCTTTCCTAGCAACATTTCTTGTCTGGTTTGTGACATGTACATGATCTTGAAGTTCTTTAAATCAAGATGGACTCCTGGTGACCACATATAGACACAGTTCTAGACTTCTCTCAACCAAATATGAAAATATATTGCCATTTCCTCTTTTAAGGAGTTTTAAACCTCTTTTTAATTTCCAAGTCTAGCCCTCAGCCTCATAGCCATCTATCCAAAACTAATCACACCCATCCCTCCTTAGGTATTTTATTTCAGTTATGTTGTTTTATTGAAAATTGCCCAGTGATTATCATAAAGAGTTAGTGGCAATAAAATAAATAAATAATCAATGCATTGCTGGGCCTTCATACTTTGTAGCTACACTGTCAGGTAACAGTTCATAAGAATCCAGCATTCGATGTGAAGTATCAGAGGGAATAGTCTGATGTACTAGAATCTAGCCTATTATATTCAAGATTGGCAATTTATTTCCCTTTGAACTAATATTTGTGTCAGATAGCAGAACTGAAGTTGAAGTGGCTGCAGTGGTGCAGAATATTAAATAGGGCTATTAAGCAGGAGCACTACAGGTACCACAATACATATGCTTCATAAAAAAAAAATGTCAGGAAAAGTTTCTGTGACTCACCTTGGATTTCTTTTCAATTTTTTTTTCCTGGGAATGTAATTGGAGAACTAAACAACAAAATCCATCTATGTAGATAGGGTCAGATTCACTTTCCTGTAGACTTCTGCCTCCTCCTAGCCTCCTTTCTATGCTTGAGATTGGCCACAGAATAAGCCAGGCGAATCCTTCTGCCACAGTGCCAAGCATCCTTTGACTTCTGCCAAGACTCTCCCTGTGTTTCTCTGGCTGCCGTGTAAAAAGGGCAGATCTAATGAGACAACACCAAGCATCTGCTTTTGTCTGTTCCTCTGGCAGAATCAATTATGGATGCAATTTCTATTTGCACATCAAAAATTCCATAGTGGGAGGATTTTCCAGCTTACGGTGACTTTTCGGCTAAATCCAATGACTGGGACTGCTTATTTTTATGTGCAAAAAGCTTTGACAGCCACATCCATGTTTGCTCCTTCTATTACGGACACAAAATTTGACCATTTCTGCTTGATTCATGGAACTCTGAATCCCCAAGGCCCAGCACTGAGATGAGCTCAAACCATTGGAACATGTAGTATACTAACACACATCCAGAAAGCAGATATGATTGGAAAGATGGTAGAAGGCCAGCAAGCAGTATTTATCCTTAAGCATTCTTTTTTCACTGTATGATTTATGGTATAATACCATACTCAGATAGGACTGGATCAGTGCAACTTACAATGCACTAAGCTGAATAAAGCTCAATGTGCCATGGAGAGAGAGAAGGATGTGTCTGTTGCTTAGCTTTTTGTAGTATTCCATTTCCTTCTGGGTACACATTCATTCATCCTCTTCCACATCAATTTGCATGTTTTAAAATCAGTACAAAACTTCATACTCTTTTTTGTATACAACTCTCCCAGATATGCATATTTGGAAGCAGGTGTTTAATATAGATTTCCCCCCTCCTCCATCCCTCCCTCCTTCTGTGTGTGTGTGTGTGTGTGTGTGTGTGTGTGTGTGTGTAAAACAACTGCAATTGCCACAGTCTAGAAAGGTCAAACATGGGTAAATATTCCTTTATTATGTATTAATTCAGAAACTCAAATTGTTTCTCTTTGGGGGCAAACATCTTTTCCACATCATTAATGATATCCCTTGTCTCTGGAGTCTCGTATCAACATTATAGACTTTTATGAAGACCCTGATATGCCCTCATGATGTGTTAAGATGAAATGTCCAATTCCTTAAAAAGGCGGTTTTGTCTTGACTGCATAGTATGGAGAAGCTTTTTCTAAATATGAATGAATAATGTGAATAAATAACATTTTAGAGTTCTTAAAACAGCACAGCAGCCCACAGATATCTGAAGAGCACATAAATGACTGAGTAATTTAAAATTGCTTTTCAACCTATTTATAGATTAAGAATGATTTTAAAAAACTTCAAAGTTTTTGTCCAGTGATGATCAAAACATAAAGATGCACATATTAATTGATTTAAGATCACGATTGGGCTATCTCAGCAAGTTACCATTAGCAGAAACTTAACTGGGTAATCATGCATAATTACCTCACAGCAAGAATTTCCTCAGACTTCAGCTGCATAAAACATCTTTGAATAAAGGAACTTCATATATCCAGGTCCCTGAAAAATAACAAGCTTTCTTTTTAGTATGAAAATACTCAATCATTCATGAACACTTATTGGGCTTTCCCCCTCATTTATCCTTCTGATGATGAGCCCTACAACCACAATATATACATAACACTATCTATCTATCATCTATCATCTATCATCATATCTATCTATCTATCTATCTATCTATCTATCTATCTATCTATCTATCTATCTATCTATCATCAAATGTGTTGTATGACTTTGAATGATCTAACGTTATCCAAAGCACTGCTGTACTGCCCCCCTATAGAAATAATTTCCATCTCTATAAAGTATACTTTGCATATAGTAATATCTGTTTCCTAAACTATTTAGACATTCCCCAGGTCCGTCTTGAAAATGATTGATTGAACTGCAATGTAATCAATGGCTGAACACCCTACAACTTTCTCTGATGAAAAATATAAGATTGCTCAGAGCCCACTTTAGATGCATAAAGGAATAATCTATATACCAGTATGTAGACAGACAGACGCACACAGACACACAGACACACACACACACACACACACAGACAGACACACACACACACACACACATATTTAAAGTGGGGCTAAAAGGTCAAATCATAGAAATAAACCTAAGATTTAGTCAGCGAGTCTGAACACTTTGTGTTTTAATACTGGTGCAAGCCAGACTCAATAAAGAATAGGAAAGGCAATCTCATCAGAAGATAACTAATTGCCCTTTTTAGATGTAGATGCTGTCTATCATTTCAGTGCTGATTCAGTGATAGTGATTCTTATTGGGACTGTGTCACACTCCCTCCAATTGGAGCTTGTCTTCATTTACATTCTGCATAACAATGTGATTTGCTTGCTATTATCTCTTTACCCCTTCCTTTTTTTAAAAAAATGGGAAACAAGGAGTCAAAATTCTAAAGCAAAAGGTAATAAGAGGACTTCATCTAAACCTTCATTTACAATTAAACCCCTTACAAGCTCTCGCCAACCCCTGTCCCTTCCTCACCTCTCAGGGTTTTTCTTCTAGAAAATCTGCAATTCAGCTCTCCCAAAGAAATATTTTATTTAATTACTGCTGCTCCTACTTACCTGATTACTTAAAATAATTTTATTGTTGAAAGTTTTAACAAGGAATTCAGCATTAAAAGCAAAATAAAAGCATCCTGGAAAAAGGTCTAATATTAAACCAAATCTCTTAAAAATCAGCTTTAAATTACACATAGAACCAAATTTATTTATTTGTTTGCTGATTTATTTCTTTGTTTAGCTAGTTAGATTTTTATTTTGATCTTTCCCCAGGAGTTCAAGGCAACCTTAATTAGAGTCTCCATTCTTTCTCGATAAAAACAATCCTTTCAGGTAGGTTGGATTGAAAAACAATGATTGACTGAAGGCTACTACAGAAATAAAATTGTTGGCTTCCCACCATTAAAACAATCATCACTGAAAAGGATTAAAAAACCTTTCAATCCCGAACATCTAATTTGTTCAGAATTGTATAGGGTTCCCTGCTTGAGTAGGGGGTTGGACTAGAAGACCTCCAAGGTCCATTCCAAGTCTGTTATTCTATAATGATGTAACACAAGAAATATAATAAGCAATTGAGGGGAACCTGCAGGAACATACATTATACTGTTGCTTATTTTGTATTTTGATTTAGCATTCTGTGATAGCCACCGACAGTTGTTACTGAACTTCCCCCAGTGGTTTCATGTAGATAGTAAACAAAAGAATGAACTCCCGAGGGCATCTCACAAAGCAGTGTTAGACTGCTCACACACATATGCCCCAACATTGCCTAGAACTAAGTTCAACTAACCATAGTGGAAGTCAAAGACCATCACAACACTAAGCCTCTCACTTAATACTGCTACCATTGTATTCACTCTGACATTTCTCAAAACTACAGCTTCAGGGTATTTGGTCACATAGTCCATATGGAACAAAACATATTGATTCTCTTTATTAATCTTGGGTAAACAGCTCAGTTCCTCCAGGTCACCTCTTAAAAGAGAGACAAATGTATCTTGTCCTGACCTAGGTCTGGATTTTTTATAGTCCGCCTATGAGTGGAAATATGTCACTACAACATCCTGGGTCATCTTGGGCTAATAGAACTTTGCCTTCAGAGAGATCAATGTTTTTTCCAAGGCAATGTTTCTTCAGTTTTCATGTACTTTCAGTAGTCTTGTACTGAATCTCTGTAACAACCATCTGCTCCGTCAATACCTATTTGTTTAGATTCTTTTTGAACCTCCCTTACATTTGGTTTATACAAAGATTGGCTTATTTTTTCAGCGAATTCATCTAGGGGTTCCTCCTTCCAATGACCTTGTAGAGATTGGTCAAGTCTGTCCAGTGGCTATATGGCTGTCTATAAATTCTCAGCAATGGGGCTTCAATTGTATTTTTCTGCCTCTAGTTATCCAACTATTGTTGTCAATGTTATGTCTCAGTCCCTGGAGGCTACTGGGGCCTAGATCAGTGGTGGGATTCAAATAATTTAACAATTGGTTCTCTGTCCTAATGACCAGCTGGATAGGCATAGTTCGGTGGTCATGTGACCGTGTGTGAATGGCCAACTCAATGTCACTCAGGTCGATGGGTGCTTCGCCTTATCTGTTACAATGTAATAAGGATTAACTCAGTGAGCTATTGGACAGCACTTCTTGGCCTGTTGTGTGGATGTTTGGGTGGTTTAGGGGTGGGGATTTTTTTGGTAGATGGGTGTGTGTTTGGTGATTGTTATGTGTTGAGCCTGGGTGTTATGTGAATTTTGTTATATGTGTAAACTGTGTATACACAATGACAATAAAGTAAAGTCAAGTAAAGTAAATCTTAGGGAATCATTATATCAATGATCATCAGTACAAAGGGCAAAAATAAATGTCTAGCATCCCAAATAATCAAACTTAGAAACCACATTTTGTGCTGTAACTTACATTTGTATCTCTTTTTCTTTGTTTATTACAGAAAACCAATTGCTCTATGAGGTTCTGACAACCCAAAGAAACCCACACTTCAAATAACTTCTGCATTTCTGTAAAGGAGATCATTATCTTGTTTTGTAGATTTGGGAAAGATGAAGCAACAAAGAAAGGAACAAGACAATCTTATTTATATGAATCTGAGAGAAGGAAGGGCACATTGGCCACAAGCTTTAAGGGAATGGAATGGAATTAAAAATGTAAATACACATTTGTTGATGATCAATAATGCATTATTTCTCTTAATGGTGAACACTTTTTTTGCATGTTAGTAACAACTGAATTGGGGTTCAGTTCATTATATAGCTATTTTTTAAAAATAATAATAAAATAAATGTGTTTTAATAAAATAAAAGAGCTGTACTATATGTATATTATAGTGTACATAGTAACTGCAATTCACAATACTCCTGAAAAAACTTCAGTCCTGTTGATTTTTAAAGAATCATTATTTCCTTCAGATTGTTTTTTTTAAATTGTATTTCATTTTGTCAAAATTACCAAAGCTAAATCAGCACATATGTGCATGCATAAATATCACTAACAGGTTTTTTTTAAAGACTTCCATGTGAAATTATTGTTGATCATGGAGGATACCACTACTGAAAAAGCCTTGCACTTTATCTCTGCTACGATAACCACCAAGAGCGAAGAGAGCTGGAATAAATTACTTCTGATGACTACACAGTGTATGTTTGCAAGTGCTGATGACTTCAGTGTGTGTGGACTGCCAATTGAAAAATATTTGGATATGCCAAATGGCATAATAAATAAATGAAAAGAAAGTCTGTGCTCAATGATTACATTAAGGATATCAGTTAGTGTCGAGCATTTCTTATCATGTACAGTGTCGCGTATGGCCCAGTACTTGAACTGTAAAATTTATCTGAGAAAGAGAATAATAACAGAGCACGTGAAGATTCCTTCTTGGTTAGTTGATCATTCACAAGGTGCTGAATCATATGCTCAGCTTTTTTTAAAAAACCTTATTCCAAATTATAATATAAAGAGTCTTATAAAATACTATTTAACTGAAAATTCTCTACCACAGTCCAGTCACCTTGGTATATTAGATTACAACAGAACATATAGTACTGTATTATAATTCTTCCAATGGTATCGTAAGATCTACTTGGACCATGGCTTGGTTATTTTAATGTGCTCAAATGAAGTGTCCTGCAAAAATAATTGAGTGAGAAATGAACTTAGAATAACCACGAGCATTTTGACTGAACAAATTACTGAGCAAAATTGCTTTACCATGAAATGTTATACTCGTTGTCAAATAGTTTAGTCTAGTTAAAATGTTTGATCTAAAAGAACTCTATTCAAAGCAAATTTCATTTTCCATGGGTATTGGACAGACAGACTCTGAAAAGCTTCTGTAAACTTAGCTTTTTCAGATTTGAATCTTGATTCTGGAGCCAAAGATTTCTGGGCATTTCTCCTGAGGACTGAGGGTTTGGCAAAAATCAGCAACATGATGCTGTGAGCACCGAATGACTCCTGCCTACATACAATTTGATGGAGGAAAATGAATATTGATAAGCTTGACAAGTGATACCGCCTAAGTTCTTCCTGGAAAACATAAAATCTGATTTAGAATTATTCCTTGGTTGAGTATTTAGGTAACTGTATGCAAACTTGTTGTTATATGAGATAGCAATGAAGCAGTAAGAATGAGGGGGATATAAAAAGTAGTTACTGCTGGGTTCAGAGCTAAGCAATTATTTGCTTTAGACATGGTTTGTTGAATCAGTCACAATATACTTTCCTGACCTATATTAAGCACAAACTAGGAACTTAATCCTGATCATAAACCAGGAAGCTAGTTGGGATAAGAGAGGTTCCTGCCTGGCACAAGATGCTTAAAATGATTGTAGCAAAAGAAGCATTTTAGGGAACATCAAGAACTAAAAGAAGAGAAAATACATTTGTTTTATTAGAATAGTTTCAACGTCTCAAAATAAAAATTTCTACTCCTTAGTTTGCATCATTTATAAAGTTTATAGCAGCAATATTAAAGCTGCCCATATGGGTTGTAGTTAAGAGGGAACAAGATGGCAATGTTCCTTTTTTGCTGACAAATCCCACCCCCTCCCAATTCAGTGTGTTCCTTCCCCATTTTTCTCCCAGTGTTTTTGGTTTATGGAACTTCTAGATGCACATATTTTTTTTATACTTGTACTTTTATTACATAACTCAAAATCTATTCCTGACCTCCCTATGCTAATGTTTTAGTTAACTTCACACCTACTAAAGTTGCAATGTTATTTTCTTTAGAGATGGTGCCATCAGATTTCCTGTGTATCATGCACAATGATGGTCACTGGCAGATGGGCCAGTGCACTGAAATGGGAGGGGGAGGGAGATAATCCAAGAGTAATTTGTAACAATTGATAGAATAAAAAAGGCTGATGGTTTTATCCCACCCTTATTCCATGAAATGTCTTAATCCTAATTAAGTTGATAAGGTGACTAGGGTAATTCTGTACCAAAGGGATGAGTATTCTTGTGGAGTCACAACCTCTTCTGGCAACCTCTTGTTTAACACTGGTGTACAATTTCTCACCATTTTGAGGCAGAAAACAGAGGAAAGCTGTAAGGTAAGCTATACAATAGGCTTATTATAAAAAGGAAATAAAAACTTTCCTTCCCAGTCCCCCAGCGAGGGAAAAACACATTTCAGTTCCCATAAAATAGCTTCCAAAATATATCTAATCTACCCCTTCTGCAAAGGATTACATTAAAATATGAATAAAGTGTATATTACATTATAAAAGCATAATCTTCTTTTGATAGTAGATCCAGCTTTGAGAATTTTCATTGTTGGTGGAGACAGCAGTCATGAATGGGTTAACTCCGTTATCAGCCAATGGGATTGAGTCTGAAGATTTGCACATCCCACCTTCTTCACTGGCCTCACCAGCTTTTTTAGACTCACTGTTTCAAGGGATAACGTGCTATTCTAGTTCTGTAGCTATAATAAATACAAAAAAAAAAACCCCTTTCTTCACTGATTTCTCCCCTGGCTTCTTTTAATTTAAAGCAGCAAGGCCAGTGGAGCCACAGGAGCCTTGCAGAGGTGAGGGCTTTTCTGTGGGGTGATTTTTGCCGCCCTACACCCCCTCCAACGTTTCAGACCTTTTGGAGGTTGTGAGCTCTGGAGGTGTCGGGAAGGCCCAGGTGAGCTGAGAACATCGTGTGTGTAGGGGGGGGGGGATCCCTGCGGCTCAGGCTTCACTCCACATGGGTGCTAGAGCTGCTGGTGGAGTTTCTCTTCAGGCGGCCACCATTTTGAATGATCTAAAAGTTGCTGCTGCCATTTTGTTTTGGTGCGAAATGTACTTGACCTCAGAAGAAGACCAGCAGGCCTCTCCTTTGTTGTAGGAGGCTGGTGGAATGTTGGTGGTCGCCCTGTGGGTGTGGGCAGCCCTTGGGAGCCCCCTTGAGCCTCTGCAGGTCCATTCCCTGAGGCTAGTGGGCAGTTCGAGCTGGATCACACCACAGCAGAGCTGCAGCCTCCTGCCACCACCACTGGGACCCAGGTGAGCCAGGACTGCTGCACAAGGCCGGAGAACCCAGCACTAGGCCTGCATACAGATAAGTATGGAGGATTCCCCAGGGGAGGTGATTTCCCATTCTTCCCCTCTGGAAGAGGCTGTTATAAGGCCTTCAGGGGTACCCCCCACCAGAAAGAGGGCTGGCCCTCCTCCCAAAACTGGGCCTTCTCAAAAAGCCTCTAAGGCATCACAACTGGCAGAAGAGAGGAGGCAAAGAACTCTGGATCGTGAATTTGCCAGAGCTCAGAAGGAGGCTGAGAAACAGGTCTCCCAAATTACTGTGTAGGCCCAAGCCCCAGCCCTCTGAAGAGGTTTCTGTCTCTCCTGATCCTCCTCTGCCCCAGGAGTTGTCTGCTGATAGCAGGGAGGAAGGTTTCCTTTCAGAACAGGAAGAAAGTGAGATCATTCCCAATTCTCATAGGGACAGTCTGTGCCAGGCTGTGACTGCTACTCCCCCATTGGGATCCAACTGGGGTCTCAACCGACATGGCTGCCTATAATTTCTGAGGCAATTTGCCAGGGCATAGCAGCCGGTCTGATGCAGAGGGATTCCTCTCGGGCCTCTGGCCAAAGCAAATCTTTGTGAGGGGTTGGTGTTTAAGAAGAAGAATAAAACTTCTTCTGCAAGAACTCAATCTGAACCTAGACGCCCATCCAGATCACCTAGTCAGTCATCTTCTGCGGAGGACGAGGATACGCAACATTCAGATGTCTGCTGATGAGGGTCTTGGGCCCGATCAGTCTGCATTTGTGGGCCTCTTTAAGCCCACACTCTTTAAGCCACTCCTCTAAAAGGCATGTAGGGTGACTGCTGCGGGATGAGTCACTGGAGCCCCCTGCTCCGACACCAGGGGACAACACTGATCACTTGTTCTTAGAGTCAGTAGCCCCTAAGGAAGTAGTACTGGCCCCTAAGCTCTTTCTGGACATGTTTCAGCGTCAGTGGGCTTCCCCGGGATCAGGCCCCTTTCCCAACTCTAATGATAACAGTTTTACGACGTTGGGCCAGAATTGAACAAGGCACTGGAGGTTCCCATGGTGGATGCACCGATTGTGTCCATTTCGGCTCCATCAGCAGTCACTAGTAGTCCAGCAGATTCCCTCCACCCTGAGGATAAGCGGTGGAGCAGGCACTGGTTAATGGTCACCAGTTGGCTGCTTGGGCCATTAAAGCCTCCACCGCTTCTTCCTTTTTTGGTAGACCGGCTCTCAAATGGCTCAAAAGATTACAGGATAGGATTCCTGCTAGTGCTGTTAGGGCACACCAGGATTTTTAACAAAATAAAGGTGGCTATGGAGTTTGTTGCAGATGCCTCACTTAACGCCCTCCCGTTTCGCATCCAAGTCCATGGCCACTTCCATTGCCACTAGATGACTCCTGTGATTGAGACAGTGGCAGGCGATGCCAAACATAAAAGGAGCCCCGCATCAGCCCCCTGTTCAGGTCAGCATCTATTTAGTCAGCCTCTGGAGCCAATGTTAACGGAATCCAAAGACAAATGAAGATTTTGCCTTCCCAGTTTAAGAAATCGGGACAAAAATCCCTTTCCTCTTACAGGAGGTTGCCCTTTTGTAGTGGAAGGGGAGGCTTTTCCTCCCTCGCTCCCAGTGTCCATGGGGGGCGATTGGCTTTTTTTGCCCATTGATGGGAGGCAATAACATTGGATGCTTGGGTAAGGGGGATAGTGCCCAAAGACCTTTTTCTCAAGTTTCGCTCCTAAACCCCCCCCCCCTTGAGGTTTTTCAGAACTTGCCCAGAGTCCCAGAATGCAAACTGAAGGCTTCTGGTGGAACAAGCAATTCAGCACCTCCTGGACATCCAAGTGATCCAGGCAGTTCCACCGGATCAGAAAGGGCTGGGGTTTTATTCCCTTCTGTTCATCGTTCCAAAGACCTTGGGGGGCTGGAGGGCAATACTCGACCTAAAGCTGTTGAATCGCCATATAGTATATTGGTGCTTCAAAATGCAGTAATTGCAAACCATCCTGGAGAGTGTGTGAAGGGACAACTTCCACACCTCAGTGGATCTGATGGAGGCATACCACAATATACTCATTTCGACAGCTCACAGGGAGTTTCTCAGGTTTGTTACCGAGGTGGACATTATCAATACAAGGCTCTTCTATTCAGCCTCTCCTCAGCGCCCAGGGTGTTCACAAAGGTGCTAGCAGCCTTGGCTGCCCATATAAGGGCCAGTCAGGATTCTCTGCTATTTGGATGACATCCTGCCTCTGTCCAGGTTCCCTTACCAGGCAAGCCAGGACCTTCAGCTGACCCTCCAGTTGTTAAGAGACAACTGGTTTTCCATCAACCTGGGCAAAAGTCCACCTCTCTCCCACCACCAGAATTCTCCATCTGGGGCAGTCATATATACCAGGGAGGGAAAGGTCTATCTTTTGCAAGAACGCCAAGCCAGTCTGAGATCGATGGCATTGAATATTGCAATGAGGTGGCAGGTGCGCTGGTTGTGTTGTCCCAACTGTTGGGGAGATGGTGTCCTGTTTCCACATCATGCCATGGGCGAGACTACACAGCAAGCCACTCCATGGTTCCTCATTCCCCATTAGAGGGCAGACAGAGCCAGCTCGAGTGTACGGGTGGTCCTGACACCGGGGGTTCATGGTTCCCTGAGGTGGTGGATGTCATCGGCAATTTCCAGGGGACCTTGTTCCGAGAGCCTACACAGATTTCAGTGACCATGGACATCAGCCTGTCGGGCTGGGGAGCGCACCTTTGCTCGGACATCCCCTGGTCCCCATTGGACAACCAACACAACATCAATTGGCTGGAACTGAAGGCCCTCTGCCTGGCGCTCCTGCACTTCAGTTGTCACCTGGAAGGATGTCATTTCCTCATCTACACCAACAACATGACCGTGAAGGCGCATGTCAATCACCTGGGCAGCATGCACTCCAGGTCCCTGATGCAGGAGGCGTTGCGATTCAGGATGTGTCGGGGTGCCACCTGTTGTTGCTGAGAGCTGAGCACATCTCCGGCATGGCCAACTTCAGAGCAGATCAACTCAGTTGCTATGAGGTGGACCAGATGGAGTGGCAACTCCATCCAAGACTGTTTCATCAGCTGACCTGTCGGTATGGGTCGCTCTCAGTTGACCTCTTCATGATGAAGGAGACAGATAGCTGAAGTGGTTCATGTCATGGTACCCAGAGCCAGGGGCAGAAAGCAGGACGCACTCAGGTGTCGGTGGCACAACGGTCTTCTCTATGCATTTCCCCCCATTCCCCTCATTCAGCAGGTGGTGTGGAAGTTGCTAGAGGAGGATGAGGAGGAGCTCATCCTGCTTGCCCCAGTCTGGCCATGCCATCCCTGATTTGCGGACCTGAAAGCACTATCCGTGCCCCCCACCTTGGCACCTGCCACTGTCACTGGATGTTCTCAGTCAAGGCTCTCTCCTACATACGGATCCGGGCTGGATCAAGTGATTGAGCAGTGCAGTTTGATTGTGGGACAATTATCTCCTCAAGTAGTGGCCATGATCCAAGCATTTCATTGACCATCTATGACCCGTATTTACGACGCAACGTGGAAGGCGTTTGTCTTATGGTGCTCCGGCAAGGTAATGGCTGCGAACCAGGCACAATTACATCATGTGCTGGACTTCCTATAGGAGGGCTTGAACAAAGGTCTTTCGCCTAATATCCTACAAACGCTAAGTGGTGGCAGTCTCGTTCATCTTGACTTGCAAGGATTGTAACTCTCTCTCACAACATCCCCCAATTCGTCGTTGTTTGTGAGGAACTGGGAATCCGCAGCTACCCGTAATTCATCGCTACCCTACCCTGGACCTGCCCAAAGTCTTCCTGACTTTGATGGGTCCTCTCTTTAAACCACTACATGACACCTTCCTGAGGTATCTGTCTTTCAAAGTTTTATTCCTCATAGCCATTACATCGGCAAGGAGATTTTCTGAGTTGGCAGCCTTGTCTGTGCGAAGGACTTGGGCGTATTTCACCAGACAGGGTAGTTTTGAGGCTGGACCCCTCCTTTGTGCCCAAAGTCAACTCTCATTTCCAGCTGGTGCTCCCAAACTTTTCTCCATCTCCTACCCACAGACTAGAAAGACAGTGACATAAGCTCGACATGAGATGGGCTCTTCAAATTATATCCGCTGGACTTCTCCAATTCGACGCACTGAGGTTCTATTCATATCTTATCAATTGACCTCCTTTAGACTTAAAACATCATCTGCTACTTTGGGTCTGTGGATCAGAGCCTACATTACCCAGTCATATGAGTTGCAATTGCAGCCGGTTTCCTGATCATATCTTGGCACATTCAACGTGGAGTGCAGCGACTTCAGCTGCCTGGGCCACTCAAGCCTCCCTTGAGGAAGTTTGTAATGCGACTACCTGGACATCCTCTTCGACATTCATCCACCACTACAAAATCGACATTTACGCATCGGCGGATTTAGCCTTCAGCAGACGGGTTCTGCAGCATGTGTGAGAGGCTCAAGAACATTCAGCCCAGTCGCAGGCCCGTCCATAGGGACACTACTAGCTTTGGTATGTCCCATTCATGACTGCTGTCTCCACCAACAATGGAGATTGGGTGTTGTTTACTTGATACACTCAATCTCTGGAAAGGTGGAGACAGCAGTCATCGCCACCCTATGAAGTGGTCCGGTCCGAAGTTGGAGGTGTTTCTTTGATGTTACCATAGCACGTCAGTCTGCAGATCACATTCGTCATAAAAAGCTGGTGAGGTCCAGTGAAGAAGGCAGGATATGCAAATCTTCAGACACAATCCCATTGGATGATAACGGAGTTAAACCCATTCATGACTGCTGTTTCCACCTCCCAGAGATTGAGCGTATCAGGTAAGTCAATGCCCAATCTATGCTGAAAAATGGAAGGAAATATACAATTGTTACTTATGAGAAATATTGGGTATGAAGTGGAATTTGGAATCTCAATTTGTAAATCTGATTTAGCCATTAAACATCTATTTTAGTCAGAGGAAGACAAATTCATTGTCTTTCAACAATCACAAATAATATTTTGATCCAAATTGTCTTCAGGCTTTTGTTTTGTTATGACCCTTATGTCTATGATGCTGTGTATTTATTTGAGAAAAATAGACAAGTCCAGAGCACCACAAATTTTAGAACATGCTTATCCTAACCTATACTTTCTAGAGGAAAAATGAAAGAATTTATTGTTTGAAACCAAAGCCAAACAATAGAGCAATATTTGGAATATAAAATGTTGATCTATTTCACTTATAATTCCTGACTATTGGCCATACTGAGTAAAACTGTTGGATGCTATCATTTTAAAAAAGGGAGGGATTACAAGTTTCCCCACCCTTCCAAACTGACCTGGATGATTTATGGGAAGATATAGGCTCTTTTCCGTTTATAAAGCATAATTCATCATTTAAGAGAAAATCATTCTATCGCTTACCTACGAGCTATGAGGTTTGTATAGCATAATGTCTTTGTAGAATGTCAAAAAACATATGTAGCTTGAACACAGTTGTGCTTGTTCAGGCAGGCAAATAACTATGCAGAAAATGAAGCATGAGTGCAAAACACACAGGACTGAGCAGAAGGAGATATGCATTCCTTGCTGAAATGATGGACTCTCCCGATGGAGATCACAGCAGGCCTTGATTAATAGCTTTGACTTCTCAGTTCTCTCTAAAAAAAGGAGACAGAAACAACAATCCAGTATAAGCATTAGGTGATCATTGATTCCTTCCCAAGTAGATGGTAGTAATAATCAGCATCAGCACATCTGTCAACATTTATTAAATTCCTCCCGAATGAATGAGCAGGGAAAGTGAATCACCTTGACCTCTCCTACTAGATCCCATTAAGATACAGCTGCCTGTGAGTTAGGTTTTTGGTACATCAAGGTGATGTATTCCTGAAATGATGAGATCCAAAGCTTTACATCAACTTTGCATTCTGCGGGAATCAATAATTACTAACTGGTATTAAAAAAGCTTTATATTATTACAAAGTAATGTGGGTCAATGTAGCATCAGAGGGTTTTCTGAAAAAAAAATGGCAAAATTCACTCATTTCTTTATAATCTAAACAGTTTGTAAATTAAACAGTTCAAATATAGCAATGAATGAAAGTGGAGAACATTATTATATTATTATTAAATTCATTTGCTATACATCTTGTGTTTCAAGTACAAGATTATGCACCTAGAAATGATTGGGAGTCAGGCAGTATCTGAATTGAATCAAGAAATAGAAAAGATAGGATAGGACTGCAGCTCTTGCAGCCTTCCATGCGTTTCCTAAGGGTTTTCCAAGACTCCAAGTGGTTTCACAGAGGTCATAGTAGCAGCAGACTGATATTTTGGGTGATTATGATCTCACTTCATGCAGATGACCCCTTTCTCCCCCCTTTAACTTGGAAATGATATTATGATGATCATCTTCGCGGCTGAATTTATTCTAAATACAATGCTTTTTCTGGGTAAGTCATCTTGACTGTGGATTGAGTGACTTTTGTGTAGATTGCATTTATCTTCTTTTCTTGGATGAAAGCTGATGTCAGGGATTGTTTGGGTGAGTTGGACTTGAAAATGATCCCTCGAACCAATCTGTGAGCATGTCTGGGGGTGAAGGTGGTTTGATTTGCTTTGTGGAATGAGGAATATATTTGTTTGTTTGTATCCTGCCCATTATTTTTACAAATAACTCAAGGTTGGGCAAACATATCCAGCACATTCCTCCTCCTTCTATGTTCCCACAATAACAACCATGTGAGATAGATTGGGCTACGAGAGTGTCTGGCTCAGAGTCACCAGCTGGCTTTCATGGCTAAGGTGGGACTGAGCTCAACACCAGGCAGGAGCGTGGCCAGCATGTGACACATCCAGCCCATGGGCCAGAGTTGACAGCCCTGAACTAGAGCAAACTGTTCTAGTTGTAGTAATCCTGATTGAAGTGTCTCAGAAGACACAATTTCCCCTCCCCAGATGGTTGGATGATGAGGACAGTTGATTCACCAGTTTGGCAATCCAAGGGAGTGAATTGGGAAATGTTGGGGTGAGTTGGAACATCACAGGGGTGATGGGCATTAGTAGATAGTGTGAGGGCTGAAATGGACTGTTCTCAGGGAACATGGGTCCAGTGCAGAGGTGAGTTCCTCCCGGCATATGGTATACTTAACTGCCCCCCTTGGCCATGGTCAGATCACACACTAATTACCATGAGATTCTCTGTTGTCACTATCTACTACAGGGAGGCAGGATCTATTGCATCAGTCCTCCTCAGTGACTGATGGAAACCTGATGGGTTTTAGAGGGAACTGGAGATTATTACTGTACAGTTTGTTTGAAGCCCTGGTATATCTTGGAACAGGTTGTGTTTCTGTGAGCTCTCCCCTCACGTGAATCCTGTCAGATTCTGTGGTTCACAGAAGAATTGAGGGAGATGAATTGAGAGAAGAGACATCTAGAGTACTGCTGTTGTTCGATGAGGGATGAACTTGACCAGATACGAGTTACAGCTGCTATTAAAGCCTCCCCTGTGGCAGTAATAAAAGGCAAAGTGGCAATACTCCTCTGCTTTTATTCTGACAGAAGATAGCTGTCCCCATAACCTTGTTTTCTGCTGATATATGCTCTCTTAGGAAGAGGTCCTTGCACAAGACCATGTTGAAGAACTTGCTTAGCATCTGATGACCAAAATAATCTAAATTCATTATCAGTTGGGTGCAGGCTTAGGTGTCCTCTTTTAAACTTTGCTAATCTCATAGGACAGAGAATGCATGGTTTTTTTAGTGGCTGTCCCAACCCTGCTTTTATTCAGGCATTTCAATCCAGTTTAAGAGGAGTCACCTTTTTGTTTGTTTAATTATGTTTGTTTAGCTGTTTTAATGGTCTGTCTGTCTCTGCCTCTCTTTCTCCCTCTCTCTTTGATTTATAGTTTGTTTTTGTTCTACGCACCAAGAGTTGTTTGAGGTCCAGGCAGCCCTATAAACCCATTAGAAATATAGATAAATAAGATTAATTAATGAATGACTGCTGATTTCCCCCCAATTGGTTTCATAGTGCAAAGAAGCAATACAAAGGGGTGGAGTAAGAGCAGGGTTAACTCAGGAATTCCACCAAAACACCGGGCATCCATCAAACCAGAACTGTTTTCCTCCCTATGAAATAAAAAGTACCATGGGTGCAAATTAAAGACTGCAACTGCTTTACAAAGTCTAAACGAGGAAAGTATTCAGGAAGGACAAAAGCAACTTTAAAGATACAGAAAACATTATTTCTTTAGCAAATAAATCATTTAGAGAGAATAGAAATATTTCTAAAGCAGATCTTAAAAGAGGTAAGAAGGAATGTTTTGATGAATTTGTTAAGGACTGAAATAAAAATAATTGCTTTCATATCTCCATATTTTATTCCCTTTGTTTAAAGTTTATATCAACAATGGCCTTTAGCATAACATTCTGATGTTTCTTACTAGCAGTACTATGAAACAGAATCAGATTTTGTAATAAACAATGGTTAAATGTCTCAGTGGTTTAATGCTATGCTGTAGTGCTGGTGCAATAAAATGACTCTGTCCACAGATATTAACTTAGATACTAGGATTCCAGAATTAGATGAATTCGCAAGATATTAAAGTCCAAATTGTGTGGAGGAAATATCATAAAAGCCATAAATACCTGTGATATATTATACCTGGGCTATACCTGTGATTCGATACTCTGCAGGAATAATTGACTGGACCCAGATGGAGTTGGACAATTTGGATAGAAAAACAAGGAAGCTTATACATGACCCATGCTTTTGCACCCTAAAAGTGATGTTGACCCAATTATATCTACCAAGAGGAAGATGGGTGCTTGAGGACTCCTACAAGTAAAACAGACTGGGGAAGAAGAAAAACACAGCTTGAATGATTACATCGCAGAAAGTGAAGCACCAATGATTAAGGAAGTAAATAAAGGAAGTAATGAGAAGAGAGCTGAAATTGGAAAAATAAAGCTATGCATAGCCATACTTGAAAAGTATTGAAGGCAAAGCTGACCAAAAGCTAACTTGGAACTGATTAAGATCAGGAGCACTGAAAAAAGAAACCAGAAGACTTATTTTGGCAGCTCAAGAACAAGCCTTAGCCACAAACTGCATGAAGGCAAAAATTCAACATGTTACCACCAACAGCAAATGTTGCCTCTGTAATGAGAAAGACAAGACAGTTGACCACTTGATCAGTGGTGTGCAGCAAAATTTCACAAACTGACTACCTACAACGCCATGACTGCGTTGCTAAGATCATTCACTGGAAATTGTGTCAATGGGAACATCAGGTTCAGAAGGTTTTAGAGATTGAGAAAGTCAAGATCTTGTGGGACTTCAGAATTCAGACTGACAGGCACTTGGCCCACAACACACCTGACATAACAATAGTTGAAAAGAAAAAAGTATGGTTCACTGACATTGCAATACCTGGAGATGCATGAATTGAAGATAAACAGCAAGAAAAATTCACAAAATACTGGGACTTGCAAATTGAAGTTGTGCGACTGTGGAAAAAGTAATTGTGTGTTGTCCCCGATTGTAATTGGAGCCCTTGGAGCAATACTTAAAGGGCTACCTCGCTATTTGGAAATTTTAAATTTATCAGACTTGAACATTCTGATTCTACAAAAAACCACCCTACTTGGAACAGCTTATATCCTCCGACGTTACCTTAACAGTTCCTAGGTCCTTGGTTAGGACTTGAGCTGTTGAGCTACCAACAGCCTCAAAGGCTGTGAATCTCACCAAGATTAACCGCATAATAATAATAATAATAATAATAATAATAATAATAATAATAACAACAACAACAACAACAACAACAACAACAACAACAACAACTCCGCCATTGCCGGTCCCAAGCCGGATGAGAAGGAGGAAGGTTGGGATCAGGTTGGCATCTGGTCCCGTAAAAAAACACCCGCCAACCCATACATATGGTGAAAAAAACAAATAAGAATTCCATACCGCATCGGTCATCGCGTGGGTTAACAAGGGCCGCGGCGGATGTTGGGGTCCCTGGACATCCGTCGACAAGTGGGCTACAAGTGGACCAGCCAACAAAACGACAAAAATATAGTGCAGATGAAAACCGTGCCATAATGGCCTGTTAACTAACAACTCAGAGCCAGAAAAAAGAGGCTATTTAAAGCGAATGTATGAATTATGGAAACAACAATATCCAGATTCAAATGTTAGTGAACAACGACTAGCAGATCAAAGGCGATTTATTATACGGAATAAAGTGTTTAGTGAAGTTGAACATGAGGAAATTCAGGCAAATTGCAAAACCCAAAAAACAATATCACAAGCGGAAATAACTGATATTCAAGACACAACTAAAGACATTATAGTAGAACTCCCAGAAGAAGCTCTTGGGAGGAAATAACACCACCACCACTAGAACCAGTTATCACTGAACCAACTGATGAACTAACTCAAAAACAAAAAGAATTGAAGGATAAGATCATGGAGCATTTTCTGCTTAATGAGGAAAGGCAACGTTTACCATCACTAAAACTGTGCCTAAGAAAATTTTGGCCCCTATCATGAAAATGGTTAATGCAGTGTTTTCAACAATTGAACCGGGATCCATCTTGGAAACAAACCAGTTAATGTACAGCGCAGCTGTAATAGTCACTAATGACCTAGGCATTAAAATTAAAGTACCTAGTCATACAACAGAAAAGCATCAAAGCCAAAGTGGAAAATCCGTTTAGAACAAAAAATAAAAAAATTAAGGGCAGATGCTAGTAACTTAAAGAACATGCATGAGCAACGGCTTAAAAACAACAAAATCATAGATCGGCTAATCAGGAGATATAGATTGGATACAAGAAACATCAATGAAGCTGTAGAGATTGTAAAACAGCAGATAACAGCAACAGCTAGAAAAATTGAAAGATATGAGGCACGAATCATCCAATATAAACAAAATCAGCAATTTCGATCATATCAACGGCGTTTTTATCAAGTCTTAATGTAATGGTGACACCAAAAGTGAAAAACCAGAAAAACAGGCCACAGTTGAATTCTGGAAAGAATTGTGGGAAAATGCAAAGGACTACAACAAGGAAGCAAAGTGGATACATGACTTTGAGAAAAGCATTGGCAACAAACAAATGCAAGTATTAGAAATAACAACTGAGATGGTCAAAAATCGAGTTTAAAAGGTAAAGAATTGGACATCACCTGGAAGTGACCAATTACATGGTTCTGGCTCAAATATCTGACCAGTTTACATGCAATATTGGCCAGGCAACTGAATGAAATTTTACAAAAGGGCCAAATTGATGAATGGTTGACAACTGGAAAAACATACTTGATTCAGAAAGATCCAACTAAAGGAACAACACCAGAAAAACTATAGACCAATAACATGCTTGCCAACAACCTTCAAATTACTCACAGGCATTATTGCAGATAACATGATGGATTATTTGGAAACAAACAACATCTTGCCAGTAGAGCAAAAAGGCAACAAAAGAAGGAGCAGGGGCACAAAAGATCAGCTTCTAATTGATAAAATTACATTAGAAAATTGTAAGAACAGAAAAACGAACTTGAATATGGTCTGGATTGATTACAAAAAGGCATTTGACTCACTGCCACATAGTTGGATCATAAAATGCTTAGAAAACAACTGGCATTAGCAAAAATATTACATCCTTTACTGAAAAGGCAATGAAACAATGGAGAACTGAGTTGGCAGTAGGGAATGAGAGCTACGGAATGGTTAATATCAAGCGAGGAATTTTCCAGGGTGATTCACTTTCACCTCTTCTCTTCATCATCGCAATGATCCCACTATCAGTAATCTTAAAAAAAAATGAAATTAGGCTAACAAACAGCCAAAAAAGCTGAAAAAATTTCGCATTTACTATATATGGATGATTTGAAACTCTATGGAAAGTCAGAAATAGAAATCCAATCATTGACAAATACAGTCCGAGTATTCAGCACCGATATTTCAATGCAGTTTGGCATGGAAAATGCGCCACTGTATCCATAAAAAGGGGCAAAATCACTGCATCTGAGGGAATTGAAATGCCCAATGGCCAACTAATTAAATGCAAAGAAAATGAAGCCTACAAATACTTAGGCATTCTGCAGTTGGATAACATCAGCATGGAGAAGTAAAACTATTGTCAGACGAGAGTACACCAACAGAGTTAGGAAAATTTTGAAATCTAAATTGAATGGTGGAAATACAATCAAGGCCATAAATACCTGGGCAATACCAGTTATAAGATACACAGCTGGCATAGTTAACTGGACACAAACTGATTTGGACCTTTTGGACCGAAAAACCAGGAAACTAATGACAATGCACTACAGTTTACATCCACGTGGTGATACTGATAGACTATATCTGCCCCGAAAATCAGGTGGCAGAGGATTATTACAAGTGAAGCAAACAGTTGAAGAAGAAAAACATGCACTGGCTGATTATTTAAAGAAAGTCAAGAACATCTATTAATCGAAGTAAAGAACAAAAATCTACTGAAGGCCCAACAGACAAAACAAGAATACAGAAAGATGTGATAAAATCAAGAATGGAGAGTTGGCAGAACAAAGCACTGCATGGTCAATTTCTGGAAAAAATAAAAGATAAAGTGGACAGGGAACAAACTTGGTTATGGTTAAAAACAGGTACATTAAAGAAAGAAACAGAGTCACTAATCCTGGCTGCGCAAGAACAAGCTATCCGCACAAATGCCATTAAGGCCAAAATTGAAAAATCCTCTGATGATGCCAAATGCAGACTTTGCAAAGAAGCTGACGAAACTGTTGATCACATTCTCAGCTGCTGTAAAAAAATCGCGCAGACTGATTATAAATTGCGGCACAATCCATTAGCACAAATGATCCATTGGAATTTGTGCAAAAATTATAATATTAAAACAGCAACAAACTGGTGGGAACATCAGCCTGAAAAAGTCACAGAAAATCAGATGGTCAAGATCTTGTGGGATTTCCGTATACAAACGGACAAAATACTGGCGCATAATACACCAGACATCACACTGGTTGAGAAAAATAAGGTCACAATCATAGACATCGCAATACCAGGTGATAGCAGGGTCGCCGAGAAGGAACATGAAAAAATCGCAAGATACCAGGACTTAAAAATCGAAATTCAACGACTATGGCACAAACCAGCAGTGATAATTCCAGTGGTAATTGGCACACTGGGTGCTATTCCAAAAGCACTGGAATTACATTGAAAACAGTTAAAAATTGACAAAATCACCATCAGTCAAATGCAAAAAGCCGCACTGCTTGGATCTGCACGCATATTACGAAAAAATGTTACGACGTCCTAGGCCCCTGGGTGGGGCCCGACTAGTAACCAATGCCAAATCCGGCGAAACAACTGGCCGCTGTGATACAATTGTACAATAATAATAATAATAATAATAATAATAATAACTCCGCCATTGCCGGTCCCAAGCCCGGATGAGAAAGGAGGAAGGTTGGGATCAGGTTGGCATCTGGTCCCGTAAAAAACCCCCCGCCAACCCATACAATATGGTGAAAAAAACAAATAAGAATTCCATACCGCATCGGTCGTCGCGCGGGTTAACAAGGGCCGCGGCGGATGTTGGGGTCCCTGGACATCCGTCGACAAGTGGGCTACAAGTGGACCAGCCAACAAAACGACAAAAATATAGTGCAGATGAAAACCGTGCCATAATGGCCTGTTACTACAACTCAGAGCCAGAAAAAAGAGGCTATTTAAAGCGAATGTATGAATTATGGAAACAACAATATCCAGATTCAAATGTTAGTGAACAACGACTAGCAGATCAAAGGCGATTTATTATACGGAATAAAGTGTTTAGTGAAGTTGAACATGAGGAAATTCAGGCAAATTGCAAAACCCAAAAAACAATATCACAAGCGGAAATAACTGATATTCAAGACACAACTAAAGACATTATAGTAGAACTCCCAGAAGAAGCTCTTGGGGAGGAAATAACACCACCACCACTAGAACCAGTTATCACTGAACCAACTGATGAACTAACTCAAAAACAAAAAGAATTGAAGGATAAGATCATGGAGCATTTTCTGCTTAATGAGGAAAGGCAACGTTTACCAACACTAAAACTGTGCCTAAGAAAATTTTGGCCCCTATCATGAAAATGGTTAATGCAGTGTTTTCAACAATTGAACCGGGATCCATCTTGGAAACAAACCAGTTAATGTACAGCACAGCTGTAATAGTCACTAATGAACTAGGCATTAAAATTAAAGTACCTAGTCACACAACAGAAAAAGCATCAAAGCCAAAGTGGAAAATCCGTTTAGAACAAAAAATAAAAAAATTAAGGGCAGATGCTAGTAACTTAAAGAACATGCATGAGCAACGGCTTAAAAACAACAAAATCATAGATCGGCTAATCAGGAGATATAGATTGGATACAAGAAACATCAATGAAGCTGTAGAGATTGTAAAACAGCAGATAACAGCAACAGCTAGAAAAATTGAAAGATATGAGGCACGAATCATCCAATATAAACAAAATCAGCAATTTCGATCAGATCAACGGCGTTTTTATCAAAGTCTTAATGTAAATGGTGACACCAAAAGTGAAAAACCAGAAAAACAGGCCACAGTTGAATTCTGGAAAGAATTGTGGGAAAATGCAAAGGACTACAACAAGGAAGCAAAGTGGATACATGACTTTGAGAAAAGCATTGGCAACAAACAAATGCAAGTATTAGAAATAACAACTGAGATGGTCAAAAATCGAGTTAAAAAGGTAAAGAATTGGACATTACCTGGAAGTGACCAATTACATGGTTTCTGGCTCAAATATCTGACCAGTTTACATGCAATATTGGCCAGGCAACTGAATGAAATTTTACAAAAGGGCCAAATTGATGAATGGTTGACAACTGGAAAAACATACTTGATTCAGAAAGATCCAACTAAAGGAACAACACCAGAAAACTATAGACCAATAACATGCTTGCCAACAACCTTCAAATTACTCACAGGCATTATTGCAGATAACATGATGGATTATTTGGAAACAAACAACATCTTGCCAGTAGAGCAAAAAGGCAACAAAAGAAGGAGCAGGGGCACAAAAGATCAGCTTCTAATTGATAAAATGATATTAGAAAATTGTAAGAACAGAAAAACGAACTTGAATATGGTCTGGATTGATTACAAAAAGGCATTTGACTCACTGCCACATAGTTGGATCATAAAATGCTTAGAAACAACTGGCATTAGCAAAAATATTACATCCTTTACTGAAAAGGCAATGAAACAATGGAGAACTGAGTTGGCAGTAGGGAATGAGAGCTACGGAATGGTTAATATCAAGCGAGGAATTTTCCAGGGTGATTCACTTTCACCTCTTCTCTTCATCATCGCAATGATCCCACTATCAGTAATCTTAAAAAAAATGAAATTAGGCTACCAAACAGCCAAAAAAGCTGAAAAAATTTCGCATTTACTATATATGGATGATTTGAAACTCTATGGAAAGTCAGAAATAGAAATCCAATCATTGACAAATACAGTCCGAGTATTCAGCACCGATATTTCAATGCAGTTTGGCATGGAAAAATGCGCAACTGTATCCATAAAAGGGGCAAAATCACTGCATCTGAGGGAATTGAAATGCCCAATGGCCAACTAATTAAATGCAAAGAAAATGAAGCCTACAAATACTTAGGCATTCTGCAGTTGGATAACATCAAGCATGGAGAAGTAAAACTATTGTCAGACGAGAGTACACCAACAGAGTTAGGAAAATTTTGAAATCTAAATTGAATGGTGGAAATACAATCAAGGCCATAAATACCTGGGCAATACCAGTTATAAGATACACAGCTGGCATAGTTAACTGGACACAAACTGATTTGGACCTTTTGGACCGAAAAACCAGGAAACTAATGACAATGCACTACAGTTTACATCCACGTGGTGATACTGATAGACTATATCTGCCCCGAAAATCAGGTGGCAGAGGATTATTACAAGTGAAGCAAACAGTTGAAGAAGAAAAACATGCACTGGCTGATTATTTAAAAGAAAGTCAAGAACATCTATTAATCGAAGTAAAGAGCAAAAATCTACTGAAGGCCCAACAGACAAAACAAGAATACAGAAAAGATGTGATAAAATCAAGAATGGAGAGTTGGCAGAACAAAGCACTGCATGGTCAATTTCTGGAAAAAATAAAAGATAAAGTGGACAGGGAACAAACTTGGTTATGGTTAAAAACAGGTACATTAAAGAAAGAAACAGAGTCACTAATCCTGGCTGCGCAAGAACAAGCTATCCGCACAAATGCCATTAAGGCCAAAATCGAAAAATCCTCTGATGATGCCAAATGCAGACTTTGCAAAGAAGCTGACGAAACTGTTGATCACATTCTCAGCTGCTGTAAAAAAATCGCGCAGACTGAGTATAAATTGCGGCACAATTCAGTAGCACAAATGATCCATTGGAATTTGTGCAAAAATTATAATATTAAAACCGCAACAAACTGGTGGGAACATCAGCCTGAAAAAGTCACAGAAAATCAGATGGTCAAGATCTTGTGGGATTTCCGTATACAAACCGACAAAATACTGGCGCATAATACACCAGACATCACACTGGTTGAGAAAAATAAAGTCACAATCATAGACATCGCAATACCAGGTGATAGCAGGGTCGCCGAGAAGGAACATGAAAAAATCGCAAGATACCAGGACTTAAAAATCGAAATTCAACGACTATGGCACAAACCAGCAGTGGTAATTCCAGTGGTAATTGGCACACTGGGTGCTATTCCAAAAGCACTGGAATTACATTTAAAACAGTTAAAAATTGACAAAATCACCATCAGTCAAATGCAAAAAGCCGCACTGCTTGGATCTGTACGCATATTACGAAAATATGTTACGACGTCCTAGGCCCCTGGGTGGGGCCCGACTAGTAACCAATGCCAAATCCGGCGAAACAACTGGCCGCTGTGATACAATTGTACAATAATAATAATAATAATAATAAACCAATTACATGGTTTCTGGCACAAATATCTGACCAGTTTACATGCAATATTGGCCAGGCAACTGAATGAAATTTTACAAAAGGGCCAAATTGATGAATGGTTAACAACTGGAAAAACATACTTGATTCAGAAAGATGCAACTAAAGGAACAACACCTGAAAACTACAGACCAATAACATGCTTGCCAACAACCTTCAAATTACTTACAGGCAATATTGCAGATAACATGATGGATTATTTGGAAACAAACTACATCTTGCCAGTAGAGCAAAAAGACAACAAAAGAAGAAGCAGGGGCATAAAAGATCAGCTCCTAATTGATAAAATGATATTAGAAAATTGTAAGAACAGAAAAACGAACTTGAATATGGTCTGGATTGATTACAAAAAGGCATTTGACTCACTGCCACATAGTTGGATCATAAAATGCTTAGAAACAACTGGCATTAGCAAAAATATTACATCCTTTACTGAAAAGGCGATGAAACAATGGAGAACTGAGTTGGCAGTAGGGAATGAGATCTACGGAATGGTTAATATCAAGCGAGGAATTTTCCAGGGTGATTCACTTTCACCTCTTCTCTTCATCATCACAATGATCCGACTATCAGTAATCTTAAAAAAAAAATGAAATTAGGCTAACAAACAGCCAAAGAAGCTGAAAAAATTTCGCATTTACTATATATGGATGATTTGAAACTCTATGAAAAGTCAGAAATAGAAATCCAATCATTGACAAACACAGTCCGAGTATTCAGCACCGATATTTCAATGCAATTTGGCATGGAAAAATGTGCCACTGTATCAATAAAGGGGGAAAATCACTGCATGTGAGGGAATTGAAATGCCCAATGGCCAACTAATTAAATACAATGAAAATGAAGCCTACAAATACTTAGGCATTCTGCAGTTGGATAACATCAAGCATGGAGAAGTAAAAACTATTATCAGGTGAGAGTACACCAACAGAGTTAGGAAAATTTTGAAATCTAAATTGAATGGTGGAAATACAATCAAGGCCATAAATACCTGGGCAATACCAGTTATAAGATACACAGCTGGTATAGTTAACTGGACACAAGCTGATTCGGACATTTTGGACCGAAAAACCAGGAAACTAATGACAATGCACTACAGTTTACATCCACATGGTAATACTGATAGACTATACCTGCCCCGAAAATCAGGTAGCAGAGGATTATTGCAAGTGAAGCAAACAGTTGAAAAAGAAAAACATGCACTGGCTGATTATTTAAAAGAAAGTCAAGAACATCTATTAATCGAAGTAAAGAACAAAAATCTACTGAAGGCCCAACAGACGAAACAGAAAAGATGTGATAAAATCAAGAATGGAGAGTTGGCAGAACAAAGCACTGCATGGCCAATTTCTGGAAAAAATAAAAGATAAAGTGGACAGTGAACAAACTTGGTTATGGTTAACAACAGGTACATTAAAGAAAGAAACAAAGTCACTAATCCTGGCTGCGCAAGAACAAGCTATCCGCACAAATGCCATTAAGGCCAAAATCAAAAAATCCTCTGATGATGCCAAATGCAGACTTTGCAAAGAAGCTGATGAAACTGTTGATCACATACTCAGCTGCTGTAAAAAAATCGCGCAGACTGATTATAAATTGCGGCACAATTCAGTAGCACAAATGATCCATTGGAATTTGTGCAAAAAATATAATATTAAAAGAGCAACAAACTGGTGGGAACATCAGCCTGAAAAAGTCACCGAAAATCAGATGGTCAAGATCTTGTGGGATTTTCGCATACAAACAGACAAAATACTGGTGCATAATACACCAGACATCACACTGGTTGAGAAAAATAAGGTCACAATCATAGACATCGTAATACCAGGTAATAGCAGGGTCGCTGAGAAGGAACATGAAAAAAATCGCAAACTACCAGGACTTAAAAATTGAAATTCAACGACTATGGCACAAACCAGCAGTGATAATTCCAGTGGTAATTGGCACACTGGGTGCTATTCCAAAAGCACTGGAATTACATTGAAAACAGTTAAAAATTGACAAAATCACCATCAGTCAAATGCAAAAAGCCGCACTGCTTGGATCTGCACGCATATTATGAAAATACGTTACGACGTCCTAGACCCCTGGGTGGGGCCCGACTAGTAACCAATGCCAAATCCAGCGAAACAACTGGCCGCTGTGATACAATTGTATTGAATTTGCTTGACTTAGTTAAGAAATAGTTAAGGTTTGTGTGAGAATGTCCTCTTTCATTATAACAGTCCAGAGCTCTGCTGTCTTACGACATTCTGTGTTCCCATTTAGTCTCATGGGAAGACATTGTGATGGAACTCATTCTATTGGGTATTTTCAGTAACATTGCTGTGTTTACTGCTAAGGGTGAGTCCTAACCTTGTGAAATTGTTGGATAATTTGTCATTGCTAGGGAGAAATTTGGGGGAATTCTCCGCTCATTTTGTCTGCCTACAAATTTGATGGTTAAACTTCTGTCCAATTCTAGTGAGACTCACAGAGATTTGTTGATATGTTACTCTTCATGATTGACCATCATAATTATGTCTAACTGAAAACTATTACATGTTTGAACTGTTACATATGTAGGGGTCAAAATCAGAATTACTCTAATTATCATTATCTTTTAATTTAGGTTCCAGGATCTGATACAGTACAAGTATGACAACAAATGAAATAATTAATTGCTAAGCTCATAAAAAAAACATATGAGAAAAATATTGGCCATCAAAACTGTAAATTAATTTAAATTAATTACCAAATTTGAAATATTTGAAGTTGGAATCCACTATGCATGACAGATTACAAAGTTCACTGCCTACAACGGAGTCCAGCTACACCCTTATTTTGAAATTCAAATTGAAAGGTAATTAAAAAAGGGGGGGTAAAGCATACAACCAATAGCGGAATGTCATGAATTTCTCTGACTTTGTCATACAACCTTATTCCGATGTAGCTATTTATTTATGCCTGTTTTGCAGACAGCAGAGAATGTTTTTGCCATGCATTACCCTCATTAAGTTCCTTCCTGGAAACCTAAGACATTCTGCATCTTTCTTCCAAGGCATTTAATATGCAGCAGAACAAAAAGATGACACTGTCACTGATGCCATAATTGCAAATAGCTCATGTAAATATATGCATATTACATATACATGCATAGAAAAGAAAAGAGGTGGAAGGGGAGAAAAAGTGAAAGGAATATGCAGTATGTTAAGTGCTAATACATCATCCCAATGTATTTGTGTGCTGAACAGTCCCTCCTGAATGCCTTTTCATCAGTGTTTATGCCAGGAAAGGGTGGGAATTGACTCTTGGGGGTCTGCAGCCCATGTTTCGTCATCCAGACCTCATGACCTTCTTAGGTAAAGCATTCTACATATTGTCTGGAGCAGTCAAGACAAGCATGTCATTCAACTTCCTGGGGTGTTCAGATGCTGTTTGAAGAAGCATTCCAATGGCAAAACAAAAGGGGGGAGAGAGGAACCCACCCTCTTTTGATTGTATGATTCCCCAGCTCTTTAGAGTCAGCTGGTGGCAGATGGGCAAGTGTGAAAATTTCTATTTGTGATCTCACACTATATAATGAGCTGCGCAAGCCACCACTGGAATTGCAACTTTTTATTGGGTGGTGGGGGTGGGGAGAGAGAGAGAGAGAAAGAGAAAGAGAGAGGGGGGGGAGAGTGAGCATACTTTTTATATATATTGAAGACGCTTATATAGCCTGGGACATAAGGGGAATAGTGAATAAAAGGGAACCCTTTACTAACATTTTCTAGAAACCATCCAGCTGGAGCAATGGCACATCATGCAATGTTACTCTCTCTTGTTTAGGCAAACAGTGTCATTTTGATAGCTTCTTTCAAGTGAAAATCAGTCTACCTGGACCTGAAATAATGACAGGATACATTTAAGCCACCATGAAAGTTCCAAGTATAATTCAAAGCGCTCAAAGCAGATGGAAAACAATAAAAATGCACAGTTTTCAGCCTCAAAATTCAGGTTTTGTGGAATAAATCAACTTAGCCAGGAATTTGATTTTTAGTGTTGGATTCTTTAAAGAGAGAATGACTTGGTATTAGGCTAGCATTTTCTCCTGGTTTTTTTTTTGTTTTTTTTTTAATAGAGAATAGAGTATATGAAAAATATGCAAGGAGAAATGAATGGATTCCACTTCATTGTAAAAATTATATTTAAGTGCATCTCATCTAGCACATAGTAATGAAGCTGTCAAGCCAAACATGAATGTAAAGATACCAAGAAGCCATGATTCCCTACAACTGATATTGACAGACATCTAGCTATTACATTAGAAGGAATATTTTACTTCTCATATCTAATATCTCTATTTTAAATAATTCACCTTTTTAAAATCCTGATTTGAAAGGAACAGGTCACATCAAGTTGAAACAGCCTTCCATTCTTCCAAAATTGGTAAAATGAGGACCCAGATTGTTGGGGGCAATATATGCAAATAATGCTTACGTTGGGCTGTGGCAGTGCAGTGGTTAGAATACAGTACTGGACAGCTAGCTCATTGCTCAATCCAGGAGTTCAATTGTCATTGGCTTCCTCTGAGGTCTGTGAAATGAGGACCCAGATTGTTGGCGGCAATATGCTGATTCTGTAAACCACTTAGAGAGGGCAGTAATGTGATATAAGTATATAAGTCTAAGTGCTATTGCTAGTGTAAACTGTATGTGTGTGTGTGTGTGTGTGTATGTATGTATACACACACACACACACACACACACACACACACACACACACACACACACACACATATATATATATATATATATATATATATATATATATATATATATATATATATATATATATATATATATATATATATAGTGTCACAACCCCTGGTATGCCCCAATTATGGGAGGAAGATAACTGCTTCCATTCTCTTACAAATCCCAGTAAGGGTGTGGCTAGCTGATGAGAGATAAATAGCTTGAAATAGATCTATACTAGTCTCCCTTTATTTATTTATCAGCACAAATACAACACACACACACACACACATATACATACATACATACATACATACATACATACATGTATGTACGTATATATGTATGTGTATATATAACTGTTTAACTGTTTAACTGTTTATTAAATTTATAGGCCGCCCAATCCCAGAGGACTCCGGGCGTCTTAGAGAAACAGAAATTAAGAGAAATTAAAAACAGATAAAACACGGCAAATTTAAAAAGACACAACAGGCACCCAATCTAAGTGGGGCTGGACCTCAATCCAGAGGTCAACAGCCCCAGGCCTGCCGGAATAGCCAGGTCTTAATAGCTTTTCAGAAGGCCATGAGAGTGGGTAGGGTCCGGATCTCTGGGGATAGCTCATTCCATAGGGATGGACCCGCAACAGAGAAGGCCGTATTCCAAGGCGTCGCCAGCCGGCATTGTCCAGCTGATGGCACCTGGAGAAGGCACATCCTGTACGATCTTATTGGTCTTAGGGAGGTGTGCAGCAGAAGATGGTCTCGAAGATATCTGGGTCCTAAGCCATGTAGTGCTTTAAAGGTGATAACCAGCACCTTGAATCATGCTCAGAGACCAATAGGAAGCCAGTGCAGCTCGCGGAGGATAGGTGTAATGTGAGTGTACCTAGGTACACCCAGTATCGCTCACGCGGCTGCATTCTGGACTAATTGTAGTCTCTGAACACTTTTCAGGGGCAGCCCGATGTAGACCGTATTACAGTAATCCAGTCTTAAGGTGACGAGGGCGTGAGTGACTGTTTGCAGTGCCTCCTGGTTCAAATAGGGCCGCAACTGGTGCACCAGGCGAACCTGGGCAAAGGCCCCCCTGGTCACAGCCGACAGATGATGTTCCAACATCAGCTGCGGATCCAGGAGGACCCCCAAGTTGCGGACCCTCTCTGAGGGGAGCAAATTTTCTCCTCCCAGGTTTAGGGATGGACTACCTGGGCTGTCCTTAGGAGGCAACATCCACAGCCACTCAGTCTTGTCAGGATTGAGTGCAAGCTTGTTCACTCCCATCCAGACCCTAACAGCTTCCAGGTACTGGCACATCACTTCCACCGCTACGCTGAGTTGGCACGGGACAGACAAATACAACTGTGTATCGTCTGCATACTGGTGGTATTTAATCCCGTGCCGGCGAATGATCTCACCCAGTGGCTTCATGTAGATATTAAATAGGAGGGGGGACGGGACTGACCCCTGCAGCACCCCATAATTAAGGAGCCTAGGAGTCGACCTCTGCCCTCCAACCAATACCGACTGCGACCTGTCAGAGAGGTAGGAGGAAAACCACCGTAAAACGGTGCCTCCCACTCCCACCTCTTCCAGCCGTCGCAGAAGGATACCATGGTTGATGGTATCGAAGGCAACTGAGAGATCAAGGAGCACTAGGATAGAGGAATGTCCTCTATCCCTGGCCCGCCAGAGATCATCGGTCAGTGCGACCAAAGCAGTTTCGGTGCTGTAACCAGGCCTGAAACCAGACTGAAAAGGGTCTAGATAATATATATGTGTGTGTGTGTGTGTGTGTGTGTGTATGTATGTATGTATGTATGTATGTATGTATGTATGTATATATATATATATATATATATATATATATATATATATGTATGTATGTATGTATATGTGTGTGTGTGTATATGTGTGTGCGCACGCACGCGTGTATAAAACTTTCAATTCTTTGACAATGTTTATTCTACAATCCTTAAGTTCTGTTTCTTAAACCTGCAAAAGTACATTTAAAACTGTAGAAACAAATACCTTTTGAAAGTAAATTGCTTGAGATTGGTGACTATATAATTTTTTAAAATAAATAAATAAAATGTCAAAATGAGAAAAGTAGTGGAAAATATGACAAATTGTAGATTCATTTAATTATAGCATGAAGTTCTCTGTGTTATTTATCTCCATTTGAAAGTAGAGTGTTTGCTAACCGTTCTTCCTGGAATCTCTTTTGCCAGTTTTTTTTTTTTAAAGATGGTAAAAGCCATTGATCCCAAAGAATTTGTTTTCTTTTTCTAAACATGTGAAATGGGTATAAGTTTTAAGGAAATAGAAATGAGTGACTGAGGACAGAAGGATTAATAATTCTTGCTCCATAAGTAATTTATTTATTAATTATTTATTTATTAAATCGATTTATAGGCCGCCCAATCCCAGAGGATGGAGCCACCATTACAACATGATTTGATTATATAATGCAGTTTTACTGTAAGATTTTTAACAGTTGGAGTGAACTTGCAATATCTTTGACCGTGACATAAGAAAAATGCTAAACTGCAAAAAGTAAATGGGACTGTGGAGAAACAAGTACAATGTTATGTTTACCCACTTCAGGTTTGCGTAATGCATGCAAGTTGCAGAATTGAAGACACTTTTATGGAATCCAAACAGTTGAAAATGTAATGTCAAAAGTTGAGTTTCTGTAACTGCCAGCATATAACACTCTGCCTAAAGTTAGTAGGATGGGCATGTAATTGTTCAGCCTGCAGACTTTATAATTACAGGGGAATATATTTTTCCTGATTTTGTAAATTCAAGGTCTTGAACATTTAAAGGAAAATGAAAGGAACAACACTTGAAGATAATTCAATGAATCCTGAGTATTTATTTTATTTTTGTTCCATTCCACTTTTCTTGAACAAAGAACACAATTTAGATTGCAAAGGTTTTTTTTAATTTTCTTCTAATTTAAGTGTTTTTCTCTCTTCCTTTTATAGCAGAGGTGAGCAATTGTTTAGTAGAGGGGAGCCATATGGCTATACTTATTAGTGTTTTTGGAGAAGTGAGGGCCGCAGGGTTTGTTTTTTTCTTTTAAAAAATAGTGAATTTAACAACCCAAAATAAAAATAATGCAATAGCAATGATGCAATTATAAAGACAGGAAAAGGTGTATATAATAGGGATAAAAATAAAACCAAAGCACAAGTAAAAGATCAGCCTGATATTAATGATATTCAAAGTAAGTCATTATTATACATAATTAAACCTATATCATATTTGAAAAATACTGTTCTACCTATTCTTAGATAATAGACCAATTTTCTACCCACATATCCCTGCAAAATAATGTATTAATAATAATGTACTGATAATAATCCATCCAAGAATATTGGTATCCAAAGCAATACATTAATAATATTGCAATAAATAGTTCAATAAACAATATCCCAATAAAGCTATTAAATCCATTTTTTAAAAGTGTATGATATCAACAGTGTTTTACATCAATTCATAATGTCAATGATATAAATTGTATAATAGTAAACATACATATTTAACAGACATTTGGGAATTATGGGTGTTAACCAGGGGTGGGTTTCTCGCCCCATTCCAACCGGTTTGGTTGGAACAGGGCCGGCGGTGTCCTCATGCACGCGCGCAGTGCACACATGCGTACTAGCATCTGTGCGATGCTCCAGCTGCTCCTGGAGGATCGCGCAGGCGCTGTATGCGTCCTGCGCATGCGTGGAAGCGCAGAACTCATCAAAACCGGGTAAGGAGCGTGGGCGCGTGGGTGGGCCCTTCGCCGTTCCCGGAAGTTACTTATTTCCGGGTTCACTGACCAACCGGTTCGCGGGGACCACCGCGAACCGGTTGAAACCCACCCCTGGTGTTAACAGTACTTCTTTTCCACAAATGTTTGGTTCAAACTAGATCTAATTGTACTATGTATGATTATTCAGAACTAATTCTTGCTAAATTCAGGTGGACTTAAATATAAATAATAATGTATTTACAATTGTAGCCTGTGGTAATCCATGCAATACATACGTATGTGAAGTTGGCCAACACAAAACATGTTCTCAATTGGATTTCCCTTTCCTGAAAGGTGTATCCATGATTTGGACACGATTAATGATCACCAGCTTTGAATGGATCCACAAATAGAAGTTCAGATGAGGATCATCTTTGTATACTTAAGGTCAGTGTGCCAGTTACGACCTAGCCAAATGTGGTAATACTTACTCTGTCATATATGAGCAATCCTAAAAAGATCTTCAAAAACTGTAAAACATGACAGCTGGAATAATAATACTAGTTTCATTTATTTCATTTCATTTATTAAATTTATAGGCCGCCCAATCCCGGAGGACTCCGGGCGGCTTACAACAAAAGAAAAAAAGAAAAGCAAAATAAGTTAAAAAAATAGTTTAAAATTCACAACACACATATGTTCTAATCGGGGCTGGACCTTAACACTAAGGTCAACAGCCCCAGGCCTGCCGGAACAGCCAGGT